>NC_137090.1:29520086-30126648 GCF_951640355.1 Cnephaeus nilssonii | reverse complement strand
TAGTTAGGTGTGATGGAGGGACTGGATTCTTATTTCAAAACTAGAGGCCCTATGCACGAAGATTCGTGCAAAAATGGGCCTTCCTTCCCCTGGCTGCCGGCGCTGCCTTCGCTCCGCCCGGAGCCGCCTTTCTGCCTTTCTGCCTCCCACGCTGCCCAGAGGCCCAGAGTGGCTGGGGTGGTGTGGAACGCCTGCGTCCCGCCCCTGGCCTCTCGGTACCTGAGTATGCAAATTAACCCATCATCTTTGTTGGGTTAATTTGCATACTTACTCCTGATTGACTGGTGGGTGTCACGAAGGTACGGTCAATTGGCATCTTTCTCTTTTATTAGTGTAGACTAGAGGCCCGGTGCACGAGATTTGTGCACTCGGAGGGGTCCCTCAGCCTGGCCTGCACCCTCTTGCAGTCTGGGAGCCCTTGGGGGATGTCCCACTAGTGCTGCTGCAGAGGCGGAAGAGGCTTCTATCACCGCAGCTTCATTCACTAGCTGTGAGCCCGGCTTCTGGGCTTCTGGCTGAGCAGCGCTCCCCTAGTGGGAATGCACTAACCACCAGAGGGCAGCCCCTGCGTTGAGCATCTGCCCCTTGGTGGTCAGTGTGCATCATAGCGACTGGTGGTTCTGCCGTTGGGTCCATTTGCATATTACCCTTTTATTATATAGGCTATTAACTTAAATTTAGAGAGCCACCTGTGGCTGGTGGCCACTGTTTTGGGCAGTGCACCTCAAGAAGGAGAAATGCAGGCTCCTCACTGGAGTCCTGGGATGCGGTCTCACTCCCGGCTGAGTCCAGCTCTGTGCACTCGCTGGAAGCAGGTCCTACTTGTTTGGGGGACATTGCCTTTCTCCACTCCCCTGTTCTGATTCCCACCATGCCAGCCAGTCCTGGTGAGGCTGTGAGCTCCTGGAGGGCTGGGTCCTAATGATCCACTTCTCAACTTTGTGGTCTCAGGGCCTAGCACAGTGCTCTGTGCTCATTGTTCGCGGAGTCAGGTTGCGTTTAGCTAACCCTTCTCTGGTCTGTCAGTCAGGCTTGTGGCATCCGTGCTGCAGTGGAAGGCTGATTACCTGTTCCGAGGTGCCCACCCGAACAATAGGTGCTAATGAAGATTTTAAAGACAGTTGTGAATATCTGATTGCAAAGCCAGATGCAGGCGAGGAATTGTAACTCCTATTAGCTCATCTCCATCAGAAGCCAGGCTGCCTTCTCATTGTGGAAAGGATTTTTTTTTTTTTACGTTTTAACTGATAGAATTGTTTTCCGTGAGTTAAATTAAACCCATGTTTCGATATAAAATGCAGCATAATTCAAGTCAATGTTAATCATGATGGGAAGTCTGAGGAATTATCTTTTACAGTAAATTACCGCTGAGATGGCAGGCACACTCCGTATCCAAAAGTAAATTCAATATAGAGAACACTAAACACACAGGAGTGATAAATTACGGGGAGAAGTCACCTGCCAGCATTCGGGGCCTCTGAGTTTTGCATTTCAAGTCACAACCTGGACTTTAGGGAAGTCATTTCCTATCTCTGGGCTGCAGGTTTCTCATCTAAGAAAAAAAAAATAAAAAAATGAGGGGCTGAACCAGACGCTCTCCACGGAACCTTCCAGCTCTGAATATGTATCAGTCTGAGATTCCATGAAACGGATCCATTTGGTATTTCATTCTCCAGTGCCCTCGCCACGAGAGAGAAACCTGCTAATTTAATAAGCTGAGCGGCTCCTAGGAGGCAGCTGTCAGGAGTAGGTTCCCTCGGGTCCCCACTCGGGGAGCATTTGTCCTCAGCAATGTGAAATGACAGTTGCTGCATTTATTCCTAAGGCCTGGGGAGAAGGGGTCGGGGAGGGGGAAGAAGATCCTTCTGTGTCTCTCTACTTCCCCCCTTGCAGTGGTCTCTTACCCCGTTTCTACTGGGGACTGTTTGGGACAGGGGACCCCCAAAAGAGACTGACAGTTTCAAAGAAAGGATTTTCTTCTGCCCTCACCTTGCAGCCCCCTCCACTCACCCACCCATATTTAATGATCTCCAGATCTCTGTACTTCAGAGCCGCAGTTCAGGGAGGTTAATTGTACATTAATTGCCTCCTGATCCAGGGGGACCTACATTATCATTGTGACTAGGAGGCTTGGGAACAGATGACTAACTCCTCTGGCCCTCGATGCAGTCTCACCCACACTCTGCCCTCCAGCCCCAGCTGCTTGTCCCAGCATCTTACTTGAACAGCTCCCTGGCCTGCTGGCCAACACCTCTCTGCCGCTCCATGTGCCAGCAATGCTCTTGTTGTTCTTGCCTCTGGGAGTCCCAGGCCCTGGAGCCTAACCTGGAATACAGGGCAGGTGGTTAGGGTTAGAAGGTAGACAGATTGCTTGGCTTGAGCTGAGCAAATTATGAAATCTTATGGATGCAAAGGAACCACGCCCTCCTGCCTCCAATGTCATATTCCAGCCATAGGAGCTTGTAATCCTCACATTTGCTATGTGGGGCCCTTGCCTTCACTGTCCCCCACCTGTCCTGTCCTCTACCTTGTCCTCCACTCCCACTTTTTCTATCCCCTCCCTCTTCTTTCTCCAGTTAACACTGCTTTAAAATTCAGCTCAGGGTCCACGTCTTCCTGCAGTCCTTTCCTGACATTCCCAACAGCACCTTTGGTTGCAGCAGCCACACCCGGTATTTCTTTGTTGTGTCAGTGGCCTCCGAGCTGCTGGTCACTGCCTGGAAGGTACCAGGCCCTCCGGAGCCCCTGCATAGAGAGCTCCTATTCACACCTTAACGACTGCCTCTTCCAGGAAGCCTTCCCTGATACCCCAAGACAGTGCCTCCTTCTTCTGAGATCTCAACGGGTGTTGTTTACACTTAGGTGAACCGCAATTACATAGTTCAGGGTCTGTGTGCATGTCTGTATCTCTCCACTAGACAGCAGCCTCCCGAGGGCAGGGACCCTCGTCATGTTCCAGTGCTTGGCGTAGTTCCTGGTATGTAGCAGGCGTGCAAAGGCTATCCCATGACTAGTCCATGAAAGAGTGAATGGTGAGAGAGTTGTCGGAAAGGGCACTTAACGTCATCGGCTTTCAGCAGCAGCGCCTGTTGATGCTGCTCTCATATGGGCACGAGGTCGCAGGTTTTATGTCATTTTCTTCTGTTTCTACAAAATTAATATGATGAGGCTTTCCACAGTGGGTAGAACCATAGGCACCTCTGCCCTGCTCCCTCATCCCAGCAGAGACAGAAAAGATGCGTTCCTTTTCCTTTGGTATCTACATCAGCGCTTCTCCAAATTTGAAGGTGACTTCAAATCATCTGGGATCTTGTTAAAATGCAGATTCTGATTCAGTGGGTGTGGGTGTGGCCTGAGCGTCTGCTTGTCCTGCCGATGATGCCAACGCCACTGTTTCAGGGATGACGCTTCGAATTACAAGCTTCTGAAACCAAAGGGAACCGTGAGATTTAGGAGAGAGTGAGCTTTGGAGTTAGTGAGACTCACTTCTTAAACCCTTGGATTCATCATCTGCAAAAGTAAAGCTCAGTCCCCATGGACATGCATGTACGGGGGAGGGGTGTTTGTGCTTGTGTGTTTCAATAAGGATTCCATGTTGAACATATAATATACTTCCTGCCTCATAGTAGGTTTTCAATAACTAGACATTTGTTCCCTTCTAAATGGAACTTCCAGTTTCTAGGCCTACTGTGTGCTGTCTCTGATAGGTTAGGCTTTGGTTCCTCCTCATGCAGAGCCCCTCTGGGAAGAATCCTGCCCCTGACATCAGGATTGGCTATGTGCCTTGCCTTGGCCAATGAGATGTGGGTGTGCGTGTGCATCACAGCCAAGCTGGAGCTTTAAGGACAAGTGTGTCTTCCTTTGTCCATCTTCTATGAGACATTCGTAATGGAGCCCGGGTCCCAGAGTAAAGGTGATATGGAACGGAACTCCAACCAACTGCAAGGTGAATATTGAAGGAGTGAGAAATAATCCTTTGTTCTTGAAAACCAGGGTTATTTTTTAACTACACCATAATGGGTTTATCCTTACTGATGAATCCTACCACCCATTATAGCCTTCCTGTCTACTTTATGCAAGGCCCTGAGGTGCTCACAGATGTTGTACATATGAAGGATAGCAGTTATGTCCTAAGAGCATTCCAAGTTTAGTGAAAGAGCCTGAAATGTAAATCCCCAAGAATAACACACAATTGATCTGAGTAGGCCTATAATTGGGGTGCTTGTAGACTGCAGGAGAAAGATTAGTGAATCCTTCTTAGGGAATTAAGAAATGTTTCACAGAATAAGGGGCATTTGAGTTAGGCCTTGAAAATGAATTGACTTTTTTAAAAAAATGTTATTGATTTTTAGAGAGGGGGAGAGAGAGGGAAACATTCATGAAAGGGAAACGTCGATTGGCTGCCTCCTGCACGACCCCTACTGAGGATTGAGCCTGCAATCCGGGCATGTGCCCTGACCAGGAATCAAACCAGTGACCTCTTGGTACATGGGATGACACTCAACCAACTGAGCCATACCAGCCAGGGTTGAATTGACTTTTGGTTAGACATCAGAGCACACCATCTTTAGACCAGTATATGTTTAAAAATATATATTATTATTGATTTCAAAGAGAAAGGGAGAGGGAAAGAGAGAATGAAACATCAATGATGGGAATCATTGATCAGCTACCTCCCGCACATACCACACTGGGTATCGAGCCCACAACCTGGGCATGTGCCCTGACTGGGAATGGAACTGGGACCTCCAGGTTCATAGGTCAACGCTCAACAACTGAGCCACATCAGCAGGCATAGACCAGTGTATTTTTGAACCAGATGTCCCATATTCCAGTCTTAACTCTCTAGCACTTATTTGCTGGGTGACCTCAAGCAAGACATATATCTCTTATCTCTGCATGTCACTTTCCTCTTGTACAAAGTAAGGCTAATAAAACATCTCAATATTGGGGGAGGTTTAAAACAGTTTACATACAAGCACTGCTGTATGCACGTAGCTTATACAATAGACATAATCCTACCTAATACAGAGGGAATATGCTAATTGACTGCCACGCCTTCAGTGATGGCGGCGCCCACAGCCATGAGATGGCGGCACCCAGTCCCCTCAGCCCTGCTGGGATGGCAGGCGCGGCACGGCCAGGCCCGCCCCCAGGTGGGTCTGGCCACTCCACGCATCTGCCTCCGGAGTCCCCCAGTCCCCTCAGCCCCCCAGCTGCCCAGGGATGGCCCGAGGCACAGGCAAGCCTCGGATGTTGGCTGCCCAGCCAATGCCCGAGGCGCTGGCAAGCCTTGGATGTTGGCTGCCCAGCCGCCCAGGGCGGGCCCAAGGCTCAGGTAACCAGGGCTGGCCGAAGCTTGCGCTGCCAGCAGTGGCAGCAGCAGAGGTGTGATGGGGATGTCACCTTCCCCTGATCGCCAGGTTGCCTCCCGCCACTGAGGGCTCCCAGACCGTGAGAGGGGCCAGGCCGTGCTGAGGGACCCTCCCTCCAGTGAATGAATTTTCATGCACCGCGCTCTAGTATAACAACCTTGCCTTATAATAGGGCAGAGAGTAATACCTGCTTACATCTTTGAGAGCTTACTTTGTTCTAAGTACCGTGCTTCATGTTTTATTTAATCCCCTTAAAAAAATCCATCTATGCAGAAGGTAAAACTGTTATCACTACTTTACAGAGAAGAAACTGGACTTGGAGTGGCCCACTAACTTGCTGAAGTTCAAAGAGAGAGCGAGGGTTGTACATAGGCAGCCTGACTCCAGCCCGAGCTCCTCACCATTTCACAGTCCTTCCTCCCCGTGTGGAAGGAGAAAAGCCTGAAACCCAGCCGTGTGTGCGGGCAATGGAGCTGTTAAGTCAGGAGCAAAGGCAAAGCAGATGGTGCTGGGAGGAGCTTTTGAAGCTGTTTGTCCTGGGATTACATCGCTGGTTGAGATTACAAAGTCTTTGAGGATGTTTTCACTGCAGCCCTGTGTTCCTGTGCTATACACCTTTTGGAAATTTACAAATAACAGTGATATTTTCTTCATTCAGCACAACATATATTGAATACAACCAAGCCCTTGGAGAAATATAAAAATGAATAAGACCAACTCTAGACTCAGAAGTTTGATTTTATTCTTTGTGCATTAGGGAACCACTGAAGGGTTTTGAAAGGCAAATCAAAGGTGAATGTAGACTTTGTGGGGAGGGCCCTGACTGTTATGGAAGATCCATTGGAGACATAAGAGCTGGTATCCAGGGAGGCAGGCAGCGGGAAGCCAGTAGGATAGTCTAAGACAGCAGTAGGAGTAACGTAACGCTGAAGAACAAAATACTAGAGACTCTTCAAGGGTGGAATTCACAGGCCTTCGTAATGCCAGGGGAGGGGGCATGATGGGAGGGGAAAGTCGTAGGTGACATAAAATTTTGTAATCTGAATGGATACCAGCAGGAAAGAGAAGGCAAGGACTGTTTGCAGAGGGGTGAGTTAAGTGGAGCAACAATTCTGGAGGAGCATCCAGGAACAACCCCTGGTAGCACTAGAGGGAGGGTGGAAGGGAGTGGGTAGGGTCTTTCTCCCTTTCAGTCTTCTAGTCTCTCATTAGCCACACCCAACCTTCAGCCAGGCGGCAAGGGAGTCCAGATAGCATGGTGCTAGAGGTCAGCATCCTGAAGCCCAGAGCAAAAGGTGTATAGCACGGGAACACAGCCCGAGGAAGGCAGAGAAGGGACCGGGCGTGGGGTTACAGACAGTGCCTGGGCAGAGAGATAGACTTGTGGTCACACACTGGGCTCTGGAGCCGGCTGCCTGGATTTGAACACCACTCTTGCACTTACCAATGGTGTTTCTGAGAGCACGTTCCTTTACCTAGCTAAGCTCCAGTTTTCTCATCTGTAACAAAGAAATTTGCTTGTTGCAAGATAGTTTGTAGACCACAAGTGCTAAATACATGTGAAGCTTATTTTTGCTGATCAAAAATTTTTGATGGACAAAAATAACGGTCCACTCCCTAATACAGGGAATGCAGAAAGAGATGCTGGTTGGGGGGCAAGGGATGCTGTCTTAAGTCTTGAGTCTTATTCTGATGGGGTCTCACACTTGTAGACTGTTCATGGGAGGATGGCCAGCAGGCAAGTGAACACAGGCACTGGGGCTGAGAAGAGAGGTTGCAGGGCTAGAATAGAGTTGAGGCTCATCCATATGGGGGTGATGGTTCTCAAGACAGGCAGTGGATGGGACTGTCCAGGGACAGTCTGTGGAAAGGGAAGGGTTTGGAATCTTTCTATACCCGATGAGGCGGCTGGCTTAATCCTCCCATTGCAGTGAGACAATTGCATAATCCTCTACCTGGTTCTTCCTGGGTACAAATTCAGTTATGCGTTATATGGGGGCACGGAGCCAGAAACCAAGTCTGTAGTCTTTGTACAGAGCTAAGCCAATCAACCCACTCAGGGTTGTTTCATTCATTCATCTAATTACCAGAATTCTATCCAGTATGCAAATGCAGGATGCCATACAAGAAGAGGGGGGATCCCTGGCTGGTTTGGCTCAGTGGATGGAGCGTCGGCCTGCGGACTCAAGGGTCCCAGGTTCGATTCCAGTCAAGGGCATGTACCTTGGTTGCGGGCACATCCCCAGTGGGGAGTGTGTAGAAGGCAGCTGATCGATGTTTCTAACTCTCTATCCTTCTCCCTTCCTCTCTGTAAAAAAAATCAATAAAATATATTTAAAAAGAAGAGGGGAGAAACGAGTATAATTAATCATGAAGTGGCCTGGGCCTGTTTTAGTATGTTGAGATATGCTTTAGTGTTTACTGTGGCAAAGCGCACATCACTGGACTTCCGTGAGTTTAAAAATAACGTAGAGCTCTGCTCTTTGGCTCAGAAAAGCAAAAGGAACATAAATTTGATGTGAAACTCAGACTTGAACCCCAATACATGGGCTTTGTAGATCGTGGGAATGTTTCAAGGGAAGCTGCCGCTCTTAGCTAGATGCATAGAGAACCAATCCTGCAGAAACCCGTGAATACCACGTGGTTTTTGGATTCTACAATTTACCTGTGACTGTACTGGACTTGTTCTACTTCTTTTTTTTTTTTTAATATATTTTATTGATTTTTTACAGAGAGGAAAGGAGAGGGATAGAGAGCTAGAAACATCGATGAGAGAGAAACATCGACCAGCTGCCTCCTGCACATCACCCACTGGGGACGTGCCCACAACCAGTGTACATGCCCTTGACCGGAATCGAACCTGGGACCTTTCAGTCCGCAGACCGACGCTCTATCCACTGAGCCAAACCGGTTTCGGCTTGTTCTACTTCTTACCCATCCAAGTGGCATAAGAGGCAGACCTGGTTCAGATTCCAAGTTCAGTGACAGCTGGACCATGAGCTCAGGACTGCGCGTTTTACACACCCCTCCCCTACAGTATTCCCAATGCCTAACACAGGGATGGTCATATAGTAGCTGCTCAACAAATAATGGTTGGATGAATGTAGATACAGGAAATGTAAGATAGGCTCCTTAAGAGAATGTAATATTTTCTACTATTTATTGAACTCTGAGATCTTGGACATCTTACCTTCTCTGTGATTCTCATTGCTCACCTATAAAGCGGGGATACTAATGATTGCCCTCATAGAGTTGGTAAAAGGATTGAGATAGTGCAATAAAGTACTGGTCCCTGGTAAGTGGTTAGTAGAAAGGAAGCTCAAAAATATAAATTACTGCAGTAATCTCATTTTTATCACCATTTTGTTTATTTTGAAGACATTTGCTTAGTCTCAGATATTCTGGTTTGAAAGGGATCATAAGGTTTGTTTCCTAACCACAGGTCAGATACAAAGTGACCAGGAGTCCTAGGCACCCACAGTGGCATGTCCCGAGGGCCTTCGTGAAAGACAGAGATCCCCTTCCTCTGTGCATGACTTCTCAAGGAGTCGAGAGAGTTTACATTTCCTGTCTTATTTCACTCTCACCATGACCCTGTGAGTTAGGGAAGAACATACCTTCAGTCCCATTGTACACGTGAGAACACAGGGGTATGGAAAGATGAAGACAACACAGCAGCAAGCGCCAAGGCGAGACGTTGAGCCAATGGCTTTAAAAAAAAATAATAAAAATAAAAAAAATATATATATGTGTGTGTGTGTGTGTGTGTGTGTGTGTGTGTGTGTGTGTGTGTATATATATATATATATATATATATATATATCCTTCATAATAAAAAGGCAATATGCAAATAACCATCACTCCGCTAAGCCCACGATTGGACGGTGGGAGGCTGAGGGGCGGGACTTGGGGTGGCATATCCGGCCATTGAGAGGCGCGGGACTCCCGCCCCCCCCCCCCCCCGCCCCCCTGCCTCTCAACGGCTGGATTGGCGGCCGCTGAGGGGGGCTGCCTCGGACACCCTGGACACCCAGCTCCGCTGCCATCGGAGGCGGGGAGCCGGTTGTCCGCACCCGGATCCCCTGCCGTGCTCCCCTTCGTCAGCGCCTCAAGCCCCAGCAGCAGCGGCAGCGGCTGGGGATGAGCTGGTGATCCCAACAGCCTGGCAGCTCAGTGGCGGCGGCGGAGGCAGCATTGGGCCTGGGGACTGGCGAACAGGCAGAAGATGGCCCTGATCGCAGGAGGCTAGGCCTAGGGACCCTACCCGCACGATTGAATCGTGCGCTGGGCCTCTAGTATATATATATATATATATATATATATATATATATATATATATATATATATATGTATGTATATGTATGTATATGTATATGTATATGTATATGTATATGTATATGTATATGTATATGTATATACATTAATTTCAGAGAGGAAGGGAGAGGGAGAGGGAGAGAGAAACATCAATGATGAGAGAATCATTGATCGGCTGCCTCTTACATGCCCCCCACTAGGTATCAAGCCTGCACCCTGGGCATGTACCCTGAGCAGATACTGAACTGTGACATCCAGGTTCATAGGTTGATGTTCAACCACTGAACCACGCCAGCTGGGCAAGCCAATGGCTTTTGAAGCTTGTTCCTGCATCCTTTGAATAAAATGCTCCTAATGCCCATTTAGGTTCCTGTTTTGTTTATTTTTTAAATTTTAAATATGTTTGATATGAAATACCCTCCTTGTTCTTAAAAAAACGCATAAAACACCTCACAATTGAAATTTTTTTAATTCAAGCATTTTCCCCATTTGTGTGATAATCAAAAGATTTATCTGCTCTTTACTGGAATTAAGAGACTTGCATTGAGTGGTATTATAAAAGCTGGGATTAAGTCACTCACTCCTGGACCCTTTGGCCAGGGTTACTTTGGTTGAAATTAAATAGAGCAGCCAAGAGTAAGGATTCAGCCTCATTCATTAAGCATCTTCTTAGTGCACAGGTGGGGGTGTGGGAGGGCAAGGCCAGGGCAGAAAGAGGATCTCGGAAGAGAAGCACAACAGTGAGTAACCCAAGACGGGCTATGGCCTTAGTGAATGAGACACAAAATCCTTCATGTGAATTGAGAATTCTGCTGGAAGGGGTAGCAGCCAAAACCATCCCCCACACTTTTGCTCTTTATTTTTCCTTTCCTCTTTCTTCTGGGATTTCTTTAACCACTACTGCCAAAGGAACCGCATATTTTATATGTGGTTATATATGTGGTTATAAAATATATTTGTGGTGAGCAGACCATGGGCTGTGTTCTAGGCAAAATTGGCCACCAGTTTTCTCTGCTCATCTCTCAGAGGAATTTCTGTTACTCATCATCACCCAGCTTGCTCAGAGCCTCAGTTTCCTCTTCTATTTTCATTTATTCAACAAATATTTGTTAAGCATGCACTATGTGACTGATGCTGCCAGATGATGGAGAATACAGTAGATACTGGCTCAGACACACTCTTAGAACTCAGACTAACTGTCATTGGAGCTTGACATAGGGCAAGGGGAGAAGGGCAGGTAATTTTAACAGGACAGGAAGACTTCTGGGGAAAAGGAGCCAAACTAGTCATAGGTATGCTCCCCGATAATCCAGGGAGAACACGCTATTGAAAGAGCATGTGGTGACCAGCAGCAGAGGGGGCTCAAGGTGGGTGGAAACAGGCACCAGAACACACAATATTGAGAAGCACTGGCCGGCAGAAGGTTGGCATGAGGGAAGTCTGTGGCCAGCTAAGAGGGAAGGCTCCTGCGTCAGTGGGACAGGACTAGAAGAGGAAGTCAGAGTGTCTGGGATACTAGGAAGCAGTGAGTACCACCTGTCAACGGCAAAGCAACCTGCCTCCAGCCTCTAGCTAGGGCCAGCCCAAGCCCCAGAGCAGGGACAAACGCCTCCAGGGCAGCCCCTCCCCTGGGATTTACCCTCATAAACAAAAAGTTCTGCTCCGTGGGAAGCCATCAACAGCTCCATACAGCACTGGAAATTCAGTCTCTGCCCCTTCCCAGCTCTTCCCCTCACTTCCCCCTCCCCCTGCTCCCCTAAGCCACCCCACCCCTCCCTGCATTCTGAAGGTGCTGAGCTCTTCCTGCCTCAGGCCCTCCATGTGTGCTCTCCTCCATGTTCCCATGTCCAGGCATCAGATCCTGTGTCTCCTACCCAGTGTGGTCTTCCCTGACCCAGTGTGGTCTTCCCTGACCACTGTATCTTACGTAGGCTTTTCTCTAGTCAATCACACCATTCCTGTTCTAGTTTCTTCTAAGCACATATCTCTACCTGAAGTCAATGTGTGTGTGAATTGCTTACTTGCATTTTGTCTGTCTCCCCATCACACTGTTCCATGAGAATAGGTTTCTCCACTGTCTTGTTGATGTATTCCTGACATTGGGAGGAGAGCCTGGTACATAGTAGTGCTCAATTACCAAGGACTGGTGTCTTGGCATCCATCCATCCATCTTGGTGTCTCTGGTTGCTTTCTAATCTCCATGTATATCTCCCTGCCAGACCTGCTTAGACTGTCCCTTGATTGAGGCTGTCTGTGGGGTCTTGGCTCCCCCCATCCTGAGTCTGAATGGTTCTATGCTCTGTGTGCCTCAGCAGTCAGTCCCACTCCTGGCTTTAGGCTCACCTCCATGATTTCCAGGCTGGGCTTAGAGGTTGTCCAGGAGACCAGTCAGACACATACAGACAACAGAAAACTATTTGCATCCCTCCCCGCTGAGGGGAGAAAAGTCCCCATGCTCTCCTGGCTGAGATTTGGCTGGTCCAGGGGTGTTAACCACGGGGTGGAGTGGGTTGGGGCAGAGAGACAGCCTGCAATTGGGAGTTGAGGAGGGACCCCAAAATAGTTGGGCTCATCAGGAACACAGGTGCCCTCCCTGGTCCTTTTGGGGTCCAGCCTTCTCTCTCTCTCTCTCTCTCTCTCTCTCTCTCTCTCTCTCTCTGCAGGGTGTGACTCAGTCCAGAACCTCACGGGAGATGGGAGATGGTACCAGCTGACAGACTAATCACCCCCTTTGCTGTGACTCAGCACCCAGCTCCCCTTGTTTTCAGGCTGTGGCAGCTCATCAGAGCCACCCAGAGACTGTTTACTGTCACCTCCCACATGCATCATTCATCAGCCTCCTCTTTCCCTGACCATAGTCCCTCCCTCCCCAACTCAGGCAGCAGAGTCCTCCTTGCAGAGCTCTGAAAACAGAGACACCCCTACCTTACTGAGGGGGCTGCCCTGAGCTAGGGCACCTCTAGACTAGGATGGAGGGGATAGCAGGGACTCGAGTGCAGAAAATCCATCCTGGTCCTAAATAAGACACGTGTATGTGGAGGGAAGCATCACACACATACTCCTCCCTGCTTCCCAGCCCCGCCCAGCCCGCCAGGGCCTTCTCCCACAGAGTCCATCCTGGAAACCGGGAAAGTCAGCAAGTCAGGCTAAGCAAGGCAGGAGGAGGCTGGGGAGACACTGTGGTGGGGGCTGGAAAAGGGTGAGGGGGCACCTGCTGCCTTGCTGCCGTCACTTAGTATCAAGTGTTGCTTCTGCAAGTGCTGCCCAGAACAGTTGGCACTTGTCGAGCACTTTTAATATTCCAAGGCGGGGACTTGCTGCTGTCTGGCTGGTCCTCTCCAAGTCCCAGCTGAGTTGACTGAGACACTCACCCTTAGCAAGTGTTCCAGCCGCACCCAGCAGACCCAGAACCCCTCCTGAAAGGGCCACTGGGACTCAGCCCTCCCAGGGGGCGGGAGCTACAAGTGACCTTGTGTCACAGGAGGCCTGCAGTGAGCTGGGGGCTCACGGGCCTCCTCGAGGGAAGGGAAAGGGAGGCGAGATTTCCTGCACTTGATTGTGGACTCTCACATCTCATGCTGAGAAAAACCAGCTCAGGTTCCAACTGGGACAGAGAATTCACCAAGAAGACACCACCTGTCAATGTCAAAACATGTGCCTCCCACCTTTACTGAGGGCCACCCTGCACCCCAAAGTGAGAATGGCAAAGGTGCCTGGCTGGCATGGCTCAGTGGTTGAGCATCGACCTATGAACCAGGAGGTTATGGTTCAATTCCTGGTCAGGGCAAATGCCTGGTTTGCAGTCTCCATCCCCAGTGTGGGGCATGCAGGAGGCAGCCAATCAGTGATTCTCTGTCATTATTGATGTTTCTCTCTCCCTCTCCCTTCCTCTCTGAAATCAATAAAAATGTATTAAAAAACAAAAGGAATGGCAAACGCATCCAGGGCAGCCACTGCTCTAAGAACTTTGCGCATATTGACTCTCTGAATACTCACAGTGACACAGGTACAGTTCTGCTCATTGTAGAGGGGAGGAATCTGAGGCACAAATGAGCAATAGGTGGCTTGCTCAGACACACAGCAGGTGGCCTAGCTCCAGGGATGAGCTCTTAACAATGGCACCACACAGCTCCTCATCCATGGTGGCAAAGGCCAAGACACCCGTGCTTCACGCCAGCATCTCATGGGGGTGCTAGCGGGTCTAGAGGACAGTTTTCATGGGGAGGATCTTGCCTCTCCTGTTCCTCTCTCCCCTCTTTGCAGTCCTTGGCTCTCAGAGTACAGAAGGTTCACAAATAACTGTCGTTTTGTTCAACATTTCCTTATAATGTTGCTTCGTTCAACGTCATTTGGTTACAAGGTAAATGAGGTTGTAGAAACTTAACTCGTGTTTATATCAATTAGCCTTGGGTAAAATTGGTTTTGTTATATGTCGTTTCACTGCATTTCCAAAAGCCTATTGACCTTAAGTGAGGACTTGGATATTCTGTTTAACACTTATATTGAGCTTACATATGCCGAGCAGTATTCTAAGAGCTCTCCAAATATTAACTCACTTAATCATCATGACAACCCCACAAGGTAAGTATTATTATTGCAGTTGTACAGATGAGGAAAATCAGTTCTGAGAGTGTCGACCCTTGGACCTTGCTAGTGAGTCTCCAATGTCTGAGACCCGGGCCTGGGATTCTCTCCCCACACCACGCACCCCAACAAATCTGTTCAGAAAACCGCACTGCCCTCTATCCGCTGCTTAAGCCAGAAAACGGGCGGCATTTTGAATTCTTCCTCCTGACGCTCCTTCAAGTCCAACCCATCATCATGACCTCTTGTCCTACCACCTGTCTATCTCTTATTCCATCCACCTTCCTGCAGGTCTGTTTCCATTCTCGCCCTCTCCAGCCCACTCTCCAAATAGCATCCAGAGAGAGCCTTTGACAGCACTTAGAGGAAACAAACAGAATTTCTCATCATAGCCCACAGGCTCTGCTTGACCCTGTTCCTCCTCTCTCTCCTGCATTTTTCCCTTTGAAATACCTATTACAGTTTCTCACTGTATACCAATTAGAAATGAGTCTGTGTTCCATACCTGTCTCTGCCACAGGACTGTATGCTTCATCAGAGCAATGGTGTGCCTCATTTTTCTCTGCTATGTTCTCCGCACCTACCACTATATCTGGCACCCTCTTAATTAGGGGTTGGCAGACTGCAGCCCTTGAGATAAACACAGCTGGCTCTCTGAGATTTTGGTCGTTTTTAATATAACCATTATATTGAGATATAATTCAAATTACATACAGTTCACCCACTTAAGGCATACAGTTCAATGGTTTTTAGTATAACCAAAGAGTTGTGTGACTATTATCACAATTAGTTTTATAAATTGATTAAGAAACTCCTTAGCAGTTACTCCCCATTTCTTTTTCACCCCTCATCCCCAGCCCTAGGCAATCGCTAATGTGAATTTTGTCATTATAGATTTATCTGATCTACATATTTTTATATCAATGGAATCATATAATATAACTGGGTTCTTTCACTTAGCGCAGCGGTCGCCAACTGGTGGTCTGCGGACCACTGGTGGTCCGTGAGGTCTGAAAGGTTGGCAACCGCTGACTTAGCGCATTGATTTCAAGGTGCACCCATGTTATAATACGTATCTGTACTTTATTTCTTTTATGGCTGAATGATATTCCATTGTATAGATATGACACATTTTATTTATACATTCATCAGCTGATGGATACTGGAGTTGTTTCCATTTTTGGATATCATCAATGATGCTACTGTGAATATTCATGAGTAAGTTTTATGTAGACATATGTTTTTGTTTCTCTTGGATATACACCTAGAAGTGAAATTACTGGATCATACAGTAACTCATGTTTGACCTTTTGAGCAACTGTCAGACCCTTTTCCAAAACAACTGCGCCATTTACATTCCCACCAACAGTGTGTGAGTGTTTCAGTTTCTCTCCATCCTCACACACTTGTTGCTCTTTGTCTTTCCTGGTGGGCCAGAAATGGGATCTCCCTGTGGATATGGATTTGCATTTCTCTAATGGCTAGTGAACTTGAGCATCTTTTCATGGGCTGATTGATCATATACATACCTTCTTTGAGAAATGTCTTCGGATTCTTTGCTCATTTTTTTAATGAGGTTACTTGTTTTCTTTTGTTGTTGTTATTCTGTTGTAAGAGTTATTTATATATGTTGGATACAAACCCCATTTCAGATATATGGTTTGCAAATATTTGCTCCCATTCTGTGGATCATTGTCATTTTCTTGATGACATTTTCTTTGCAGCACAAAAGTTTTCATTTTGATGAAATCCAGTTTATTTCTTTTTTCTTTTGTTGCTTGTGCTTTTGGTACCATAGCTAAAAAAAAAACACAAAAAAGCAAAAACAAACAAACAAACAAAAACACACACACACACACATTGCCTAAGTTAAGGTCATAAAAGACTTATGCCTATCTTTTTCCTAGACTTTTATGGTTTCAGCTCCTACATTTAACTCTTTAATTCATTTTGAGTTAATTTTTGTATTTAGAGGGAGGTAGGGGTCCTACTTCATCCTTTTACCTGTGGCTACCCTATGTCCCCTGTAATTTGTTTTTGTAAAACAGTTTTGTCTGAACACAGACACACTCATTCTGTTACATGTTATCTAAGACTGCTTTCAAGATAATAATGGTAGAGTTGAGTGGTTGCTAGAGATCTATGGCTCATAAGCCTGAAATATTTACTATTACTTAATTCATACTCCCCACTCCGTCCTAATGCTGGCCCCTGCTATAAATATTTGTCAAATAAGTAAATAAATGAATAAATTAAACCTACGTAGTATATACATGTATGGCTATCAAAAGTCTCTGGCTCTTGCAAAGAGCAAACAGTAGAAGAACCTTCTCAGATGGAAACCATGGGCCAGGAGATGTGAGTTCAAATCTCAGCTTTGCTGCTTATATAAGTCGCCTTGAGAAGAAGACATGAGCATCACTTTTCTACAAGGTGACCGCAGAGCCAGATCTCTGACGCAACGTGGGCATCCACTTCCCTCTTTGCACTCACCTGACTGCCTTGTCAAGGTGTTCCTCATAGCGTGTCCCCATGTGAGGATGCAGAGTGAGCACAGGGGAGGAACCCATATTTTTTAGATCTGGCAGCAGAAGCCCAGAGGCAGTTATCAGAGCAGTTGCAACCCAGACCTCTCCACCTGCCCTTATACACCGTGTGTCACCCTCGAAGAGAATTCTCCCAGTTGAACCTCAGCTCCTCTAATGGAGAGCAGCACCCTTTCCCTTGTGTCTCATTGTCTGCATCCCTGGTAACCCTCAAAGCCTCCCTAATTGGGCTTTTGCTTGGCTCTTTATTAAAATGCCTGCAGGTGGCAAAAATAAATAAATGAATAAAATAAAATTTAAATTTTTTTTAAAAAGCCTGGTTTTTGGAGTCGGACAGGGAAGGTTTCCAATCTTACTTCTCCTTGACAAAGCTACACAATCTTGGCAAGTTAATGTATTCTCTTTCAGCTTTTAAATCTTCATCTGAGAAATGGGGGAGGACACTAAATATATGTCATTTAAAAAATTTAAAGAGATAGCCTAAATAAAACATCCCCATAAAAATCCTGTTGCATTTGGAGGGGCCAGAAAGAGGAGTTGTTGACAATATTCATATCCCACTTAAAACTAGGTAATCCTCAGCCAGCCTGACCCAGATATAACAGCAAATATATGAATTTTCTATTAAGCCTTTTCTGTTGCCTCTGTAAGTTTTCATTCCCTCCTCAGTGCTTGCATAACGTGTCTTGTCTCCATTATAGAATTTTTGACCTGCGTCTCTGTCCTAATGGTCTTTGGATAACCAATGTCTAGAAGAGTAGTTGGCACATGTGACTCTCAGTAAATGTTGAACATCAAGCACTCACATTATATGTTCTTTTCTTCCCACATAACTGATGTGTCCAAAAGACCACGTATGGTGATCTTCATGTCTAGGTCCATGGAATCTCTAGACCCTATTTTTTTTAATCCAGTCCATTTAAGGCTGCCCAAGAGGCACAAGATCAGACCTGGTGATACTGTTGTAATTAGCTAGTTATTAGTAATAGGAAAGGAGCCAGGGGGCAGGCCAGACATTGTAGGCATGTCATTTGGGCAGCTTCACCAGGAAGCTGCAACTACTTTGCTCTCCTCAGGGAACACTGGCTCATTCCCTGCGGAGCACTGGGGGAAGGGGTGCAATAAAGGGAAGATAGATGCATGCCCAATGAAGTCAGGGTGACTTAGAGAAGGTACTTGCCTGTGAGTCAAACCTGGGGACAGAGATGATTGGCCAGAATGAGTGTGGCCACAGCAAGCCTGCAAAAAATTGGGAATACATAACCTCCTAAACAAAGGCGTTTGCCCTCTTGTTGTTCTTGTGACTCTTGGCTCCTGGGGCTCTCCCGTACCTGCTTCCTCACATATGCCTGTTTACTCCATACCACGTGGCCCTGCGGACCTCATCTGCAATGGGCTAATGGTCTGCAACAGGGAACACAGACTATGCTAGCCTAATGCTGGATTGGACTCTGCTCCAACATGGGAGGAAACTCTGGACACTGACCTTGATTCTAGTCCTATTGAAACCATAGCTATACTTCTTTTATGATGGGACAAAGAGAAATGGGACTTTGCAAACTCAGGGATTTAATTCCACAGAAATAAAAATCACTCCTTCTCCCGGGCGAGTCTCAGAAAATTCTTTTTCTTGGGATATTGCAAGAATGCCACTCCCCCAAGTAACAGGTGGGGACGAGGACCCCCCCATTTTCATGGTAACACTGGGGCCCATGTCTTCTGGGACAATTGAGTGTATTCAAGGAAGCAAATAAAAAGATGAAATTTAGGGACAGCCAAGAGGATCATGGGGTTGCAGGAAATCAACTTAGAAAAGAAACTTAGGAAACCTAAAAATATGCAAATTTAAAGTACACATATTCTTTGACCCCCAAATCTCAATCCTTGGCATTTACTCTAAGGACTAATCACAGAAGAGCTCAATGATAAATGTGAAAGGATAGTCATGGAAGCATTGTTTGTTTAATTGAATTCATAAGGGTGATATTGGCTAATAAAATTACACAGGTTTAAGATATACAGTTCTACAATACATCATCAGTAGATTGTATTGTGTGTTTACCACCCCAAGTCTCCTTCCATCACCATTTATCTCTCCTTTATGTTCTTCTACCTCCTCTCTACCCCCTGGAAGCATTGTGTTTTTTTTTTTGAAAAAAATGTGTGTAGAATTGGAAACAACGAAAATTACAACCAAAATTCCCATCATTGGGAAACTGTGAATATATTCTTACAATAAAACATGATACAGACATTCAAAAGGATGAATTTAGGAACTTTCATAAACTCATGTTGAGAGTGAAAATTGGTACAGATGTTTTGGAAAAGTGGCAATTTTACTCCTAGATATATAGCCAAGAGAAAGGCCTTTATAAGTACCAAAAAGAATGTAAAAAGCAGCTCTCTTTGTAATAGCCCCAAACTGGAGGCAGCTTAAAAGTTCATCCACATTGGAATGGATGCATCAATTAGTATATAACCATACATTGGAGCACCATAAAAATAAAAATAAACTACGGCTACACAAAATGTTGAGCCAAGGAGTCAGACACAGAGGAATATGTAGTGTTTGATTCCTTCTGTATAAAGTTCGAAATCAGGCAAAACTAACATATATTTGAAGTCAGGAGAATAATTACCCTTGGAGAGAAGGAAGGGAGTAGTGATTAGGAGGGGATATGAGAGAATTGGGGGGAGGCTACGCCTTCTGGGGCCGGGGGAGGCTAGCAATGATCTGTGTATTATCCTCAATGGTAGTTCCATTATTTGTGGACTTCTCTGTGTTTATTATATTTTAATAAAAGACAAAAGTTAAACAGAATATGCATCATATGTTAGAGGAAATAAAACAGGTTACAGATTACAATATGTCATAGTAATATCTCATTTAGGTTAGAAAGAAGGAGGTTAGCTATGATTCAAAAATTCTGGAAATATATGTAAAAGATGTTCATAGCAGTACTTGTCAGGAAAAATTTTACTTGCTGCCTTATACATTTCTATACTGTTGAATATTTAATAATATATATTACTTTATGCAAAAAAGATGCTTCCATTGCAATAAATGAAGGAAATGGGTGTGCCAGGTTGCAGGGTTCCTCAGCCAAGGGAGAGCAGAACGAGGCTTCCAGTTTATGTAACTGAAACTGCCTCCAGTGATCCCTGACCACAGCCTGGTGCCGATGCGCATCCTCGAACCTGGGGCATCAACATCTTTAATGCATCACCCCAGGTCTCCCAACTTCATTCCTGCTCCTCTCCTCAGTTGCTAGGCAATATGTAATTAAATTTTGGAAAGCTTCCTCCACCCTGGATATATTATCCTGAAAATTGGACTTTGCATCTGGCAGTCTTAGAAAGCAAAATTCCACTCCCCTCCGCCCCCCCACCCTCTGGCTTGCAATTGACTCACAATTTAATTAAAAAGATTCCAGGGACATCTGGTCTGTTTTTCTAGGAGTCCATTTGCAGTTGGTGTTTCTGGCCTGTTTTTGTTTGCAAGCTATGGATATATTTACGGAGACAGAGGCTCATTTTCCTCTCCTACGTGTGGCTTTGTGGTCTTTATTAATGCTGTGTTTTATAAGCTCCGACGGTTCCTCTGCACTATGCCTTCCTATCGGTCTGTTTCTTCCTGAGCTCCGCTCAGGCAGTGGGTGACCAGTGAAGCCACTGAGGTGCTGACCCACCCAGAGCATAGGATGCCTGTTCGCTGCTGGGGAATCCAAAACACAACCTCCCGGGATGTCCCCAGCCCCCGTGCCCCTTGTCATCCACAGAAGCCTTTGGTTGGCCATTTCCTTTACTAGTAATAAAATAAATATAGACAGAGCTCTTAGAGATAACATGCGTGGCAGAGAAGAGTGGGGAGGACTGAGCCAGGAGGAGCTAGGAGGTGATCTCTGCTAACCCACGGGCCCTTTCTGAACCTGTGTTCTATCTGCAAAAAGGGCGTGGGACTCCCCCAGCATTTCCCCAGCACTGGGTGCTCTCCATACCTGCACGAGCCTTTCTGTATCTGCATGACTCCGATGCTCTCTTTATACAGTATTTTTTCTTTCAATTAACTCTCCTTTCTCCCATAAATGTGTGCATGGATAATGGGGACTTTAAATCACTACATAAATGGTAAAATATTATCATTCACCCCAAATAGAAGGGCACTGTAGAAAGGAGTATAATGAAAACAAAGCATTGTTGCTGGCTTGTATCTAGATGCTGCTTTCTGCCAAGATTCTGTGCAACACTTGTTCTCTCTTTGTGAAAAAGGAAAATTAGCCAATGTTTGGAGACTTGTAGGAGGCATATTAACACCACTTTGAGACTTTCTCCTCAGTCAATGGCAGAAGGACTGAAAGAGAATTGAGAAGGAAATGAGCTCCTCATTATAGGATAATTTAAAAAGAACAGGGGCCTGGGTAATCTTAAAAGTCCTTTCTGGTTCTAGCAATCATGAGAGAATAGACCATAGCAGAGAGCAATTGCAGCCCCCAGCAGTTGACGCTGCGTTCTTTCCCACCAGGCCTCTTCTCTGAGTTATGGCAACCTGTGTCACCTGAGAGAAGGTGGGCACAGGGAGGGCATAGTGTTAAGGAAGATTTTTAATTAGTCACTCACTCACTCACTCACTCACTCACTCACTCACTCACTCATTCATTCAGCTATGGAAGGGCTGAAATGGTATTATGGGAAGAGCTGGAGACAGAAAGGTAAGTTCAAATATGGGCCTGCCATTTACTAGCTGTTTACCCTGAATACGTACATGCCTCTATGTCTCGTCTGTACGATTGAGATAAGAAAAAAAAAAAAGACCTGTATCTTAGATACTTTTGTGAGGGTACAATGGAATTGTATATTCTCTGGTCCTGAGCATTCACTCTTGTGGGCAAGACTGAAATAGAAAACTAAATCAGAATAGAGTGTGCTACAAATATGAAGAGACGATGTTACACAGTGTGGAGTTCCCAGCGGATGCAGCGTCTGACTCTGCCGCCAAAGGGCTTCATTTGAGCTGACCTTGAAGGGAAGAGCACACAGAAGTGAGACGCTGGTCAGAAGGAAAGTTTGAGCAGTACGAAGAGGTGGGGCAGGTGAGCTAAGACCTGGGAGCCGGGGGCAGGCAGCACGGGGCAGCTCAAGCATAGGGCTTATGAAGTGGCGAAGGCAGGAGAGACCTGATTCGGAGGGCCTGCTTGTGTCGAGTTAAACCCCACCTTACTCATGCCTCTGTCTCCCATCTGCCCTGATGGTTTTGGAGCCTGAGTCAGAGGGCCTTGGCACTGAGGGCCCCTGTGCAAGGATCTATAATAATAAAAGCGTAATATGCTAATTAAACTGGACAACATTCCAGACAAAGGCAGGGCTGCAAGTGAAGCCTGGGTCCCAGGTGCCAGAGGGAAGCTGGTGCCAGCAGCTGGGGGAAGGAAGGCCTACTCTTGCATGAATTTCGTGCATCGGGCCTCTAGTATTTCTATATTGTAGCAGGAAAGCATTTCTGGTCACATCATTACCTAAGTGAAAGTATAGATTACTTTGCTACAGAGCTAAGCAGTAGTGGAAATATACCGAGACAATTGTGGAAAATTATTACTTTAATTCAATCAGGGGTGGCCCTCGCACCTTCCTCTCTGCAGGCAGAGAGGGTGGGGAAGAGGAGAGGCAGGCTGCTCGATATTCTTGAGCGGGCATCAGGCATAGAGAAAAATCAGTGTGTTTTATAAAGCTTTGGTAGCAATTCTCCCATCCTCTCCACAAGTGAAATTCTTGGTTATTAGATGCATAAGCCTCAGCGAACCTCAATCTCCTCACATTTAGAATGGGAGCAATAATGCATGGCCTGATTCCATTAAAGGGCTGCCATGAATCTGAGAATTAAGAAATGCATCCAAAACTACTTCAAAAACTGAAAAGTGCCAATTGAATGTGAAAAAAAGTATTCCATCGCTGGGATATTGCACACACAGTTTTGAATCCTGCACTTTTCATTTAACTTTGTTCCTAAAATTTCCCACGTTACTGGGAACTCTTTATACTGGCTTTTTAATTATCACCCTCTATCCCATGAAGTGGGTATACCCTAAATTACGTAAGTACCCCCTTATTACTGGACATTAAGATTGTTTTCTTTTTTTAACATTATTCTTTTTATTTTTTCAATTACAGTTGACATACAATATTATATTAGTTTCAGGTGTACAACCCTGTGATTAGACATTATTATAACTTACAAAGTAATCACCTCGATAAATCTAGCACCCATCTGACACCATATAGAGGGGTGGACAAAAGTAGGTTTACAGTTGTAATACAAATAAAAATAAAATAATTAATAAATAATAATACAAGAATATATTCTGTGTTTTGCATATTCACAAATGTAAACCTACTTTTGCCAACCCTTGTATAGTTATTATAATACTTTCGACTGTATCCACTATGATGTACTTTATGTCCCCATGACTATACTGTAATTACCAATGTGTACTTCTAAGTCCCTTTCCCTTTTTCACCCATCCCCTCAACCTTACTCCCATCTGGCAACCATCAAAGTGTTCTCTGTATCTATGAGTCTGTTTCTATTCCGTTTGTTTATTTTATTTTTTTAAGATTCCACATATAAGTGAAATCACTGGTATTTGTCTTTGTCTGACTTATTTCACTTAGCCTTCCCCAGAGCCACCCAGCTGGTAGGCAGCAGGGCCAGGATCCTAATGCCATTACCTCACGTTGCTGTCCCCCAGTCTCTCTAATGCTATGTGGGGAACATGTATAAGGAAGACCGCCCCACCCCACCCCTGGGTCACATCGCCCGTCTTACTGTCAGCTCCATCCAGCCTTTTCCATTTGCCGAATTCCAATCATCACCTTCTTACTCACTCTGCCTTCGTGCGGCCTTTCCTGACTGGCCCAGGACCGGGACCTCATTCGGCACTGAAGATCTGTCCTCTCTCTCCTGGTGACACTGAGTGAGCTGTTTAACCTCTGGACTGAACTTCAGCTTTTCTCGTCACAGGAGACACTGACATCACCAACCCCCTTTTCTGTACTCTCTTCCTTCTCCCCCACCTTTTCCCTTAGTCGCTCCTTTCTTTCCCTCTGTCTTTTGTCAACCCTTCTTTGCTGAATGACTGCACAGCACAGAACGTTGGGCTAGATTTTTATTGTGCTGCAGACACAACGGGAGTCATAGCTTTTAGACCCGGAGAACCCCTGGGTCCCTTTTGAATCTGGGGCAGGTTACTCATGTTTATTGCTTCTTGTACTGAGGTGAAATTAACGGTACACTATTATTTCTATACCTCCGTTGCTTCTTATCTCATATTACTTAAAATTACTCGGGTTATTTATGTATGTGGGCATGGCTACCCCTGCATTCCTAAGACTTGGCACAATGAGTGACACATAGTAAGTTCTCAATGAAAACCAATTACACGAATGAATATGCTTTCTCCTCCCAATGACAGCTTCAGTTCCTGGACAGTCTGGGCCATGTCAGTATCAGTCGGTATCAAGGGGCCTCGATGAACTTCTGAGTCAGTCTGCTCCTATGGCTAAGAAGGGGCTCAAAGTCACTGACAAAACGCGGTCTCCCGACAACCACAGTGTGCATCCCCTTTCTGTCCCTAGCGTGGTAGCTGCAGGGGCTGCCACTGTCTTCAATCATGGTTTGGAAGATGGGACCTAGGTGAGGCTCCAGGAGATTCCCAGAGAGAGCCCAGAGGTCTTGTGGGCAGAGTTCTCTTCCATGATCCAAAGCCCTTGGAAAGGCAGCTGAGGCCCTCGCTCTGGCTGCAGGCCACGGAGGCACCTGGCAGGTGAGAGGGAGCAGCAGCGATGCCCGCTGAGCCACTCGGGCCCCTGGCTGCTCAGGGGCTCAGGCTGCCTTTGATTCCTGAAGATGAATCGGCTGTGAAGCTGCTCCCAGGAACCCTGAAGTTAATGAGGGCTTTGAACTAAACAAAATTCACATCTGTAGTGGAGAGCACAGAGAGAATTGCTTCCAGGCTGGCAGCACAGACCCCTCATTAGCCACTTCTCTGTAACCAGCAGCTGGACCCTGCAGGTTGGCCGCGCAGAGGAGTACGGAGAGAGGGTTGTGATATGGCCAGGGTTAGCCTCCCAGTTGTTACTCATTTCCCAGCTGTGTTCCCTCATCTGTAGAGTGAGGTTTGTTCTCTCTCCCCTATGGGTTATACAATTTGACATGTGCAAAGCCCAGTGTCTTCACAGTAGATGGCTTAAGAATAAAGGAGAAGTGCTGATGAGGCAGTAGGAGCCAGCTCAGCGAAGAGGGTGGTCCTAGGGAGTGACAGAGAAATGTCTACCCACCTGTCTGAGGGAATCCTGCTGAGGGCCAGAGCTCCCAGGACTTGGGGTACCCCTACAGGTGTTACCCAAGCCCTCCTCGACACTCACCAGACCCTGGGTCAGAAGCCTGAGGAGCTGCACAGCGGTTGCTGTTGAGGCTGCTAACCTTGAGCAAGCATTTGCTAAGTATGGGGCTTGGTTTCAGAGAATTCATGTACTATAGAGGAAGGGGATTCAGAACCCTAAAACCCAGAGAGGGAAAATGACTGACCCCAGGTCACACAGCCATTGGGGAGCAGATCAGGTTTTCCAGTCTGGGGTTGGCCAGCTGTCATCTCTTTCCATGCTATAGCAAGGACCCAGTTATGCTCATGTATGCAGGGGAGCTCACAGCACGCCATCCCTCCTTTCTCGTGCCATCCCATTCACCTTCCTGAAGCTCTCAGCTCGCTCAGTGGGTAACCTACAACCATCTCTCATTTGACCAGACTTCCTGCTGCCTGCATCCCACTCCATGCTCTTCCTCTTCTCATAAGAAAAGCACTGGTTGACTATCTAGTTGCCACCTCAACTGTCCTCCCAGCGGGAGCCTGGGTCAGAGGTTTCTCTCACTTCTGTTCAAGCCCAGCAACCAGAAGGAAGAAAACAGCAGCAGCCCCACTTGGCCCTAGAGACAGCACACGTCGTCGTTCTGAACATCAGCAACTACATGTGACACTCACCACGTGCAGGATGGACAGCCCCATAAGGAAAGCTCATCTCAGGCAGGTGACAAACAGGAGCTGGCCATTTGTGTGACAGAGGTCCCCAGATGTCAGCCCCAGCTGACTCAGCGGTGCACACACTTCATTAGGACAATCTCCTGCCCACGTGTCTGTGGGTTGGCACATCTGGACAGCATGTGTAGAAACTCTGCTCATTCTGCAGCTTCTGTTCCTGTTGAGAAACCGCTTCCTCGCCCTATAGTCCCATGCACTGATGGAGTCCTCAGGTATGATTCTCAGACTCTGCACATGCCCTAAGCATGCACCTTAAGCACATGTATATGTGCTCACCAAAGAAGCACATCGCTGCATAGGGTGTTCATGTATGTGCATACACACGATATACACACGCATTGCTGCACACAAAACACACACCCACACCAGGAATTGCCACCCTGTGCACCATGAGGGACTGCACATGTGGCCCATACACACACACATGTTTGTACAACACATGTTTATAAGTAGACACACCACCCACCAAATAAACAGGCACACTTGCCCTGAGTGCAAAAGCACGCAGACTCACTCCTCTGCCTCCCAAACTCAGCTGGAGTTGGTGCTAGGCCATTAACCACCAAACCAATGTGCCTCCTCCCCACCTCATTTCCCAAAGACATGTACTGGGACAGACAGTCCACACCCTAGGAGATGTGTTGCACCAGGATCGACCTCTGAGTTAACTCCTAGTCAGAGTGGCTGTCAGCTAGGGATCTTAGACTATTAATATTGATGTGCAAATACCTCAACTTTCCTAGAGGTAAACTCATGGAACCGAAGTGGGAGATCTGCAAAGGCAGTTTAGAGATGAGGAAACTGAGGTCTGGACGAGACCAAAGTGACATAGCCCTAGAAGATATCAAGGTCAAGCATCTACTTGGTAGGAGAGCCAGGGTCAGAATTCTGGTCTCTTGGCTCCCAATTTGGTAATCTTCTGCCTGTGTCCACGCGCTTATCAGAATGAGCAAGCATTGTGTGAATATCCACTCTGGACCAAACGTGGTGCTAGACCCTCAGGATATAAATGTGGATAAGTTCTGCCCTTGGAGAGCTTAGATAGGAGGGCCTTCTTATCCTCTCATTTCAATCCTCCTGCTGGTGTTAAATTCATTTGGACCTTCAACTCCCCTCAGAATAAATTCCAGAAAACCATACTGTCACTTATGGACTCCCCCTGACTTGTAGGGTCCTGGTGACCATTAGAGAAGCACATTGGGGATCCTCAGGGATCATCCCTTACAGAACATCTGCCACATTCCATTTTGCAGGTGAGGATAGAGATTCCTTGAACAAAATTTCTTGGTGAACCTCCTTGGCCATTTTGTCTTCAAGCCAAACAAAAATGAAGATGTGGCCCAGCCAGTGTGGCTCAGTGGTGGAGTGTTGACCTATGAACCAGGAGGTCATGGTTCAATTCCTGGTCAGGACACATGCCTGGTTTGCGGGCTTGATCCACCATAAGGGGCGTGCCGGAGGCAGCCGATGATGGGGGAAAAGGGTGTAACCCCTCTATCAGAGGTGGGGGTTATACACAGTGTATGTGTTGGTACCATATTCTAGAGCAAAAAGGGGTCCCCACAGGATGGCATCATGAATGGTGGCCTGTTCCTTAGATCTTCCTGCTCCTGAGACTTTCCAAGCTCTCAGAACCTCCCCTCAGACCATGGTAAAGACACTCGACTTTGTACAGCGAGCCCCTTCGGTGTCCACTGAAGAGCTACTTGACTTGGGGAAAACTGTTTCTCCTCTTTGGAGGAAAAGTGTCCTTATCAGAAGCAGGTGTAGCCAAAGAAACCCAGCTTTGCAGCGAGATAGCCCTAAACTCAAAGGCTGACTCCCAAGTCATCCTGGGCAAGTCACATAACCTTCTGTATTTCAGTTCCTAGGTGTAAAACCACACTTACTAAGTGTATGTCAAATGTATGTGTAAAATCACACATGTAAAATCACACATGTAAAATCACACGTGTAAATCACATGTGTAAAATCCAGCCTGGTGCCTTCACATAGTTGGTGCTCAGACGCCAGCTCCCTTCTGTCATCCCTTTCCCAAAGAGAGGACTTCTACTACGTGTCTAATAGCCTCTGGTCCCCAACAGGAAGGGGGCATAGCTTATCCTGGGGCCAGTGGAGAAGGTTAAACGAATGTAGGCCCGTCCCTGACAATGTAGATCTCCTCCTTCCCCACTCCAGCTTACATGTGACCACAGTCCACAGTGATTGATGGTGATGATACAAAGGAAACTTCCTGTGCCCCTGGTTTCTACGGCTGCACGTCCCTAGAAGGAGTGAAGTGTTTTGGCAAAGGGCCTGATTACTCTCCTAAAATGAAGATAAATGATCCCTGTTTTCCTTATTAGAGAACAGCCATCCATACTCCATGACCGAGCGGAGGCAGGCTCTCCTCTGTTTGCACAGCCAGTTGGCTGCCTAGCATCTTTTCTCTCTCTCACACTCAGAAGAAGAGAAACTGGGATGATTGGGTTCAAGGAACACAGAGCAGGCCTGAGTCAATGATGCAGGCTGGAGACACAGGGAGCTATATGTCATGGACTGGGCGGGCACCCACGCAATGCAAGGGTGGCTGGTTTGCTGGGATCATCTCTCTCCTCCGATGGCTAGAGGTGGACACTAGCTTTGGGGTCATGGACACAGCAGCAGGACTTCTCATTTGGGTCGTTCTTTTTTAGGTCCCGCAATCACTCTGGGAACTGAGCCGATCGGGTAGTACCCCTTTGGGAGGTAAACAAACTGAGGTTCCTCAGTGACTGATTATCCACCTAGAAGAGTGGCTCTCCCCCCACCCCAACGCAGGGGACGTCTAGCAGTGTCACAACCGAGGGTGCTACTGGCACTTTGTGGGTAGAGGCCATGGGTGCTGCTGAACACCTGACAAGGCATAGGGCAGCCCCCACGACAAAGAAGTGTCCAGTCCAAAAAGTCAGAAGCACTGAGGTTGCTTTAGACCTCTAAGCATTTGCTCAGCCTGCGTCTTCTAGAATAAGCAGGAGCAGGGGTTGGTGAGAAAGACCTTTCTTCTTTTGTTGTTCTGTTTTGTTTTTGAGAACCGGGCACTGAATTGACAAGAGAGCATCCTTCTCTTTCATGCTGGATGCCCCTGCCTCTGCCAGTCAGGCAAGCTCATTCCCTCGGCCTCTCCTGCCAGCATTGCATCGCATCTCTGTCTCTGACATGCCAGCCCGTCCTCTTGGGCAGTGACATGAGGGTGAAGGAAGGAGTTCTCCTTCCATGAGGGTCCTCCCCTTTGGGGTTGCCTACTGCTAAGAGAGCCTTCTCCTTGGGAACTGGGGGGAGGGGGCCTCAGGGATTGCTCATCCCTTTCCACGGGAGGTCGTTCCTCCCACCGCCCTCCAATTTTCAAACTAGAAGAGAACTTTGAAATTATTTTGCTCCCTATACCCCTTTTGAGCTCTCTGCCTTTTAGAGATGAGGAAAACAAAGTCCAGGGTCACTTGGCAGCTACAAAACTAGAACCGCGGCTCTTAGCTCCTCCACCGGGGGTCTTTTCCCGGCCTCTTCTGTGCGCTGGGTGTAGTTTGTCCCCGCTGCCCATGGTGAGTGGGCTGGATCTGCCAGGCCCAAGTTGTGTTTCTGGGATTGGATTTCTGGGCTCAGGTAATGGCATTGAGATGCTGCATGATGTACTGCGTGCCAGAAAATAATGTGATCGAATGAGCCGAGCAGGAAACTCAGGCTCATCTGGCAAGACATTCTGCACTGGATGCCTGGGGCTCAGTGCAGAACGTCTGCAACTTTTCATGGAGTCTGTTCTGTCATACGAACTAGCAACAATTTTACCCGCAGAAAATATGACTCTATTATATGTGTGCTGTCCAATCGCAACCCAAAGGAAAACAAGCCCTCCAACAGCCCCCATAAAAACCAAAACCCAACAACAATCTGTCAAACTAAGCAGATCAACTGTTTTCAAGTTCTCCCCTTAATATCTCTTTGCTGTTGTTCACTCCCTTTGTCATGGGCTGGTTCGCACTAGCAGACAAGTGGTAATTGCCGCCAGAGGCTTAAGGATATTTATGCCAGATCTAAACATGGAGAAAAATGGTACCCATTAACCGTCTCTCTGCATGTTGGGGAACTCAGAGGAACTGGGGGACAGAGCAACAAGATACTTTGGTCCTGGTGATGGCGTTTCAATCTTTATTTTACTATATTTCTGACTGATGCACAGAAGCTCTCATGAGCATACAGTTTAATGGGACCAATGGCTACCATACAGGTATATCTGCCTCGAAGCATTGCTTCCACGCTCCCTGCCACTTGCTCCTTCCCGACCTCAAAACTGATTCCATAACCCCAGGGTGCCCTAATGCTGTTTCCCTGGGGCATGGAGGGGAACAATAATGGAGGAAAGCTAGGCACAATGAGATTACAACCTGCAGTGAGGCAAGGATCACATCCTTCAGGATGTGTTTCTTGCAAGAAGCAGCATATATTTTAGGTATCAGAATGCACAACAAACCCTGTTTCTCTGCTGCCTCTGATTTGTAATTGCTCTGAACTGCCTTAGCACCCGCCCATTTCCCTGCCTCCAGCCTCGCCACAATCCAGTCCCATCCCTCCCTCAATGGCATATTTTTTTTTAAAATTCAATTACAATTTACATTCAATGTCATTTTGTATTAGTTTCAGGTGTACAGCATAGTGGTTAGACAATGATAGACTTTAAACAGTGGTCCCCCAGTATTTCCAGTATCCACCTGGCTCCATACAATATTATTGACTATACTAGAGGGCCGGTGCACAAATTCGTGCATGGGTGAGGTCCCTCAGGGTGGCCTGCGGGGATTGGGCTGAAACCCGCAATTCAAGGCCGCCTGCATCTCCTACCTGCCGCTCCCACTCATCCTGGCCCCACTGTGCCTGCCACTGGCTTGTGCCCAATCAGTCCCAGGAGAGGCTCGCTCCACCACAGCAGCACTCACCAGCCATGAGCCCTGCGTCTGGCGCCCTCCCGAGGGGAGTGGCCTGTGGGATCGGGTCGAAACTGGCTCTCCGACATCCCCCGAGGGGTCCTGGATTGCAAGAGGGCGCAGGCCAGGCCGAGGGACCCCACTGGTGCACGATCGGGGCTGAGAAGAGACCATGGGAGGGCTCCAGGGCGTGTCTGGCCCATCTTGCTCAGTTCTGATCAGCTGGACCCCAGCAGCAAGCTAACCTACCGGTTGGAGCCTCTGCCCCCTGGTGGTCAGTGTACATCATAGTGACTGGTTGACCAGTCAAATGAATGCCCCCTTGTGGTCAGTGCACATCATAGCGAGCAGTTGAGCCGCCTTAGCATATCATTAGCATATTATGCTTTGATTGGTTGAGCAGTCAACCGGTCACTGGACGACCAGACACTTAGCATATTAGGCTTTTATTATATAGGATTCCCTATACTACACTTTACAGCCCCATAACTGTTTTGTGACTAAAAATTAATTTCCTTCACCTTTCCCCCCAGCCTCCTAAGCCCCCTCCCAATAGCATGTTTTTTTAAGCAAACAGACTTTGGTGTTGGACAGACCTGGGCTAGGACACTGGTGTGGACCTGGGACTTACTCTGACCAGACCACACCGGGACTATGTGACCCTGAGCAAGTTATATGGCATCTTTGATTCCTCAGTTTCCTCAACTGCAAAATGGGAATGATGACGGTGAGTGCCTCTCAGGGCCCTTGTGAGGTCTGTTGAGAGTGTGCAGTAGGTTGCTAGCTCCCAGGTGTCCACTCAGGTGGACAGCAGGTCACTCCCAGGTGCTCTTGCTCTGCTTCCAGATCCTGGTTCTCACCAGGGAGCCTGCCAGCGCGCAGGTAGGGGCCCAGCTCAGGCTCTGGCCCAGTCAGTGCTGGGCACAAGTTTGTGAATGAGTGCGCTAATGAACAGGCACATTTATTCACTGCTGTGGAACAGTGAGTGGTCCAGGTCCTACTTCCCACTTTAACACAAATTAGTTATGAAAATTAGGCCAATTTTTAGAAATTCAACCGGGAGGCAGGATCTGCCTCTTCAGATCCTGCCTCCCGGTTGAATTTCTATGTGTTACTTTGGCAAATGAGTTAGCACCTTCTGAGAAGCCTCCGTTTCCTTAGCTGCAGAATCAGAACAGTGCCTACCTGTCACGAGAGAGACATAGTAATGTGCACAGAACGTGCTTATCAAGAATTCCTCCCCCACCCCCTTCCTGTGTTTTCCTCTTTTGCTTGGCGGAGCCCTCAACCTGTGCCCAGCAATGCCCAGGGCCCTGGACTAGATCCCACCCGCCTTCCAGGAGTCTCTCCCTCTCTCACTCGCAACACCAACTGCTGCTGGAATGCCTCGGGGAGCGCAAATTGGGAATTACTGTGCACCTGAAATGCTGACGCTCGTGTTTCTGCTCTTTTATAAAAAAGCACGAGGCAGTCGGCTTGCAGAATGTTGTATAAATATCCAGATGAAAAGATTAGTGAGAGATCCTGAGAGCATTGGAGCTTCTAAAGCGTGGCCCGTTTTGAGTCAGGAGGGGGACAGTAGCCCCACACTGAGCCTCTGTAGCTTTCAGGTTATAACACCTCATTTACACGGGAACCAGGGCTGAGGTTACCACCTCTGCCAAGTCGTGGTTTATGGACAGGACCGCAGAGGAAGAAGGGGTGCGTGACCTTGGGGCTGAGAAGGTCATGCAAGAAGAAAAATGGGGGAGACCCTCACCCCTCCACCAGCGAACCCACTGGTTTGCCCCTTAGCTGGCACTTTCATTAATGCCGAGGGTAGACTGTCAACACCTCTGCGTCTGGGGGCTTGTTTTGCATCTAGCAGTAACCCAGACTTGTTCTCTTTAGAAAGGGCTTCTCACCCAGTTAGCTCCTCTGATCCCCATCTAATGGATTTTCTGGCAAAGGCAGCAGTGACGTCCGAGTTAGCAGCAGCTGCGCCTCTGGCGTTGACCACCCTGTTCCTGGAAAGGCAGAGTGTGCATGGGGAGGAGCTCAGCTGTGTAGTCCACTGGCTGAGGCCCAGCCAGTCTCTTCACCCCCTCTTCTGTCCAGTAGGGACATATGCATACCCCATAGGGCTCCTGGAGTGAGCCCTTGTCCCCCCACATTTGCATTTCCTGTCTGGAATGCTTCCCGCAGTTTCTACCCTCACCTCTCCCCTTTGCCCAACAAATGCTGACTACTCATCCTTCCTTCTTGAAGCATCCCAGACTCCCTCCACTGGGCTTCCTCCCCCGTGCTTCCCTCTGTGCCTACACCCTTTCCTGTTTGCTCGCCTTCTGGGCCAGGGACAGTCTCATCCAGGGGCCCTTAAGGAATGCCGGTTGATGTCCAGTTGACCATTGCAAACGAGGGCAGAGTAGTGCCCTAGATGCTGTCCAGAGGAGAGAGGAAGTGCGGATATACCAGGGAGCAAGCCCAGTCTCCGTTCTGGTGTTTATGTCTGCCCAGCTATGGACAGAAAGAGAGGCCAGAGACTGGGAGCTGAGGATTACAGGGACAGGTCAAAAAGGAGAGTCAGGACCCTGGCTGGGTAGCTCAGTTGGCTAGAGTGCCCAAGGTTGATACTCTAAGGTTGTGGGTTTGATCTCTGGGCCCTTGTGAGGGTCTGTTGAGAGTGTATAGTAGGTTGCAATCTCCTAGGCAGTGTCCATTCAGGTGGACAGCAGGTCACTCCCAGGTGCTCCTGCTCTGCCTCCAGATCCTGGTTCTCACCAGGGCACGTAGGAGAATCAACCAGTGAATGCATAAATGAGTGGAACAACAAGTCGATGCCTGTCTCTGTCTCTCTCTCTCCTTCTAAAATCAATTAAAAAATTTTTTTGGGGAAAAAGTGCCGTGTCAGGTGGAGTGATGGGGAGGTGTTGACGTTTGGGCTCTTCACAGGCCCATCGACCCGGGACTTATTCTGACTAAATTGCAGCCTTGCTGCCGAGAGCTGGGTGCAGAGCTGGGCTAGATGGAAATGGCAGGGCTCCTCTCCCCATTCCACAGATCAGAAAACCGGTCTCCCAAGCAGGTGGGTTATTCCCAGAATCCATGGTAATGGGAGAGCCTGAAGCTAACAGAATCTTTCTCCAGTGATACTCCTCTTTCTACCCAGCCAGGTGCCTCCCAGGAGTCACTGTGTCCAGGGGAGGATGTGAGGAGGTCATCAGAGCTGGTCCAAATCCTCTAGGTCTGTGGTTGGCAAACTCATTAGTCAACAGAGCCAAATATCAACAGTACAACGATTGAAATTTCTGTTGAGTGCCGAAAACCGACTTCTGTGCATGGGCCACGAAGTTTCAATCGCACTGTATGTGCGCGCCCACACGTGGTATTTTGTGGAAGAGCCACACTCAAGGGGCCAAAGAGCCGCATGTGGCTTGTGAACTGCAGTTTGCCGACCACGGCTCTAGGTGCCTGGGTTCAGATATGCCTGGTGGACGTGAGGACTATTCCCCGAAGCCCCTGGGAGGGCTCTCCTGGGGAAACCAGAACTCTCTGGGAACCTGGGGAACATGTATGAGCTGGAGGAAGCTGAGATGTAATTGCCTAGAGTGGAAGGAGATGACATGGGTAGGTTTGAAATATTGTACTTCCCTAGTCATCTGGCCTCTGCCTTGGAGGGTCAGGTCCCTGGAAAGAAACTGCAAATCCTAAAAACTACCACCAGAAATCCCGGCTGCTCACAGGTGTAGGCCGTGCAAGAAAGAGTGTTGCTGTGTGTGGGTGTGGGTGGAGGTGCGTGTGTGTTTAACAGCAAACATCCCGCTCTGAAAGGAGTCAGATTGGAAATATTCAGTGAAGCTGAATGAAAATATCATTGCAGTTCGATGGCAACATACACGTCTTTAATTTACCTGCTGAGTTTAGAACTAACTCATTCATCATCACTGGCCCCACTGTCTGTTCACAAAATTCAACAGAACAAGGCTGATGGCCGAGGCTGTCAGAGCTATTAATGAGGCCACCGCCACAAGGGATGTGCCCTTAGGAAGGGTAAGTAGCTTGTCAGCCCCCAGCCGGACAGGGCAAGGGAAGCAAGTAGATGTTGGACATGGGTAGAGGCCTGGGTATTCTAGCTGAGCACAGCATTGGCGCCTCGTTTTCTGTCAGCATCTGCCGAGTCCCGCCCCTCTTCCCCCCCTTCCCCCCTCTCTCCTGCCCCGTGATCCCATCTGGGAAGAGCTGCCTCCCAGAACCTGCAGCTTGTCTGGCCCAGGAGAAGGGTCCCAAAGCCAGAGCTTGTCTGCAAAGCCTGTGCTTACTGGAGGCATTTCAATGCCCCTTCAACTTTTCATGTAGGTCATTTTGTTCATACCCAGTGTTCCCGCTTGTCACCTCTGGCTATTGGAGTCTTGGACATTTTATCTGCACCTTGGAAAAAAAATAGGGATGATCTTTGCATGAATTCTCCAGAGTCCCTCCAATTCAACAGTCATGAAAGGAAGAAAATATCTGTTTTAGCTCAACAGCTAAATACCGGTACGAGCTTTTGCAAAGCTGGGGCAGCCGGGCTCTGATATAGCACGGCCTCCTCCTTACAGTATCATATTCGGATATTTAGAAACCCTCCATCAGAGTTTCCAAATCCTTGTCACAATATTCAAGAAGAAATTCACTCAACACTATAAAGGCGTTTGGGTGATGTCAGGGGTATAGCAAATGATGGAGAGTGAAATCTGTTTCCTCTTGGGCGTAAAGGATACATTTGGAGCTAAGTTTCCACGAAGGGGAAAAAGATCCCACTATAGGCTACAATGGAAACTGAATAACCATTAATATAACTGGGTTATCAATCAAATATCAGAATTAGGCATCACTAGTAAGGTACTTATCTGACTTGTACAGAACTTGATCAAATTTTGGAGAATTCATAACTCTGGATTTTCCCCTAAAACCCCAGGTATTTTATTCTACAATGCAACACTTTATGTCCTGAACTTAACCCTTTGCACTCGCTTGCTTTTTTCTCGAGCTGCTACCGATGCTAACCGTGTCGAGTCACACTCGACATCCGAGTGCAAAAGGTTAATTTTCCTCATGATCTGATCATATTTTTAAAGTGGTTCAATGTTTGGGCTTTGGAGCCAAGTTGTAAGGGTCTGAATCACAGCTTCACTGTGTGCTAGCTGGGTGAGGTTAGCCAAATCACTTAACATCAGCGTGCCTCAGTTTCATCCTCTGTAAAATGAGGATACAAAAAAAAAATGTGGATTCTGGGATTGCTAGAAGAATAAAATAATTTGTATAAATCCATTATGAAACTATCTAGCGCATAATAAATTCTTGTCAAACGTTGCGAGCTATTATTATCTGGTATTTTACAATCACTAATAGAGTTAAACAATGGGATATAACGCTGTATATTTGGCCACTGGATAGTTCCTTAAATTGGGTGAGGGAATATGTTTCTACCTTTCATGATGTAAAGAAATGAGGGTCACTGTCATCTCTGGGAACTGAAGGTCTGAGGGCTGGTTACCCTCCATCCTCAGTTGGCCAGCATCTCCACATATGAACGCCCGTCTACCACCTTCACATATGAACGCCCATCTACTATCTCCGTGACGGCAGAAGCACCTCTGCCACACCAAAAATGTTGGGGCAGAGAGCCTGGAGGTCATGGTTCCTGGTTACTTGGATGCCTGTAGCAGCCAGTCTCATGTTAAATCTCATAATTAGTCTCATCGCTGCAGCCTGTGTGCTCCCAGCCCGTCTGCAAGAATCTCAGACTCACAAAGATTCCCTACATTTGTCTTTGTCTGGTAATAATGTATCAGTTCAAGTGCTGCAGGAATCTCACAAAAAAAATTTAATCAAATTTTATGTTCATACATATTTAGTTAGTAACGTTTATTTAGAAGAACAGCAGCAACCTAAACATTCCGTACACCAAATTTTAACCACAGATGTATTTATTGTGCTACCAGATCATTTTTGTGCTGTTCTGAGAGAACTCTTCTCCCAGTGGAGTTCTACATCCATACCAGAACCTATTGAAAATGAGGCATTGGTTATGAAGCTTTTCACTGATTTTTTTTTTATAAAATATTAATTCACGCCTGAGCATCACCATCTGTGGAATTATAGTTCCACGGCACAGAAACCCCATCTCCTGTTCCATCAAGAGCTAGGCAAGGAGAAGGCGCTTGCCTCCCACCATGGCCCGATGATCGGTTGTGCAATTATAACCGGATGTATAGCTCTTCAGATTCATGATAGTGTCGCCCATCACAATAGCGTTGGCACTTATTGTAAGCTTTGCCTCTCTTTGACTTTGAATGTCTGATAAGAGGCACCACTCATTGTTACAACCTTCGAGAGATTTGACTTCCAAGCTCCATTTCCCTTTTCAAGCTCCTGCATCAGTTTAATTGAAGAATTATCCTGCGCTTGCCAGATGAGTTATAGGAGACTGGTATCATTGGCAACTACTCCTCTGCATGAATCAGGGTTTTCTCAGTGCTCTGCTAAGTCAACGAAAATCAAGGAATCGGTGACATTCTCAGTCTTCTGGTAGCCTTGATTTCAAAAGTTTTTTTTTAGGTTTGTCAAAACAATCTCATAGTCCTCAGTGATTCTTATCATAAAGAAAAATAGCCCTGGCTGGTTTGATTCCATGGTTGGAGCATCAGCCCAACCGAAGGGTCTTGGGTTCGATTCCTGGTCAAGGGCATGTACCTCAGTTGCAGGCTCCATCCGTGGTCTGGTCTGGGCGCATGCAGGAGGCAACCAATTGATGTATCTCTCTCACATTGATGTTTCTCTCTCACCACACTCTCACCCTCCCCTACACTCTGATCTTTGAGTGAGGATTAAAAAAATAAAATGAAATAAAATAGATTGATAGATAAAAATAAACGGCTTACATTGGGACTTATACTATAAATGTATGCTATTAAAATACTACATTAAGTTGTTTTATAGATTGGAGTCCCTCATGAGATTTCATTCAAGAAAGGCATATATATATATATTGTTTTTAAGTTTTGAAAGTCAATTTCAAGACTTACCTTTCAAACGGTGGTTGAGTCTCTCCCTTAGCGTTCCCTCACTCATTGTACCAGTATTCGTCAGCCACCTACCATGAGCCAGGCACCATTCTGTGTTCTTGGGACACAACAGCGAGCAAGGTGGATATGGTCCTGGTTCCCACGGGGCTTACATTCTACTGGAAGAGAGAGACAGTCAGCAAGTCAACAGATAAGCAAGACCATCTCAGATGACAGTGCAGTGAAGAAAATAAAGCAGGGTGAAAGTCACTGCATCTGTGAAAACGCCTCTGGGCCGGGAGCAAGGGCCCCTTTGATTTTCTCTGGTGAACACCTTTTGGATTCATTGCCTCCAAGGCAGCCAAATCCACCCTTGGACAGCTCAGCTCTAACTGTGTCAAACGTCTTCCTTGCGTCAAACTGAAATCTGTCTCTCCTGGTTCTCCCCTCTGGGCCTGTCTGAGCAGTTCTAATTTGCTTTCCCAAGGCAGCCCATCATGTGTCTGTGCACAGTGATGGCGCTCTCATGGGCCTTTCTCTCTCTGAGTCTCAACACCCAAGAGTTCCCCTTTCTCATTTCCCAGTGTCTCTGCATAACCTCCAGCCCATCAACATCCCCCTAAAAATGTAAGGTCTAGGTCTGCAGTCACCCTCCATGTGACCGTGGCAGAACAAGATAGCCATCTCACCCTTCTTTTTTTTTTTTTTTTAAGGATTAATTTTAAAAAATGTTTTCACTGATTTCAGAGAGAGGAAAGGAGAGGGGGAGAGAGATAGAAACATCAATGAGAAAGAATCATTGATCAGCTGCCTCCTGCACGCCCTCTATTGGGGGGGTCAAGCCCACAACCTGGGCATGTGCCCTGACCGGGAACTGAACTGGCGACCTCCTAGTACATGGGATGACGTCCAACTAACTGAGCATCTCTGGCTAGTGGGAGGCTGAGAATACTTAAATGCAGCTTCTGGGCATCTCACCCTTCTTACCTCTCTGCCTCTCCACTTTCAAGATTGTCTTCACTTCTTTCCACCAGTTCCATAATACGGTGGCCTCCTCTCTGCCTCATAGTCGACTGAATTTCCCGAACTGCCTCAGTCCCAGATGCTGGCACATCTCCCTCTCCCCCTTCTGCACCTTTGTGGTTTGTGCTTAAGCCTTAGCCCAGGGCATTGCAGGATCCTCTTAATTATTTCCTATGACGATGACAAAACATCAGTAATGACCACTCAGAAAGACCAATGGCTTCCTTTCTCCGGGACTTACTGGGAGAAGTGTCCCTCATAGTGCCTGGACCCTCCCTGGGGACAGCATGTTCCCAATGCCTGCTTTTCACTGTGCAATGTGGCATTTTCCTTGATTGCTTTCAAAATGGGCCCTTTTAGCATCAAACAGTGGTTCAGACCCAGTGGTTCAGACCTTCTGCACTGGGGACGTGCACTCATTGTAGCAGGGAGGCCTTGGCACTCCCAGGCCTGGCTGCTTTTCCTCAGGTGGCTAATGGCTCCAGCACTTGAGGCTTATGGGCCAGCTTTGAGACTTTAATTGAAAAAAATATTAGAAGCTGCATTTAAGTATTCTCAGACTCCCACTAGCCTTTTTACTTCCTCACAGCATTGCTCCAAATCAACCAGAAAGGAACACGAGGGCCTCTGGAGCCTGGGTTCACACCTCCCCCACTTACTGGAGAATTCTTCCTGCCTCATTTGCCTTTGTATTTCTAGTTGTTGACTACCCTTTGCCCATAAAAAAGGACCATGTCTCACCTGTTCACTCCTTCTTTTTAGGTATCTTCCCTATCCAAGTGGCTCTGGGTCCCTGAAAATTAAGCGCTCCTCCAGTGGCTCGAGCCCTACCTGGCTTGGCTCAGTGGATAGCGCATCAGCCTGCAGTCTGAAGGGTCCCAGGTTTGATTTCAGTCAAGGGCACATGCCCGGGTTGATCCCCAGTAGGGGGCATGCAGGAGGCACCCGATCAATGATTCTCTCTCATTGCTTTTTTTAAAATATATTTTATTGATTTTTTACAGAGAGGAAGGGAGAAGGATAGAGAGTTAGAAACATCGATAAGAGAGAAACATCGATCAGCTGCCTCCTGCACACTCCTCACTGGGGATGTGCCTGCAACCAAGGTACATGCCCTTGACCAGAATCAAACCTGGGACCCTTGAGTCCGCAGGCCGACGCTCCATCCACTGAGCCAAACCGGTTTCGGCTCTCTCTCATTATTGATGTTTCTCTCTCTCTCTCCCTCTTCCTTCCTTCTGAAATAAACACACACACACACACACACACACACACACACACACACACATATATATATATATATATATATATATATATATATATATATATATAAAATAAACTCTGGCTCGAGCTCTTGTATAGCTTCCATCAGAATGGCCATCCCTTCTTCTAAGCTGCTCAGTCATCTTCATGTGCCCCCAGAAGAAGCCATTCTTTTCATTCCACTAGATCATTTTGGCTCTGTGTGTGTAAACACATCTAAGTGTCGAGGTGCCTTAAGCAATGTCCTACCTAGATTTGAATTCATATTCTGGGTCTTTATTGAAAGCCTGTTCCTAGTTCTTACAACATAGGACCATGGGTTTCTGGCCTATAGGATTGAGCAAACTCCTACTTAAAAGCCAGAGTTCTAACAGGTATCAACTTTCCTTCTCAGTTTTCTTTCTGGCTGCTCTGGGAACTAACTACCTGTGTAGACATGTTATGGCCCCTTTAAAAAATATTTTATTATTAGCTTAAAGGTTTCAGGATAAACTCCAGACATCTTAACTTAGCACTGAAGTTCTGCTATGGACTGATGATTCTGCTCCGCAGAAATCCTATGGGTTCAAGTCCTATCCCCCAATCTTATATAATCAGGAGGTGCCAGGCCTTTGGGAAGGAATTAGATTTAGATGAGATCATAAGGGTGGGGTCCCCATGATGAAATTAGTGCCCTTATAAGAAAAGAAAGAGACACCAGCTTCTCCTCTGCCTTATGAGCACACAGCAAGAAGGCAGCTGTCTGCAAGCCAGGAAGAGAGCTCTCACCAGGAACCAAATCAGCTCGCACCTTGACCTTGGACTTCCCAGCCTCCAGAACTGTGAGAAATAAACATCTGTTATTTTAGCCACCCAGTCTATGGTATTTTGTTAGAGCAGCTGTGCAGCCTAAGAGAAGACCCATTAAGAGCTGGGCTGCCTGCTCCTCCTGTGCCCACAGTCTCTGTTCTGACCCTGCCGAGCTGTTCCTAGAGCATGCTGTACGTTCTGCCTCATCATGCCTCAGCAGGAGCCATTCCCTCTGCCTGAAATGCCACTGCTCATTTTGTTGCTTCATTTTGTGGAAGTCTCAGTTGAAATCCATTTCAAATAGCACCTCCCCCAGAAAGTTTTCCATGAGCCTCAGAGGAGGGGTGCTGCCAACTGCTGTGGCATCTGAGTGGCTCTGGAGCCGGAACCAACTGCTGCTGCCATGCGGTGGCACCTGTCACCAGCTGGGACAGCAATGACGGCAACAGAAAGCAAAAAAGGAACTCGGTAGCCCTTTATTCCTCCTTTCCAGTGTCACCTACATGCAGAACCTAACAGCAAGCCAGCTAGAATAACTAACTGTCCTGGTTGCCCAAATCTAAGGGGTTTCAGTGTTCAAATGGGGTCAATCATGGACAGACTAGGACAATTGGTCTCCCTAGAGCCAGCAGACAGAGAAATGCAGTTTTCAGAGTCCCAGCCCAGAACGGTATATAGCAGAGTGTAGAAGGGTGGATTTGGGGCTGGGAGACAATAAGTAAATGACTGTCACATAGGTGATCAATGAGTGTTGTTGGAATGAATGACTGCATTGTCTGGAGGATTTGGAGAATCCTGGGACCTGTGGAACTCTGGGTATTGGGAATGTGATGGCCAGTTTAGAGTTGAAGGCCTTAAGCTAGCCTTCATTCTGTGTTTCTGGGTACCCTGCTATTGCACTAGTCTCTTACACATCTGTTTAGACCTATTATCTTGATTGCCTTCTGGAGCCTTTTCCTAGGTTCTTCTGAAGTTAGACATCCTTTGTTGCTCCCTGGAATCTAAATAATGGCTAGCACCTAAATCTCGGAGGCACCTATTAGGGCCGATAATGCAGCTCATAGCTAGTTACATAGCTATTTCCAAGAGCAACCCTTCAAGGAATTTATACAGAATTAAATACCTTATTCTTTAAAGTGTGGTGCACAGCTGGCGGCACTGGCATCACTGGAGAGCTTGTTAGAAACGCCGACTCTTGGGCCCCCAGGAGTCAGACTCTGCAAAGATCCCCAGGTGGTTTGCACACACAGTACAATCTGAGAAGCACCAGTCTACAGTGGAGATTTTCCACCCTGGCTGCTCTTTGGCCGCTTAAAGATACTCTGATGCTTGGGTGAGAACCTCAGAGATATCGGTAGGTTGGGGTGGGGCAGGCAGTGGTATTTTTAAAGCCCCCCAGGTGATTTTTAATGGGCAGCCAGTATGGCAGCCCACTGATCCAGAGCGTGAATGAGATCATAAAGAGCCTTAACATTAGCTATCCAATTATCTCACTTTTGCTGTGCACAGAGACACACAAGTGGGATAACCAAGGCCCAATTATCCTAGTTCTAAGCGAGTTCTAAGGCCTCCAACTCAGGCTACCACGGAGGTTTCCTGCCTCCTGACTCAAATCTTGTTATATAACTACTACTGGATTTCTATTGATGTTTGTAGTTTTTTATATGAGAAGATAATTTAAGGATGTATCATCAGATGTTTGATCAAGTCTTAAGGATTTTACTGAATAACTAGGAGAAGTATCTAGGGGTGAAGAACAGGATCTGGTTGAATCATGAATGCAGTAAACTCAGTGAGGCATTCATTCAAGCAGGGCCAATGCCTGTTCAAGGACCTCCTTGAGCATAGGAGGGAGCCCAGGAGGTCAGGGTTGTCCCTTCTACTTCCTATCATTTCAATCCAACTCTATTGAATTCAACCATCATTTATTAATCATCTATGTGCAAATGCCTGTGAAGGCACAGAGATAAAAACACAGGTCTGCTTGCTTCAAATCTTCGTTAGAGTCAAGTCTTGGCAAAAGTGAAAGATGGATATGTATCCTAAGCTCCGTTAGAGAAGAATAGATAAATCAGTGTGGAAAGGGAAGCATGTCACATCCATGTACACGCAGATGGGTTGCCAAGTGTTTTGGGTGGAGGCTTGAGAATGGTTTTGGAGAAGACTTTGGGTTTGCATGTGAACACATGGTAGGGAAGGGTAGTTCAGAAAACGGAAATAGCATAAACAAAGATCTGGGTGTAGATGTGCTTGGTGAAATGATGCTGGTGAAAAGTAGAAGGTGAGGTTAGATGGGTAGATTAGATGCCATGTTATGGAGTAGTGATCATGCCAGGACCAAAGTTAGAATGTAGTTAGTTAAACAGGATGTGCCACTAAAGAGTTTTGAATAGATTTAAACCCTGTAGAGGGTGAATTGAGTAAGGTACGTAGGGCAAAATTTGAGGCAGGCAATAGCCCACTATGCCAACATCCAGATAAGAGTAAGGTGATACTGAAGTGGCATTTTGGGGAAAGGAAGGAAGGCATAATTTGAAACTCATTGAATCCAGGCCTTAATTAGCACATTTAGGAGAACATTTATGGGGTAAGTAGACATTGTGTTTACATTAGTTAATTGAAAGTACATTTCCCTGGAGCTAAATTACAGTGAACACTATTAAATCACAATTAAGGTCTATCTGGATATCTGCACCATTATGGATTTTGTGGGTGTTGAGACTGGCTCCCTGTGTTGCTAGATAGCAACATTTTTCAAATTTCCCATTATTTGCAAAATCAACTGCAAACAGAAGCTTGGGGCCAGCCTGAGGCTACTTACTGAGCAAGATGCAAAATCCTTAGCCCTTTGGGACTGCCCAGCTACTAATAAGTCATGAGGGGATTTCAGGGTCTAGGGCAGCAGCTCTTGCCACCACTTTGGGATTTGACAGCCCAAAGAGAGCTGAATTTATCCAAAGGAAGGTTTGTATCGCACACCATAGAAGGCCCCGGAGGGCCTGGAACATCCACACTAAGCTAAAGCCCATTGAACTTCCAACTCAGCAAATTGGTGTAGAGAATGAAAAAGAACTGTAGGAACTCAGATATAAGTTTTGATCCCTTCAATTAGCATTAATTTTGCCTTAACCGTTGAGCAACCAGTGTATTAAGTACCGTGGAGTACAAACAGTGGGAAGGATGCAAAGTGACAGATTCAGATTCAAATTCTATCTTTTTTTTCACTATGTGACCTTGGGAAGCCTGCTTTACTCCTTCAAGCCTTAGTCTCCTGATTTATAAAATGGGCATAATAATAGTATCTGCCTCTAGAAGCTGTATGAATATTAAACGAGTAATTTACATATATACACGATACATGCATATACATATTTGTATTACATATGTATATATGTAAATGTATATAATACATATGAATGTAACTATATAATGGGATAGGTATGTAATATATAATTATTAAAATGATATATGGTGCTAATTATTATATAATGTATGGTAATTTATGTCTATAAGTTGCTCAAAAAGCTCAAATCTTGACAACTATAAGAAGTCTTTACTGATAAATTCCAGGTTTATATCTGTATGTGTGTGTGTGTGTATGTGTGTGTGTGTGTGTGTGTATGTATAGTGCATGGTGCATGGATTTATGCACATTGAAAGGAAATTAATTAGAAGGTGGCTGGTGGGGCAGGACTGGGAGAGAGGGGCCAGACATGCCCTGGAGCCAACCTCTCCCAGTCCCTCCCCCTGCCGGCTGCACCTGGGGTGGTGCCATGGCTCAAAGGGCATCTGTGGAGTGAGCGGGGTCCCTCTGGCAGGTGGGGTCCCTCAGCCTGGCCTGCAGGGATCTGGCCGAAACCAGCAGTCCGACATCCCCCAAGGGGTCCTGGAATGTGAGAGGGCACTCTGTAAAGTTGCTGTTGTACAGAGTGTGGAACGCAAATGCAAGTGTGCAGTAAACCAGATTCAGGACAGACAGTGCCCCATGGCCGAAGGTGGAATAGCGTGGCTCCATGAGGAATCGGGCTCCCTCCACTCTGCTTTCAGGGTGCATCACCCGAGAACCACTGCTGCCAAGTCACTGCAGCTCAGCAGCTCCTGCATTGAGCATCTGCCGCCTGGTGGTCAGAGCACATCATAGCTACCAGTTGGAGGGACACTTAGCATATTAGCCTTTTATATATAGACAGATATATATATATATATATATATATATATATATATATATATATATATATATATATATACTAGAAGCCCGGTGCACGAAATTCGTGCACGGCGGGGGGTTGTCCCTCAGCCCAGCCTGTACCCTCTCCAATCTGGGATTCCTGGAGGGATGTCCGACTGCCCGTTTAGGCCCGATCCTGGTGGGATTGGGCCTAAACGGGAAGTCGGACATCCCTCTCACAATCCAGGACTGCTGGCTCCCAACTGCTTGCCTGCCTGCCTTCCTGATTGCCCCTAACCGCTTCAGCCTGCCAGCCTGATCACCCCCTAACCACTCCCCTGCCAGCCTGATGCCTAACTGCTCCCCTGCCGGTCCAATTGCCCCTAAGTGCCCTCCCCTGCCAGCCTGGTTGCCCCTAACTGTCCTCCCCTGCAGGCCTGGTCGTCCCAACTGCCCTCCCCTGCTGGCCCGGTAATCCCTAACTGCCCTCCCTTGCCAGCCTGGTTGCCCCTAACTGCCTTCCCCTGCCGGCCTGGTCCCCCCCAACTGCCCTCCCCTGCTGGCCCAGTCACCCCTAACTGCCCTCTCCTGCTGGCCTGGTTGCCCCTAACTGCTCTCCCCTGCTGGCCTGGTTGCCCCTAACTTTTCTCCCCTGGTGGCCTGGTTCCCCCCAGCTGCCCTCCCCTACAGGCCTGGTCCCTCCTAACTGCCCTCCCCTGCTGGCCTGATCGCCCACAACTGCCTTCCCCTGCCAGCCATTTTGTGGCAGCCATATTGGGTCCACATGGGGGCAGCCATCTTTGACCACATGGGGGCAGCCATCTTGTGTGTTGGAGTGACGGTCAATTTGCATATTACTCTTTTATTAGATAGGATATATTATTATTATTATTATTATTATTATTATTATTATTACACGGTTAATCATGGGTGGGAAAAAGGGGTTTACAGTTGTTTGTATGGAAATAATGCAAATACATAATACAATAATTAGTATTAATTATTTATATATTGTAAACCTACTTTTGCCCTCCCCTATTTATATATATACATACACACACACACACACACACACTAGAGGCCCGGTGCATGAAATTCATGCATGGGGTGGGGTTGTCCCTCAGCCCAGCCTGCACCCTCTCCAATCTGGGACCCCTCGAGGGATGTCCCACTGCCCATGTAGGGCTGTGGGACATCCCTCTCACAATCCAGGACTGCTGGCTCCCAACTGCTCACCTGCCTGCCTTCCTGATTGCCCCTAACTGCTTCTGCCTGCCAGCCTGATCACCCCCTAACCACTGCCCTGCCAGCCTGATTGATGTCTAACTGCTCCCCTGCCAGCCTGTTTGCCCCCAACTTCCCTCCTCTGACGACCTGGTCACCCCTAACTGCCCTCCCCTGCAGGCTTGATTGCCCCCAACTGCCCTCCCTTGCAGGCCTTGTCCCTCCCAAATGCCCTCCCCTGCTGGCCATCTTATGGTGGCCATCTTGTGTCCCCATGGGGGCAGGATCTTTGACCACATGGGGGCAGCTATCTTGATCTTGTGTGTTGGAGTGATGGTCAATCTGTATATTACTCTTTTATTAGATAGGATAGAGGCCTGGTGCATGGGTGGGGGCCAGCTGGTTTGCCCTGAAGGGTGTCCCGGATCAGGGTAGGGGTTCACTTGGGGCGTGGGACAGCTGGGCAAGGGACCTGTGGTTTGCAGGCTGGCCATGCCCCCCAGCGACCCAAGCGGAGGCCCTGGTATCTGGGATTTATTTAGTTTCTACAATTGAAACTTTGTAGCCTGGAGCAAAGCCAAGTCTTCTGCTTGCTCCGTGGTTGCCGCCATTTCTGTTTGGATTTGTTTACCTTCTATAATTGAAACTTTATAGCCTTAAGCAGAGGCCTGGGCCGGCCAGGGCAGTTGAAAGCTTGGCTTCCTCGGTCGCCGGGGGCAACCCTAGCCTGCTCTCTCCAGCTCCGTGGCTGCTGCCATTTTTCTTGGGATTTACCTTCCATAATTGAAACTTTGTATTCTTGAGTGGAGGCCTGGGCCCGCCAGGGTGTATGGAAAGCCTGGATTCCTCTATTGCTAGGGAAACCCAAGCCTCCCTCCTGTTCTCTGTGGCAGCAGCCATCTTGGTTGGGGTTAATTTGCATACTCGCACTGATTGGCTGGTGGGCGTGGCTGGTGGGCGTATCGGAGTGATGGTTAATTTGCATATTATTCTTTTATTAGGTAGGATATATATATATATATATATATATATATATGTATATATATTTACATATGTATTATATGTACTACTTAGTAAGTGAAACACTTCGTTGAGTAATAAAATGGCAGTGATTGCCATAGTATTTTTTTAAACTAGAATCCTCTATCATGTAATGGAAGTCAGAATAACATTGTAAAGTCATAAAATTTGACATTAGACAGACCAGAATATGAGTCCCAGACTCTAGCATTAAAAGCTAGCTGTGTTATCTTCTGCCAGTCACTTGCCTTCTCTGAACCCAGAGGTGACAACATGGAATTTGAGTACAAGCCAGGGTGGTATTGTGTAAACCTAGGTATTGATGGAACAGGACTGCAGGAGGAGGGGGAGGTTAAAGAACAATTACAATGACCTGGGATTTACCAGAAAAGACTGCTTAGAATTGACAAAATTTGAGCTTAGAACAATTTATAGACATAAATTAATGGAGAAGAAATAGGGATAAATAGGTACAAAGGGCTGATGGCTAGATTTAGCAATTCATGGGCAAGACATATATAAAGCACCTTTTCCTAGAAGTGGAAAAGTTCTGATGGAATGTAATTAGGAAAAAATTATTGAGTGCTTTCTATATGCCTGCTATCATTCTAAGTGCTTTCAGGGTTTCAGTGTATTTTATCTTCAAAGCAAACCAATGAGATGACTTCTGCAATTAACCCCCTTTAAAAGATGGAGCAGGCCCTGGCTAGGTAACTCAGTTGGTTAGAGCATTGTCCCAATACACCAGGGTTGCAGATTCAACCCCTGGTCAGGGAACATAGAAGAATCAACCAATGAATGCATAACTGAGTGGAACAACAAATTGATATTCCTCTTTTTCTCTCACTCTCTCGCTTCCCCTCTCTCCAAAATCAATTTTTTTAAAAATGTGAAGCAACTTGTCCAAGATCACACAGCCAATAACTAGTTAAGCCAGGGCTAGAACCCAGCAGGCTGGCCCCTGAGCCAATACCCTTAACTGTTAGGCTACACTGCCTCTGAGGTAAGATCAGAAAGATGGGCATCTCTTGAATAACAGTCTTACAATGTAAAAATTCCACCAGAGCAAAAATCACTCCTCTCTTACTCATTATTACACCCATACTGCCTGGCACATGGTGGGAACTCAATAAATATTTGTTGAAAATGTGAATGGAAGCACCTAGCAGAATTTTTCTCTTCACTTTTTTGTGGAGACTGTCCTGGGAGGGGTCTCCCAGAGCCCAAACCGCCGGGCCAGCGTGATGGACAGAACACTGCCTGGGCAGAGCAGGGCTCTCAGAAACTTCCTAAATCACTGGGAATATGATCCTCCATTCCTCCCAAGGGACAAAGATGAATTTGTCACAGTGAGAAAGGATAGAAATGGCATCATTTTATATCGTTCTCAAATAGCATTAAAATGTTTCATTGGCTACCTGATGTCTCGGAACAACAGTAGGTTAAGGGCATTGGAGGTTGACTGCCTTTCCTTCTCCCATGTTAAATCTGCCTGCATTTGTTCAGTCACCACAGGCAAAAGTGACTTCCCTCCCCCCACTGGAGGGTCCTTCGCAGCCTGCCAGTGATGGGCAGACTGGGCTTGAGCTGACATCCCTCTTGCTCACAGGAGACAAGGACCATCTGTAACAGAAACCACTGAAAGTCAATAACGGGCCCTGTCCCTTATGTAATGGGTTTCTAGAGATCCCCGATGGAAAAATATTAATCTAAAGAGGACCCTGACCTGGAAGGTGTTCAGGGTAGGAAGTTAGCACTTTCGTGGGCATGCTGTGGTGACTGACAGCTGCTAAAATGCCACGCCCTGGCTTCTTTCTGCCTGGAGGGTGCTTTGAAGGAAAAGGGTAGTGACTGGGACCGGAACAGTACAGGGATTGGTGCTGACTGTGGACGGTACGTCTTTAGCAAGAATGATAATGGCTTATAGAGGTGTGACAAACAAGTCAAATTTCCTAACCATGCCTATATGCAATAGTTCATCTTAAACCACCAATAAGTTTCAGAAGCATTTCTAGGATCTTCGTTTTATAGATGATAAAAACAACTCTCAGAGACAAAATGCCAAGACTAACTTCTGGTCTGGTCCTCTTCTACTTTGTGTCATGCTGCTTCTACCTTAAACCATTGCATTGACCTTTGATGGAGGATACAGAGTTCCTGCTTCTCTCTCTCTCTCTCTCTCTCTCTCTCTCTCTCTCTCTCACACACACACACACACACACACACACAGAGAGAGAGAGAGAGAGAGAGAGAGAGAGAGAGAGAGAGAGAAGTAGGTTTCTTCCAACTGCTACATGAAATTTCTTAATATCTATTTATTGTATTTTACTTGTTCATATGCTAACAGTGGATGCCTATGTTGGCTCTAACTCTCCATATAATGATCAAACAATACTCCAAAGAAAATGTTGTATGTGCCTTCTGAGGAACCTGCACAAGAATTTCTCTGATATATATTTCAGAATCTATCCTCTGGAATATATTTGTATATATAAATCTGGAGTAAATATATTCCAGAAGTGGGGTTATTGGGTCATGTAGCAAAAACATTTCATCTTTGGCTATTTTTTAACGAGTAGATGCCAACATAGCGCTTTTAAAAGGTAACATTGGTGTCAGTGATAATGATGCTAAAGATTTGGGGCTTTGTAGCAGCCTACTAGCTGGTGCTAGACTCCTTAGTGAATGTAAATAAAGGGATATATTGACAGCTTTCAACCCCTAATTTGCAGTCTCCATCTTGTTGTCAGTGGAGCTCGCCTCCCCCTTCCCCCTCCCTGCCCCCCGTTCCCGCCACCCCCCCCCCCCCCCCCCCCCCGTCAATGTCTTGAACTGCTGTTGTCTAGAAGGCAGCATCTCAATTAGGCTTTCTGGTCGACTAAGAGCTTAATCTTGTGCTTTGTATTGTTAGCATACTTAGATTCCTGCCTGCTGTTAATAATTTAGGACACTGGTTCTCTACATGTCTAGATTTTTGGTGGTGTGAGAAGTCAGAAGGTTCCATCTCTCCTGCCACTCACAAACCAGCTATATTTTGATACCACTTTGCTAGTGTATCTAGGTCAGAACTTGACCATGTTATTTCTACATCTAGGGAGAATGAAAGAACCCTCACCAGCTATGGAGACCCTCCTTCTCCTTTTAAGGCTAGAAACAGGTATCTGGAGAGGAACTGAGATGATGAGAAGTAGTAACCCCAATTATCCCTTTTCTGTGGATTACAATGAACTACTGTGTCTTTAGCCCCCTTTGCCCCCATCTTCCACAATAATGTTCTGGGCACAAGCAAAGAGGGGCAGAATGGAAAAGGGCAGGACAGAGAGGCTGGGAAGGGACTCGTGGGGCGGTTTGCAGCTCCTCCAAGAGGAGGGCTTCCAAGCCAACAGAGCAGGGAGCCCTGTTCTCCCTCCATTTTCTCCCTCTTCCCGGTTCAAGCTTGTTTCTGGGGCCATTTCTCTTCCAGAGCAAAACGCCATGCACTCGCGAAAGGGTGATTACCTCTGTAGCCCTGGGAGAGACAGGCCTGCTGTCAGCAGGGAGGAGTCTGATGTGGGAGCAAAGGGAGCTAAGAGCCTGCATGTGCATAAACACTGACAGCTACCGGATTAAATCAGGGGGTAGACGTTTCCCTGACCAAAACGTTTCCCGGAGCTCCTTTCTACTTTCGATCAAAGAATCATTTTTAAAATCATCACTTTGCCACTCTACCCAGTTGTGTGTTTTTTTCCGCCCTTTAAGAGAAGGGAGCGTGTCCTGGTTCTCGGGGTGGCCCAGGACTTAGCACTAGGCCTGAACCAAGATAGGGAATCAGGGGACATTGTGAACTTTCCTGGTGCTTGAGGAGACACTGAATCCACCAGAGAGCCTGGGGTGATCATCAGGCAGTGCTTTCATATCACCAATGAGGGACAAGGTCTCCATTATCTGGTGGGCAATGAGCAGGTCCCCAAGCTCCAGACTAGGGAGGAGGAGAGGTGCAGAATGGTTTATGCTCAAATGTAAATGGAGGGCTATCACTGTTTTCTCAGAAGGACCGCCCAATTCCCCAGCACCTCCTTTCGGAATGCAAATATGTTTTATAGCACCACAAGGGAGATGCCTTGAGAAAAGACCATAGTGCTAGATGCTCAGCTGTTAGAGATAGGAGAGCCACGTGATCGCTCTTGGCCCAACTGGGGCTCATCGCCCCATCAACTCATGCCGAGAACAGGGGAAGGGCCTTGTTTCATGTTGAAAGAACAAAAGGGAGGAGAGGAAATCGATGCCTAGGAAAGAGGGCCACCCTGACTCCTCTCCCCTCAAATTAAGACCCAAGAGAAGCAATTAGAAGAAGTTAATGAAATGACAAGATGGAAGATGTGTAAGTCTAGGCAAGCCATCGTGTTGTAGTAGACCTTGGCTACAAGCCAAGGTAAAATCTGAGGAGATAAGATTTCAACCTAAAGCAAGGAAGAGCTTTTAAACAAGCAGATGGGATAAAAAAAAAATAATTAAAAATCAGTTCTAGAAAGAGCTGCCTGTGAACATGCTGACATCCCCCTCTGACAGTGATTCTAGAGAAGAATATTTCTGCTTTGGGTTGAAAGTTAGATGCTATGTGATATCCTCTAGTTCCAAAATGATTATGTTTACATAGATAAAAATAAACAATTCCTGAGTAAAAAATGTTTAACATGATGTCCTGCCTTGAAGCGATTATGCAACATTCTGTTCCTATCTTCCCAGCAACCCCAGGGATTCAAACAGCTTTCTCTTCACCACATGGTTGTTAATTCCCAGTCTCAGAGTTTCTGTCCTCCAGATATTATAAGGCAGAATGGGACACAGCAGTATCAGGCACTTCCTCATCCTTACTGCCTCTGAAAAGAAGCAAAGGGGACCTTCTTATTTTGGACTTTCCCCTATTGTTCATCATAGGAACACAGTCAGGAAGAACCTATGCTAAGCAGAAAGTCAAAGTTTCCACAGTCCTACAATGGGCTCCTTTTCTATGTCCCTGACTCCATTTTTTACATGATTTGCAGTGAACTCAGATTTTTCTGACTTTTTTGTTTTGTTTTTAATAACTGAGGATGGATCTAATGAACTCTCTCCTCACCCTCAAACTCCATCCTTTTCTTGACAGGGGGGTGAAGGGGACTCTTTCTCAGAGAGGGCCCTTCTCCTCAATGCCATGAAGTCATGGGCTATCAATGAAGATTAATGGTTGTTGTAATTTATGCTGTTTTTCAGCAACTCCCACCCACCCCAGAAAGCTTTATTCTAGGGAAGGGAATACTCGTTTATTACATACCTACTGCATTTCAGGCTCTGAGACACTCTTTATATCCCTGTTTTATGTAGCATCACAATGACCCTAAAAGTAGGTGCTTCCTAGACTAGAATCCTTCTCTCTTACTTTCCCTTGGGAGCCCCAAATTATGAGAAAACCAAGACTGGTCTGATTGTGGGAATCTTCAGATGCTTGGTGGTCTACACCACATTTGCTTGCACCATGGGGGTGAACCAAAAGGAATACATTTAATCAAAGAATATGTGATTAACATCTAATGTTTCACCCTCTTTTTCTAGTTTATGCCCTCCCGTGTCATCATGTTACAGGTAATGCCAGGTTCATTTCCACATTCACATTTCATGCACAGGCATCAGGAGAGAAGGAAGTACTGGGGCTGCCAGACAGCCTTCATCAGTTATTCATGTATCCATCCCCCTGGAGGTCTCATCCAATAACCTTACATCTTCTTTATGTATTCCAGTCATAGTGCAGCACCTGCCCATGAGCACTAATGTGTTTCCAGATGAAATTGAGCTCTTTTCATATGTGACACCAATGATCATTTGAATCCCATACCCTGCCTCCTGAGATGAGCCTCTGTGGATCAAAGGCATACCAAAGTTATATAATCTTATATAGAGACAAGGGGATAGTGACGACTAAATATCCTTAGATAAAAAGTACCCTGCAGTAAGTTGTCATGTGGTGGTCTTTGCTTAATTGATAAAAGTGTTTGGGCTGCAATGGAACCTAGTCCTATGGGACTAAAATAAATGCTAACAAAACATGCAGTCATTGATTCCCTGTTCTATGTTCCTTCTGTAAGCAGCTCAGTTTAGCTCCCCCAACTGTGATTATTTTCTTTTAGGCAAACTCACACCCAACAATAGCATTTATTCCCATTTTATAGATAAGCAAACCGAGGCTTGCAAATATTCAGTAAGTTTGTCAAGGCTGTGTGACTCCAGAATCACATTACATGTTGAAGCTATTTATAACATATAGAAAAAAATATATAAAACATCCCATTCCTTCAATAATCCACACACTGTTAAGAGTCAAAGCCACTCATGTGTCTACCCCATCCACAAAGTTTTCCAAGCTCCTGCAATATGTAATGTTTTCTTCAATCTCAGTGCCACATAATTGATTTCCTAATTATATGCTCTCTCTCATAATGCTCTTCAAATTGCTTCAAGTGTGTTTGTTCTGCTTTTCCATTAAGTTTATCACAGAGATCATTGGGGTAGAATTTTCCTTTAGTGATTTCTGGCCTTTTCTACCCTTATCCATCTCCCACTCCACCCGAAACATGAAAATAAAATCCTAAGGGCTGGTCTAGTCTGCACTATCCTTGGTGCTTAGGACCACGGTAGCAACAAGGTATGATAGAAAGAGCACTTGAGCTCTGGCTGGTGTGGCTCAGTTGGTTGAGTGTCATCATCTGCACCAGAAGGTTGCACATGTCCTGGTTGTAGGCTCAGTCCCTGGTAGGAGACAGCCAATCTCTGACAATAATCTTTAAAAAGAAAAGAGCACTTGAAGGGAAGTAGGATACCTGTGTTCAAGTTCTTCATTTCTTTCTAGCTAGCTAATTCTGTAACGTTGGGAAAGCCACCTGCCCTCTCTGGGCCTGTTTCCTCATTGATGAAATGAAGGCATTGAGCTCATGTTCCTTCAATCCAATGAATCTATCTTTGTTAAAGGGAAAGGGAATCATTGTGAAGAAATCCAAGCTGATATTGGACCTTGCATATAGTTGGTGGACAAATGGCTGGAGACAAATGCTGTAGCCCTGCTTTTAGAAACAGACTAGAAGCATGTTGCCAATCATGCCTCACTCCCAGGAATGTCTCTTTGCCCTCCATCATGTGCCATGAAGGTGGCAAATACATGAACCCACAGGGAGGTTCTAAGAGGAGTCATACTGACAAAAGCTGTACAAGACCACTGAATTTCAAGGGAAGACCAGAGGAAATCCTTCGGAGGAGAACTGTAAAAAATAACCTTGGTAACTGACTGATAGCAATCTAATCAACTGAACTAATTATTAAAAGCTAAAAGCTGGATTCCCAAATGGGAACTGATAGATGCATAGGTACCTCTATCTCTACAGGGACCCATCATAATTCAACATTAGTTAAATGTACCATTAAAGTATCCACAGAGTTAATGGAATTTTGTTGGGGTTTGAGGTTTTTCTGGAGTTGTTTAAATTGCCTCTATCACGAGTGACTTCTTGAATTAAAAATTAAATGGATTTTGAAGTATCTACTAATTAGATAGATCTATCATTGAAGTGGAGCAAACAACTAAAATTCACCTTAGAAATCTTTTATTTAAAGGAATACAGTACATCTTCAAGATGATACACTTTTTGTTGATAAATTTAGAAACAATTGCTTTTAGGGATAAAACAGCCCACAGGGATTTTATTTTGTGGTTCTTTCCTTCTCAGATTTTAAAGTCTTAAAGGCACCTTAGCTTTTTTCTCTTTTGAGATCTTTAAATACATGTGAATCTCAAAAAAAAAAAGCACCACCCATTATGATATTATGAAATTGGTGAAGAGGGAGGCTAAGTGATGATAAACTGCCAGACATAGCAAGTTGAGCTTACCTTGCCCTAATTAGCTAACTAGGCTAGACATAGTGTGACACATGCATTAAATTCTGTAGGAAATGCAAGAAACTTCCTGGTTGGGGTGTGCAGCTGCTGAGGGCCCCTTTTAGGGAGAGAACATGTTTTGGCCCATAAGGCACCTTTTCTGGATCAAAGGGGATCCCAAGTATCTTCTTTCTTCCATCCAGTACACCTTGGATTACTCCCTTTTCAGGTAATCCTCCTCCCCCCCCCCAAAAAAAAAAATTATACCTTGTTGCTCTGGACTCTTTCATCCCTTCTCCCCTGCTCAGTGGAACACATTGATTTCTTCACTTTACTGCCTCTAGAGACAAGATGAGGGCCCTTTTGATTGTATAGGTCTTACTGCCACACTTTACGGGGGAAGAAAGCAAGGGATGCAGAGGGTAAGTGACAAAAAGTAGAATAGATGGCAAACGTGGCTAAGTTTGAGAATGACATATTGACAATAGCAAGTGCTTCCAGAGGACTTCCTATGTACTAAGCATTGTGTTTATCTTTCTACATGAATATCATCTTGTTCAATGCTCTCCACAGTCCTGGGGGTAAGTATCATGATCATCCCCATCTATCAGAGGAAAAACAGAAAAAGGTTATGTTATTTGTCCAATGTCAAACAAGAACTTAGTAGCAGAATTGAGATTTGAATCTGGCTCAACAGCCCATGCTCATAACTGTTATACTGTCTCTTTTCTAAAAAGCAAGCAAACAAACAAAAACTATCTAGCTGCTAATACCTGTCTGAGATGGTCACTGGAAGCCTTCCCTTTAATTTCTCTAGCTCCCTGCAGCTGCTTTTAGGGACAGGAGAGAAAGCAGGCCTTGAAAAGAACAGCACACCCATCTATAATAATAAAAGCGTAATATGCTAATTAGACCGGATAGCCGAACGACCTTCTGGACATCATTCTGGACGAAACCATGGCAGCGGGGGCCGAAGCAGAGGCAGTTAGGGGTGATCAGGCAGGCAGGTGAGCAGTTAGGGGCGATCAGGCAGGCAGACAGAGTGGTTAGGGGCGATCAGGCAGGCATGCAGGCAAGTGGTTAGGAGCCAGCAGTCCCAGGTTGAGAGAGGGATGTCCAAGTGCCAGTTTAGGCCCGATCCCACAGGGGTCCCTGCGGGATCGGGCCTGAACTGGCAGTCATACATCCCCTGAGGGATCCCGGATTGCCAGAGGGTGCAGGCCGGCTGAGGGACCCCCGCCCTACCCTCCCCCCACCCCCCGCAAGAAATTTGTGCACCGGGCCTCTAGTAGAATATAAACATCAGAGAAGCCACAAATAAAGCAACAGAAAGGACCTAGCACATGCCTGGGGGCCTGGAGTGGAGTTAGAGAAGTGATAAAGTCCTTAACCCCCAACAGACTGCTTTGGATGCTAAAGCCTGGAAAGAATAGTGAATTGAGTGTCCAGAGGATTGGCTTCTACCCAACCCAGAAGTGGCCTGGGAATGTGGGTTGTTCATCTCTATAGTCTAGTGCAGCAGTCGGCAACCCCGTGAGGTCCGAAAGGTTGGTGACCGCTGGTCTAATGCCTGCAACAAGAGATGAAAAGTTTGGTGAATAATAGAGGAATAGAAAGAAGACATAAATGAGCCAATGAAAGAAGTGTGGCCAGTGCTAATCAGAGACGAGACACTGACATCAGAATAAGGCAACTGAAGTAGACTGTGGCCCCTGCTGTCACTCATGGACATGGCTGCAGGCTGAACCCACTGACAGTCTGTGAGGGCATCGAGAGTGAGAGGTAGGCACACTCTCTGGGGCATGGGTTCTGAGGCACTCGTCTGAATCTGGAATCCAGATACACATCTGCTTCCAAACTTACCTTGACTCTATGCCTTTAAACCTTCCCTGGGTCCATGAATTCCCCTGGATATTTGTCTAGGTCCTTCTGGACTTTGCCTTCTGCAGATGCAGCATGACATAGTGGCCAGGGCATTGGCTTCAGTGGCTGGGAGAGTTGAGTTCAAATCCCTGCCTGGCAAGGCCACTTACTAGCCTGTGTCACTGGGCAGCTGAGTTAACCCTCCAGCTGTGAGGAAAAGCAGGACTTCTAAAGCCTCCGCTATTGGCTAGGGTGCTGAGTAAAGGCTCAACAATGCCAGTTCCCTTCCCATGTCTTGAGGACATCCAGCCAATGTTTCTCCAAGGCCACAGAGAAAATCACTGGTAGACCCAGGATTAAACTTGGGTCCCCTATCCACGCTCTGCAGACCTCTACATGAAGATACTTTCACCTGAGGTGGGCATGAAAGATTAAACTAGCTCAGACTTTCCTGGTGAGTGCCCATTTGAGGATTTCATAGTTGAAAATCTGAAATTAAATTTATGAAGACAGCTCTCCACTTTCAACCATACTGCTTGCAAAAGAGTGATCCCTGAAGTTTTAGGAACATGACATCTTTGCTGCTATAAATTTTCCCAACTTTGAGTCAACCTGTGAAAGGCCAACACCCACTCATCTCCACATCCCTGGCCATTTGGTTGGTCTCGTGGGGCCCCACCTGAACATCATATCTGTTACATCTGCTTCCTTCTGCTCACAGTTAATGAAGACAAGGGCCAGAAGCAAGAGTGGACATCGCTGTTGATCCACTCCTTTCACAAATCCAAAGAAAAACATTAAAACTGAGGTTTAGTTGCCTGTATAGGGATATTAGGCATAGAAAAGGGTGAGAAATCTGGGAGATTTGCTTTCATGATCCATTAACATAAAGCAAAAGGTAACAGGGAGTTCACACATTTTTTAATTTCTCGGGAGCTCATAAGGTGATCACTAGTAGGCATTCTGGGCACTATAATAGTAGCTCTGAGGACTGGGCTACCATTTATTAAGACTTTACTCTATGTCAGGTTCTGTGTTCTTGCAAACAAATCCAGGAAATAGGTATGATCATTTCCAATTACAGAGGATGAAACGGAGGCTGAGAGAGTGAGGCGTTTGGTCCGATAACAGATGACTGGTAAGTAGTTGAGCCAGGATGCCAGTCTCGCCATAACCCTTTCCCTGAGTCCATGATGTGTCTTCCTCATTTCACCTCCTTCCTGGTTAAACGGAAGACTAGCACCACAGTTCCTCACAACCTCAGAGCAGAAAGGGGCTCACTCTAATTTGCAGGCTTGGAGTTCCCCCACTGAGAAATGCTTGGTTGGATAAGTGACCTCTAAGGAGCTTTCTCCTATAGATTGAAGAACCGCCGTGAACTTCATCAGGGCTGTCACTGTTCTTCAGTAAACAATTGAAACAGTTGCCAGTAATCCTGAGGAGGAAATGAGTTTGCTGATGGATATGGTTCCGTCCTGACTTGGGGATAAACAAGAGGAATCTTAATCTCTTTCCACATTTGGTTAAATATCACAAAGCCTTGCGCAAATTAGACTTGGGACCCAAGCCTGGCTGGTCTGCTCTCGGTTTGATTTCCTGTAGCACCTGCTGCCTGCCCTTCTCACTGCACCGGTTTATCCTGGGAACAGCCATGTGCTCAGCCTTAAACACAGCCTTTCGGGCCTCTCAGCCTTTCGGGACACCGAGGCCCAGGAGGCCTGAGGTTGAAGTGAGCTGAGGCTTAGCTCTGTAAAGAAAGGACCGAGAGGTTGGAGCAGACCCCACAAAGATCGGCTCTCTGGATTGGGCAGTGCTTGGATGAGAAGGCTCCGCTCAGGGCTCGGAGGAGATAGATTCTGCCTTGGTGGGATGAAAACCTCCTTTTCTCTGCAGGCAGTAAATGGAGCCAGTTAGATATCCGAGAGGTGTCAGAGATACACAGGAGGTGGGAGAACAGAAACACATTCAGGAAAGGGAAAGCCACATGCACAGAGGATGGAGGACTTCGAAAGGAATGATATTAAGATGGCATTTGACTAAAAGATGCGGGACCATCCAAATGTTACCAAGACCCACCCAGTCATGCCTCCCTACAGGGTCCCCAAGGCAAATGTATACACAGAGGAAGAGAGTGGAATCAGCAAAAGTACATGCTTTTCTTCATCTGCAACTTTGGCTCTAAACCCCAATGCGGAGCTCTAGGCAGAGCTGTTTGTACCTAACGTTAAAGGTAGCCTGGGCCTAGACTCAGAGCCCTCCGAGTGGTCGACGTTAGCACTGGCCAACAGAAATACAATACAAGCCTCGTGTGTAATGTTTTGTTTTCTAATAGCCACATTTAATTGGCATAGACACAAGTGAAATCACTTTTAATAACATACTTTATTTAACCCCAAATATCTAAAATACCTCAACATGTAATCAACTTCAACATGTAATCAATATAAAAGTTATTAATGAGATAGTTTACATTCTCTTTTGTACAAAGTCTTCAAAGTACAGTGTGTGTTTGTTCTGAGAGCTCCTCTCGGTTATCAATGGAAGTCCTCGGGCTGCATTTAGATTTCACAGACGTGACAGTTGAGAATCTAAGTTTACAGACCAATTTGTTCCAAACATACTTAAGTCTTCCAATAACGGAATCTAGTATGTTTTTTAACTTAAATGTAAATTAATTAAAATTAAATAAAGTGTAAAACTCAGATACTTGATCAAGCAACCCATATTTTAATTTCTCAATAGCCATTGATCATTACCATATTTTAATTTCTCAGCGTGGCAAGTGGCTACCATATTGGGCAGCTCAAGTCTATATCATTGCCTTATATCAGACTGTAGCCCCCCAGAGGAGGTGGTGTCTCTGATGTGCAGCCCCTGGAGATTAGCCAGCAAAGGGAGTTCAGAGGCTGAGGCTCTGAGCCTCAGGTAACAGACAGATTTCCAAATCCCAATCCTAAGAACTCGAGTAGTTTCTCTTTGGAGATAAGCTTTTCAGCTTCTGCAGAACTAGATTAAGAAGAATACTAGCAATGCCTATACATTGAGCTTCTACTCTGTGTCATTGTATTTGAAGCTTTTTGTTACTCAGAGAGGTCAAGTGACTTGCCCAAGGTGACACAGCAGGTAAGGGTCAGGTCCAAGATTCAAAACCGAGTTTGTTGGACTCTAACACTGATGCGGCCCTGCCTCCCCTGGCATGGCCAACGCCCCAGTCCCAGCATTAGAACTGACAAACTGTGGTGATGCCTGAGCTTGCACTTAATCTACCTGTCATGGTTATGGCCATATGAGAGGAAGATGTAATGTCAGAGGGTGCCCTTGGCTTACCAGTCCTCGACCACATCCAGAATTAATGGCGTTCTCAGCAAAGAGCATGAATGCAATTATTGTCTTGGAATGACTCTATCTCCGCTTTATTGTCACAGCTTCCCAGCTCTTCCTAAAAGCCTTCGGAGGCTGACTTCATGCTGGACTCAGCATCTGCCCAGCCTCTAATGGATCTGAGCCGTGTTCATTAGGCAGCTTGCCAATTAGCGGTTGAAAGGGGGAGAGGGGGAGAGAAGGCGACAAAAGCCTACCTTTGAGCTAAAAGGTTAACTTGTAGTGCTTTTAAAATACCCAACCACTGACTAAATTGTACTAACATCAATGCAAATGTGAGTGAATGGCTTTGCCCAGCTCCATGCCTCCCTCCTTCCCGGAACTGGAGGCATCTCTCCCCTTCCTTCTGCAAAGTGCTCTCAGGAAAGGGTAACGCTTAGACCGCAGGCTCCAAAGAGCATTTTACCTGGCCTTTTCTTAAATAGATGTGGCTCCTGACCTAACAGCCTCCCACCCAGCGCAGCTGAGCCTGGTCAAGTGGACCCTGAGTGATAAGGCAGCCTGAGTCTGCCTGCCACCTAGAGCTGGATCTAACCGTATGAGGAAAACAGGGTCTTGGACGGCATGCCGGATTTTAGGTGCTGTGAATAATTCTAAACCGGGTAGAACAAACACCAACCAAGTGTCCAGGAAGAAGCTGGGGCAGCAGAAGGAATTAGGGGAAGGGGAGCAGAAACTAACATGAAGATATGCCTGTAATGGGGTAGTAATTAGGATATTGTCTTTGGAATGGGGTATCTCAGTCTTGGCACTGTTGACATTTGAGTCTGAATAACTTCTTGTGGGGTGGGGGTCTGTCCTGTGCCTTGTAGGATGTTTAGCAGCATCTTCAGCCTCTGTCCACTAGATGTCAGTAATAAGCCCTCCACACCCCCCTAAATTGTGACAACAAAAATGTTCCCAGAAATTGCCAATGTCCCCTGGTTAGGAACCACTGATCTAGAGCCACACAAGTCTTCAGATCCAAGCCTGTGACTAACTATGGGTGACCTGGACTGGCCCCATTCACCCCTCTAAACCCCAGTTCTCACTTCTATAAAATGAGAATAATACTTATGTCAGATGCTGCGAGATAATAGGTGCAAAGGGTTTATGCCCCACCAGTGTGGCTCAATGGCTGAGCATCAACCCAGGAACCAAGAAGTCAATGGTTGGATTCCCGGTCAGGGCACATGCCCAAGTGGCAGGTTCAGTCCCCAGTAGGGGATGTGCAGAGGGCAGCCAATCGATATTTCTCTCTCACCCATCTCTCTATCCCTCTCCCTTCCTCTCTCTCTAAAAATCAATAAAAAATAAATTAAAAAATAGATGCAAAGGGTTTATTAAAAATAAAGGCTAGTTAGTTTAGGTGAAGAGTTTAGGATATACTTTTTAATCACCAAAATAAGTCTGTTTTGCAGTGGAGTATTATTATTCCCATCAGGGAAGATTGTGTTTTCCCAAGGTGGCTGCAGCAGTCCTTCCAGTCCCACACGCTGTTCCCAGCCCTTGCTGCTCTCCCATCAGGAGGAGGGTTCTGTGTCCGGGGACCCTTGTGACTGCCGTAATGAAAAGAATGAAGTGGAAGGGTGGAAGGGATGCTGTGTGCTCCCTCAGCTTCCCCTGGCTCTCCCTGGAACCCCAGCTTGGGAGCCCTGAGCGATCCCATAAGAAACCCGGTTCCCCAGAAGTCACATGCTAGGCAGACCATGTGAAGAGGCCATATAGAGACAGAGAGAGATGCCCGAGGAGCCCCAGCACCCAGCCCAGGTGCCAGACCTGTGGGTGAATGAAGCTGCTGCTGACACTAGCCCCAGCCTGCAGGCTGTCCCCAGTGGACGCTGAATAGAGCGGGGATGAACTTTCCCTGCTGAGCCCGGCCCTAATTGTGGATTCTTGAGCAACGTAAATGTTGTTTTAAGCATTTAGTTGGTTTTGGTTTATTGCACAAAAATAAATAACTATAGCAACCATTTGACAGGTGAGAAAGCTATCAGGACATTTTATCACCAGTGAGTATCAGGCTAGACCTCGAACCGGGAGCACCTGCCTCTGAAATGGCACTGTTTTCCTCTCACAGTGACTTGCTCCTACGGTGGTAAGGGGGTGTCCTGATAGGTGGGAATCTGGGACTCACCCAGAAGGCCTGTGAACAGGTCAGCTACACGGAACTCAGCCCATCTGTACTCAGAGGAGCGGTGCGTGGCCAGTGTGTCTCAGGCAGTTAAGGAATCCCCCAAACAGAACAAAACAGAAGATTCCTTTCAAAGCAGAAGCCCAGGCCAGGGCAGGCCAGCATCAAAAGGGTGTTTCAGAGCACAAGGCTGTTCAAATCCCAAGTGCCTCAGGGACGAATGCATTTTGGACTAGTGGTTCTCAGCCCCCAACACACACACACACACACACACACACACACACACACACCAACACACACATGCACACACACATGCGCGTGTCTCCTGGAGAACTGCTAAGAATCTCAGTGTTCAGAGTCGTAGGCCATCAGATCTGTGGGCTGGAACTCAGGCATCAGTGTTGTTAGGGCTGCCTCAGGTGACTCTAGGGTGCAGCCAGGCTGTGTGCGCTGCTTTGGGGCTGGGATGGGAAGAGGCTGTAGGTCAGGCCGGTTCAGAGCCGTTGTCCATGCTGTGAGCCAGTGCCAAAAATAGGAGTGCAGGCAGGCCGCAGAGCCAGGAAAGACAAGGTTTGAGCATTAGCTACAATTGCCGGTTTGCTTTATGGTTCTGCGAGGTGAATTAAAACTCAAACTTCATTTGGCTTCCAGGGAAGATGAAGATTCAGCAGTACAGGCCCTGTTAATAAGCTCACTGGCACAGCTCTGTCTGATGCACTGACATGAATGTCGGCAGATGGGAGTGTTGCTTCTGCTGCAAGGAGGAGGGCGGGAGGGGAGCTCTTCTCTCTGCAGCCGGTGGGTGGAGGACAGGACTGTCCCCCTCCCCTGCCCCCCGCCCTGATGATACTGAGAGGGGACGTCAGCTGAGGACCATCCTTGACTGTCCTCACCTGATGCCTGAAGTAGGTCAGCAACAGTTGACAACAGAGGCCGGCCTGGACTTGAATTCTGGTCCCTCTATGGACATGGGCGTGAGGAATTACTCAATCTCTCCAAGCTTCAGTTGCCTCTTTGGGCAGTTCAGAATAGTCATAATATTCTCAGTATGAAATGAGCAAACATGCAGGGGTGAGCAAAAGTAGGTTTACAGTTGTAATACAAGAAATACTATTAATAAATAATAATACAAGAATAAACTTAACATACTCACAACCGTAAATCTACTTTGCCCACCTCTCTGTGATCTACCAGCATGTGAAGGACACTGATAATGTGTGCTGCATTCATTTGCTCACTCTTGCTTTCATTCATGCTTTCATACTTTTCTCATTCATCTCCTTTTCCCCTTTACTACTCTTTACCTCCTCATTTTTTGGAATGTGAAGAGTGAGAAGGAGGTGCCCTGGAAAGAAACCCATAGCAATGTGTTAGATTAGACGCTTCTCCATCTGTCCAAACTCCCTCACCCCCTTTCCCTGGTGAGCTCCTACTCTGGAGACAACACCTATGTCACCTGCTCTCAAAGCCCTCTGTCATCTCCTCCAACTGTGTGGGAGCCCCTCCCCTCTGTTCTCATACCTCTGTGCTTCCCTCTGTAATAACACCCATCACCCTGGACCATGAGGGCCCATCTACATGTCTATCCTCTCCATAGACTGTGAGCACTCAATACAATTTCTGTTGAATGAATTATGCAATAGACTGGTGTCGCTTCCCTTCTCTAGACCTCAGCTTCCCTGTCTGTGAAATGAAGGGGTTAGAAGAGCTGTATTCTAGGAATAGCGCAGCTGTAGTGTTCCATCTCCCTATGGAGCTAGAGAGCAACAAGAAGAAAGAGAGAAAACCCACACAAATTAGTTAACTTAGGAAGTGGTAGTGAGCTGGCACTTGACCTTGGTGTGATCAAGTGAGCAGGGCAGTGCCATTAGGCCTGTGGGGGAAGCTCACCAGGCAGTAGTGGTCAAGGTTGTTCAAGGAGGGACAGGTGGGTCAGAGGAATTCAGGTTCTCCAAAGAGGGACAGGTAAAGTCCAGACCTTTTCAGGAGCCAGAGCCAAGGAGAAGCCGGACCTATGGCTGGGTGGGCTGGAAAAGGGTTGAGGTAAAGAGTCAAGATCCAGGACCTTCATGAGTAATGCTGGAGGCTGATATTCAGGAAACAGTGTGCTGTCTGCGGCAGTGGGAACAGGCCTCAGATCGGACCAGCCAGGAGCGTGCACGCTACCTGAGTCTGAAGCTCCCCAGGTGGCCTCTGTCTTGCCAGGTTCCTGGGGAAATTTAAAAGCTGGGCAGGGAGGGAGCCTGTGAGGATGGGGGTGGGGCTCTGCAGACCCCACTGTGGGGAACTGGGGTATTGAGAGGAACTGAGGCCTGAGATGGCCAATATCTCTGGGGAACATATTCAACTCACAGCCCTGCAAAACCTTCCCCTGAGAAATATGCTTTCCCAGAGCACCACTCTGCTGTCACACCCCAGCGCTGGCCCATGCATGTCCCTCACCCCAACTCTTACCCTGACACACACTGACAAGGCCCCCTTCAGAGACTCACAGACACACATGCCCTTCTTTTTCATCTGGTTGACATCCATGGAACATCTATGTGCTAGATACCATTGTTTATAGGCGAAGAAACTATAGAAGCTCACCAGGCAACAGTGGTCAAGGTTGTTCAAGGGGGGACAGGTGGGTCAGAGGAATTCAGGTCTAATGCACGTACACCTACCTGTTTATGGATCCCTGTACATTCGCACAGAGGCACACACAAGGCAGACAGTGAGTGGTTATGCATGCACACATCTGCACACGGGGGCCACCCACAGACACAATCCCAATGGACGAGCAAATGGAGCCTGTGGGCGCCCATCCACCTTGGCTTAGTCAGCAGGTTGTAGAATTTGTTCATCCGCTTCCCATTTGCATGTCCAATGTGGAAGCATTGCTCTGCCCTTATTCCCGCCAGAGAAGCCTTCCAGGTCTTTTATAGGGACATTACTTTATGGCAACATTGTTAGCTGACATTTATGGGGATTTAATCAATAAATTAGATGCTGCTCGTAATGATGCATGGCTGGCTTATAGTTGCTTAAGAACCCTAAGGACTCAAACCCCAGATGGGAAGTTTTAGACCTCGCTTCCTCGCCCCCACCCCCCACACATGCGCGCGCGCGCACACACACACACACACACACACACATGCACGCATGCATGCGTGCGCGTGCAGTTACATAAAATGACACACTGGGGAGTAGTCTGCTTATGTTTTGTTTTTTGCCTCTCACTAAGAAAGCTGAATGTGATGAGATTGTAGGGATCATAGTCTCGGGAGCTCACAAAGTGGTATCTCCTGGGAAGAAAGGCTGGAGGAGTGACGGAGGTGAAACCCCACTGCTCCCCTAACCCGGCAGAGAGAAGAGTCTAGACTCAGAGACTGAGCACTTTAATCTCTCCACTCAAGTCCCAACTCTTTGCAGCCATAGTCTCCCTTGAGCGCATCTTGTGAATCCACCCACATCCGAGTCAAAGGTGAGGCTGGAAGTAGGAGTGGGAGGGAGCCCGAGTGAATGCCACCCTCCGCCACTGTGCTCTGCCACCCATGCAGCCTCAGGAACCAACAGGGGCACAGAAGCTGCGGTCACAGAGGAAAGCGGCTGTGCCAGGCAATGACTATCTTGGAAACACAAAATATGAAGCGTGCAAGTGTCATGTGTCAGATCATCTTTTACCTGCATCCCTTTATTACCAGCAAAGAGGACACTCCCCCTTTAAAAAACCTGGCTGAGTGTTGGCGCTCTGGGGCTGGGTTTTGTTTCTTTCCGGGATTGGACTTGAGGACCGTTTTGGGGGCAATGGACATCACCCCATACTTTGCTAAGACAGAGTTTGCAGCTGAGTGGCTCAGGCCGACTTGCCCTTTGAGGAAACAGAAGTTCCTCCCACCCTGGTGAACGTCAGTAACATGGGCTCTCTGCTCTCTGCAGTAGGGCTCTGCACACCCCTCTCGGCTTCTCTACCAATTCAGTCTCTACAGTCCTTTCAAGGACCACCCAGCAGTCATTGTCCTATGAAGGCTTCCCATGGTGGGAGCCTCATAGTGATGCTCTCTGTCCTACACCAGGCGTCCAGGTCTCCAGAGATTGCCCATCAAGTTTGCCATTGGCCTTGGCAGTAGACTAGGAGAGTGGTCGGCAAAAATCATTAGTCAACAGAGCCAAATATCAACAGTACAACGGTTGAAATTTCTTTTGAGAGCCAAATTTTTTAAACTTAAACTTTTTCTAACGCCACTTCTTCAAAATAGACTCGCCCAGGCCGTGGTATTTTGTGGAAGAGCCACACTCAAGGGGCCAAAGAGCCGCATTTGGCTCGCGAGCCGCAGTTTGCCGACCACTGGACTAGGACATCAGCAGCCTGATCAGGAAAATGGACAGGGCACACAAGAAACCCTCCCAACTTCTGAGTCATGTAGGTTTGAGTCCAGAGGGCGAGAAAGTCCTGGGAAGTCCCATCAGTCCGGCCCAGGAGGCCCGTCCCTGGTCAGAGGTGCAATCTGAAGGGGGAGCATGTTGGTTCCTGGAGGGCCTGGGGAGAAAACCCTGAGGTCCTAAGGAAAGGGAGTCTGTCCTAAGCCTGATGTGGCTAAATCTAATGCCGTTAAACCATCCACGTTACAGTCTCACAGCCTCATAGCGGCTTTCTCTCTCAGTCATGTCCACATCCCTCTTGGGGACACACAGAGTTTCTGATGCTCTTCTGAGCCTGCCTAGGGTGCGGGATTATTGAGGGGTTTGATTCAGGGTCTTTCTGCCCAGGCTGCATTATTTGTCTCTCTGCCACCCCAGGCTGGATCAATGTGGGGAAACCAGAGCATCCTGCTCACTTTCCCAGGCAACCCTCCCCTCCCTGGAAGCAATCATAGGTTCCCCCATGCCTCCCCGAGTGCTCCCCACATCCTGATCTCTTGCTCTCCTCTCGTGTCTCTCTTCCTCCAGATGATGGACAGGCAGGGGCGAGTGGCCCTGGGAGAGCTTCTTTGTTGTCTGGGACTAGACCTGTACTCTTGACACCCTAGGGTTTTTTTTCCTCCCTTCATAGCTATTGTCACATTGATTTCAAGAGTCTGTGATAAAATTCAAAAGCTGGCCATTGACTCCATGACAGGGTGTTGCTGCCAGTGTAGCCCTGCCTCAGAGATGGCTGGTGAAGTATGTTCTGGTCCCTGCGGGTCTCTCGGTGGGGGTGCGGGAAGGCAGGCGTGACACTGAACACTTGGAGCAAAAATACGTCTATGAACGCTTCACAGTACCAGCCTGTCTCACGGAGAAGAAACAAAACCTTACAATAAAGGGCTTTCTGTGGGATAATGGAAGTGTGTCCAGCATGGTGCAGGGACAGAGACAAAGGGACACCTGACCCTTAGGGGACTGGGGAAGAGATAATGGAAGCTTCATTGAGGGGGCAGGTGACCCACAGCTGAGCCTTGAAGGATGAGTAGGAGTTAGTCAAGCTGACCGGGGACAGCATGTAGAGCGGCGTGGAGGTGGCAGGACAGGGATAAACATTGGAGCTGGAAGTCAGGTCAGAGTTCCAGCTGCACCGCTTTCCCTACGAGGCAACCTCAGGTGAGTTGCTTCAACCTCTCCCAGCCTCAGCTCCTTCATTAGTAAAATGACAGTCCCCCCTGGGAGGGCGACTTCAGCAGACCCGGCCTCAGGTTCTGAAGCAGATGTGAGAGCCGACCCTCCCTGCTGTGTGGAAAACCCTGAGACCGGTTTGGGTTCAGCAGAAATGCGTGCTGTGATCTGTTAGTGATGTCTGCCAGTGTGCAGGGGAACAAGAAACAAACACAGGCCAAATCTGGAGCATTCACAGGCTAGTGACTATTAGGGATTCAATATTAGCTATTGGGCATGAAGCGAGACAATGCCTATAAAAATATGTCTCACGCTGCTTGGCACAGGGGGCACTATGATGAATGAATCCTCTCCTCTCTAGGAGGTGTTTGGTCCAACGATCACCGAGCAAGGGGTGAACTCCTGCCTGACATTCGTAGGAACCCACGCAGTCTGCCTGGATCCAGGCCCCCTGCCTCCCCTTCTCCGTCCCCACGGGGCTCCACACTGAACTGAGGCGGAGGACCCAGGTGACACAGGGAGGAGAGGGGCTGAGGCAGGCGGCCGAGGAGCCGGGCAATGGACTTTAATGGTGGGTAATTGCTTTTCCAATTGGCCTTCAAGTCGGAATAATCTCATTACATGAGCTACTGAACCTTGTGACTGGGCCTGAGAAAATGGTGTTCCATGAATCTATTCGTTTTCATAAAGGCCTGTGCGGTTTACACGCCTTCCTCCATGGAAGCTGTTCTGCGGAGGGACTCCCACTTCCTGGGCTGTCCTGAGCCTGGGACAGGAGAGCCGAGGGAATGGGAGGGCTGGAGCGGGGGGGGGGGGGGGGGGGGGGGCGGGGGGAAGAGGGGGTAGAGGGGTGGGGGAGGAGGCGGAGAGACGGGAGAGACAGGGGCACGGGAGTCATCAATTTTTGCCATATGTTAATTCTTCAGTGAATGCCCTTAGGATCTTTTTATGTGAAAACATCTATTTTTCTCCTGCCCTGAAAGGAAAGGTCCCAGGACATGGCCTCTAACTCGTGCCCTTTGAAGCCACTTGGGTTCTCTGTGGCGGGGTTCCCCAGTCTGCCCCATGGGTGGCAGCACCTGGTCGAATGGCCTCACAGAGCTGTTGTGAGAATCAAAGGAGCTCCGAAGTCACCTTGAGGAGGAGGTGGGGAGCAGCTCGAAAGCAGTGTTGTGTTCATACCAGGGCTCCCCACATTGGGCTGCATATTGGAATCAACTGGGATCTTCAAAAGCTATTAAAGTCTGGGCCCACCCCCAGACATTCTGATAGAATCGGGTATGGGGTACGACTTGAGCATCGAGATTTTTAAAAGCTCCCTGAGTGAGTCTGATGTGCAGCAAAGTGTGGGAACCACCAGGACAGACTAGAGCTTTCTTTTGCCCTCCCCACAACAGCTACCTCCAAATTCCCCCCAAATGTCAAGAGATGCCCCCTGCCAGGAACATCTTAAGTCTCTGTTTGGCACTCTGCCAAGAACATTCTCCACACTCCCCCATAAACTGCCTCCTAATGAACCATGAATGAGCTTTAAAAATATCTCACAAGCCAGACTGTATGAGTGATGTTTTTCCCAAATGCATGGATTTAGTTCACCTGTGAGAATTAAAAAGCAGAAGGCCAATGTCTGTGCTCAGGAAGCTAAATCTACAATCCTTTCCTAGTTAGCCTCTACCTCCTTCCCCCCCTTCCCTGGAAGGGGGCTCAGTTTCCAAGTGGATGTGAGAGCAGTCCTTACTTTGTGGAGAAGAATTCCAAGAGCTAGTTTGGGTTCAGCAGGAACGTGTGCTGCGATCTATTATTGATGTCTGCATGTGTGCAGAAATGGGAGGAACAACATCATATCAAACTATTTAGCATTCATACACAAATGAAGTCTGTAGCCAACTTTCTGCTGTGGGATGGCAGCTGCCATTTCTTCCTCAACATAAACATGTCAGACCTAAGCTTTCAGGTGGGGGTCCCTGCTATACTACCTAATAAAAGAGTAATATGCAAATTGACCGCACCTTCGCTATGCCCAAGCCACGCCCACCAGCCAATCAGGACGAGTATGCAAATTAACCCAACCAAGATGGCAGTTAATTTGCATACATAGGCGCCCTGAGTGGACCCCCTGCGATGGATCGCAGGGAGCTGGGTGTCTGCTCCGGCACCAGGCCCAAAGCTTCCGGTAGAGGCTTTGGGCCTGGTGCACGAGTGGACCCCCTGCGATGGATCGCAGGTAGCTGGGTGTTCGCTCTGGCACCAGGCAGAAAGCCTCCAGTGGACCCCCTGCAATTGATCGCAGGGAGCTGGGGGTTGTTTCGGCCTGGTGCAGGAGTGGACCCCCTGCAATTGATTGCAGGGAGCTGGGTGTCTGCTCCCGCCCCAGGCCGAAAGCCTCTGGCGGAGGCTTTTGGCCTGGTGCCGGAGCAGACCCCCTGCAATCGATCGCAGGGAGCTGGGGGTTGCTTCGGCCTGGTGCAAGAGCGGACCCCCTGCGATCGATCGCCTGGGCAGGGAGCTGGGGGTCTGCTTTTGGCCTGGGCAGGAGCAGACCCCCTGCAATTGATCACAGGGAGCTGGGGGTCCGCTCCTGCCCAAGAGGCTTTTGGTCTGGGCAGGCCTGGGCAGGGGCTGAGCCAGTGATCAGAGGGAGCTGGAGGGGCCTGCCCAGGCCTAAAGCTTCGGCCAGAGGCTTTAGGCCTGGGCAGGGCCCAGCCCTCGATTGGTGTGAACTATAGAGGAAACACCTTTTCTGACTGCACATTGGCTAAGCTTCCTGTATGCCACTGGTAATAGTCTTAGTAACTTGGGTAATAAGAATCCAAAATGGTGATCTAGGGTTTTTCCACCACACTTCTGGAGAAAAAAATGAAGGTCCGCTGCTGGAGGGCTAAGAAATGTCATATCCTGCCCTAGCCGGTTTGACTCAGTGGATAATGCCTCAGCCTGCAGACAGCAGGGTCTGGGTTCGATTCTGATCAAGAGCATGTACCTAGGTTGCAGGCTTCTCCCTGGAGGGCTCATGCAGGAGGCAACCAATCAAAGTGTTCCTCTCACTTTGATGTTTCTCTCTGTCTTTCCCTTTCTCTTCCACATTCTCTAAAAGTCAATGGAAACATATCCCCAGATGAGGAAAAAAAAAAAAAAAGAAATGCATATCCTATGAAAGACACATCTTGAAAATGCCTAAAGAAAGTTGTCATTTTTTCTTGGTGAAGGGACTGGAGTCCGTGTTGATGAACACACCTTGGTGGCTGTGGTGACTGACAGTGGCTGCAGCAGCGGGGTGATGGGGCTGGTGCCTTCCCCTGATCAGCCAGGTTGCCTCCCACAAAGGGAGGCCAGACTGCGGTTTAGGCCCGCTCCCCGTGGGGTGCAGGCCTATGCCGTCAGTAGGACATCCCCTGAGGGCTCCCAGTATGTGAGAGGGGGCAGGTTGGGCTGAGGGACCCTCGACCCCCAGTGCACAAAATTTGTATTACATAGGCTTCTAGTATTACATAGGCTTCTGGAGGATTGGTGTTAACCATACACTCATGTCCACTCATGAGACCTGTGTGCACAATGGATGTATAAACCCACTTATACATATGCTGTTCTCCCACCTCTGTGTCAGCAGCGCCTAGCATGGGGCCTGCCACAAAACAGGTACCCAGCCACTGTTTGCTGACTGCCTGAGTGAATTATGAACGAAAGACTTAATGATGGTGAGCCACTACCTGCAGCTCTCCAGAATCCACCTCTATGCGCTGCCACATGCTCAGGACCCAGAACCTTCCTCCAACCAGTGTCTGCTCCCACCCAAACAACCGCTGATTGAATAACATCGATAAAAAGAACCTCTCTGGCTGGGCGCCTGGCATCCTGTAGGGAAAACAAAGGGTTGGTTGAGTGTTCCCACGTTTCCCTGGAGTGGAGGGGAGGCGCTGTCTGCGGCTGCGTCGGCAGGCTGTGGTTTCCTCCTGCCTCGGAGCCGCTGGTGAAGCAGCTGTGTGGGCAAGACAGCCAGCTTTTCCTTTCAGGTGGAGAGGGCTGCCTTGTCAGCAAATCAAATTGGCTCTCAGATTTAGAATGTAATATTTAGCTCGGTGGTGACAGTGTGCAAACATGACATGGCATCTTGGGTGTTCTGCAGATGCTGTAACTATTGTTAAAACACACGGCTTCTTGAGCAGAACTGTGGGCAGAAAGCTTCCAACTGGAACCAGCTCAGATGCCGACTCTGACAGCCAGAGAGCCGCCAGGGCTAGTGTTGGCGAGAGACACGGGCTCCTTTGGCAGGAGAACCCCATCTGGGATGCAGGGAAACCAGAAAGCTGGCTTTCATGGTGGAGGGTCCCTGAAGATGGCAGAGGGGAGTAGGATTATTCAGAGAGCCTGTGCTTGACACCAGGTTTAGGGATTGAGAGACTAGCATTGCTAAAGGCCTCACCGCAATATCCTTTAAGGAGCAGGCTCCCTAACATCCTATATAATAAAAGCCTAATATGCTAAGTGTCCGGTTGTCTGGTCATCCATTCAACCAATCAAAGCATAATATGCTAATGATATGCTAAAGCTGCTCAACTGCTCGCTATGATGTGCACTGACCACCAGGAGGCAGACACTCTGGTAGGTTAGCTTGCTGCTGGGGTCTGGCCTATTGGGGCTGAGCGAGATGGGCCGGACATGCTCTGGAGCCCTCCCATGGTCTCTCCCAGGCTGGCCAATCTCCCATGTCCCTCCCTGGCCCTAATCATGCACCAGTGGGGTCCCTTGGCCTGGCCTGCGCCCTCTCACAATCTGGGCTGAGGGGGACCCCCCCACAAGTGCACGAATTTCATGCACCAGACCTCTAGTGTTATAATAAGACTCTTTGGGCAAAAATGCATGCAATTTTCAGGAACCTATTGATGGAACAAAGCAGGAGTTGGTCAACTATGGCCCACCGGCCAAATCAGCCTGCTGCCTACTTTGCTATGGCCGGTGAGCTAAGAATGCCTTTTATACTTTTTAAATGGTTGAAAACAAATCAAAATAAGAATAATATTCTGTGGTATGAGAAAATGATCCAATTCAGTTTTGAGTTTCCATAGGTTAGTTCTGTTGGAACGCAGCCACCCTTGGTGTATGTATTCTTTGTGCGGCTTTCATGCCAGAAGGGCAGAGCTGAGTGGTGGTGATGGAGACCAAATGCCCACAGAGCCTAAAATAGTCACTTTCTGGCCCTTTAAGGAAAAAAGTTTGTCAGTTTCATATTTGCATGATAAATTATTGTGTCTATGAATATGCGTGTTTCTCTTGGCATCAATGGGACCTGGGTGGTCCCTGTGGGAATGAGAATGGGGGTAAGAGCCGCCCGTCTGCAGGAAGAGAGTGGGTCTGTGAAGGGGCAGATTGAGAGGGAGAATGAAGTCAATATGGCAGTTCTCTTGCCTGGTGTGTGTGTGTGTGTGTGTGTGTGTGTGTGTGTATGATGGAGCAGGGAATTGAAGTAGATCAATATTTTGTCCAAGTGTATTCTGGGTAATACTAGCTCCAAGGGACATTGTAAGCGTGACTTTATCAAAATGGATTTGGTGGCCAGATAAGTGTGGGAACAGCCTGTGTGAGCAAAGCAAGTTTCCTCACCATAGGCCTGCGCAGACTTCTACATGCTCGTGTTCATCATGGCCTGAGAGTGAAATGCCAGCAACAGCAATCTCTAACCTGCTTGATGGCAGAGAATACTTCGCATCTTGTGATCTGGGAAGACTGAGTGGTGCCCATGTGCTGGATTCACCAGAGGTCTGCTGCTGGGTCCTTGACTAACAACCATAGAAAGCTTACCATACTGCACGAGGAATCCCATTGGTCGGTCGGTGACCTTGATCCTCACCGTGGTCTAAGACCCATCTCAGTTCCTCCGATCAGAAGGAGAGGTTTCTCTCTCTGGATGGAGTGAGCCTTTAGGAGACTGGTTAGTGTCAGGAGTGGCAAGTTGGAACCTTGGCTGAGAAAATCAGCCTGTCCTACTACTCTCAAAAGGGCGGCCATGAAACCACCAACCAGACTCCCTTCTCTGAAATACAGGCTTTCATCCTGGGGCATGGACCAGGATTCTGAGAACCTGGGACCGTTGGAGGGCGTGGCAGAACGGACCCACCACCTGCGGAGGTTTCCCGGGGGCAAAGCCAATATCACAAACCAGAAATACCAGTAATATCAGTCTGGAGGTGTTAGACAAAGAGGAAGAACTGAACAAATGAAATGGCCCTCGAGAGAATTCAGGAGTGTCAGAGCAGAGCAAGAGGCAGCAGAAGAAACTGTTGAGGGGGGCAGCTTCGAGATGATTCCTGAGCTTCTGGGTCGGAGCTGCCGATGCTTTTGATGACGTGCCTGGAACGTTAACGAGAGGTGAGGAGGGAGCTCCAAGGGCACCAGGCTGGCTTGGAACAAGTGACTCAACCGAGGAGTGGGTCCCAGCATCCAAAGCTTAATCAGATGAATTAATAACCTGAGGTTGGCAAAACGAGAAGGAAGGTGAAGGCAAATGGAAAGTTATGTCTAAGAAGGAATAGAGAGCCAAAGTGAATGTTGTTTAATCTGTTTTCAGATCTGAGGGACTGATATAGAGCTAAAAACAAAAGCCCCCAAATCCAGGAGACTGATCGAGGAGGAATAGCCCATAGGCTGAGGACCAAAGTTGGGAATGGACTCACAGGCTCAATAATGGTGTGTGATGCCCAGAACGCCCCTCTTTGGGGTACCCGCTGCCATCATGGCCTAATTTAAAGGGGCAGAGTTCTTGTGGCGCTAGATGGATAGACAGCCGTGAAAGCTTGGCTCCCACTGTCCCCCAGCTTCAGCAAAGCCCTGGTCATGGACAAAGACTTTAGCCCCCAGAAACTTGACTTTAATAGCTGTATGTTCTGCCTGGCTGGTGTGGCTCAGTGGTTGAGCATCAACCTATGAACCAGGAAGTCACATGCCTGGTCAGGGCACAAGCCCGAGTTGCGGGCTTGATCCCCAGTAGGGGCTGTGCAGGAGGCAGTTGATCAATGATTCTCTGTCGATGTTTCTGTCTCTCTCTCCCTCTCCCTTCCTCTCTGAAATCTATAAAAATGTATATTTTTAAAAATAGCCATACGTTCTAACCGAGTATTTCTCCCTTCCCGGGCTCCCCTTCCTGTACTCATTCATTTGCTCATCGCTCATTCCTTTGTTGTTACATTGCACACTTACGCCGTGCAGAGCAGCATGCCAAGTGGGTGCAGGCCTCTTGGCTCCTTACCACATCCCCAGAGCCTGTCTCTGGGAGTCGGCTGGGCTGCAGGAACAGAGTTTTTAAATATCCGTCTCATCTCAGCAACTGAGCACCCTGCCCCCCGAGGGTTTCCCTGTATGTTTACAATGGTGCAATTAAATGTCTGGATAAGTAACAGTTATTAAATGGGTAAATATATTCCTAATGCTACGCCGTGCTGAAGCCTCCCGATCCATTTGCTGCTCTCATTTGTTTATTTAGATCTTAGGGGGAACTGGGACATGAGAGTGATAACATGCGACTTCTGACACATCTTCCTGGTTGCTTAAACAGGGAAAGGTCTCGGGCTGACTTGGAGGAGAGAGGCCAGGGAGGGAGGCCGCTGTGGGTGATTGTAGATCTTCCCTAACAAAAACAACTGGCACGCAAACACTGGGATTTCTTTCATTGCTTCTCCTTGGGCGTTTAAAGCGGTGGATATCGCTCAATTGAGCTACCTTTCTACCTCATACTGGCAATCTTCAAATAAAAGACTCCCGAGCTGCAGTTTAATCCGAATAGATGGTTTGAAAAAAAAAAAAAAGCCAGTTATAATTAGGAGAATGTACTTATGGAGTTTCCAAGCCTTTATCTTTCTTGGTGCTGGTGAATCGGAGAGCACATTTATCTTGTGGGGCTTGTCTTGAATGGAAAGCAAGTGAGGGAAATATGGGATTTGTGGGTGAAATGAATTTTCTGTCAGTGAAAACAGATTTCTGTTCTTGTGATAAATATGAAGCCAAAGCCTTTAAAGAAAAGGAAAAACGGTGTCAGTCTTGGCCAGGGCTTTCATTTCGCTTTTCAATTATTTCATCTTCTAGGAGTGAGCATTAGGTGTCTACCCCATCAATGGTATAAATCCCATGTCCCGGAGTATACACTCAATTCTCTTGCCATTTATTATACTGCAGGTGCATCCCATTAGGAAAATCCAAGATGTGGAAATCCATATTTATGCCAACCTCCCATTCCTCCTCCACTCCCACTCCCTCCCCCCCCGCCACACACACACACAGAAATTACCTGGCTTTTCTTAGGCACTCAAAGTTGGAATGTGTTTATGTCTAATTTTTACTTAAAATAGGTTTCCTCTCTTTATCTTTGATGTTTTCACTTAAAAGTAGTGGTCAGAGCCCTGGCTGGTGTGGCTCAGTAGGTTGAGTGTCATCCCATGCACCTAGAGGTCACCAGTTCAGTGGTTCAATTCCAGGTCAGGGCATATGCCTGGCTTGCTGGCTTGATCCCCAGTGGGGGGCATGCAGGAGGCAGCTGATTGATGTTTCTCTCTCACATCCATGTTTTTCTCTCTCTCCCTCTCCCTCTCTCTCAACAAGCAATAAAAACACTTTTTTTTTTTTTAAAAAAAGGTAGTGGTCAGAAATGTGTGGAGTGCTTAAAAATCTCCACATGCAATTAACCAATCTAGCCTCCAGTTAACCAACGTGAAGGACTGTAGAACTTCAGGAAAGCTTCCTTCTCTGTCAGCATTTCCACATCACTGAGAAAGGAGAACCAATTTACATAGGTGAGCAACATAAGAGCGAGGTTGACCAGCTGTCCAAAGATGGTGTTTACATTCCAGGTCCCTTCTACTTTGGTCATGCACTTAAGAACCAAGGTCAAGGAAGAAGCACGAGGCTGTTAATGTGGTTCCAGTTCATTGCGGGAGTTGCTTTTAAAGGCTGGACATTCATCATGGAATTACCTGCCCTTCACTCCCAGTGGTGACAGAAGAGCACACACAAAGAGGGTGGATTGCTGGGGGCAGTGAACTTGGAAGCTGAAGAGCCATAACTGCGTGTCCCTGGCCTCCAGGCCAACCACAGACAAAAGCAAGGCTTCTATTAAATTGGATTCTCTCAATTGAACCAAATACTATTTCAAATCAGGAAAAGAGCAAAAATTGAGAAACAATTCACAGAAAACTGGGGAGTTGAGATGTTATGTATTCCTGTTATTGGAGCAGGCTCAGGCCTGTTTACAAAGAAAATTCCTCATGCTGCCTAGAGATGGACCCTTGGTACACCTCCTACATGTCAGGGGATAACAGGCAACTCGAAAGGCCACCATCTCCAGTGTTCTCAGACTTCACTATTTATTTCCTTTGTTTGTAAAGGACATAGATCTGATTTGCTTAGGAAATCAAAATACCTGCTCTCCAGGTCTTTTCCAAAGAACTAGCCATTGTCCAAGTTTTACCAACCCTAGCCTGAGAAACACAATATTTTGGAGAATAGTTTGAATGCTGTGTGGTTCATACATTCCTCTAGGTCAGTTCTATCTAATGGAACGTTCTGTGGTGATGGGAAGGCCCCATATCTGTGCTGTCTAATATAGTAATCACGGCTATTGAGCACTTGTAAATGAGAAACTGCATTTTATTTTTTTTAAAATATATTTTATTGTGTGTTTTTTTTACAGAGAGGAAGGGAGAGGGATAGAGAGTTAGAAACATCAGTCAGCTGCTTTCTGCACACTCCCCACTGGGGATGTGCCTGCAACCAAAGTACATGCCCTTGACTGGAATTGAACCTGGGACCCTTCAGTCCGCAGGCCGACGCTCTATCCACTGAGCCAAACCGGTTAGGGCAGAAACTGCATTTTAGATTGTATTTACTTTTAACCAGTTTCAATTCAAATAGCCATAGGAGGCTAGTAGCTATCATATTGGACATTGGAAGTTCTGGAAAATAACAATGGAAGAGCTACTGTTCGCTGCATGCTTAGTATCCATTGAGTGTTCCAGACACTAAGCTAAATATCTCCAATGTGTCATCTCCTTTAATACTTACATCAACATTTTGATGTGTGTATACCTATACCTATGTCTATATCTATACATCTATATCTATATGTCTATATCTATACTTATACCTCTATCTATATATATTTATACATATACATATATCTATATATCGATTTATCCCCATTTTACTGAAGAGAATTGAAGCTTAAAGGTGGTAAGTAGCTTGTTGAGAGTCCCTCATATAAAAGTGGTAGAACTGGGGTTTGAATCCATGTCAGTCTGACTGCAAAAAGCCTGTGTGTTTTAGTTAAACTTGATACAAAATCTAGAGAAAACACAAGAAAGCTCTTTGACCATATTTCACTGTCGGCACTGATTGGATTTCACTTTGTATATTTTGTAGTGTGAAGACTACAATTTGTAGTATGAAGACTTTAATTTAACAAATATGAAATTGCATTATGATATTTAACACTTGGTCAGTTTGTACATAGTGTCTTGGAAGTTTCAGTTTTCCCTCCTCTCCCTCCTAACTCAAGTTAAGGGTCTGCTTCATCTGAGTTTTCCTTGAACATTTTGCAGCCTCTCCGGCCCCGGCCTAGACCTTCTGACCCAGGGTCTGAATTGAAACAGCATCCACAGGCCGGTTCTTTGCACTTCAGATTTTGAGAAGCGTCACTCTTTCAGGTCAAAGCAGGAATCTGTAGGGTGTCTTTCCTGGTATCAGAGGGTAACTATCAAACTCTTCCTTTATTTTCTCTCTTCCTAAACCTCGCTGTCTCAAGCAGCCCTCTCAGGACTGGGAAGTTACCTTAGGGCGTCCCATCCACCTGTCCATACATTTCTTTGTGAAACGTGTTCCAGGCTTCTTTAGGGAGCCAGGAATGTTCTGAGCACTGTGGAGTATGCACAGATCACTATGACTCTGTCTCAGTTCTAAAGGAGTTGAGTACGTAGTAGAGAAATAAAACACACACATATATAGAAACTAATGGTCAAAAAGAAATGTCATAAAAAGTGACAAAGCAGGGATGAGGAGGAAGGATGGGCCACATTAGGTCAGGCAGGCGAGTAGGGTGCCTGGGAGCTGGGGCTGTGGGCAGCAGAGCTGTGCAGGTGCAGGTGCAGGTGCAGGTGGTCAGAAGGGAGCCAGGCGCCCCAGTGCCTCCCAGTGCCTCCTCCCCAAATGGTGCGCATGTGCCCACTTGTTGGCGACCTCTCCCTTCTAACACCCGGGGACAGACCCCCATTTTTCTCCTCTCTTTTTCCCAAGAAAATGTGTCACTAGCTCCTTCTTTTACCAGATCTATGAGTGAGAGATGTGGATGAAAAGGGCCACATGCTGACCTGACAAGCTCAGGGGAGGCCTGTGTGGTGGCCTTGTAAACTCAGAGACCTAACATAAGCACAAAGGACGGTCTGAAATTAAAACCCTTAAACTAAAAGCAGTTTATGACAGGTAGTCATGTCCTAGGCTGGTTTCTTCCCTGACAAAAGTCAGGCTTTACCTTAACTGAGCCTGTCGGTTGTCTTTTGCATCTACGTTAACGTGCCTTTGGAATGTCAGGGTAATTTCCCTTTTTCTCCGCCCCTCAGAGCACAGCCAATGCATCAGATTAGAGACTACAAATCCTCTCATTGTTATTTTTATCTTTGACTATTAACTATCCTGTCCCCAGTTTATATAAAAGATGTGTCATTTTACTTTGTATCCAATCCCAGAGGTTCCCCCTCTTTGCTTTCTCCCGTCTCCCTAATCTATCACCAATGAATTTCATGTAACCCCTTTGCTTCTCTTTTGACTGTAATGTATAAAATAAGGTGCAAAGCTGCCATTCTCTGGAGCATTCTCTCAATCTGTTGAGATTTTGTACATGAACTCACAAAAAATTCTCTGCAGGTTTGAATGTTGCTTACACTGACACTGATAGCTTCAGGTCCTTTGGACCAGATTTTGATGGGCATCAAAGTCTTCTGAGGATGTGGAATTCTAAGCCACTGTTAGTGCATTGCAAATTTCCTTTCCCCAAAGGGTTTTCCGTCTCACTACCTGGGATGCCACTCATTCTTCTTGTGGATGAAGTTGACCGAAGAGATCTTTTTGTTTGAGAAGTGGCACAGTGTGGTGATTCAGAGACAGGTTCTGGTGTCAGGCGAAGTTAGCTGAGTGACCTTCAGAAAATTTCTTAACCTTTCCCTGCTTCCCATTTAGTGGGAATAACACCTGCCTCAAGAAGTTGTTAGCAGGATTAACAAAAAAATTACAATATGGAAAGCACTTGAAAAAGTTGTTGATAAGAGACAATGTTTAATAATGCCTGCGGTTGTTAGGGTCCTCTCCCCAAAGTTTTCTAAAATTTCATCATAACAAGAATCACCTGGGATGTGTTTGAAATATGCTATTTCCCAGAAATTCTGATACCGTGAATGTGAGTGATCCCTGGGTTGTATGTGTTTCACAGATACCCCTGGATGGTTTTTATTGTCCGGGAAGTTGGAGAAATAACTTTGCTAAGGTGCCTGCCCTCTGGAAGTAGGCAGGGCAGTCGGAAGGAGTGTTTCCCATGTTCTGTAGGGAATCAGTATAGTTTCTTCTGCAGGCTGTGCTGGGATTCCGTGCACACCAGGGAGGATGTGATGTGAGGTGAAAGCGCAAAACTCCGAGGTCAGACTTGCCTTGGTCCCCAACCCGACTCTGCTCTTCCCAGAGGTGTGAGGGATGCTGTGTAGACAAGAGCAGGTGCCCTGCGATTCCCAGCATGCCAAGGAGAGTGGGGCACTGGGAACCGAGCCTCTCCAGGCTATAGGCAGCAGCAAGGCAATGCTGACCGTATGTCCCGGTCTTGAAGCTTAGAAGGGTCTCTCCAGGGAGTAAGTGTAACCAGAAGGTCAAGGCCTGAGATGCACATGCAGCTGAGGAGCACACGGGGTGAGTCCAGGTCAAGCAGGTACTAGGCCATGGAAGAGCCGCTGAGGTCAGATGGGGCAGGGAGGTCCCAAAGGTCTCTGTGGGTGTGGTTCAGACTCCAAGACATCAGAGTGGGGAGCACAGGTGACTGCGGCCATCGGGAAGCAGGGGTGAGAGCCAGGTCCAGGGTAGAAGCTGTTTGCTCGATGCCCTCTTTCATGCTGAGTTCAACCATGACTGCTCCCCGCCCCCCATCCACCCCCAGTGTTTGTGTGGACCCAGGTAGGCTGCCGTGATTGGCTGGGCAGGTTGTGTACCGCCCAACCCAAGGCAGCAGGGTTCACACTGCAGTCTATGTGAAGAGCATCCTTCTGGGTTGTCCACTATACAACCTATGCAATTGTGTGCAGCGGTCATGGTCACCTGAGACCAGCAAGCAGATGTGTCTTGTTTGGGATTCATGCCTGAGCCACGGTGCCAGGCCATCAGACCCAGGGCTATTCTGAGATCCCTGCAGTAGGCCAGCAGTGTGGAGAGGGGTAAACGCAGAAAACAAAGGGTTGTTGGAAACAACCCAGGCAGGTGGGACCAGCCCTGGGCAGATGGCCAGCGTGACACACTCATATCCAGACAAAACCACATCACAGAGGTCTGACTGGTGGGAGGGGCAGGTCCGTCATTTCTCTGTGCCACTGGGGACTCTCCTGCTATAGCCACCGCACAGCACCTGTCCATACACACACAGTGTGCCTTCTCGTCCCCTCCTCCCTTCATTTCCGTCCTTCATTTTCCTCCTGGACATTTATCACCATTTAACATCCTCTAGGTTATGTGTTTCGAAGGTATCTCACCCAACTAAAATGAAAGCTCAACTAGGAGGGAAGAAGGGAGGAAGAAAGGAAAGAATACACAAATCCATCTCTGAGTTAAATAAGGACTCTAATGAGGCCTGGGGGTGTGGAGAGTCAGTGCACCTGCAAAGGAAGAGCAGAAAGAATAAGTGAGAGGTCAAGGTGCTGTCCTGCTGGGACATGTAGGCACGAGGCCTGAAAGAAAAGATGAAGTCCAGGGACACTGAGCTTTCTGGGACCCACGGGGGCCCTTAGCCCCGGCCCTAACCCGCTGCGATCTCTCTGTTCAGGAACCAGCCAAGGCCAGCACAGACCTCTCAGCCCAGGCTGGCTCTCCCCCAGCCCTTGCAAACCGCAGAGAGAGCTGGTGGTGGGCAGCTGCTCCCCTTTCTGAGGAGTCCCCTGGGTTTGCTTGAAGGTGGCAACGCTGCCGACGGGAGCCATGGGATGAGCTCATCTCCTGATTGTTGAAAACCCAGGGACAGGATGACCTTTAAACAGAGCCCAGAGCACTTTTCTGAAGGCGATTTCCTTCACCACCAGGGGACTCACAGGCAGACAGGTGAATAAGCAAACAAACCCACCCCCAGTCCCCAGTCCAGCCTGGTGCCCGCCTGAGCCTGCTCTGCAGCGCTGCGGAGCCAGGTGCGGGATGTGAGCTAATTGGATGAACAGCCTTGTTCGCATGACGGCTTTGATTTGTGCTTTGGGGTGCTTCATCAAGATTTCTTAAACACAAATTGATCTCTGCTAATTCATGCATCACCACCGAATATTTTGACATGTGACACCTCCTCCCTTCAGAGTCTGGCAGCTGGCAAGCCAGACACCCTCCTCCCCTCCCCTCTGCAATGAGCTCAGAGCACAGAATTCCTGCATAGACCCCTCCTGGGGGGAGGGTGTGTGTGTCTTTCTATATAATTATCTCAACTCATTTTCTCCCCTCCTGCTGCCTCTTCCTGCCTCAACTTTCTTCCTCCTCAATTTTTGTTTCAATAGCTAGTTCTTTCTCTGGACCTCCTCTTCTCTAATCCTTTCCACTCTCATCCTTTTCCCATTTCATGTTCTTCTTTCCTGCATCAATAAGACCTGCATCTTCCTTTTCTTCCTGCCACCATCTGCTCCTCAGGTCCCTGCCCTCTTTCCTTAGCTGCCCCCTCCTGCCATCACCTCTCCCCCTTTGCTGCTTTGTACACAGGTTTTTCCTTCTCCCAAGTTCTTTCTCTTCCTGGCCTTTGTGCTCCTGCGCAGCCAACCTGAGTGTGGGAAAGGCTCCCCCTGTGAGTGCTGCGATGGAGGAAGCAGAAACCAAGGGTGATGGAGAAGCCCTGACCTCCTTCCCTGTTGCAGGCACGGAGCCTGTGCCCAGAGGCCAGGACCAGAGTCAGAGCAGGAAAAGCTTGCCCCAGTCTCAGCGCCCCAGGCTGGCAAGTGGAACCCGGGACACGCAAACTCATGCCTCAGCCAATTACCCTGGTCAGGCTCTCCGAGCAGCAATTAGCATTTATCAGAATAAAATATCTGTTGGATGAGGGAATGGATCCATCAATACTCTACGCAGAGCCAAGCTTCACATCAACATGCATATTCGTTTACTAATGATCAATCATGGACCGACAACATGAAACATAAATCTAAAGGCATGACAATAACAATTAAGCAATAAATCTGTAACGTATATACATCAAAGTAGCAAGCAGCAGATACACCACCTAACTGGGATCTCCCAAGCCATGTTGCATGGCTAGCTCATTTCCTGCATGCCAGGTGTACCCCCAACATCGCAGCTCCATGCCCTTGCACACTCTCTTACCTGCAGGATCCATTCCTATTGTCTCTTCCTAACCTCACCTTGTCCGTCATTTAAGACCCAGTTCAAGGGTTATCTCCACTCTAAAACATTCCCCATCTATGCAGCAAATTTCTCATTTGTTTCTTTGTGGGGCATTTGGATGTGCTGGGTGCTAGGGCCATTGCCCTGAGCAAGGGAGCAGTGGTTCCGCCCTCACTTGAATCCTGTGTCCTGTAGCGTGCACTCCACATGCCCGCATTTCCACTGCACTCGATTCTGGCTCCCTGAGCGTGTTGTTTTTGCTATGGGAAGCACCATAATTGACACATCTGTGTAAAAAACAAAAAATGTCAGTTGAATGAATGAATAAATGAATCAGGAAACTGAGGCTCAGGAAATAAAACGATTTGTCCAAGATTGCAAGCCAGGAGCCCAGAGTCTCCCTGTAGGTCAGAGGCACCTTTGTCCCTCGCCCCATATCTGCGGCTCACACCAAGCTTTGGCCAACAACTAAAGAAAAAGATGATGATTCCGGCAGCATCGGGTTTCAGCATCAGATGGATGAAGGGAGTATCCATTTTTGCATAATATTTGAAGTGAACATTCACATAGGCTCAGCCTGTAGTCTGGTTTTAGCCTCTGCATTATACTGGTTAGCCAGTATTCCTTTTCTTTGTAATATCACTATTATCTAAATATTATTACTAGTAATAGTTATTAGCGTTGAGGGCCCTGCTGCTGCTAAGCATGTAATATTGTTTCTTGTTCTAACAAAATTCCTGAAAGTTAAGGATTCGCCTTATTTTACCAGTAAACACACTAGAATGCTCATGAGTTCCTGCCATGAGCGCAACCCAGACATTTTTTTTCACGTCAAGGGGAAGCGTTGGGCTTCCCGTGACCTGAATAAGTCAGCTGGCAGGAGTTTGCTCCCATGCAGATGAAGTGCTTTTGATGTAAAGGAGAAAGAGCGTGGGCTTTCTGCGTTTCCCTTTCGGAGCTATGCATCCACCAGACCCCTGGGCCTTATTCCTGAGAGTGAGAGCTATCGGTGCTGGGACCGCCAAACCCGACCCCCTGAAGCCACACAAGGGATGTCTGTGCTGCGTGTCCCAGGCAATGGGATGGGCACCGGCTCTGCTTTCATCCACTCCGAGGGCAGCCCCCTTTCCTAAAGGCTGTGGGATTCCAGGAAGGTTTCTCCCGGAAGCCGACTCTGAGACAGAGATGAGCATGCAGGAGCTTTGGGGGCGTGCTCTCTGGAATAATACCTGCGAAGGAGCCAGGGAATCAGGATGGGGCGGCAGAGTGAAGCTGCACTGCCCCCAGCGGCCTGTGAGTCCCAGGAGGGGCTCTGCAGCTGAGGTTGCCCTGATAGCAAGTCCAAAGAATGGGTGGGGGAGGGGAAGGGGGAGGCTTTGAACCCAGCACCAGCCAGTCATTGGTGAGGCAGGACCTTGGGTGAGGTAGCTGGTTACCTGGGGGGGATGAGTGCCTCTGACCTAAGGAGAGACCTGGGTGGCCCACAGGGCACCCACGACAGAGGGTTTGTGCGCTTCACCCATGATGCAGAGGAGTACGTTGTAGGAGCCCAGAATCTAGCTCCTGCCAGCACCAGCTGCTCTCCGTTTACCACACTGCAATGCTGGACCCAGGTTTGTGGAAATGAACTGCATCCCTGTGTCTTCACAGGTCCTTCACAGGGTCTGGCTCAGTTCCTTATCTTCCAGATGAAGAACCCAGAGGGGTCAAGTGTCTTATTCAAAGATGCATCCTTTGTAGGAGCCAAGGAGTGGGTTCAGGTCCTAGGCTGGTGTTTTCTTTCTTTTAATTTATTTTTATTGATTTCAGAGAGGAAGGGAGAGGGGGAGAGAGATAGAAACATCAGTGATGAGAGAGAATCATTGATCAGTTGCCTCCTGCACACCCCCCACTGGGGATCGAGCCCTCAACCCGGGCATGTGCCCTAACCTGGAATTGAACCATGACCTCCTGGTTCACAGGTCGACGCTCAACCACTGAGCCATGCCAGCCAGGCGCCTGGTGTTTTCTTTACCCAACCCGCCACCTGCTCCTGGTCTTCAGGTCTAGATCGTGATGGGCTGCAAGATAACGATGAGCAGGTTTGCAGGTTTCAACAGATATGTTCCATGAATGGGTCTGGCCATTACGATCACAGAGGGCCTGCCTGCCTGCCCCTGTGGACGAGGCCGGAATCTCATGGTCTCTGAGGGCTCACCCACTATTGTCTGGCAAATGCCATTTTTCACCTTCAACTTTCTAAATCAGTATTTCCCAAACTTGCATTTGGGACATAGCATAAACTAAAGGGCAGGTCTAAAAGGTATTTACATGCTGCTCTACACCCTCCCCGCCAGTGGTTGCAATGGTGTGGGCAGCACCTGAACACACCCGTTCACACATATGTGCTCCCCCGCTCACCAGGGGCCGCCCACCCCTCTGCATGTCACCACCACCTCCACTCTCCCAGACAACAACTGGTGAAGAATGTGAGGTCACGTGGGGCACTTACACCCAGAGGAGCCTTCACAACCTACAGCACACCTGAGCCAAAGGGCCACAGCCCAGCGCCTGGAAAACAGCCCTGTGAAGCTAGTGCCCGCTCTCTCGGATTTGGGGTAGAAGGAGCCGTGCCCTTGTCCTGGGAGAGATTATAAATCCCCCAGGACCTCGCTCTCCTGCTCCGGGCAGAGCGGGGCTCCCAGGTGGCAACTCAGTAGAACGGATGAGCGGGGGCTCTGGACTTGGAACAGATCATTCGCTTTCCCTCTCTTAGCCTCAGTTTTTTTCAGCTGGAAAGTAGGGATACATAATGCCTCCGACAAAGGGTAGTTATAAACTTGGGCTTTTAAGTTTTATCGTCTCTGTTTGTTTAAAAAAATCAAACCATCTGTAAGATTATGAGGAAAACCATAATCTAAAATCCTACCACCTTAGATAACTACCATTAACATTTTGGCAATCGAACCCTTGAGCCTCTTTGCATGAGCATATATATCACTGGGTTTGAGCAGATTGAATGGCAATGTTTATTGGGTGCTTAGCATATGCTTAGTAGATAGAGGCACTCGGGAAAGACAGACGCACTATGTCCTCCTTTAGACCACCAGATCGGCGGGCGGTTAAGTAGTAGAAGCAGCTTGGACTTTGGAGTGAGAGTCCATGAATTTGGGTCCAGATTCTGCCCTTTCCTGGAAGAGCCCTTTGGAGCAAGTCCTGAAACTTCTCTTAGAGTGTCCCTTCATCTGTGTGATGCGATGATGTCACACCGTGTCTGACAGTGTCTTTGTGGCAGTGTCTGTGGGATCAGTTGGCCCAGATTTGAGTCTTGGCTCCCACTCACCTGCTATGTAACTTTGGACAAGTTTTTTTTAAACCAGGCTAGCCTCGGCTTCCTCACACACGGAATGCTGTCCATAGCCTGGCTCATGGGCTGCACCGGGGATGAGTGTGCCCGGGACTTGGCACAGAGTCGGCCCACAGCAGGCCCCCAATAAATGCAAGCAGGTGGCAGAGGCAGCAGTAATGATGTCAGCAGCCACTGCATTGCTGTGAGGATAAAACGCAACAGTGCCAGCCAACAGTTCTGGAAAGTGCTTCGCAAGGATTGGTCGTCACTCCCCCATCAACTAAGGATGTATGTGCGTGGCTGTTTTATTAGAAAACCCATGAATCACTATAGATATTTCTTACCCAGCAAAACGTGTGGAACGGGCTGGAGGGATTTCAGGGCCTCTGTCGGGATAACAGTGTTAACATTGCATGTTAAGGTTCCGCTCATTTTTTATTCATTCTTTCCACAAAGACCCATCTGGCATGTACTGTTTGCAAAGCATTTTGCTCATTGTTTCAAAGGCTGTGGGTGACACGAAAACCTGACCTGTCATCCAAGGCCCTGGTCCAGGCAGTTAAAGGATGTACATTATCTCATTTAGTCTACGAGAGCTGGGAGAGGTGGTTGATCCAGAGCCCATCTTACCGATGAAGAAATCAGGGGCTGGAGATGAACGTGCCCAAGGGCACAGAGCTAGGAGGAGATGGCTGGGCGTCGAGTCTGCACCCCATCTCACGGGAGCTCCTGATGGAGCGCTTTCCCCTCTGTGCGTGTCACTTCTCTTCACGCGTGCCTTCGTCTCTATAATGAGGCAATGACACTGGCTGTGTGACTGTGTTTGGGATCAGGCTGACCCAGATTTGAGTCTTGGCTCTGCCACTTACTAGCTGTGTGACTTCTGGGCAGAGACCTGACCCGGGGCACCTATAGGCCATCTCACGAGCATCTCCTCAGCCCCTGGGATTTTTAAAAACAGGCATTTTCTTTTCTCTAAACAAAAAAATATAAGGTATTACACGGCACCCCAGGTATCTGTGAATTCAGAATATCAGTTGTGACATTTTTAAAATTTCTACTTCAAAATATTTTCTTCTGACTGACAGCCCATAAAAGCCCACTTCTTGGGTTGAGTGTAATTAGTCTCTGTATTTTGACCGCCTCTGATACAGACTCATCATCATCTCTCTGGCAGGAGGAGTCGGCTGGCTCTCTCGCTGCTCCCCACCTCCGTAGTATTCTGGGTTCCCATAGCAAGATAGAAGCAGGTGGTGGAGGGAATGGGGACTGTCTTCCTCACCTGTGTGTAGCGCCTGGCAGCAGGGGGCAGCGTAGGACAGTGGGGAATGGGGTCCCATGGGATCTGAATGCCTAGGCCAACACCACCACTGCTAGCTGCATAATCTAGAACCAATCCCTTAATGACCCTCTGTTTTCCTTCTATGAAGTGGGAAAAGATGTCCTGTCAGACATTTCAATCTGTAAAAAGCCATTTGTATACTAGAAAGCACTTAAAAACGTAAAGGATAATAATAGTCATTATTATTGTTATCAGTATTATTATTACCAGGGTTAATATTCCCATTCTCTGCATGGATGCCCCAACACTCGCCTTGCCATCAGCCCAGTTGGGCACACATTGTGAGCCTTGCCTCCTCAGCCCGTGGTAACTATTGCTATATACAAGATTCGGGGACTCACTTCCTCCTGCCTTGGAAATGTCAAAGGTTAAAGCATCATATATGTTTATTTTCTTCTTTTTATCAGACCCAGTATGTGTGTTGAGTTCTTTTGAAACATGTTGTTCCACCTCCGAATTGACTTTTTTGTTATGTGAATACTAGTAGCCCTGTGCACGAATCCATGCGCCAGTAGCTTGCTAGTAGCTCGCTGTCACCCTCCAGTAGCTCTCTGCCGGCTGCCCCACCCTCCTGTAGCTCCCCCCACCTCCCTTACCCCCCTACCCCCCTCATAACTTGCTAGCCCAGCCCCCTCCTGTAGCTCTCCGCCACCGGCTTGTAGCTCGCTGCCCCACCCTCATGCTGATCCGTGATCCGGTCGTTACACGGTCGGTCATTACACTTCACAGCGTAACGACCATTTGCATATTACATCTTTATTATATAGGATTCTCCTGCTAGCTCACTCTGGAGGGGGCACTGGACATCCCCTCGCCCTCCCTGCAGCAGAGGCCACCGCAGGCCTGCGCCCAGGTTGCACACCTTCTGCAGGTGGGCCCTCTGTGTCCACACACATCACTGAGCCATGACAGAGGTTGCCTCCAAGAAGGCAGCCATGGCCGTGGGCCCCTGAGGCCTCAGAGAAGGCAGTCAGTCTTCCATCGGGGCATCTTTGGGAATAATTGCTGCAGCGGGAGATAGCAAGTGTCGAAGGGGGAACCTGTTCCACACACAGCTCATGTGAGCACGTTCCCTGAGCTGTGTGTGCTTCCTGCTGCCGGCTCATTCTCTCCTGGACCCAACACAAGTTCCTTGGAAGCAACTGAGAGTAGCATCTGCAAATCAGTCTTCTGCATCCAAGAAACCCAGTTTTCCAAAGACGTCCAATTGGCAGCTCTTTGCTAAATTAGTTTGTATCACAGTGTGAAAGCATGTGTTTGAGGAGGGGAAATTTACCTGCCTTTGAAGTTAGGCTATAGTTCACACTTCTCACTAATTCAGACTAGTTGGTACAAAAGGACTCTTAGCAATTTTTGCCCCAATTTTCTATTGGGCCCCAAAGGTGACTAGTCTACCCAAGGGAGATAGGCCATCAATCCCTACACCGCCCCCCCTCCTCTTTTACTCCCACCAGAGCAAAATGACCCAGAGCTTAGGACACACCATGGGGTGGGTGGGTCAGGGTTCCTGTGAAATGCTGACAGGGGGTAATGAAGGTGTCCTTTGACAGCAGCAAAATGGGGAGAAAATAAAGAGTAGCAAATTTTCATAAAACGAAATTCATTAAATTTAAAGGATCGTTCTTTTTATGAGATTAAAATCTTCTTAATTAGATGTGTATTAAAATGTCCTTTTTATGTGAAATGATGGTGCCAGCAGGTAGTACGTTTCTCAGATGCCAAATAAAAAGTTGGTCCCCAATGCTGTCTTCAATTTTTTTTATGGATGTCATTTTACTAGTTCTTGACATCTAGAAGTTTGGGAATACCAATTTGAACTTGGGGCTTCAGGCCACCCTTCCCTCAGCTGTCCCTGCCCCATCTGGGAGTTCCAGCGTAAGGACATCTGAGAAATCGCTCAGCGTTCTGGGTCCCTGGCTGTCTCAGAAAGGCTAACTCGGGCCTCGCCTCTCATTTCTGAGTCATATTTATGGCCCTTGAACCTGCCAATGAGTCAGACAAGGGTTTCCACAGCCTGTCCTACCCATCACAGTCAAGACGGCATAGTCTTGGGTCCACACCCAGCCTCCTCTCTTACTTCCAAGCCCCCAAACCTCTCTGAGACTCAGTTTCCACACTGGGAGACTGGAACACAGTAACTGCCTGGCAACAGGCTTGTGGTGAGGTTACTAACACTCAGCAGGTATCAGTGAACCTGTGTGGCAGGTGGGAAGTCCCGCTCAGGGGACCCTGTGTGTACTTCACATGCTCTCTCTTTAGTGGTAAAATCTTCCTTCTCTCTGGTGTCCTGCCATCCTCTTGAGGGTCTGGGTCATGTTAGATTCCTCATTCCCTCTTGAATCTGCAATTTGGAATTTCTCATAGGAAAGTCATTTGAAAGGATTTGTAGCAGCCATTGGACCACTGGCCTAGAGGCCACCCCACAAAGTTCTAGCTGCCTCATTCCAGACCCTGGAGCCCGCTGAGTCCGGTCGCACCTCATTCCATCCATAGGCTAAGCGATGCCTTTGTGCTCTGGGCTCTCAGAGAGAGGGTTCCTGCCAAGTGCCTGGCCAGGGTACCTCCAGAGATGGCATGGCACAGAGTCCAGTCACGTTTAATAATTGAACGACTTCATCATGGAGCGTCATAAATAGAAGGGACTTCGTGCTGACAGGACGGATCCCTGTGTTGTTGCCATTCCCCTGAAAGCCCCATCAGGGTTTAATGACTCTCAGGTCTACAGATTACCTTCCCCCCAAAATGGTAGGCACAGCTCCACTGGGTGAATGGGCTGGAAGGGAGTGGCTGCCCCGCCTTCACTCACACCATCGCCTCCATGCCTGCCTCCCTCATCCTGCCCGCTCCATCCTCTCAGATCTCCAGTGTCTCTCTGGGCAAATGGCAGAGATAGTCCTGACCTTAGGGATGCTGTGGAGGGAGCTCGGCCCCTGACCAGGCCGTGAAGATAGACAGCATGGTTGTGGGCCAGCCTCTGGATACAGGCCGTTTGGGAGTCGGCCTGGGAGCCAGGTTTCGGGTGATGGGACCTCTAGTGATGGTGTCACTCCGTGCCTTCAGTTTCCTTCTGGGAAAGGGCTTGCCATTGTGCCTCCTCTGTCATGCTGCCCATTACCCCCATCCTCACTGACCTGGGCCAAGTCCTTCACACACATTCTTATTATACCACTAGAGGCCCAGTGCACGAAATTCGTGCACTCCAGGAGGGTCCCTCAGCCCGGCCTGCACCCTCTCACAGTCTGGGATCCCTCAGGGGATGTCCAATTGATGGGGGATGTCCTAACCCAGCAGTTGGACATCCTTAGCACTGCTGGGGAGGCAGGAGAGGCTCCCGCCACCGCTGCTGTGCTCACCAGCCCCGTGAGCTCGGCTTCTGGCTGAGCAGCGCTCCCCCTGTGGAAGCACACTGACCACCAGGGGGCAGCTCCTGCATTGAGTGTCTGCCCCCTGGTGGTCAGAGGGTGTCATAGCGACCAGTCGTTCTGCTGTTCGGTATATTTGCATATTAGCCTTTTATTATATAGGAAGGATTTTACAGATCAGACAACCGAGGTTCAGAGCCATTAAATTATGTGTTCTGGGTCACCTGGCTGATAAAGGATAGAGCCCAAGCATCAAATCCAGGCTGCCTGGCACCAAAGCCCTTACCTATGAAGTAAGGTCTGCCTCCGTATGGGGCCCTTCTGCCCTGCCCTGCTCAGAGCACACTGCTCCTTGTGAGCAGAGCCCAGCTGATCCCTGGCACCCACATTCTGTGCACAGTGCTGACACCTCCTGGTCCAGAGGGTTTGCAACCCCCAGTCCCCGCCCCAGTTGGGCTGCACCCTCCACTTAAAATCAGTTGAGATTCTAGGATAACTTGCCCAAGAAACTGGCTGAGTCTGGATTCAAACTCAGGTCTCTCTGGCTCTAGAGCTTGTGGTTTTCCCCGACAGCCTCTGCTGCATCACCTGCCTCAGAGTGACGAGCGTGATGGATTCACACTGTTTTCCCGAGTGTGGGCTGGATTGGCCCTGGGCTTCTCCACTTCCCGTTTGCCTCACTTGCAAACTTGGGGACACTCTGGCCATGTGGGGTGGGCCCTGGTAGTGAGAATTTTGGAGAGGTTGAGTGTATCTCACCAGCCCACTTGTGGTCTGCTCCCCATGCCTGCTGGCCATGGCTGCAGTAGCCACGTCCAAGTCCAAATGCCAGTTCTGTCACCCCTGGTGATGGACGTCGTGGGATTCATTTATTCTCTAGATATCTATTTCCTTGCCTATAAAATTAAGGTCTTCATAGGACTGAGTGAGGATTAAATGAGCTGGAACAGGAAAACGTTTGGATGGTGTCTGGCATGCAGTAAGCAGTTATTGTAGTTGCTGTTATTATTGGTTATCATTCCATCCAAACCCTCTTGCTGGATAAGCCATCCCTCATCCTCACTTCAGGGCATAGAACTCTCTGCCTCTGGTTATTGTCCCCACACCCTGCAGCCCAGGGGTCCTGGGGAGAAGCTAAGTTCCTGGGGCTTGTCCACAGGAAAGCGAAACCTCGAAGGCTAGGTTATTCATTCTGCTCATAAGACTAAGGCCCGAGCTGGCTTTGCATCTAACTGACTGATTAAGCTGCACGTTAGCCAGGGATAAAGCTTCTTACCCAATAACTAGGCTTTTGCTGAGCCAGGATGATAAATTCATTCTTAATGCACGGTTAATAAAAATATTTTTTCCCCTCGCTGCTGAGTTTCTGGAGGCTTTAGGGCTTTATCTGTGTTGAATACTGCCACCTACAGGGCATCTGGAGAATGCGCCAGGGCACAAGCCATCTCTGGTAAGGAATCTGAGAATTTACACAATCCATAAGAGGTTCAAAGCAGAGCCCTGGGAAGCCAAATGTGTTTACAGAATGACTGCCGGTAATGACTTATTACCCTGGAAACGGCATCCTTTGCTGATTGCATGGCTCAGTTTTATTCCCATGCCTCTTCTATCAGAAGCGGTTTCGGCGCCTGTGGCATATTGGGCTCATTGAAAGAAGCTTTTTTAAAAAGCACCTACTATGTGCCTAGTAACACACTAGCACTGGAAGGAATACAGAAATGAGTAAGCACACTGTGCCCTTAAAATACCATTGTGTGAATAAGTAAAATAATGATGAGATGACATAAGGCAGAGTGCCCTACCGGGATGACTATGCGGTGGAGTCAGAGCTTGGCGGGATCCAGAGGAAGGGGAGAAGGGATAGGTTCACACCATGAATATCCACCATGCAGTCTGAACATTCTCTCACTTACTATGCACCCTCACCCTGGGAGCTCAGGTAGGGATTCCCACCTTCCTGAGGAGGAGCTGGAGGCTCAGAGAAGTTAAGTCACTTGCCAAGTGCTACCCAGCCGTGAGATGAAGAAGCCGGGATGTCCATCCCTACCTGTACAACTCCAAAACTCATCTTGATGCTACTGGGATGCCTACAGAGGGAGGAGAAGAAATCGACTCTTGAATTATCTCGGTGACAAGTGTTTATCCCCAGGAGGTGAATTTGATTTTCAGAAATAGTTAAAGTCTTTCTAGGCCAAGTCATTCAATGGATAATGGGATGTGAGGTTTAAAGAAAAGTGTGACTCTAAGGCAGGGCATGTATTGGATGCTTATCTGCCTGGCCGAAAGGTGTTTCTGGAAGTCTGGTGAACAAGCAGCAGCCGGGATGAGGTGTGGATGACACGGGATGCTCTGATGAGGGCCCTGCTCTTCTGCGTGTCTTGGTTCCCGCTTGTTCAGGGGTCCTGTTTTCCTTTTTCTCACTCACACGTCTAGTTCTAAGGCTAGAGCTCCTTCTGTAAGTACTCACAGAGGGTCCTATAGGAGCAGCGCATCTTTACTTGAGAAAGGAGGAAGTGGGCTTGAGATGAGTGACTCCCCCACTGAGTATCTTGGTGAGTCAGCAGTGCCAATGGGACACCACAGCTTTGAACCCCCTATTCTCCTATTTCCCAGAAAAGGGACTGAAAGACTAAGGGAACTGATATTGCCATCCTGAGAAGATCCACACTGGCACATACCTCATCATGGAAATGAGAGTCAGTAGAATAGAGCAGAGTCAGTGTGGAACAGTGGTAAGAAAAGTGGCAATCACAGAAGGCTCCCTGCAAGAAGTGGCCTCAAGATCCACTTCAGGAGAGGAGAGGGGTAGTTGGCACCACCCAGTTGTCTTGTTACCACAATACCCCCAAAATTGGTACCTGGGAGACTTTTAATAATGTCACAAAGGAAATATGAATGCAATGGATGATTTTCTCTCCAGCATGTAACTAGTCTAGATGTTCCTTCTCCAGCCAAAGGTAGCAAGCAGGCCAGGAGATCTACCCCCACCCCACCCCCCTCACCCCCACTGTGGCCCAGCAGGCTGGATTCGGATCTCCAAGTAGCAAGTTGTGAAAGCTCTCTGTGCACAAGAGCCAGGCCCACAGATGATTGGTGATTGACCTCAGGCTGCAGTCTAGTTGTTCAAATAGATGTCATGATGGGGAGGGGGTGCCGGGAGGGAGTTGGGAGTTCTCCCTGGCCACCACATTTCCAGGGACCATATTATACCAATCACAATACAATAAGCCCCAGAACAAGTCCCCACAACTGAACCCCAGAATCCCTGATACTCTGAGCTGCCTTCCTCCTGTCATGTTATGAGGCACCGATGAAGGCGTTGAATGACGGCTACTGACAAGACTGATGACCATGGTTTTAGAGACTGTGATGACTTACACGCATGCTCCCTTCCCCGTCCATCCATCCATTCAACGCTTTGGGTTGGTGGTGTACAGGCAGAGGCCCAGAGGGGAGAAAAGTGTGAGTCATTCTGAAAAGCTCAAGTAACACAGGGCGGTTAGAGGAGAGAAAGCTTGGCAGGTGGTGTGATGATCCAAGGTTGAGCCGGGGCCAGCTCATGGTGGGCGCACACTGATTTGGGTGGTAATGGAAGCCACTGCAGGCTCCTCTGAAAGGGAGCCGTGGGCTTATCTTCCTGCTTCGGAAAGATCTCTCAGGCTTCTGCATGGATAATAAATTATTATTATTAGTGTTATGGCCAGAGCTGGAAGCCAAGCTCCCTAACTTCTGATAGCCTGGTGCCCATGGAAGAATACGAGGTCTCCTGTTATCCTGACTGTGCCACTGACTGTGTGACATTGAAAACACCACTTCCCCTCTCTGAACTTTGTTTTCTCACCTGTGCCCTGGAGACGGTGCTGCAGGCCTCACAGGGTGGTTGTGAAGACCACATCTGTGGACGCGGCATTGAACTTGAAGGACGTTCGGTTCACCCTGGTGACTTTCTTCTCTTTTTCCTTTCCCTCCTCGATCCAGTGCAATTCCGCAGAGAAAGTGGCTAGAATTAGAGAAGTATAACAGAAAATGAGGGAAGAAATTGGTCTGATTTTCTCAAGATGAATTATGTTCCCTCTTAGCCTGCTGCCCCCTTGTACCAACTGATGACTTTGCCAAAAGCTGGAGCAAGCTAATTCACTGCTCAGCTGGGCAGCAGGCACCCCCCCCCCCCCCCCCCGCTTGGAAGTTTTAATGACAAGCCTGGGTATGAAATGTTATTAGGGAAGAAAATAACTTCTCTTACTGCTATTGCTTTTTTGCTGACAATCCCATCCTCTCGAACACAGAGGTCGTTAGGTCACAAATGTAGTTAACTATGTGCTAAAATTAAAAAAAAAATGCTCAGTATCATTTTCTGAAAGATTTGCATCTCCCATGTAATTTAAACGTATTAGGTATGAAGTTGAAAAGAATTTTTCTAACAAAAATTATCATGTTGAATAGTGTGCTGGGGGTTAGAAGCATCGGGCTGCCTATGAGCCGGATGACCTTGAGTCTTGAGTATGGAACTTGACCCCTCTTCACTGTTCTGGTCCACGGTGGGGTGACTCAGCAGTTGCGGTGTTCCACCCACCACCAACCTCATTAGGTAGGAAGTACTACTGTTCATTTTCCAACCGAAAGAGACTACATGGCTTCAACAAGACCACACAGCTAGTAAGTGACTGAGCTGGGGTTTGAGTCTCAGACTCACTGATCTGGAGGCCATGCCCTCCCTCCCAGCATAGTAATGTGGGTGAAGTCCCTGGCATGTCGGAGCCTGGGACACATTGGTTCTCTTTTGTCTCCCTATCTAAAGTCAGATGGCAGCTTGTGTAGGCATGGATGCATAAAAGTCACCTCTAAGGCTTGTCTGGCTGAAGAAACTTTGCTAGGTGTTTTGTTTTTTTTCCCAGAGAAATAGGAAAAAGCTCTCCCAGGCACCTGAGGAAAATTTCTAAAAGTTCAGCCCTCGGGCAAAACCAGCTACGGAAGATCCTTCTTGAAAAATGCTCATGGAAGTTCTATGGGGCCTCAGCTTGGACTCCATTTCTACCCACAGGCGCAGGCTCTAAGAACATTCATCGGAAGGAAGGAAAACGAGATCAAACCAGCTCTATGCTATGTAGATGCAAAGGGAGAGAGACAATTCAGGGTGACGGACAAGTCTGTGCATGCATGTGGACCGGAGGGCAACACGACAAGGAACCCAGACGCCCCACAGATCAGATCAGGGCTGTACTCGGTGACCTTGGGCAAGTTATTGAGCATCTCTGGTCTTGGGTTTCCACGTCGGTAGACTGAGGAATACTGGTAACCCCTCATTGCCAGGGCTGATAGTCACCTAGAGCCCCATTAGCCATACTGAATGCTCGGCCCCATCGCTGCCAGAGCATGTTACTTGGTATTTTTACTCTTACTCCGGACCCCAGAGTTGTTTGGGGCAGAGCTCTTGGTTCCGTGCCTGACACATAGTGAGCAATAAATGTGGTTCCCTCCCCAAACTGGGCCCTTAGCAGTGCTAGTCCCAGGTGTCTTGCTGATGGCCCACCAGCCACAGGTGACCAGATCCTCCCGAGGTGACGAATGCCCCTCTGTGGCAGAAGGTGCGCTCCCACCAGCCACTGGCTCTAGGGCCAGGTCAGAGACCTGACAGTTAGCTTGTCTTCGGGAAGACAAATCCTGCCACAGTCCCAGGGCGGGGAAACATCAAAAAATCAACCCTCCGGGTTCCCATCTGAAACGCATGAATGCGATGAAGTATTTCAAGTTAACCGAGGAGAGCGATCAAGATGCGAGTGCCCAGCAGGGACGGGAATTGCCGTCTTCTCCGCTTCGCTACAGAGAGTTGGTTCCTGCTCAAGAGGCAGCTGGCGATGAGGGGGAGGCAGATTTACAACCTGGAGTGGGGAGGGGTGCCTGGGAAAGAAACCAGCGTCATCAAGTAGCAGCGAGAGCTGGCCCAGGGCGAGCCTCCTCCACATCCCCGGAGTGGTGGTGGCTGCCTCATTGTCCGAGAATAGTACTGCTAACAGCAGCGACACGAGGAACCACTAGCATATTCTGAGTTCTCCTTTGTGCCAGCCACTGTCTAGGTGCTTTGCAAATACATTCTTCCACGTAATTTGTATACCAGCGGGGCTCAGGGCCGTGAACTGGCTGCATGCAGGGCTGGGTGAGAATTCCGGTCTTCTCCTCACCCAAGGCCTGCTCCCGGTGACGTGACCTGTAAAGCCTCTGTCACCCTAGACTTGGTGGAGAAAAAACAGTGGCACTTAGGGGTCGGGGCATCTTCTCGTAAACGCCTCCCTGGGGTCCCAGGTCTTTCAGGGACCTCCATGGTCACCCAGTCCAACCCCATTATCGGACAGATATGGACACTGAGGCCCAGAAGGGGAAAATGACTTGTCAGAGGCCATAAAGCGAATTCAAATTCATGGCAGGTGGAAGGTCTGAAACCTTGGCTTTCTGTCCTCGAGGAAGGCACTCTTTCTACAGAAATGCCCCTCCCACCCACCTCCTGGCCCACCAGTTCTCGCTCAACTCTTACAACAGAGCCGTAGATGCCAACCTGACTTCTCCCCTTTGATGGTTGGTCATTTCTTGTTCCAAACTCAAGGTTCTTCAGCCAGGAAAGATCCGTGAGTATGTGATGTCTCTCTGGAGAGGTGAGGGTGGCCCATGTATCCCCGACTCTATCTGCAAATATCCGAATCTGTGCTGAGGGTCACGAATAAAGGCGATCAGAGAGGAAGAGCCTGTGTTGGGCTCCGTCGCTCACCTCAGGGTCCCCTGTGCCCATCGGGGACTGGGACTCTAAGATTTCAGTGCGTGTTGCTCAGTAGATGTGAACTCCAGACCAACAGACAAGGCCAGCCTGTTAACCTCACCAGCATGACCTTCACTCCAGGGCTTATTTGTGGGACAGAAGCCCAAATCATAAATCTGTGGGGTAGTTCTTCTCTTTGTAAGGATTTTAGTCGAAGTGCTGAGACGCAAGATCACTTAGATAATGGGAAGGAGCTGTTTGCACTGAGTGTTAGATTAAACTGTGAGTCACTTTTTAAAAACATATATATAACTTCTACTCTAAGGAATGCCTTTAGCTATTTTACCACTACTTAAGGGAATCTATGCAGATGTTACATGGAGTTCATTAGAACTAATCAATGAAGACCAAGTCAACGGCTTAATTATCTCCAGATTGGTGAATAAAATCTACCGCCTATGGCAAACAGTGTTTACCATCTCAAATAAACTTGACACAGTGCTCAGAACAAATATGCTAATAATGTGAATGAAAATGACTGTTTGTAGTCTGAAGGTTAGCCTTAAAACTTTTAAAACAAACTTTTCAGTTGCTTAAAAGTATACACAGTGTACAGTTGCTAAAACAGCTCATTTTTTCCTTTTTGCACCCTTTCAAAGGAAGGGGTTTCAGAACCATAATAAATAATGTACCAGTAATTTGGGGCGTAAGTGTTGCGATATGTTAGTAATAATCTTGCAGCCTTATTTCCCAAAGTTTGTGTTTATTTTGATCAGTTCAGTATATTGCACTAATTGTTTTAGGTGTTTTCATTATATGAAATCTACCATGTGTCAGAGACGATTCAATCTACTTAAGTGTTTTACTGCTAGCAGAACTTGTACATTTACAGTAATTCAGAATGAGTAAGGAAAACAGTTCACCAGTGTTTAGTTTTAAATTGAGGTGCTCAGGTTGGAGTAAAGTGGTATAAAAAGCAAAATAATAATAATAATAATAATAATAATAACAACAACAATAATAATAAAATAAAATAAACTTTTTAACCAGACAAGAGCATTCTTTGTCCTTGTGTAGGCTTAGTTAGAAATTTTACTTTATTATGATCTGTTAGAAACTGATAGAAGTGGAGCTTAATCCATTGAAACTGGCATGTAGCCCTCTGACCTCTCACTTATGTCTATACATGAGTTCATTGGTTCCAGGGTGCCCTGTATTCTAAAGGCTTGTGTTGAATAGCTTCCTCTCATTTCTTAAATTTCCTGCTTAAAAATATGTTGTGGCATCTGGTTTTAACTTTAAATATATATATATATTCTTATTGATTTCAGAGAGGAAGGGAGAGGGAGAGAGATAGAAACATCAATGATGACACAGAATCATCCATTGGCTGCCTCACGTATGCCCCCTACTGGGGGATCAAGCTGGCAACCCAGGCATGTACCCTGACTGGGTATTGAACCCATGACCTCCTGGTTCATTGGTCCACGCTCAATCACTGAGCCACACTGGCTGGGCTGGTTTTAACTTTTACTTTAATCCAAGTTGATTCATACAGCTGTGGGGTTATTTTTGCACTTAGTAGTTCATATGTAAACACACACGTACTAGTATGAAACCTGTTATCAGAAACACACACAGGAAAAGCTGAGTGGGTTTCCTCCAAAAAATGTAAGGGATGTTTCACAGTGGTCTGATTTTAATTGTGAAACAGGAAATATAATTTTGAAATCCCCAAGAAGTCACAGATACCAAAGCAGGAAAGATGTGCCTCACTGGGAAGACGCTGAAGGAAAGACAATGGGGCTTGCAAACGTGAGCCTCAGATCAAACGTCACAGGGCAGATGCTCAGAATCCTGTGCTCTGATGGACGACTTCTGAGCAGCCTGCTCCAGGGCAAATGGCAACAAGGATTTACTTTATTTAAGGATGGCGAATCATTATCATAAGCAAAGCCGGCTGGGCTGCCGTGTACTTTTGCTGCCTTCCTTCATTATCTGTATCTACAGCTTGGCTGGTGTGGCTCAGCAGTTGAGTGTTGACCCATGAACCAAGAGGTTGCTGGTTCGATTCCTAGTCAGGACACATGCCTGTGTTGCATGCTCCATCCCCAGTAGGGGGCGTGCAGGAGGTAACCTATCAATGTTTCTATCTATTCCTTCTCCCTCTCCCTTCCTCTCTCTCTAAAAATTCAATAAAACATACTTTTAAAAAATGTCTGTATCTACAGATAGAGTTTATAACCATCAAAATCAACTAATGGATAAAGAAGATGGAGTGCTAGTACTGGGGAGGAGTGGACATGGGGTTAACACCCAGGAATGAGCCAAAACAGCTCAGACTTGTTTGTGGGGGTTTTTGTTAATCCGCACCCGAGGATATTTTTTTCCATTCATTTTTATAAATAGTGGAAGGAAGCGGGGAGAGACAGAGAGAAACATCCATATGAGAGAGACACATCCATTGGTTGCCTACTGCTCCCACCACGGCTGGGACTGGAGAGCGAACCTGCAACCAGGTACATACCTTTGACTGGGAATCGAACCCGAGACCCTTCAGTGCATGGGCCAACACTCTAACCACTTAGCAACACTGGCCAACGCAAAACAGCTCAGATTTTTTCCCCCTCTTCACCAGGGATCAAATTGGAAACACAGAGCTTAACTCTCAACATGCAGCCTCCATTTAAGGGATGGTTCCTTTTCTTCCGAGTTGGCTGAGAACCACCCTCTCCCCTGAGGTGAGAGCTAAACAACCGTGGAAAACACTTGCACATTTTGAAACTAAGTGCCCTGTTACACGGGTAAGGCACGTGGGGGGCGCTAGCACCCTGAGCTCAACCAATCCCTAGCTCGACACCAGGTGAAGGTCTGAAGGATGCAGGTTGAAAAGTCAAGATTTCTTTCCAGTGTGTTGTTCCGTGGAGATGTTTCTTCCACCTCACTCCTGTCAAGAGGGACTTCAAGGACACTACTTAGGAAGTGTGACAAGTCTCCCCCGAGTCTGGGTCCCCGGTGATGCCAGGGCAGAGGACCTCTCCTGAGACCCTTTCCTAGCACATGGGACCCTTTCCAAGCCGCTCTGCCACATTAGGAGCCACCTGGGATGCTCACCCGAGGCCACATGGGAATAGTTGCTCACACTAAAGAGCTTTGCAGCGATATGGAGCCAGGGGAGGGAGGGGTGCAGGCACTTCACCAATGTGCCTGTAGGTAGTCCTATGCTGGACTAGCCCCTGACCCCATCTTACTCCAAAGCCAAACCGTGACAGCACCAGTCAAGTAGAAACATCCCTGTCTCCAGTCTGTTCTCTAAAAGCTTGCACTCTCTCTGGAAGCATCGGGGATAATCAGGGAAGGAGGAGAAGAGAAGATCCCCAGCCACACTGGCGTTTCCCCTCCCCGGCTTCTAGGGAGACTGGCGAGAAGCTTGACGTTCCCCTTTGAGAATTACAGGGGATGGAACATCTTATCACTGCGATCAGATTATTTTGAGACCAGCAGTGACCAAAGGACTTTTCATTTCCTGAAAGTGACAGGAAATCAAGGGACCTGCCCAGAGATATCATCTTTGGGTGGGGAGGAAGGGGTTGATAAAGTAGGTTTGTCAGAGGATAAAAGAAGAGAAAGTTGTTTTACAATTGCACCCAAGCAAGTTCCACTGTCAACATCACAGTTATTTTGTCTGCTGTTGTTCTCTCCAGGGAGAAGGTCCCTGTGGGGGAGGCTGGGGGATGCCCACGCTGGGTGCTGGTTGATAACTGGTTGGTAGGCAGGCCGTTTTATAGGTTGGCATCAGAAGATGCCGAGGCTGGTGGCCCATGAGCAGAAGACAGCAGTGAAGGTCAGACACAATGGAGGGAAATGGGAAGAGGAAAAGTCAGGCATGTGAACGTACTGGAAATGAAAGGTGGCCTCACCCATGGTGCTGAGATTCAGAGGACACAGGCCTCTCCAGGACAGTGCATCTGTAACCAGGGGCTCCAACTAGCTACGGCTTGAGAAGGGGGAGGAGACTGGTTTCCAGGATGGATCTAGTGCAGGAAAAATCCTCCGGCACAAAAAGAGAAACAGAGTGGCCGCCAGGGATAAGGTGGGGAGAAGGGGCCAGGCTATATCAGTCAGGAAGAGGCAAGGTTGTGCTGCAGTAACAACCAACCAGCAAATCTCAGTGACTTGAGGTCTGTCTACCACACGTTGGTTGGTGCTTCTGCTCTGCACCATCCTCACGCTGAGACCTAGTATGAAAGAGCAACTACTGCTTGCAGCATGTTCTGTAAGTGCTGCAGAGGGAAGGATATCGTGGAGTGTTGCACATGAGCTCCTAGAACTTCCACCAGAAGAGACTCCTCTCACCTTCACTCTCATGTTTTTGGCCGAAGTAGATCATTTGGGCGCACCCCCATTCAGAAGAATGGGAAAGAATGATCCTCCAATGTCAGTGGAACTGGAAACCAGTGAACAAGAACGCAGTCTATCCCAGTGCCCAAGGAGAAGGGAGAAGGCCCTCTGATAGGGAACCAGAGGAAGTTCTTGGGCTTAGAGATGGAGGACTGAAAGATATCAGGGCTAGAGATGGGGGTGGGAAACCCACAGGAGATCAGGCCCCCCCACCCCCTGCTGTTCCCTGAGCCAACTTGGATTAAATGAATTCATGGACTGAGAGCTGTGTTCTTCCTCCAATCGTCCCCTTCATTCAACAGACATTCCTTGAACACATGCTATGCACCAGGCATGATGCTAAACCCTGGAGAGAGAATGATCAACAAGACACGTGTTCTCTGATCTCCAAGGAACCACAGTCAAGGAGACCTGTACTCAGAAATCTCCTCCAGATGTATTTAAATTTAAATGGGGGCAGCAAGGTTAAGGGGAAAGAGCCCTGGATTTGGAGTGAGAAGGTCTGACTCTGGTTCTCACTTATTTGGTAATTCATGATTGAACACACCCTCTGCCTTAGGCATCGGACTTGTTCGGATAAAGAAGACCCACATCAGTTAGACCCAGTCCCCATCCTCCAGAGTTTGCAGTCCAGCAGGGGAGACAGATGTGTGACCTTCACCTGGTGAACGCAGGCACCCCGAACAGACAGAACCCCCTCCCTGCCAGCTCGGGTGTCATCCCAGATCTAGCCCCTCCAACAGTCGGTCTTGGAAGCAGAATCTGAAAATGGGCTGAGAAGAACTGATGCTTAAAGTTGAGAGGAGGGAGGGCTGGGCGAGAGGACATTTGGACGAGGATGTAATGAAGAGCAGGGATAGAGAGAGTGAAGGAGGAGGAGCAGGAAGGCTGGAGTAGAGGAAGGGAGTTAGTCCTCCCTTCGCTATTTGCCTTTTTCTTTCTTATTTGTTTAATTAATTTAAAAAATATGTTTTTTGTTGTTTTTTTAGAGAGAGAGAGGAAGGGAGAGGAAGAGAGAGATGGAAACATCAATGATGAGAGAGAATCATGGATTGGCTACCTCCTGCACGCCCTCTACTGGGGGTCAAGCCTGCAACTCGGGCATGTGCCCTGACTGGGAATCGAACCAGTGACCTCTTAGTTCCTAGGTCAGAGGTCAACTCCTGGGCCACACTGGTCAGGCAATACAGATTTAATTTTTAAAGCAGTTTTAAATTTACAGAAAAATTGAGCAGACAGTAATTGGCCTTATTAAACATTCATCATTGGGCAGCAACCTCTCTAGCAACTAGGAGGGCCATTCTCAGGAGTTGTACAAAATGGGGTGTGTTTTTTTTTGTTTTGATTTTTTTTATAGGAAGAATGGTGGGGCAAGGGAGCTCTTAACAAAAGAAAAAGGAAAGTTTTTAGACCGGATGCCTTTTGGAGGTTGGGGAACTACAAGGGTTTTTATCCTGCAGGGTGCCTCTTGTCTTTAGTTGGGGGTGGGGAGCGGATGGAGAGGCCCATGTGGCCCATTACCTTACTGGTGCTTGACTGGAAAACTCCAGACTGGTCAAGGTTGCTTCTGGGAAGGGTGGAAAGAGCAATTAGGTCAGCTAGTACATCTCGGTTTGGGAGCCTGGGCTTTGGCACAGGGGCCTCCATTTGGGGCCTGAGCTTTTCTCTTTAACAGTTTAGAGAGTTCCCAGATACCCTCTTGCGCTCTCCCACTGACACCCCGCTCTGCGCACCCCCAGTCTGTCCCTGAAGCCCGCCCATTCTATAGGGCAGGGCCTTCTCCACTCTTGCATCCCCTCTGCCTCTCCCTCAGCTGGGGGCTTGTTTTTCCCAGTGGACACATGCGAAGTCATTCCATACAGGAACCAGGGGAAACGAGAATCAAGCAAAACCAGGAATGGAGTCCTCAAGAAATAAATACATCACCCAGAAGAGTTGGGAAACAGAAAAGATGTAAGGGGAAGGGTTGGAGACATATTTGTGTTTTGTCAACATAAGAAACGTCCAAACTGTGTAGAATTTTTATGAGTTTATTTGAGCCAAACGGATGACATTTGCCGGGAAGCAAGATCTCAAAGGCCCCTGAGAATAACAGTTTTGCTGCTTCTTTTATGCATTCGATATTGAGGGGGTTTAAGGAAGATTACATGGGGGTGGGGGAAAGCAGGGCAGGGATTGGATTACAGGATAGTTAACAAGAGTATGTGCTTTCTAGTGGGTGGTTACAGTTTATTTCAAAGGCATGTTCATTTTAGACTCACAAAAGCAGTGGACAGAGCTTGCTGAAGGCAAAGATAAACCTTCATTAAAATGTTATATGCCTTGGGTGTGACTACCCACCATAAACCGCCCAGTTAGGAATTTATGACTCGATCATCCTAGAAGGTTACTTTCCACAGAGCCCCCTTTTTGCACCCACAGTTTATATACACGGGCATTTTATGAAAATCGATGAATTTGGAATAAAACATTCTGATCCCATCCAAAAAAGAGGTGTCCTTGAGAAAGTGATTCAGACATCAGATTTGGCATCAGTAAAAAGGGGAGGCTGGGCACGTATTTTTCAAAGATCTTTCCATGTCTTACCTTTTTTAGGAAGGGCGGCAGTTTCTCTTCTTTCTAGAAGGTGGCTGGCTGCATCATTTAAAAAGAAGCCCAAATATTGTTCTTCCCTTTCCCCCAGGCAGTTCCCGGAGCTGCCACTAGATGGCAGCATGAGACCATGATACTGCTGTGTTCCGAGCTGCTGCAGATCCGTTTGCTGCCAAGGCAGCAGCCCAGCTAGCCAGCCACCTCCTGCCGACATCTGATTAATAACAGAGCTGTAATTATCTTTACACAATCCCGATTGCAGCTCTATATTAGCCTCGCCGTTAAATTAAACTGCACAAATAAATATGCCGGGCAACTTGACTTCCCCAGCAGCCCCACCTTGGTGGCAACCAAGCTCATTAACATATCAAAACACAAACCCTACCCTTCATTTTCATAACAAAAGGGACCCCCTTTTATCTCCCCAGCAGCCCAATCTGTATTTAAATAGCTCTGTGGAAATTGATAACATTATTACTTTATTTCCCCAAGTCTAGCTCTGGGGATATCTCCAATCTGTTTCCTGCAGAAAGGGGAAGGCTGGGTTTTATTAGGAAGATGAATCGGCCCGCCCTCCCCTCCGCTGCTGAAATCTGCGCTTTGGTGTGTCGGGGTTGGGGGTGAGGGTTGGGGAGGGGGGGAGTGCCTGCTCTGAAGATGCCAGAAATCAGGCATCCTTTCTGCCCTGTCACTAGGCCAGTCAGACAGACATTGCCCAATGTCTCCATGGTCTTGGGTCAAAACAAAGCAAACAAAACATTAAAAACAAACAGGTACACCTGACACCCCGGGGATGCATTCCGCACGGGGTGAGGTCATGGGCTAGAGAATCAGAAGTGGCATCTTAGAGGTTGGGGAGGCCTTAGGGACCACCTCACCCCAGGTCCAGGGTCAGCCGAGTGCATTGAACTTACTTCGCAACATGCCCCGCACACAAACAAACACATCTGAGTTCTGGCGGAGGGATCCCCTGTGTCCGTCATCTCCTCCAGAGCTTCCAATCTGCTCATTTCAGGATGAGGAACAGGTTCCAGGGGAGAAGTGGGGCAGCCCAGGGGCCCACAGGGTGGGACAGACTCTGCGTCTCCGACTCGACCACATCTGACCGCGCCTCCCTTGACTCTGGAGCCTCACTTTGCCCATAAGGAGCTGTGCAGACACACGTCACAACCTTATTCTCTGGACCTAGCACGGTGCCTCACACAGAGCAGGAGTTCCGCGCATGAGTGACAGCAGGAACGGAAAACTGGAAAGGGGATGCTTAGATCACAGAGAGAGGTGGTTCCCAAAGCTGGCCCCTAACTGACCTGGAGGGGGGGGGCAATAAATCAAGCCTGGGGCAGGTGGGGGTGGGGAGCCTGGCATCCTTGGAGATTTGGGGGAGCACACAGTTGGGCCCCAATCTTGTACCTGCCAGTGGACCTCTTCACACTGGCTTGGGATTGGCTCATACATGAGGGCAGCCCGAGGGGGTGGGCTGAGAGGGAGGTGGGTATGGACCATGGGTGTCCTGCTGTGGAGCAGGCGCTGTGCTAGGCCCTGGCATGCGGTCAGGAGATGCCAGCCACCCCCTCCTCCCTCCAGCTGCCTGAGTCTGGTGGGGAACATAGGCCTCTCCAGGAAGGGCTCTGCGGTGTGGGAGGGAGCCCTGGAGACGGGACTCCGGCTTCTTCCCACTCGAGCCTGTCAGTGGTTCATGCATTTATTCATTGGGCAAATATTAATTAAAAGTCTATTGTGTGCAGAGTATTACACTAATCACAAAGAGGCTCGGGAGGGAAGAAAAGGACACAATAAAGCCTTATGTTTACCATCCTGGAGTCCTGGAGCCCAAGGCAGCTTGGGGGTCACCAGGCAGCTTCCCTTTCTCATGGGGCCCAGAGAGGGGGAGCGGGAAAGCAGCCCCGGGGGGTGCCCCGCTCTCTGGCATCACAGATGGGGAACCTGAGACCAGGGGGCTGTGTCCTGCCAATCCCCACCCCACCCGCAGACCAGTTAACGGTGTTGAATCCCCTTTTTAAAGAGTGTGTTTCCCTTTCCTATCAGGAAGGCTGCTTTAAAGGGGTGCATTTCTGTCTCTCTGGGGATCCTCGTCCTCCCAGCAGCCCTGTCAGGTGGGACAGGGGCTGCGTCCCTCACGGGGGCTCGGCCTGAGGCCAGGAGGGCCCCAGGAACTCGGGATGTAGGCCTGGTGTCCGGCAGAGAGGACACGAGTTTGGGGTCTGAGATTCCAGAGTCTGGGCGGGGCAGTTTGAAGGGGAGACACCCAAGATGAGCCCACAGGGCAGGGAACCGTGAGGCCGGCACCGGGCACCAGGCCATCCCAGCTGCGGAGTCTGTGGTCCGATGGCTGGAAGGGCGGGCGAGGAGAGGGGCTGCCCCAGAGCTGGGCTTACTATAGATGTGTTTTACTTCTCAGAATTCACTCCTGTATAGCTCTCCTTTCTCCTCCCCGTTTTGTGTTATCATCATTACATCGACATGTGTCACAAACCCAACCATACCTTGCTATAATTATTACTTATGTAATGCATGTCTGTTAAAGAAGAATAAAAAAATAAAAGAAAGCAAAGCATGTGTATACTTATAGGATAGGCTATATTTCCCTTTTTGCCATTTCTGGTTCTCTGGGTATGTTCCTGGGGCCATCCCCTTCCCCCAAGACCGCTGCGCTCTCCCACCTGCTCGGTGCTGTATTGTCAGATAGATCACATTTCTGTATGCTACAGGGCCCAACAGTACAGCGTACACGTACACCTGGTGTTTTACCGTGCGCGTGGCACCGCGGGAGGCGGCGTATGCTCTGTGGCTGGAGGGTGGGGTGGGGTGAGGCTGCGGAAGTAGACCGTTCAAGTTCCCTTCTTGCTCTCTTGGATCCACATTGGTCCGAACAACCTTGTGTGAAACTGGCCTTCGCACCTTCTCTGCCCGGGCTCTCACACGGACTCCTTCTCATCCCTGCTCCTCCAGGAGGCCCTGCTGGTCACCTGTCACTTGGATGGCCTCCGTGTCCAGTCAGGAGGCCTATTCTTCTGAGCATTGGCCTTCCCCCATGGTGGGGATGACAGCCCCGAGCCCCCCCCCCCCCCTCATACCATGAGCTCCAGCCAGCTCCCACCCCGTCTGCCCCCCATAGGCCACCTACTAAGGATGGCTCATCTTTACACATCAGCTCACACGAGTCCCCTGTTCTCAACTCCAACAGGGGACCTGGGATGGTGGCCTCCAGGGATGCCTGAAAATCATCAGAAATAACTGCTGCAGCTGGGGCTGGGCTCCGGGAGGTCGTGTCTGACTAGACCGGGAGAAAATTGCACTGTCTGTCACTGTCAGGGGTATCAGCAGCCAACACAAACATTTCCGCAGCCAAGATGGATAGTCCGACTGCCCGCGGTGCCCGGCGGTGCTGCTCAGAGCCTGCCCGGGGTCCTGGGGACTCTTCCATCACCCCAGCATCAGCGACGTCTGATCTTTATGTCCCCGCCGGCTCCCCAGGGTGCTGAGTTTTGAATCTGCCATTTATTGAATTCTGCTGCTCGGTAGGGAAGAGGCCAACCCAGCAGGCTCACACATGTACGCACGTCAGCGTCCAAGCAGCCTGTCTGCCTCCTTCGTCTGGTTTGATCTCCCTATCAGCCCCGTGTAGCAGACGTGATGAGCGTGGATAGTCCCATTTCACCTATGAGGAACGTGGTGCCCAGAGACAGTCAGAGACATGCAGCTATTAGAGAAGGGAATGAAATATCTAACCCACTACTGGAACCCCCTAAAGAAAATGCTTTCTAACCTATCCGTGCCTCTTGGTCTAACAGGATAAAAGGAATGTAGGCTCTGGAGTCCCTGGCTAGCACCATCTGTGCCCTGTCCCATGCCCTGACCTGCCTGGCCACAGCTCTGTGCCCGTCCAAGACTTCCTGGGCCGGCCTGAGCAGCAGCTGCCTTCTCTGGTGGCCTGCGCACGAGGCTGGATGGACATACCTGAAGTTAACAGCCAAGAGAGAGAGACTCGTGGAGTATTTGGAGGGGTTCAAATTCAGCCGGCAAGGTGTGTTATCTAACTTCTTCTTCATGATAACTGTTGAAGGGGAATTAGCCACATTTTTTTAGAGAAGCTAACAGAGGCTTAGCCAGATGGATCTAGTTACCCACCTTCACCCCCAACCCATAGCCAGGCTCATCTGGTCCAAAAGCGTTTAAGAGGCTACATAGAGGAACCCCTGCGTTGGGGAGGAATATGAGCAGACGTGCCCTCAAGCCAAGACTAGGAATAAGGTCTTCTGCTGCTGGTGGCCTGAGAGGGTCCACCATGTGCCTCGACATTCAAGCCCTTCCTCATGGCCTTAAAAGGCCAATAATCTCAATTCCCTACATGTTTGTTTTTATGTAGGACTAGATGGGATTGCCGGTCGCTGAAGCAGTGAGCTACTCATGCGTACCCATAGTTCCATTCTATGTTCTCTATGTTGTTCATCTCATTATTTATTTATTTTACTGAGTTTTTTTTTTTTTTTCCCTTCTGGAAAGTTAAAATGGGTAGGCGGGGGCGGGGAGGGGAGAGGGGGGAAATGGGGTCCTTTGCTATACCAACTGGACTGCAGTCTAGAAGTTTGCAGACGCCTACAAAAAAAAGTTATTTTCAGCTCTAACCGGAATTCTTGTGCAGCTTCTAAATAAAAGGCGCCTTCCCTGACCTGGGTGGAGTGGACGCAGCATGTGGGCGGATGTCGTCCCATTGGTTCAGGAATCCACTCGGTTAGAACACCTGCCATGTACTGAGCAAAGGCCCTCTTCTATGCACGGTTAGAGGTGTTTTACATATTTCCTTTCTCCTACTTCTCATCCCCCAGTGAGTGAGTCCTTCTCCATGGCCCCATATTAGACATGAGGAAACAGGATCAGAGACGTAAACCTGCTTCATTAGGAGTGGGATAATTTGGGATTGAAACACAGATTAAAAACTCTAAAAAAAAATACCTCTCTCATCCATTCAGATGTAAGAAAGCAAAGCCATTCCCAAGATAACCCATCCAGGAAAGAGACAGGGAGGTCCTACAAAGAATGCTGGGGCAGCCCTAGCCGGTTTGGCTCAGTGGATAGAGCATTGTTGGCCTGTGGACTGAAGGGTCCCAGGTTCAATTCCGGTCAAGGGCACATGCCCGGGTTGCAGGCTCAGTCCCCAGTAGGGGGCATGCAGGAGGCAGCAGATCAATGGTTCTCTTGCATCATTGATGTTTCTATCTCTCTCTCTCCCTCTCTCTTCCTCTCTGAAATCAATAAAAATATATATTTTTTAAAGTGCTGGGGCAGGAAGATATATATTTAGGGAGTTACAGTATGATTTGAGGACATGGTCCTGGATTAAAGAGAGGAATCTAGAGGCATAGCCTGTCCTTAATAGCCAGGACTGTGACTTAGGAAAACAATTTGATGAGATATATTAAAATGTAAAATGAGCATGTCTTTGATTTACTGGTAGGACTCTACCCCACAGAAACAAAGCCTGTGTGTGTGTGTGTGTGTGTGTGTGTGTGTGTGTGTGTGTGTTTAATATATATTTTTATTGATTTCAGTGATGAAGGGAGAGGGAGAGAGAGAAACATCAATGATGAGAGAGAATTATTGATCGGCTGCCTCCTCATGTCCCCTACTGGGTATCGAGCCTGCAACCAGGCATGTGCCCTTGACCAGAATCAAACCCAGGATCCTTCAGTCTGCAGGCTGATGCTCAATCCACTGAGCCAAACCAACTAGGGCACAAAGCCTGTTTATAAGGGTAAATGTGCAAGGGTGTGTGTGGGGGTGTGTGTATGTGTGTGTTTGCAGCATATTTTGTCTTAGCAAAAAAAAAAAAAAAAAAAATTGCAAACAATTCCAATGTCTACCAATAGAGGACTAGATGACTGGGTTGTGGTGCATTCAAACCCTAGAATATTATGCGACACCCGAAGGCCTGCTACAAAAGCCAAAACTTAGCAAAGCATGCAATTCAAATATGTGCAGTTTATTACATCTCGGTTATATTTCAATGAAGCTGCTTAAAAAAATAAAAGATCACAGTTAGATGCACCTATATTGGCCAAAAAGATGTCCCTGACCTACGCCTCAGGGGACAAGGGCAGGTTTCCATGTACAGTGTATGATGTAATTCCATTTTCGATTTGAAAAATTGGGGAGCAATGATGTAAGCATCCATACGTGTGTTTATGTAGGCAGAGGGGAAGTGGGAAAGGTCATTTCCTAGTGATCTCGGTGGGGAAGGTACGATTCGCAAGAAAAATAGGAAGACTATAAACATTTTTATATAGTTCTCTCTGATATGACTTTTTTACCACAAGCTTGTATTGCTCTTATAATGAAAAAGAAACTGTAAAATCACATAGAGTCAGTGAGTTTCCACAGAAGTATAGCCTGTCTCCTGGGCCAATGAGAATCACTCGCCTCAAGGGAAACGGGCACCTGGGGACTCCCTGTCCCTTCGGGCCGGCGAGGGACACTCTCGGCTGGGGCTGTGTTGACCCCGGCTGCTGAGCCTGTCGTAGTGGGTGGGGCGGGTTGAGTCTGGAATAGGAACAGAAAGGTCAGTGGCAATAGAAAATGTATTCCCTTTCCCAAAGGCTGCATGATAAAATAGCGGATTTTAATACATTCACGGCGGCAAGTATGTGTAGGCTGGGCTTTTAGCGCTGCCTCAGGCATCGGACTGACCCCACCGAGACCCCACTTACCTCAGTGACAGCAGGATGATTTTCTGTCATAATCGTGTCTCTCCTTGTGGGAGGAAAAATAAATTCCTCAGGAGGCCTCCCGGCAGCCCCAGCCCAGCAGATCCAACAAGGGCAGGATTTCGTCCATTCGTTCAGCCCTCAGACATTTATTGAGCACTCTTTCCCTACTTTTAATATTTTGCTTGTATCAGGCACTGAGGATACAAGAACTCCAAGTAATGTTCTGGGCTCCACATGGAAACGTGACATTACAGAACATGGGGGGTTACCATAGGGGGTGATGCTGACAGCGAGGGACTTGAAACCATTCATTTATTCTTCATTCATTCGAAGCGGAGGACTTGAGCTAAGAGATGGAAGGAGAATGGGGAAGTTTCCAGTGGAAGAAAAATCAGGCTCGTTCACCGTGGCTCCGAGGGCAGGACCAGGATGCAGGGCGGAGTTGGACACAATGGGAAGCCTTTTCTCATGATTAGAACTGACCTCCCGTGGGCAGTCCTGGGGGCACTCCGGTCCAGGTGGGAATTCAGTCCCTGACAGTGAGGGAGGGAAGACGGTAGACAATGAAATGAGATTATATAGTGTATCCATAAATAGATGGCAGTGATCCACGAGCGAGGGGGCCATCGGGGCTGTGAGCAGCAAGTGAGGATAACAGACAGAAATGACCGCTGCAGGGTCTGTGGTGCTGAGCTGGTGAGAGCAATGCAAGGCCGGCCTCTGGTGGGAGCACAGACAGCTCATCCTCCATAGTAGGAGGGCAGGCAGAGAGGGTGGAGACAGACACAGGTTGTGCTGGGGGCCGGGGAGGGGATGTCTGATGATGCGAGGATGACAGGTTTCTCTTCTGGTAGCTTCTGCTTTCTCAATAAAACACTATTTAAAGGCCTCAACCAAGAATGAAGGGTGGGTGTGGTGCTGGAAGTTTAGGGATGGAGAAAAGGATATGAAATAGTCATCTCAGAGAGTCAGCGAATGAATAGAGCTGGGGCATAGGACAGTGCTGTGAAGTTGAAGTTGGGAGTCAGGGGACAGAATTAGGGCCAAGAATTACATTGTGGGATCTTTTTATTTAAAAATATCAAAGTTATATATCTATTATTTTACTTTATTGTTTAAGGTATTACAAATAGTAGTACATATGTCTCCTTCCCACCCCCCCCCCATTTGAATAAGTAATTCCAAGTGTCAAAATTCAAAAGATACCAAAGGATAAACAGGGACAGTCTCCTGTTCTCCAGCCAGAGGCCACCCTATTACCAGTTTCTTGTGAGTCCTTCCCAGAGATGCCTGATGCATTTATCAGCATTTCCATGTAGAGCCTGCGTCTTGCTTTTTTCACACAACAAAAGGCATGGAGATCCTGCTCTATCTGTAATAATAAAAGCGTAATACGCTAATTAGACTGGCAACATTCCGAACGAAGCCGGGGCTGCGAGGGCCGAGGGGGCGGCTGTGGCAGACGGGGGCTGAGGCAGAGGCAGCCTAGGCGATGGCGGGGGGGGCCGAGCCCCTTGCATGAATTTCGTGCACAAGGCCTCTAGTAAGTATATAAAGAGAAACATTTCCCCCAGAATGCAATCTCTGGAGGGCAGGAATGTTCGACTCTTGTCCACCATGGCATCTTCAGCACCCAGGACAGCGCCCGACAAAGGAGGAATTCAGTCAATGTTGAATGAACTGAATGAGTCTTGGTCCTTCACCTTCCACAGCGCGCACGTGCTGCACTTTACTCAGTGGTCCCTTTTAGGTTATTTCCACACTTTTGATTCTGTAATTAGTGCCTCCGTGAATAACGTGGTGCACACAGGCAGTTTTACAGGTGCGTGAACCTCCCTGCAGGATACATTCCTACAAGCAGAATTGCTGCATCAAGGGCATGCACTTTTGTGATTTTGATGGATAGGGTCATATGATTCCCACCCACCCACCCCCAATACATTTTCAATAATTCCATGATTTGCTCGATGCGTTTACCATACATTTTGTGTGTCATTGTGTTCCCATTGGTTTTAAGCCACCTTCCAGGGTTCTGTTCACCCAGCCCTTTTCTGTTGGGTATGCGTGTAGAATAGCAGTGTTTCCACCCAGGCTGTGCCCATTCCTTGTTTTATGGGCTACACTAGCATCATCCCTGCCTTGAGGTTAGCCTTTTCCAGGGTGTTGGGCACAGTGAAGATGCCACAGACTTGCATCCAAGTATTCAAGATTCCCGGAGTGTGAGAGGGGCCGGGCGGGGGCAGGGAGCCCCAGTTGAGACACTCACGTTTTTGGGATGAGCTGGATGTCTAGACACCCTCATCAGCTCAGCCTTTCTCAGGAACTTTTCCCTGAAGTCTCTAAGGGGATTTACGGTTTCGTTCACCACGGTCCAGATGCTTCCTATCAATCTCTCTGTATATTAAATTCCCAGCTCATTTTAATTACTTATTGATTAGCCCCAGGAGAACTCTAGCATAGATGGAGGCAAAGGGATATTTCTCTCTGAGCCTCAGGTGGAAAAAAAGGGGGTTTAAACTTTGCATACTTTTGACTCTCAACTAATTTGCCCCAAACCTCCTTTCCCTGCCCTTTCTGATACTTGATCTCCTCCGACATTTATTCCCATTCTAACGAGGGGTTCCGAGTGTTTTAATTCCCTGTAACATGTAGCACGACCATGGCAATGACTGGCTTGGCAGCAGGAGACCCTCGCAGACTTCCACATGTCTACTCCCCAAGGGACATTTGAGGAGGGAGCTGCACGGGGAGCTGTCCCCATCCTCCCCAGTACATCTCTGCGAGCCATTTCCCCGCACCTGGAGCAATGCTGATGGAGGTGTGAGGCTGTAAGCAGGGTGCCTGTGCCCTTGCGCCATGAGTCTATTTTTCAGACTCGCGTCCATCCACTCGTTCACCCTCACTTTTCTGGAGCACTTGAGCATTCTCTTTGAGGCAGACTGAGTTGGCGTAGGTAGAAGAGAGGATAGTATGCACAAGACGCGTGCTGAAGATCTGGAGAGTCCTGCCCTCATTGCCACTGTTGAGAAAAAATGCCATTCATGAGAGAGTTTAACCCATTTCAGGTCTCAGAACACATCAAACCCCTTCCTAAAAGGATACAAGAGGGGGCAGGGAGTGGTTTTTCAGCGTTGGCACTCACTTCCTCATCTGTGCATTCCCCTCAGCCAACAGCCACCACAGAGAGACCTATCCTTTGTGTGCAGGATGCCACACTAGGTGCCCTGGGAGACTGATGAGCATTTTCCCCACCATTGTATCTTCAGCCCCAGAACAACAGGAGGAATTCAGTACATGCTGAATGAATGCTTTGTTCTTCGTGAGCTTCCGTTGCACACACATGCCCCAATGTATTCATTCATGTGTATTCTTTCAGAAAGAAGTTGAAGCATTGTCAGGAAAATAGGGGGGTGTTTGAGATACAGGGAGCTGAGTGCAAATGCTGCCTGGTTTAAGACCGAGCTAGGTTGACCTTTGCCTTGAAGCATCTTTTTTTTTTTCTTTTCTTTTTATTTATTTTTTTTTTCAATTTTTTTATTAAGGTATTATATGTGTACATATCTTACCATTGCCCTCCCCACACCCCACTCCCATATATGCCCCCACCCCCCAGAGTTTTGCATCCATTGGTTATGCTTATATGCATGCATACAAGTCCTTTGATTGATCTCTTATCTCCCCCACCTCTCCCTAACCTTCCCCTTGTAATTTGACAGTCTGTTTGATGCTTTACTGTCTCTGTATCTATCTTTTTGTTCAAGTTTATAATGTTCTTTATTATCCATAAATGAGTGAGATCATGTGGTATTTTTCTTTCATTGACTGACTTATTTCACTTAACATAATGTTCTCCAATTCCTCCCAGGTTGCTGCAAATGATGAGAATTCCTTCTTTTTTATGGCAGCATAGTATTCCATTGTGTAGATGTACCACAGTTTTCTGATCCAGTCATCTGCTGACGGGCACCTAGGCTGTTTCCAAATCTTAGCTATGGTGAATTGCGCTGCTATGAACATAGGGGTGCATATATCCTTTCTAATTGGTGTTTCTAGTTTCTTCGGATATATTCCCAGGAGTGGGATTACTGGGTCAAATGGGAGTTCCATTTTCAGTTTTTTGAGGAAACTCCATACTGTTCTCCACAGTGGCTGCACCAGTCTGCAATCCCACCAGCAGTGCACGAGGGTTCCTTTTTCTCCGCATCCTCGCCAACACTTGTCGTTTGTTGATTTGTTGATGATAGCCATTCTGACAGGTGTGAGATGGTACTGCATTGTTGTTTTGATTTGCATCTCTCGGATAATTAGTGACGTTGAGCATGTTTTCATGTGTCTCTTGGCCTTCCTTCTGTCTTCTTTTGAAAAGATTCTATTTAGGTCTGTTGCCCATTTTTTTATTGGATCATTTATCTTCCTTTTATTAAGTTGTATAAGCTGCCTGTAGATGTTGGAGATTAAACCTTTATCAGTGATGCCATTTGCAAATATGTTCTCCCATGCAGTGGGCCTTCTTGTTGTTTTGTTGATGAAAATAAAAAGCTTTTTCACAGCAAAAGATGCCTTGAAGCATCTTAAGGAGGGTTTATAAAACACAGTAACACGGTGAGCAAGACTTAGGAGAGAAATGTTTCCAATACCTAGAGGAGCTCATTTTCCCAGCCCTCTCCCCCCCCCGCCCCCCGCCCAAGCATTTTAGAATCGTTTGTTTCCATTGGAGTAGTCAAGAAGTTAATGATCATTCACATCTGACCCTGAAAACCAAGGACTTTGGAATGAACAAACGCAGGAATGAGTTTTGTGAGCCGGGCCTGAGTTATCCGATGTTTCCAACACGACGAAGCGGTGCAGCGGATTTTTTAGTTAGGACTCCGCGCGCACTCCGCCCCGCCCTCCCACAATCAGTCCTCCTTAATGAGCCCTCACCGGCATCGGCATCGCAGGGGTGTGAGTTCTGAGGCTGCTGGAGCAGCGCCCATTCTGATTCACCTCTCCCTGGGCTTGGAGGAATCAAAGGCACGAATTCATTAAGCAAATGAATAGGAGAGACACCGTTTCAGAAGAAATATTTAGCCTATCAAAGGAGACAGAAAGGATTTTTAACACATTTTTAAAGTCATCCACCCACAGGTAAACTCCGCTGTGCTACTTAGAAGTCGTTCTTTTGAACCCAGGACTTCTGTCCCCACTGGACTAGGACTCACATCTTTGTTGATGACCTGCAGTCCCTGCATGCCCCTCAGTATAATTCAGTAATTAAAACGGGAGAGCTCATATTTCTTTCTAGCAGGCAGGAGGCAGTGAGGTGTGGAAAGACCATGGGCTCTTTCTTCAAATGCCAGTTTTTATGACGTTCTAGCAAGAACACATCGAGCATTTCATCCCTGTTCCTAAAACAGAACCAGCCGCATACATTTCGGTCAACGTTTTTAACCTCTGAGTCTCAGTTTCTGTACCTGTCAAACTGGATGAATAATACAGAAGTGTTAGGAATCATTAATACAGCAAACACTCCTATAGCGCCAGGCATTATTCCTGGTGCTTTAGGAATATTAACTCATTGGTTCCTCGTAACCCTGTGAGGATGGGGAAATGAAGGCCAAGGCTGGGTGAGGAGTAAGGAATTTTCCCAGGTCACCTCGCTCGGAGAGCAGATGTAAGTAAGATTCATCCGGAATTTGGCTCTGAAGTGTGTGCACGTGACCACTCCCCTGTACTGCCTCTCACATTGACCATTCATAAAGGCCTGGTCCCTCACTGGGCATCTACTACTGGATGATCTCACACTGGGCAATTTTCCTGTTTCCCATTTCTCTGGAGTTTGACACATGAACTTGAATTTGTGCAGTTGACTGTGTTGTTGGAGGTGGGTGGGTGGGGCGCTGCAAAGACTGGGAGTGCCGGGGTACAGACTTGGACCCCGCATTGGAATCCCACATTCAGTGCCTTCCGTAGGCATTCATTTGCATCCACAGCACCCTCCCCAGATGCTACTTTGTAGATGCTGATGCCCATGGGCACAGACTCGGTAGTCCCTCTTAGCCAGCCTCTCTCGTGACTCGTCCTCTGTCTTCCCCATTCACCAGCATCTGCCCTGAAAACACATCCCCTCCCATGACTCACATCTTCACAGCTATTACTCACCCCCCTAAATCACTTTGCAGGTGTCCCCCGGGCCCTCGAACCCTCTTCCACAGGCTCTCCTCTAGGCAGACCCCATCGCAGCCTGGGGAGCCAGAGTTTAAATGATAGGTACACCCAGAGAAAACCAATTTTTTTTCTGGGATAAGGTCTCTCAGGAAAGGTCACAGGCAGGGAAATAACTGTGAGGGTGGAAATGATGTTATCTCAACAGCACATGACCTGCTAAGAAGGAGCTGGGGTTCCCGGAAATGATGCTTTTCCTTTGTCCTATTAAAACAAGGCCACAGAAGCAGGGAGAGTCATATTGGGGTGTGATGTTGGTTGAAGCCCCAGCCTCAGCTCCCCGATCCTGTGGAGCGCTCTGGAGTGGAGTGTCAAGTACACTGTAGCATTTGTCCCACCTGGAGGCCAGTCATTGGCTTTGGGCCCCGGGGGCTATGGAAATCCAGGGATGCTGGCTCTTTGTGTCGGGGAGCCTCTGAGGATAGTTGTGGGTGGGTGCCAATAGGAGCAAAGGGTGCAAGGGGGAATAGGTGCACCCTGTAGGTAGAGGGCACCTGGGTCGAGTGTCTGCACAGAGCCCCATGCTACCTCTATCACAGCCCATATTTCACTACCTTTGGATATTCTGTAAGTTCTTAGAGACCAAAAACTTCAAATTCGAGGGTGCCTAAGACAAGTAGGTGCTCAGTAAATATGTGTGAATGCATGGATGATTATGGACAAGGATAACGCGCCCCAGGACCGGTGTGTAGCTTATTACGAAGAAGCATTCTTCTCTGAAGACGAGAAAGCTCAGGCCAAACGTCCCTTGAAACGTGGTTTATGCCCATTTTCGTTCAGGATTATTGTTTTTAAATTGAGAGGTATCGAGGCCTGTTTTGAGCCCTGGAGGTTCCTGCATACAGAGGTGAACCCCCTGTTGCCATCTTCCAGGCTTAAAAGTCTGAAGTTGGAACTCCCCTGGAGAATCAGCGACTGCTCCCCAGCCATTTCTTCTTTCTTAGAAACTTGCGAGCCAGTTTCCTCATTAATAAGACGAGAGTTAGACTACATCAAAGGCTCCTGCTCTTTTCTGTAAGAGGGCTATTTATGAACACAGAAATATCTTATGCATGCACCTCTGTGGTTGATTTTGGTATTTATTGTTTGAGAGAATATATGACAAAAAGCTCCTAAGAGATTCAGTGATTCTTTTAAATAAACATACTTTTTATCCATTAGAACAGTTATGCTGATTTTCCAATTAGTAGCAGGCTGTCAAAGCAAGGTGCATTATTTATATATTCTATCCAAATTATTGGTGCATTTGAAGATGGTCACAGAACAGGTGTTCCCTCAGCCTCCTTCCTGTCCTGAGGTTATCATCCATAATCAGATCCTAAAAAGGCCTCACCTTTATAAGTAATTTTTTATTTATTGATTTGAGAGATAGGAAGGAGAGAGAGAAGAAGAGAGAGAGAGGAAGAAAAGGAGAGAGAGAGAGAGAGAGAGAGAGAGAGAGAGAGAGAGATATCAATTTGTTGTTCCACTTATTTATGCACTCATTGGTTGATTCTTGTATGTGCCCTGACTGGATATCAAACCCGAAACCTTGGCATATCAGGATGATGCTCTAACCCAGTGGTCGGCAAATTCATTAGTCAACAGAGCCAAATACCAACAGTACAACGATTGAAATTTCTTTTGAGAGCCAAATTTTTTAAACTAAAACTTCTTCTAACGCCACTTCTTCAAAATACACTCGCCCAGGCCGTGGTATTTTGTGGAAGAGCCACACTCAAGAGGCCAAAGTGCCGCAGTTTGCCGACCACGGCTCTAACCAACTGGCCAGGGCTCAAAGTAATTTAATCAGTTAGCAGATAACTTCACATTTGGATAGCTCTCATGTAATCATTACAGAGCAGGGAGTCCTGGCTTGAAATTGGCCAGGGACACCAAAGGAACAGGTAGGCCACACTGCGAGCCTTCAATTTCCTGAGGGGTTTTCAGCGGAAGGTGAAAGAAGACCATCTTTACAACAGAAGCTTGAGGGAAAGAAGAAACGCAGAGGAGTGTAGGATCTGTGTCTGTTAGTGCTCCGGCCCAGCACTATGAAACTCCTGCCACAACCCAAGAGAGGGCGGGAATGCAGGTGTGACTCCAAGAAGCTCTTTGATGTTAGTACAATGTGAAAGAGGGGTGCTGGGGACTGCAGACACTGGTGAACTGAAGAAGTAAGACAACACAAGCTACTTGTTTTGGTTCTTGCTGCTCCATCACTACCAACCCAGAGGCTTACAACCACCGTTGTATTATCTCCCACAGTTCTGTGCGTTGACTGGGCTCAGCTGGGCAGTTCTGCTGCTGGGCTTCCTTGGCTCCCTCACGCAGTGTGGTCAGATGGCAACGATGGCTGGAGACACCCAGAGGCTCTGTAACAGTGGGCAATTATAACCTACCCTGCCATCCTTTTGACATTGTTTCCGTAAATGCTGACTCTAAAATGTAACATAAATAAATAGCATCCTATATATAAAGAGCTAATATGCTAATTAGACTGAACAGCCAAACGACCTTCCGGATGACCTTCCGGACGAAGCCGGGGCTGTGAGGGCCGGCTGGGGCTGCAAGAGCCAAGCCCCTTGCATGAATTTCATGCATCGGGCCTCTAGTGTTTGTATAAAAAGCCTAGGAACTAACTTCAAAAGATACAGACTCCAACCTTCAGGAATCACAGCTCTGGGATATTTGCTGACCTTCAACCATAAAACCCGGATGACGCACACCAGACCATTGCTTGACCAGTTTTGAGATCCTTATTGAAATGGACTGGGATGGTCTGCACATAGAGAACTTTTCAACCCCCTTCCCTTGATCTCTTTGCTCTGCTCTCCCTCTCCCTCCTTATAAAAACCTCTGCCTGCACGGATATGTGAAGATGGGCTTTGGGATGTCAGCCCCCATCTTCTCAAGTAGCTGGCACTTGAATAAACCACTTTCCTGTCACCAGCACCGATCTCACAAATTTGGATTCCATTGCATCAGGCAGCGAAACCTAGGCTTCGTAACAGCTCAACGAAAGGCTAGGGCAGCTGGTTCTCTCACACCCTGTAATTTCAGGGCCTTTTCAGGTGGTCTCTTCAGATTTCTTCCATGGAGGCTCTGGGTTTCTTTGAGCACAAAATGCAAGTGGGAAGCCCACAAGTGGCACAGCTGCCACCTTTCATCAGTTAATCAGTTAAGTGAGTTACAGCTCACATTCAGTGTGGGAGGGTTTACACCAGGGTGTGAGCACTGAGAGCTGTGGCTTAGTGGGTGGCACTGGTGCCCCAGTTTGGGGGACTCTGGAGAATGCACCCTGGTCTGTACCTGAGAATGCTCTGGGACTGGAAATTGTGACACTGGTGAGGTGCTGCCCTCATGTGTCTTCATGGAGTTAGTATGGGCACAGGGCAAAAGCTTGTGCAGCAGCCCTGCCATGCTGTGCATGTGCGTGTGTGTGTGTGTGTGTGTGTGTGTGTGTGTGTGTGTGTCTGTTTTGGAATGGGGTGAAGTTGCCAGGGTCCTGCCTTAAGAAACTTGCAGTAGAAAAAACAACAACAGTGCTTTCTTAATATGAATATGGCATAATTGCATTCATAGGCTGAGGAAGCTTGGGTTATGTAACAACACTTGGGGTGGGAAGAGAGGGGACGGATGCAGGTATTCTGAGTGTATGCTGTAGCCCATGAATCATAGAAGGCGTCGTCTGTATCTCATTTGATCTTGACCATGATGTTACCCTATTTCTAAGTCTAAAAATGCAGAAACTAGGGTTTGGAGAAATGACTTAACTTCTAGAAGACCACATGGCTAGTGAGCACGGAGCTGGGGTTGAAAATCAAGCCAGTCTGACTCTAATGCTTTGGGTTGTTTTTTTTTTATCTCTCCATGCGGCCCCTCCTACTTCCCACCAGCAGCTCTGTCTGTAGAAAACTTCTTAATTGGCCCCACACCTGAATATTTAATGTTGTAACTCTTTTAATTGAGGCCTTTATCAAAATGAGATTTTCCCTCTTCTTTGCACATCGGCCCTGCTCCCTAACGAAGTGTTTATTCAACACAGGGCATGGAGGCTATTTGTTCTGACAGTCACCCCACCTGCTGGCCCAGCTGGGCCCTCCCACGTGACAGGTGGTGGAGAGCAGGGCCACATCAGCCCACAGTTGAAAGCAGAGGGCACAGCAGGATGATGGCCCCATGTCGGGTCAGTCCAGTGACATGAGGGCAGAGCCACGATGCAGAAAGGATGCTGGGACAAATGCAGGGTACCAGCTGGCCTTTAAAATTTCAGCAGTGTTTTCTAGACCTGGCAGCCGGCATGTTCAGCTCAATAAACGTTAGGGAAGGAGATTACAGCTGAAACAGATTAAAGGTGCACTTAAGATTCATTTCTTCTTTTTACAAGAGAAAACAAAGGGGAAGGAGTGGGTGTTTTATTTAAGGCAACATGAATGTGTATTGGGGGAGTATTGGTATTTGCTATCTGTAAATCCAAACTCAATGAGTCAACTACCTCTTTAGCACTTCATTGGGTATGTAATAGGCATCTCACACTTACCATGTTCAAAGACAAATTATTGATCCCCTCACCTCCCAAACTGCTTCTCCTTTTGTCACCCTCACCCCAGTAATTGGTAGCTGCATTCTGTTTGGTACACTGGCCAAAGTCAGTGTGGATTCCTACCCTTCTCTTCAATACCCCCTTACCCCCATTCAATCCATCATCAAACCATGACCTCTTAACCTCCATCGTTTACCCAGGACCCTGCTCCCACTCAGCATCCTTCACCATCAGCGTCTTCTGCTCACACCCTAAGGCCCCACCCACTGGGATCAACGTCTGTTCTTCACACTACAGACAAAATCATCCTTCCCAGGTGATTTCCACATCTCTGACCTGTTCAGAACCTTCCAATGGCTGCCCATCTCTTTCAGAAAGAAATCCAGAACTCCCTACCGTGGCCCTGAGGTCCTACATGGTCTCGCTCGCCTCTGCCTGACAGACTTCCTTTCCTCTCTTATTTTTGTGGTTCTTTTCAACTGAGTGCAATTCACATGCAATAGAACGCACAGATCTTAAGCATACAGCTCGATTGAGTTTCTCCTGTGTATACACCCCGATGACCACCGCCCAGATCAAGGCATAGAATAATTCCCTCCTATTTTCCACCCAGTTAACACTCGCCTCCACCCACAGGAACCATTAGTCTGACGTTTGTCACCATGGATTCACTTATGCCTCTTCTTAAACTTTACTTACATGGAATCATACATAGACTATGGATGATTTTGGGTCCTGATTCTTTCTTTCAACATTATTTTTGAGATTTGCCCATGTTCTGGTATCAAGACTGTGTTCATTTATATTGTTGTAAAGTATTCTACTATTTGAACCACATTTTATTTATGTATTTTTACTGTTGATGGGCATTGTTTTCAGCGTTGGGCAATATATGTCTTTTTATTTTCTTGGGTATATACATAGGAATGGAATTTCTGGTAAATAGAATAGGCATGTACATACCTTTGTTAGAATTACTAAATGATTTTCTGACATGATTTTATACTCCTACCAGCAAAAAATGAGAATTTCATTTGCTTCCTATGCTTGCAGATACTTGGAATTTTCCAGCCTTTTTAGCCATGCTTGCTTCAAAATGTTACTTCCCTGAGGAGCCATGAGGCTGATTACCTTTTCATTGGCTTGTTGCCAATTTGGATATCTTCTTTTATAAGTTACCTGTTGAAATCTGTGGCCCATTTTTCAAAATTCAGTTGTTTGTCTCTTTCTTGTTGATTTATGGGAGTTTGCAAAATATTCCAGACATGAATTTTTTATTAGACATGCATTATAAATATTTCCTTCCTGGCTGTGGTTTGCTTTTTCTCAGTTGTGTCTTTTGATGTGACCTCATCTCTTACCCTCTCATTTACTCCCTCAAGCCCTTCCTCTGGCCTTCTTACTGGTCCTGCCACAAGGCAGGCATGAGCTGAATGCCCTGCTCCCTCCCTCTCCTCCCCCCCCCCCCCCCGATATCTGGATGGTTTACTCCTTTACTCTACCTGGGTCTCTGCTCAAATGGTATCTTCCCAGAGGACCTTCCCTAACTACTGCATCCAAAATATTTTTCCCAAGCTTCTTAGCCTGCCTTATTTTTCCTCATAGTATTTACAACCTAATATATATTAATTTGTTTCTTTGTATCCTTCCACACTTGACATTAACTCTGTGAGAGCAAGAACTGGGTCCATTTTGTTCCTTCTGAACCCCCAGCACCTAGAGGGTGCTGAGCACTTGTTGGATATTCAAAAAAAGTTGTTAAATGCATCAACGTTTGAGTAGATTTATTAGTCAGAATAGAGATGAGTGAGGTTGTGTAGTAACAAATAACACCAAAATCTCACTATGTAAAACTTCCAAAGATTCTCTCTCAGGCTATAGCTCTAATGTGGATGAGAGGGGAATTCTGTTCATTATAGTTATTCAGGGATCCAGGTTGATGGAGAGGTCACTATTTTATGGTGCCACCTTCTGAAATACTGGCTTTTGGGTTGGCCATGGCGAGGGAAGAGAACATGGAGAATAGAGCAATGCCCCTTAAATTACTTAGCCCAGAAGTGGCACACATCACTTCTGCTCACATTTCATTGTCCAAAACAAGGCACGTGGCTGGTATGTGTGTCTGGAAATCTTAGAGCGCACCAGTCATGTCTACCACAATGAGTGAACGCATGAATGAATGCCCACATACTCGAATGAATGGATGAACAAATTAATTCAGGAAATAAAGATGAAGATATGCGGGGCCAGGTATGCAGGAGAGGTTCAGAGCCAATTTCTTAATCTTCTCTCATGATGTTGCATGGGACCGGTATTGTCTTCTGTTGAGAAACAGCTGGTGGAAGAATGCCTTTAACAGTGCTCTAAGGAGTAGAGGAATAGCAATGAATATTTGCTGTGTTTTTATTATGTTCCCGGACCATATGCCTAGTGCTTTACATGAATTACTAAAGTGGATAATATTCGCCTCATTTAACAGTTGGAGCACCAAAGATGCAGAGAGGTGAAATAGATGGTCCAATGTTTTGCAGCTAGCTGAGCAGACTTGGACTCTCAAACGCATACTCGTTCCACGTATACCAAGTTACAGACATGGCGCCTGTGTGCATCCCTCTGTGATCTCCTCTCTCTCCATTTAGGTCATAGCTGGAGTCACAAGCATCATTGCACTGTTGGACTTTGCTGAGTGCTTACAGTGACCCTCAAGTTATGCCGAACCAGGCCAACCTGGCCAGTAGGGTCACTTCACCGATGCTATAACCCAGTGATGGCGAACCTATGACACGCGTGTCAGCACTGACACGTGTAGCCATTTCTGATGACACGCGGCCGCATGCCAAGGATGAAACATTTGCTGCTCCTGAGGATGAAACATTTGTGACTAAAGTCTTGGAGTTAGTTTTTTCCTCAAAGTGACACACTACCCGAGTTATGCTCAGTTTCTTGGTGAAGTTTGACACACCAAGCTCAAAAGGTTGCCCATCACTGCTATAACCTAACAACTTCTACCCATTCATCCCTGTTTCTTCTTCTTTTTTTTTTTAATTCCATTTGGCCAGTCTTGAGTACTCCCGATATGCCCATTCCTCCAGTTACTAAGACTGAACCTTTATCCAGTACAAGTACATCAAGCTGAATGTTCATGAATCTCTGAGTAGATGCATGACACTGGGTAGGACAGAGGCAGCTGTGACTCAGTTAGGGAGATTGCATACCCTCCCGGCTCAGAGGGCCCGCTGATACTTGGGCAGGGGGAAGCTCTCCTCCTTCCTAACTGGGGGTTGGACGCAGCATCTCACAAGCCTTTAAAGGGGCCTCTGGATCAGGAGGGGTGCACAGCTTGAAGGACTCCAGGAATCCAGACAGGGCAGCTCAGCTCCAGCGTTGATGGGGCAACTGGGTCTTCCCAAAGTAGAGAGCCAGCATTACATCCTGCTCCAATAGCTGTCAATTAGGACTTTCAATACTCCTGATACGTGGGGAGGTGTCCCAGATAGACCCAGATAGGCCCCTCCAGACCAGAAATGTTAGCAGCCACTGCACACTCGCCACCATGGTGTACTAAAAGCCACCCCAGCCTTGCACTCCTTAAAGCAGGTCCCCACTGTATTTGCCTTTGCTCCCTACCTCTATTTTGAGCAGGAAGAAAAGCACATCCCCCCACCCCCCACCACCAACCATCATAATCATTTTACAACCATTTGGTGCAAGGGCTGAGAGCTGTCAGAGCAGTAATGCATTGCATCAAATTAACATTATTTTCCTGAAATGGTAATTACACCCGTTTTGTGTGCCTCTGAATACATATTTTTTTGAAGTGCGCATGAGGTGCTGACATCGAAGTCTCGCTTTAAATCATTGTTATTAGTGCACCTGTCCAAATGATTCAAGGGAAATGGCTGTCAGAGGTTGCAAAGTTTAGAGGAATTTAGAGGTGAGTCATGGAGCTTCTTTTGAAAAGTTGGAATGCCGGCACCTCCAATAAGTGTTTGTTCCTCACACCCTAGAACAGTGTTCGGCAAACCGCGGCTCGCGAGCCACATGCGGCTCTTTGGCCCCTTGAGTGTTCTGATGGCCACTTCTTCAAAATAGACTCGCCCAGGCCGAAAACCGACTTCTGCGCATGGGCCACGAAGTTTCAATCACACTGTACGTGCGCGCCCGCACGTGGTATGTTGTGGAAGAAGAGCCACACTCAAGGGGCCAAAGAGCCACATGTGGCTCGCGAACCGTGGTTTGCCGATCACTGCCCTAGAAGGATTTCCAGCCAGACATGCCATTAAGCTCAAGTCAGTACATCTTTATTGAGTATCTACTGCATTGAAGTGCCTTGTTTGATTCAGAACAAGACGAGGTTGCTGCCTTCAGTCTCAGAGGAAGGACAGACAGATGACTTGAAGAGGAAGAATCATGAGATGACATTTGGATGCAGAGGACAGAGAATGATTTTGAGTGTGTGTGTTGAAGGCAGGAGTCGCAATCATGAATGGCATCTTCAGACGGTGGCATTTGAGCTGGACCTTGGAGGGTGGCAAAGATGGAGCATTGTTGACAATAAGTACAAATTTTGGGAGAGGTAAGTAGAGCATGAGATTGGAAATAGGGCGAACCCAGCTTTTAGTGCCCAGGATCATAGGGAAGGATCAGGTGGTTACGACGTTGTCTCCATCGTAGGCCCCTCAAAAGTGTCAATCAATCACTTATGGGTGGAGCAGTAGTTGCATTCCTATGGGGGGCATCACAGCCATTGAAGAGTAGAGTCTTTAAAGAACCCTAGATGCCATTGAAGGATTAAAGGAGTGCAGGAATAGAAACAGATTTGTTTCTGAAAGTTCACTCTGGCTACTAAGTAGGTAATAGATTGGAAGCAGGGGAATGGCAGGAAGAACAAGGTAGAAGTCTGTTACTACAGTCTAAGTGTGTGTGATTTAACCCTTTGTATGCCATAAACGTCTATAGACACAGGGATGGTTTCTGTTTTGGGTGCGTGGCAGGTAACACTAAGCCTGGACTAAGATGGTGGAAAAGGGATGGAGACAAGCATGGCTTTGATGGGTGTTTGGAAGGAAGATTGGGACACACTTCATGATCGATTGATTACTTGTATGTGGTGAAGGAGGAAGAGGTGCTAGTCATGATTCTTGGGTTTCCAGCTTGAACAATGGAGCAGATGCTAGAAAAGGATGTGGAGACATAGGATAGAGGGCCAGGGCTGGGAGAAGCTGATGTGTTCTATCAGGGAATGTTGAGTTCTAACCTGGATGATATCTCTGTCATTTTAACAAGCTGGTTGGGTTCTTCTTGTGACCCTGACCAGGAAGAGCATGATCTTGTGTCGGATATGGCTGTTTGGATGACATCCACTGGAGCTAGTTCCTGGAATGACATCCACTGGAGCTAGTTCCTGAAAGGGATGGAGGAAATGTCCTTGAAAAGATATAGCGACAGCCCACAGAAATCCAGGAATTAGCTCAGATTTGGACAGGCTTCCTGGAAACCAGAATGAGAAGGATACCAGGTGAGGACCACTCTTTCCCTCTTGCTCCAGGTCTGAGGATTTTCTGCAGTTCCAATGCCCCAGCAGAAATGGTGAGAGGCTAACAGTGAGCATCTGGGTGGTCCCAGAGCTTGGTTGTAACCCAAGACCTGGAGTTGCTCCCCCAGCTCCTTGCGCTTATCTCAATAACCAGGACACCACAGTCCTGCACAACTCCGGGGACCACATTCCCATGGGGATTTAGTCCTTGCAAATCAGGGCCTTATCTTCATTCTTATCTCTTCTAAAATATAAACACTCAGAAAAGCAATCATAATATAATGAATGCCAGTGAATCAACTTTTGGTTGTTTTCTTTTTTAATTTTCAACAGTGTATGTATAAAACAAGCAGGATAGTACAGACACAGTTAACATTCTTCTTGTTCCTCTCATTTTCCTCCCTCCATGCCTTAGGCAACCAAGAGCCACGAATTTGGCTGATTGTCTTCCTGTTCATGGTTCTTTAACTTTGCGCATGTAAATGTCCATAAACACAATGCAGTATTGTTTGGTGTGTTTTTATTTAACAGAAACAGCATCACTCAGTATGTGATGTTTTATCATTGGCATTTTCCCCCCTCTTGGTATTGTTTTCAAGATCTATTTTTATACATTCATATAGATCTAGTTGACTTAACTGCTGTGTAACGTTCCATTTTAGGAATATACCACCATGTGCTTATCCATTCCCCTCCTGAAGGATGTTGTGTTGCTTCCAAATCTTGGCCATTACACATACCACTGCAGTGAATATTCTTTTACGTGCTTCACTGTGTGCTTTTATGTAAGTTTCTCTGGGGTGGATGAGGTATATGGAGTGTATAGGTAGGATTGGAATTATTGTGAATTGATGGGTCTAGTGAGGGTGCTCATTTTGAAATTTTATTAGGTATTGCCAAATACCCCCTGGTGGGGATTGGGGATGAAGGAGTCAGTGTAAGAATCACCTTCGGACAAGAGGTCACCATGCAGAAATTTTTATACACTTCCACGCCAGTCACTCTTCTTCTTTTATTAAAATACTAGAGGCTCAGTGCACGAAATTTGTGCAAGGGGCTCAGCCCTCGAAGCCCCAGCCGGCCATTGCAACCTCTTGCAGCCTTGGCCGGCCCTCGCAGCCCCAGCTTCATCAGGAAGGTTGTCTGGAAGGTCATTCAGCTGTTCAGTCTAATTAGCATATTAGCTCTTTATTATATAAGATGTTTTTATTGATTTCAGAGAGAGGAAGGGAAGAAGTGAGAGGCATAGAAACATCAATGATGAGAGAGAATCATTGATTGGCTGCCTCTTGCACACCCCCTACTGGGGTTCAAGCTTGTAACCCGGGCATGTACCCTGAGGAGAAATCAAACCATGACTTCCTGGTTTATGGGTTGATGCTCAACCACTGAGACACACCAGCCGGGCCACACCAACTACCTCTTGCCAAAATGGCGTGGACTCCTAGTGAGAACCACAGCTGTAGGGAGACACGTTCTTGGAAGCGACTGTGTCATAGTCTTGAGTGTATTGAAGGACAAAGGGGATTGAAAACAATTGACTTGAAGATCACAAAGACATAACCCGTTTGCTTTGATGTCTTTACCTTGGTGACCAAATCCCTTGCAGTCTCATTCTCAGCAGGAATAGTGTTCGGATCCCAGAGGATTATGGGGGACAAGTGTATTAACTACTAACTGCTTTGCTACTAAACCCCCCTGGCTCAGCCTTCGGGGTAGGATGAGCCTAAAGCTGCCCTGATCCTCTCAGAGGCACAGCCTCGGGCCATGGGTAACCGAATCATCCTGCGCACTTGCAGCCGTGCACTGGGGCCAAGTTTAGGGTGAAGGGCAGTGAGGGGACAGAAAAAGGAGTGTGAAATGAGGCCATCGATCGCTCCGGGAGTGGAAGGGACAGAATTAGACCCTGGAGCAGACAGCTGTGCTGGGTTAAATGGTGTCCTCCAGGGGGTGGAGGGTGGTAAAGGGTAAAGGGGGCCAAATATATGGTGACGGGAGATGACTTGCCTTTGGGTAGTGTGCACACTATGCAATATACAGATCGTGTATCATAGAAATGTACACTTGAAACCTATATGATCCTATTAATCAATGTCACCCCAGTACACTTAATAAGAAATAGTGCCTCCCCCACCCCCAAGTTCATATCTACCTGGAACCTGTGAATGTGACCTTATTTGGAAATAGGGTCTTTGCTGATGTAATCAAATTAAGGTGAACTCATATTGGAGTAGAGTGGCTCCTAAATCCAGTATGTGTTCAGTAAGTAAGACAAGAGACACAAGCCACACACCCAGAGGAGACCACGTTCCCTCCCCCTGAGTCAAAAACTCCTGTTCCAGGAAGTTCACTGTGTGACTTTCACTGGGGCCTTGTCATCGCCATGGTGGCAAAAATGAAATCATTTTCTTCTGCTGTCACTGATTGTCTTTATGTAAAATCATCTGCACAGTTGCAGGTTGTTCCATGTGGGTTGCACTTTTTGAAACGTGTTATTTAATAAGTACCACCCCTGTGTGGGATATAAGCCCAAAACAAACAGAAAAGACAGTGACACACAGGGAGTCTGTGGAGCTTGGAGGCAGAGATACTTCATGGCATATGTGGAGACAGATGTTAGGAAAGTGGAACAAAGATAACAAGGTCAACACACAAAGAAAGAAGGGGCTATGAATACTGCAGTGGCAGAATGCGCGGCCCCGCAAAGTCCTGAGCTCTCTTATAAATAGAAGCACTCAACCGAAGATCAGCATCGGACAGAGAGGGAAGTAGGTGTTCAGAAGGGTGAGTGGTTTGAACTTATTTCGTCTCTCTGAATATGAAGGACTTCCTCCTCAGGCGGAGTCCATTGCATTAGCAGCTGAGACCTGAACACAACCCAGGGTAGGTGGGGGCGGCAGATGGTGGTGGACAGTCTCTGATTCTGCTGCCAAGTCGGAGACATCAGAGGAGTCAGTATGGAGTGAGAACAAACGTGCTTGTCCATTAGGTCCAGGATGTGAGAGAAAAGGCACGGCATCGAGATAGCACTGATCTGGGTTAGAACTTCAGCTCTACTGTCTACCTGCTGTGTGCCCGCACCTGGGCGTATGATGCTCGTCTTTCCCAGGCTCGGTTTCTTTGTCCATGGAATGGAAAATATGAGACCTATCATACAGAATTGTTGCAAAGATGAAAAAGATGTCTATGGAAGCACCGCTCAAATGCTTGGGGCCCAAGTTCTGCTTCTAGGGCTAGAGCCATCAGGTCAGATGCCTCGGCCGCAGAAGGTGCTCCAAGGTAGGGTATTTTAAAGGATGGTTGGTGCAAATGGCATAAGGGGGTGGGGTATAGCATGGCAGATGGGCTTTCTCTGATCCACATCCAATAGGGAATAGAGGTAATGACCACCTACCTGCAACTGGAAACAAGTTCTGGGTTCAGCAATTCAGAAGGGAAGGTCTTGGCTTCAGAGCTGGAAGGAGAGACGAGGGAGGAGCTAGGTAATTATAAAATGGGGATGATAGGACTCAGGGGTCTTTTTGCTCTAACCCAAGCACTCACTAACATGAGTGTAAAAAAGGGGGAGGGGGTCATGCCCTCATGAAGACAGAAACTAGGAAAAGAAAAAAAAAGAGAGACATCAAGAGAACTTGGAATACTAGAAAACAGAAGGATACGTAAAATTTAACTTTGCAAAGCAGCAAAAGCTAAAGTGGGTCATCAAGAAGCCAACCAATTTCTCTGCTAGAAGCACTCGGGACTTTAAGGCAACAGGTGTTTCTAAAAGAGAAGGTGGGTGGGCTGGAAAGTAAAGATCGGGTGCAACTTGATAAAGGGCCGTTGCACCCCCTCGTTTCCCTACTCTACCCTCAGCACCCAGGCATCTCTCCCATCCCCACTCCCCAGGTGACTGGGGGTTTTCTCTTTGGAGAAGTGAGGTCCCAGGGGAAATTAGAACTCAGCAATACCTTGCATAGCTTGGACACAGTGGGAGGTGCAGACTGTGGTACTGACAACTGGGAATTCAGGAATATAAAACTCCTAGTCCCTATAACAGAAGATTATAGCGTAGACAAGTTGACCTGCAAGGAGAAGAGTCTTAAAGATACTGATGGTTGAGGTCCTTTACCCAAATGCCCAGATGAAGAAACTGAGGTAGTTGCCCAGGGTACCAAAGCTAGTCTACTTCAGAGCTAAGAAAGAAATTCACGTCTCCCCAGTCCCTAAACCAGGACACATTGTAGGATGCCATGGGGGAGTGGAATGAAAGAGAGGAGAGGCTGCCTTCCAGAATGAGCCTGATGCTCACCATGCCCGCGGGAACACCTGCCCAGCTGGCTCAGCCCCACCAGCTTCCCCTCTCTGCAAACCTCCAGCTGTCGCTTAGACACATCGGCCCCTGGTCGGGAGTATCGGTGGTGAAATGCACACGTCTTATGATGATTGTTATACTAACACGGGTTGATGTGGGGAGGCAGGCTAGACTATTCCTAGTGAAGGAACATTGATGGAAGGCGATGGATGGCCATCTTAATCCTAAGCCTTTCTAGCCAATTAAGTGACTTGCAAAGACCTCACTCTGACAATCAGTCCCTCATGATCAAGTTGGTTAAAATGCATTACGCAGGGCAGTGCAGCAAAGAATCTCTCAGCACAGGACAATGCAGACCCTGACCAGGAGGGGTCTCGACTGTGTCAAGGTGCTGAATAATGCATCAAACTCTTTCTAACCAGGGTAGATTCTGCAGAGTTTGGCCTGTTGCTTGGGAGATGGACCAGACCTACTGCTTTTCATCGTTGTATCCTATAGAAGGCAACATTCCTTCCTTCCTTATTACCTTCCTCCCTTCCTTTCTTCCTTCTTCCTTTCTTGGCGGCAGTCAGGTAGGACTATAAACAGTATGATCCAAGGCTTGGCCAATCAGATACTTTGTGCAGAATTTATGTATTTCATTCCAGTCCAGCATGGGGAGTCCTTAGACCGCACTTCTCAGGGTACCCTAGCTCTCCATCTCAGCCCCAGGTCCCCATCTGAGGAGCCCCAGGTTCTTTGCTGTCCCTGATATGCTGTGATCTTATCGTGAAGTCAGAGCAGACTGACCTCTTTAGGAACCAGACATCAAAATGATAGCTCCACACTATGACATCAGCGACTTTATAGCTCTCTCCCTCTCTCTGACAATTGTCTTTTAAAATGATTACTGTGGCATTATTAATTTAAAGTGACTTTGAGATGCTCCCAAAACCCTGTGCTTAGTCTTGGCCTTGTCAACTCCAGAGCGGGAGGGAAAAGTAGCACAGAGAGGAACGGACATGGACACTGTTTACCAACAGCGTTAGAGGCAAAGACTCCAGTGTGTGCCTTCACCCTTAAGAAGGAAGGTGATTTGCAAGCCAGAGTCTCTGCCAAAGCACACAGTCGATCCAGTGTAATGGTAAACTGACGTCACCTTCACATTTATAAGGTCTCCTATCCTTCATGTATGCGCATTTCTTCTTACAAAGCAGACATGGGGTGGCCAGGGAAATCCAAAAATGAGGAGAGTGTGGTGTACAAGGAAAGGGGGTCTCATCAGACAAGGATGGCAAAGGGGCGGGTCCCAAGAAAGTAGCAGGCAGAAGTCCCAGGGTGTGAACTGGGCAGCATTCTTGACCTGAATAACACTTTAGAATGATCAAGAATGGGGTCTCCAGTGTACACACTAGTGCTATGATTACTACTACTGCTAATTGATAGGCGATAGGTTATTATCTGAAAAACGAACTTAAGAAAGCTGAGGAAGTATTGGGATAAAATCAGGTTCCTATATAGGAAATGCAGCATTTTTATTTCAAAAAGGCAGTTATTAACCCCAAAAACACAAAATTGTATGAGAAGGGAAATAAATCACAATGAAATTCTCTGGTTAGCAGTGAACAGAATTTATATAGCTATAATTAAATAAGTACTGACTTGATTTAATAAAGTAATTGAAATAAAATGATGCTCGGGGCATGAGAGAAGGGGTAGAGAGAGTGGTGGGTGTGAGTTAAATAGTCCTCTCTCTCAAAAGGAAGTTCACATCTAACAGTGAATCCAGAAAAAGCTCTATAAGCACATGAATTAACAATATGGAGGTAAAACTGGGAAAAGCAGCCAGAAGAGTTGGGAGAGGTTGCTAAAGGGGTAGTGCCGCTGAGGGGTGGTGCCATGATGTGCAGGGATGGAATATATTTATTAATAGCTTTTTAGTCATTTTTAACTTTTAAAAAAATGTATGCATGTATTGCTTTGAAAAGATTGCTTCTTTAAAAAGTCATGAAATAATGTAAAGAATTTACGTATTTTATGAAGCTTGAGTTCTTTTTCTTTTTAATTGATTTCAGAGGAAGGGAGAGGGGGAGAGAGAGAGAAACATCAATGATGAGAGAGAATCATTGATCGGCTGCCTGCTGCACGCCCCCTCCTGGGGACTGAGCCAGAAACCCAGGCATGTGCCCTGACTGCAATCGAACCGTGATCTCCTGGTTCATAGGTCATCGCTAAACCACTAAGCACACCAACCATGCAGGGAACTTGAGTTCTTAATGAGATGTGCTCTCAGCAACCTGGCAATTCTTGAGGACCTACTTCCCAAGGATTCCTTGGAACAGTGTTTCCACTGGACAGTTAAGCAGATGGACAGTTTTGTTTGTTTTTTGTTTCAGATACACACACACACACACACACACACACACACACACACACACACACACCTGAATCATAGATCGGCTACCTCCAGCACGTCCCCTAGTGGGAATCAAGCCCACAACCCAGGCATGTGTCCTTGATTGGAATCGAACCTGGGACCCTTCAGTCCACAGGCCAATGCTCTATCCACTGAGCAAAACCAGATGGGGCTGTTTCAGATATATTTTACATAAACACACAAACACTAAATAAACCCTTATAAATAAAGTTAGCGATATCTGTTACCCATTTCATTCCTATAAACCCCATCCCCCAAATAAATTAGGAGTATGCATTGAATGTTAGTCTATGTTTTTTAAAAATATATTTTACTATACATATACGCACACATGTACCTGTAAAAATATATTCATTTTCTTTTCATGTTTCAAAATGTTCACTTAAATGCTATCATAGTGCATATTATTATTCTGCCACTTTCTTTATTCATTCAGTATGTGGAGACCCATCCGTGCTGCTATATGGAGCTAGTTCATTCATTTAATTTCATCCTATGAACACACCAGAAGTTATTTTCTTTCCATCTCTTTTACTCTTACAACAACACAGCAGCGGATCTTTATACAAGCCTCCTGCTAAACAGGTGCGAGACATTTTTCCGGCGTGTATACCTTCCAACAGAATTGCTGGGGAACCGGGCGGGCACATTTCCCGTTTTACTAGGTCACTGGGTCAACACTGTTTAGAGGTGATAAATGTTGATGGAAACAAATAAAATAAAATAACTTGTGCTTCCCATGGACTCAAGCTCCCGGCTGGCCAGCTTGTCCAGACTGGGCCCCAGCTGGGGGGTGGGACCACATCTGAAATACCACCTGTGTCGTTGTCAGGGCAACGTTCAAGGTCCTCTCCCCAGAGGTGGCACTTTAGGGAGACCTGGTTATTCACATTCTTTTTAACAAGCCGGTATCTGACATTTAAAGGGCTGCTGAGGCTCTTTCCCTCATTGGCAAACCGCTGAGATAGAGGGCGGCTGAACAAGGTGGCATGTGGAACATGATGCAGACAAGCAGGGCATGCATACGACACGGTGTGCACAGTCTTCTTCTCATCCGTTCCTCGGTGTTCGTTACGAATGTGTCAGACGTGGCACTAGACTCTGCAGTGGGAAATACCGTAAGAAAGGCACAGCTCCCTCTGACTGGGCATGGCAGGGTGACTTGGGAAGGTGGCTCCATCTACATTCTTTTCCAAAGAAACAGCCGCTGGTCTTGGGCAACAAGCCTAGTTCCAAGTCACCACATCAATTCCCTCAGCTCTGCTATGTGAAAGCTGTGTCCATGCTGGACCAGGGAGGGTTGATCGAGGCAAGGCCTGCTGATCCCGAAGCCACTCAATAGGCATGGGTCACACTCCACGTCGAGAAGGCGAGCGGCTCCCATCATATTTGCTCAGGCGGCTGCCGCCTGCCGTTAGGAGAACCCATGATCAGGCTGGCTTATGTGAGAAAGGAGGTTTTCTTGCGATGGGGAGGTTCTGGGTGTGGTTCAGGTTCAGCGTTGTGTCCCCATAATTCATGGTGCCAACATTGTCCCCGACTAGCTTTCCTCATGGTCAGAAGAGGGACCATGAATGCCGTCTGGTCTGTATATTGTGGGAACCACCATGTGATGAATAATGGTTCTTTAGTCTGATTGGACCAGCTGAAGTCATGTGCCCACTCTGCACCAATCACATTCACTGGGAGAATGCCATGCACTGATTGGTTAAGCTGGGGTTCTGTACCCCTTGGTAGAAGAGGGATGGGGTCACTTTAATTAGTTTAAACCAGTGACAGACTCCGAGAGCTGGAGATCAGCCCCACCCAGTTCCATGAGCCCCATTAGGGTGGAGGAATAGAGGAAAGGGTGCCAGTAAGGAAACCCACTCCTGTAGAACCGTATATCAGAGTTGTCAGGAGTTTAGAAAGTACCGGGCTTGACTTACTCCATAGCTGTTAGTTCCCTCCTTTCTGCTTTCAGTCCATCTGCCACAGTCAGGAATCCAGGGAAAACACAGGCAGGCAAATGGAGACCAGATTTTGCACTCATCTGGGTTTCTCCTTAAGCAAGGTCTCCACCAGCTTCCTTCCCAGGTGCCAGGGGGAAACCGCGTCTCCTGACAGTCCGAGCTCCTTCTTGCCATTGCGACAGTTGTGCCGCCTGTGCAGCCAGGCCCATCCTGATGGCGGGTGGGGGCAGGCAGATCTTCCAGCCCCGCCTCCTGCATGTGATCTCTGACAGATGGAGACAGCTGCTCGCCAGGTCCCAACCACTAAGAGTCCTCAGCCCTATTAGGTCAGTTACCAGCCTTCCGACTGCCCATAGGCACCTCGGGCTTCCTGCAGAGACAGCTGGGAAAGGGCAGGCTACTCAGAGGGACTTCCAAATCCCTCTTTATCTAGCTAATAGCTGGGGATGATGGCCCCATGGCAATATGGCCGTGTGTGTGGGGGGGGGGGGGAGGGGGGGTTATTCTCATATCAGAACAAATACTGTCACATAAATGCATTCAGACTTGGACATAACAGCCTCTGACAGCGGGGTGGAAGGATAAAGAAAGCACATTATCCACTCAGTTGTCCAATCCAGAAACATTTTGTTATCGTGTAAGTAACTGTAACCAATAGGACAGTTGGAGTGAGCAGGATGCGACAGGCTGTGGCTTCTGTGTCATTTCCAGGACTCGGCTCTAAGGCCATCCTTTAAACTCCCACTAAGTTAAATACCTCCCACGTGTGTGGCTGTAATAATATTATTAGGATGACTTTTATTCTGTTGGAATCTGTGTTTTAAGGAAATTATTCAAGACCTCATTATTTTTACTGTTAATGGTAAAATCGGACTTGCAATGCACCTTGGAATTGATCCAACACGCCAGTGGGCCACGCGGCCACCGTGTGTCGTTAGGATCTTGCATGTACGCACACACACATGCACAGCACTAACAGAAGCCCCAGAGCCGGAGCACGGCTCAGCTGGGCATGAGAAAACCTTTTGAACTCAGAGGCTGCCTCGCCTTTGATAGAGGTGGATGGTGGAATTTCCCAATTAGCCCTCGTGCCTGCCAAGGCACCGCGGTCCCTCTCCCTGAACCCCTGGGGCCTGCGCAGGCTATAAATTGAACCCGGATTGGAAGTGAGGCTGATGAGGCGCTGAGTGATTAGGCTCCTCTGGGCCTCCTGGGGGCGCTCTAGTGGTTTGGGTCCTCACATCCGAGGGCCTCTCTTTCTTGAAGCAGCTAAATTGCAGGTAATTGCTTTTGGGAAGAGCCCAATGGCAGGTAGCTTCTCCTCTGACCAGATTTCTTTTCATTCTCAGTAAACAGAGCAATCACCTCTCTGCTCGGCTCTCCCAGCCGTTAGGGAGGCTCAGGCTGTGAGCACCCCTGGGCATGGGACCTGCAACCAAGTGCCGTGAACTCTGTCCAGCAGACAGTTCTCCTCAGTTACTGTTTGGCTGCAGAAGAAATGACCCCTAAGCTCTCTGGGGTTTTTGTTTGTTTGTTTGTTTTGTTTTCTATTTTCTTTTATTTTTTTTCTTTCCCAATTTTTTTTTTATTGATTAAGGTATTACATGTGTACATATCTTCCCATTGCCCCCGCATCCCACTCCCATACATGCCCTCACCCCCCAGTGTCTTGTGTTCATTGGTTATGCTTATATGGAACTGGAGAGCATTATGCTAAGTGAAATAAGCCAGTCAAGGAAAGAAAAATACCACATAATCTCACTCATTTATGGATAATAAAGAACATTATAACCTGATGAACAAAAAGATAGATACCGAGGCAGTAAAGCATCAAACAGACTGTCAATTTACAGTGGGTTTTTCTTTTGGCACCTGCCACCATGCTGGAGGGGAAAGCATCGTGCAGAGAGCTGAGCGGGCTCAGGCAGCAGGGGGAAAGAGAGGCTGCTCTGCGAGCCCATCCTCTCCCTCTCCCCTCCCATAACCCTGAGGGCTGCTGTCCATTGTGGCTGGAGAGGGAGGGTCCCACCTTCCAGTGCAATAAGGCAGAGACATCAGGGCTCAGTTGTTGGAAGACTCTGTCCTGAGGCCTAGAAGCATTGTCCCTGGCAGGAACCAGATTAACAAGGTCGTCATGTGGGAAAAGAGCCTTGACCAGCCTCACGTAGAGACTCACTCCCAAAGCACTGCGTGTGAGAAGTCCCACCACTGCCGGTCGGCTGCCACCCCATGGAGAGCCACAACCATTCCGTGAGGACAGGCACAGTAACACAGCCTCCCGATTGCCTGGTCCTTCCTTGACATAGCCATGGAGAGATGTGGGCATTCTCTCAGACACTGTGGCCCTTTTACAGCTGTTGACCATCTTCAGTGCTGTCTCCAGGCCTCCGTCTGCGCATCGGACCAAATGGGATGGCCCCACCCGTGAACTCTGCTCTGTGGAAGCCCGAGGCAAACAGCTAAGGAACAGATGGCTAGAACGGGCCCAGTAAACACCAAGGGACTGACACACTCTCTTCAGATGCCAAGATCACCAAGCCGGCCAGCCTCCTTCCTCTTAGAATCCATGCAGCCCTCCCAGGCTGCTTAGGTTCGTCTCTTTCCTGTTTTCCAAGAGACAGCCAGCGCTTTGGGGTCTTGGACTTGGGGTTTCACAGCTCAGTCCCCCCTGATGGAAACATGGTCTTCAGTCCTCCCTTATCAGGGAGGAGCTGTCAGGATAATTTAGAGCTCGGGCAGGAGAAGCACTTTGGGAGGTGGGTTTCCAGGGCACGAGGTGGGGAAGGCTGGAGATTGTGGTGAGGACTGTGGACAGGCAGCGAGTGATGGATGGAGACAGGGGAGGTGGGCGGGGGGAGAGCCATTCATCTCCATGCACACTGTGGGAGATAGGAAACTCACTGGGGACCGAGGCAGGAGTTAAGGGTTGTTTTTTTACCAACCTAGATGATGACAGGTGCCATGTTCTGCCTTTAGCGGGGGAGAAAGCCTGACCTTCGTATGTGTGTGCACCATGCCTCGCCCCTCAGAGAAAGACTGGAGAAAGCAGAGGTGAGGACACGTCCAAGGTCATGCAGCTGGTAGACTGTCTTGGCTCAAGGGCCTGCCTTGGTGCTGGGGCGAAGGCTTGAGGAGGCAGACAACCTGGTGGGCTGTATTCAGACTTTGATACGACAGCTCCAATCATATTTATCTCATGCCCTAGACTTCCACAGAATATCTGGCTTCATAACAGGATCCAGCTGGTGTACAACTTTCCAACTTCATACAGTTGGAAATGAGACAGCATTCCCAAGAGGCATCGGTGTTCCCGACTTGGATCCGTTTGTTCTTCCTGTGAAATATGATCATGGACATATTTTCAACAATTAGAAAGACATGACTATAATTTCCTCCATTTTAAGATTTTGTTCCCTCAGAACCATTGGAATCTGCTACTTCCTGTCAAAACCTGAATCTAGAAAAGATAATGACCAATTTAGCAGGCAATTATACATTTATTCTATTCCTTTCAGCTTGACGTATCGGTATTTCATGGTGTTCTGCAAAGAGGAACTGTCATTTCTAGCTGCTCTGCTACCTGAGAGCATTGTAAAACATGGTTTCTGGTAGCACTTGAGAAGCCAGCCCTGTAGCAAGCACTCTGAAGAGGAGCTGGGCGGGGGTTGGGGAGGGGGTGGGAGGGTGGGGGGGATGGAGCAGGGCTGAGGAGGTAGGCTCCTGACACCAGGCAGTAGCCGCCGGCTGGGACAGCTTTTCTGACATCCTGCATTTTGCTTTGGAAGATGCCAAGCTGTAGAATCTGTAGACCAGGTTAATCTAGCCTAGAGCTTTTAATGGATAGCCCCTTGGAAGGCTATACACAGAAAGGGCATGGAAAATTATTAGCAGAAGCATTCTAAGAACAATTAGTTAGATTGGTGGAGAGAACTAAATGTCTATATGCAAATGAATGAATATTCAAATATGTTTTCCATCAAGATGACTGTTATGGGTTGAATTGCATCATCTCAGCCTGTCAATATCCAGTGTTGTGGTTGGACCCGCCCTTGTGGTTCTTATTATGATTGCAAGACACTGTTCAGCAATAATTAGGAAACTTTGAAAAACATAAAGGTTTATTCCTTATAGGACCTGAAAATCATACAGTACTCCTGGGGCCACAGCAGGGGGAGAGAGAGAAAGACAGGGAGAGAGAGAGGGGGGTACTGGCCTGGGGTTCTGCTTTTATTGGGGTCCAGGATGAGTCCTAGGGTTGACAAGGCTCATCCTTGATTGGTGAATTTAAAATGTAAGACTGAGAATTTATAGCACTGGAAGAGAAAAAAGAAACAAGTGGCCCAAATGACCAGTTGTTGAAATCAACCAAGATCTCTAAAACAAGGAGCCTGTGGCGGGAGGTGCCTGGCTCCTTACCTAGTCTTATGGCTGGCAAAAGCTTAAGTCAGGCACTTGCAGCACAAAAAGGAAAAAGGAAAAAAAGGTCAGGGTTTATACTACAATCCCCACTCCCCAGATTCATACTGTAAAGTCCTGACCCTAAGTCCCTTAGAATATAACTTTATTTGGAAATAGAGTCCTTGTAGATGTAGTTAGCTAAGATGAAGTCATATGGGCATAGGATAGGTCTAATCCAATATGACTGGTGTCCTTATAAAAAGGGGACGTTTGGACACAAAGACGCACATACAGGGAGAATGCCATGTGAAGATTGGAGTTGTGCGGCCCCAAGCCAAGTGGCTACCAGAAATTAGGACAGAAGCCTGGAGCAGATCCTTTCCAGCACCTTCAGAGGGTCTATGGGCCTGCAAACACCTTGATCTTGGACTTCTAGCCTCTAGAATGTGGGACAATACATTTCTCTGGTTTGAGCCACTCAATCTGTGGATCTTTGTTACTGCAGCCCTAGCAAACTCATACACTGACTATCAATTTCTTGCCGGGGATGGGGCTCTGGGTTGACACTCAAGGTCTTTGGCTTCCTGTGTGGTTTACTCCATCACCCTAGTACTAGGACGCACTATTCCCCAAAGTTAAATCATCTCAGAAAAACCTTGACAGGCTACAGAGGCTGGGAGTTGGCTGTGATTTGAAAACTTAGGGTTATTTCTATTTTTTTTCCTTTAAATATCCTAAGTAAGGCAGACTTACCTCCTAATTCCACCTCTTGATTAAACAGAAAAGGTTCGCACTGGCTCAGCAGAACATGAAGTCATCTGTTAACTTGCAATCATGCTAAATTCATAAATCTCATTTGGTTCTGGCATGAGGCCAGGAGCAAATGCAAGAGATTCACTTTTTCGAACTATCAGGGCTGAAAATGAAAATTATTCTGTTATTGTTTTTTTTAATTGATTGATTTAATTCAATTTCCAGAGGCCACACGCAGATCTCTTGCATGGGGGAGAGAGAATAGGAAATGGTTGATGCTTATCCCCTTCCAGCTGCTCATTGCAGAAATTCAATCATGGAAGCTGTCACTGAGGTGATCATGTGTCAAGGTGGCTTCTGACTAAGGAACCACAGAGTTCTGCAGAGGGCTCCTTGTGTACGCGCCACCTTTTATGGATGGGAAAGTGAGAGTTGGAAAGTTAATGCAGGTCAGAATTACTTGCAGAAGCTCCGCCGTGTTCCAGCCACTGAGACAGCACTAGGGGGTCAGCAGGAGTCCTGCCTCCGACCCTCGGGACCATGTGCTCAGATGGGGAACAGAAGCTCGTGGATGGGGCACCAGAGCAGCAAAGGAGAGGCTTGGGGGCCTTTAGTATGGTGATCAGGGATGGTTTTCTGGAGAGGAGACACTTCAGCTGAATCTGGAAAAATGACAAGAGCTGGTCAGGAGAAGGACAGGTGTTTCAGGAAGTGGGGGCAACATGGGTCACAGTCATGAAAAGGGGGTCAAGACAAGATGGAAGGGGGCTCCTACTCTTTCCTCTAAGGAAGCCAGACTTGCCTATGTGCTCTTTCCGCTACACCGCCTCAGACCAGCAGAGGGCAGAAGAGAGCAACATTGCTCTGTTTCCTGGCCTGCCAGGGAATGCTCTAGTCCCATGGGAGGCACAGCTCTGGGAGTGTCACCCTCCATTCATAACACTTCTACTTAGCAGTTTCTGGCGTAGCTACTACTGTCGCCATTATTAATTAATTCACACAGTCATCCATTCATTTATCCAATCATTCCACCAAACATGTATTCATCTAGTATCTGTTATGTAAAAACTACTGCCCCAGGGGCTAAGGTGGTGGGAATGAATTTCCAAGATGACTCAGATAACGTCTCCCAAGACAGGGAGAGACCACATTGCAAAGTAACTGCTGTGAGGAAAGGTGAGGGAGGTCCCTGCTGGTGGGAGTCAGGAAGGGCACCTTCTTGGAATACTGAGCCTTTGAAAGAAATCGTTTATGGAAAACACAGATGCACAGGCCACAGCCCAGAGGCACCACAGCCCCCAGCACCTCCAAGGATGGGCTGGCTTGTTTGCATCGTCACAGAGCTTCCCCAGTGATTCTGCTGAGGAACTCGGTTCAGGAAGCCACTTTGTTGGATATGAAATATGCATAAGGTTCACTCCCTCGAGGAAAGCTCACTATTGCCATTGGGTGCGGGGGACTGGATCATGCTCTTAGAACAGTGATGGGCAACCTTTTGAGCTTGGTGTGTCAAACTTCGCCAAAAAACTGAGCATAACTCGGGTAGTGTGTCACTTTGAGGAAAAATCTAACTCCAAGACTCTAGTCGCAAATGTTTCATCCTCAGGAGCAGCAAATGTTTCATCCTCGGCATGCGGCCGCGTGTCATCAGAAATGGCTACGCGTGTCAGTGCTGACACGCGTGTCATAGGTTCGCCATCACTGTTAGAAACTCAAAAGGAAAAGGCATCACCCCCGTCCTCATTGCCTGTACGTGGGAACCGTCTCCACCTCCTCCCTGACATGTGGTCCTGGAGCCTCTGCTTGAATATCACTCCTTTTCCTTTTCCCCATCTTTAAAAAGAGGATTGCGTCACATGATCTTCAGCTGTCTCTCATCCCCGACGTTCTATGACTTTTATGTGGGCGTCACGGCTCAGTAAGGCAGCCGCTTGAGAAGGCAGCATGGACTTCCAGAGGAATCGGCTCTGTGCCTGCCATGGCGCCCTGTGACCCGCGGAGGACGTCCAAACCTCTTCCTCGTTGGATGTGGCCCTGCCTCCTCCTCTGTCCGTCTCATCTCCTTTATGCTCCAGTTAAAGCGAGTGACCTGCTCGCTCTTCTCCAGGGCCCTCCACATCTGTGCCCCTTCTCACATCCTCTACCATCCTGAGAGTCTCTTCCTCCCTCCCACCTCCACCCCCTCCACCTCCGCACCTGAACCCGAGCCTCTCAAACCCTAGAGCAGCCGTCGCCAACCTTTCGGACCTCACGGACCACCAGTGGTCCATGGACCACCAGTTGGCAACCGCTGCCTGAGAGGACTTTGTTCAAATGCTGCCTCCCCTGTGAGGGAGTCCCACATTAAGTGACTTCTTTTCTCTGTGTCTCCCATGCCAACTTTCACGGTTGTCATTGTCGCTATCAGCTAACATCTGCGGAATGCTTACTCTGTGCTAGATGAAATGCATGCTTCATTTCCGACTCCCTTCACGAGCCGTGGTGTTGACACCACTGCCACTTCCAGGTCAGAGGGGAAGACGCTGAGATCCAGGTGGTTAAGTGATTGCCTGTGGAGACTCCCTGTGTATCCCGGTAGTTTCTACAGGTGTCTCATCTCAACGCTGCCCAGAGACGGAATCCTAAATGATGCTGGTTGTATTTCTCAGGCCCCGTAAAGAGAATATGCAAACTTGTATTCAAGAGTACAGCAAACTCTAGGAAGGTAACACTAGCAGGACAAGAAGGGTGGGATGGAGTATAAATGCAATCTCTGGGGCCCCTTAAAATCTCGAAAAATTGCCCTGGCCCAGTGGCTCATTTGATTGGAGCGCCATCCCGTGTACCAAAGGTTGTGGGTTCAATCCCTGGTCATACAGGAGGCAACCAATTGATGTTCCTCCCTCGCCCCCCACTTTCTCTCTAAAACTCAATAAACAGGTCCTCTGGTGAGGATTAAAAAAAAATAGGAAAAATCACTATGAAACAACAACCACCCCACCCCCACAAAAAAAAAAAAAGAATCAAGTCCACCCTGGCCCAAGTCAATGCAGAACTCCTGCTGTCAATGGCTGTGGGTTTAGGCCCAAACCTTGCACAGCTCCCAGGAAATGTTTAGGAATTACAGTTTATTAAAGTGAAGACTTTATATAAAAAATAAAAGCCGAGGGGAGGAAATAAAGTAACAGCCACAGCACAAGTGAAATCCAGTTTTTAATTTGGCTCCCAGACTTGGTGGGAAGGTGGGCGTGTGTGACTGTCTGCTCTGCCACAGGCCTGTGATGGCGCAGGTACCGCCCCTTCCCTCCCTACACAGTTGCCTTTGATTCTAGAAGTGGCTCAGATGGGAAGAGCCGCCTGTCCAGGACTGTCCCGGGGGCAGCGGCACTAATGGAGTGTGCGAAACCGGCCTTTGGGGAGAAGGTATTTGAAAAATGCTGCCACGGGTTAAGAACCAGGTGGTTTATTTTTCATCCGTGCAGCAGTGAGTCCCAGATCCTTCCTTTATTTATTCTGAAAGAAAATTTTGATTCTTCAAACCCTGAAATGACTAGGTGGAAGGGGGGAGGGGGGCGGCGGGGAGAGTGAACTAAAGTGGTTCTAATTTGCAACAAGAATGCAATTTCAATGGACTTCATGTGAGGAGCAAAACAAGTAATGATCACACAGAGAGACTGGAATTAGTCAATAAATAAGACACAAGGTCCCCAGCCCGACTTCTCTTTCATTAGGTTTAAGGGATGAGAATGAAAAAGGCAGGTGGTTCCATTTATCAGGTTCTTAATAACAGCATGGAGGGTGCGTCCCACGGCTCAGGACCGGGGCCAGGTGGTCATAGGCGGCGCTGAGATCTAATCAGGAGTCCCCCTGCCCCCTCCCCACCGCCCTCAGCCGCAGGGTTTGATTCATAGAGATGCACGTATTCACTGCAGCTTCCCAAGAGCTTTGGCTGCTCCCAGCGAGATGCTCTCCTCCTCTGAGCAGCCTGGATCCTTATGTTTCCATGATACGGAGTCGTAGCAACTTTTGTTCACATAGTGCAGCAAAATAACCCCCCTCTCCGTCCTCCGTCCTCATTGCCTGTACTTTATCGCACTGGGTTCTCGGCTCGCGTTACTTCCATGCCTCGCGTCAGACAGCTCACCATCCAGGGGGACACGGTCGTGGGGGACAGTGCAGAGTTAACCCAGGTGATGTGCTTGGAACTGACCCTGGCACACAGTACACACTCCATGCGTGTTCGTCGTTCCTGCTGTGGTGGCTCTTGTTCTGATCTTACCCACAGGGTGGCCCATGCTGTGCTGGTGTGTGGATGAGTTACTGGAGAGGAGGGCGGTTAGCACGCGGGCCACGTGCGACTCAGAAAGGGGGTCGGGGAAGGCTTGGGATGTGAGCGAATGGGACATGCTCTAGGAGCAGGAAGTGTGACCGTTTACATTCTAAAGGGCAGGTATGTCCGTGGAGTAACCGACGAAGGAGCTGCAGATACAGAGGAGAGGTAAGGCACCCCCCTCAGAATTTGGAGTTTTGTCCCAGAGGTTCTTAAACTTTTTCATACCTTAAAAGCAGAGATAAAGGAACAAGGAACGTGAGGGGTCTAATGGCCAAGCCCAAAGAAGCTTTCTTTCATCAGATTGACATTTGGAAGGGGTCTCATATGTTATCTGTAAAACCTAGTGAAGGTTGCGGTCTACTCTGTAATAGAACCCAAAATAAAACCAACAATGAGGGGGCCCTGGGAAGATGCTCCTTGTTCACCTGCGGGGGCAGGGGTTCCTGCCATACGCCCCTGGGACCTGCCTACCCAGTGGGAGAGGCACCTCTGTAGGTGATGGATGGACAGGTGGAAAGAGGTGTGCTCTGTCTCAGAAAGATGGATTGGCAGCCACAGGGAGCCAGTCAAGTGGCTGGGACGCTTGTCCAAAAACAGCTGCGTCTTCACAGTCTCCGTGAAGGGGATGGCAGGGCACGGAGCTCAGGCTGGGGCTGCCCACATGGCTCTAGAAAGAGACATAGAGGTCAGTTGGGTGAGTGAAGGTCATTGGGTTGGTGGAAGGGCGTTTCGGGCTTAAGGACGAGCAGATCCAAGAGCCCATCCTGCATGGAAGTTCAGGCAGTGCTGTGAAACCTGCAAGTGCTTCCCCCTGGCTGGAGTGGAGCCAGGTGGGCGGATGGGGGTCCTGGAGGGATTTGTCCTAACGGGAGTTCAGTGCTCCTTGGGCTGAGGGAGCCTGCACAGGCGGTGTTGCTGGGCAGACCCACTGGGCTGGGCACTGGTGGGTGGGGGCACCCCTGAGGGTCACGGGAGGATCCAGCAGCTGCCGATGTGTGAGCAGTTGACATCTTACTGGTCTCTTTAGAGGTGGGCAGAGCCTGATGATATGAGTAAGGGAGGGTGGAGATTACATTTGTTGAGCCAATCACTGTCCTGAGAATATCATAAACGTTTTCTCCTTTAATTGTTACAACAACCCATGGTCCATGCTAGGAAACGTGGGCTCAGAAGTGTTAACTAACTCCCCACGGTCACGTGGGAAGAGCCTGGATTTTCAGCGAGGTCTGTCTGAATTCAAAGCCACGGGGGCAAGCCTCCCAGCCCCCGACCCCTTTGAGTTCTTGAATATTTAATGCTGCCCCTTCCATTCATTGTGCAGTTAGATGGAGAAAAATGTATTCACCCACATTCCTCCTGGGAGTGACCCCTGAACTCATCTGGAGAATAGACTTGGGTCAGCTGTTCGGGGGTGGAAGGTGAGGAGAGATTCTGAGAACAGATTCCAGCAACAAAAGATGGTCTCCTAACTGCAGTGCCTGAGTCAAGACAGGTCCTGGCATTGCGATTGAACCCTGGTTGTCCTTAACGACGGTTCATGTGTTCACCATCTGGGCTCCGTATCGCCTGTAGCCTCAGGGAGAAAGGCCAGTTCTGAAGAACCTGAACCCTGGCCCTAACCTGAACAGTGCCAGCCTGTCGCTTATGCGACCAACAAGGGCATGCCACTCATGCCCAGCTGGGCACTTCTCTGTGCCAGGTGATGATAAAGAGTTACGGTCTGCGCTCTGTGGCTTTCAGCACAGTGCCACTGTCCACAGACTTTCAGTCAGACACTCCTATCAGCACATCTCTTTGAGCACAGCTCCCCCATATGCGTACGTGTATCTAATTTATAATGGAATATATACTATAAATTATATGCATTCGCCACTGTCATGGACTGAATGTTTGTGTTTATCCAAAGTTCATATATTGAAGTCCCAACCTCTGATGTGATGGTGTTAGGAGGTGGGATTCAGCCCTGAGGACCGAGCATGATGGGATTAGTGTTCTTAGAAAGAGACAGGAGACTGATGGTCTCCCTGTGGACCCTGTGAGAACATAGGGTAAAGGCAGCCCTCCGGGAGCCAGGAAGTGGGGCCTCACCAGACACTGAGTCTGTCGGCACCTTGACCTTGGACTTCCCAATCCCCAGAACTGTGAGCAATAAATGCTTATTGTTTAAGCCATCCAGTCTATGATATTTTGTAATAACAGCCCGAACTTCGACAACCACTGTTCCAATAGTTTATGAAAATAATAAAACGTGCACAACATAGAAATGTTGAAATAATGCGGAGTAGGGGAAATAAACACAATTAATGTAGCATTTTTATTAGCAAAACATCATGAGCGATACTGGATGTACTTACATGTCTCAGATAGTTGTTTTGGCAACTACAAGCCTTGTGGGCTGACTTCTTTTCAGACCTGATTAGATCAAGTTGTTTTTAGCCTAGAAATCAGGCTGACCATGAGCTCTCAACGGGAGGACCCTGACACTCACGTCTTTAGCATCATTTTCAACCCAGGGTTTCCCCCAGTAATTTTTGGAAGCTGCTTGTCTGTTTTGCAAGGGTTGGTTTCATTAAAACTCAGTAATACATTGTGAGAATTCTTTTAGCTGGGTACACTGTCATGGACTGAATGTTTGTGTTTATCCAAAGTTCCTATATTGAAGCCCCAACCGCCGATGTGATGGTGTTAGGAGGTGGGATTCAGCCCTGAGGACCGAGCACGATGGGAGTAGTGTTCTTAGAAAGAGAACAGCCTATCACAACGTGTGTACAAGTGAAGGGGCGTGGCTTTGTCCACTCTCCACTGCTTGGACACTCTCCCACCCTTTCCTGGACCCTTGTGATGTGTGGCCACCTGACACCGGGCCGAGTCAGAGTGTCAGTATGTATATGAAATATGAGTAAGGCTCAGTTCATGTTTTTAGATAACAATAAAGATCTGCGGGAGTTCTAATGTTATCTTCTCAGCACTCACTGGATCACCTTGTAGACCCTAGTTTAGAAACTACCCATCTGCTGGGCGGGGACTATCCATATGAGCCAAAGAATCACACAGTGAATGTATAAGTGTCAGCCTTGATGTGTGCAATGGAGAAACATCCATGCTGCTGAGAGAGAGCATAGAATAGGAGGCCTTGACTTTGTCTAGGGGATCCGGGACCTCTTCCTGGAGAGAGCCCACTGAGATGAGCTCCAAAAGCAAAAAATGTTCTCCAGATGAAGTGCCAGAGAAGAGATGTCCAGATGGAGGGAACAGCACTTGCAAAGGCCCTGAGGTCTGAGGACGTAGAATCCACCAGGGGAACTGCACAGAGGCTGGTGTGGCCTGTGCACTGAAGGTGAGGGGGCCAGTGTCATGAGACTAACTCTCACATCTTTTAGACACTGGGGACTCTGATAGGACACAGGCCAAAGGAGGTGCTGAGAAAACACCCCGGGATGAAAGGAGGCAGAGAGGTCAAGGTCAGGCACAGTCATGGTGAGAACGGGTTGCTCACTTGGTCATGGGGTTCGGGGAGGGTTAGTGGCTGGTGGTGAGTGGGGCCCTGGGACTGGGAGGAGGGCTGTGCTCAGCTCATTGAGATTCAGCTGAGAACATCCCAGAGACGAGAGAGATGAGTAATGATGGTGGGCAGTGAAGTGTGCAGGGAAGGGCTGAGGAACTATGGACAACAATCACAGCTGCCGATGAAAGCTCAGATATGCTGTCCACGGGCGGGTCTCTCCCTCGTTTTGAAATTACAGTCTGTGTCCCCATGCCACCACTGCCGTGTTAAATTAGACATTCATTTCCTCCCCACGTGGTACAGTTCCACTCGGCTCCAGGCACAGAGAAGACTTTCAGAGTGAACTGTAAATTGTCTTGTAACCTGCATTTAATGGATGCCACCTTACACTTAAGATCTGAAGAGACGGCCCTACAGACACACATAAGCATGCACACACATCTGGCGAAGACTGAAGGGAGGAAAACGGGGAAATGACTTCATCAGCTTCGGTTGTGTTCAGTGAGCAAAACGTACTTCTTTACTCTGAGTCAGTAAATTAGGATCCACTGGAGGCTGTTTACAAAGTTCATACCGAGAAACAATATTTACTGTGAGGAATATTTGTGTTCTTGGGAGGCGGCCTTGGGATTAGACAGACCCATGTTTGAATCTGGGATCGTAGTCACCTGCTATGGGAACGTGGGAAGCTTGGGTAAGCTTTCAAAGCCTTAATTTCCTCTTTTTTGAAATGCAGGAAATGTATTTACACCGTGGGATTGCTGTAAAGATTGAATGAGAGAGTGAACATTAAATGACAGAGGTCTCTGGTACATACTAGGGTCCCCATCCGTGTGTGTGTGTACACATACCTGTGTAAAGCTGGTCCGTGATATCGTCTAAGGGGAGTTAGCAAAGAGATTACAATTGGCGGGTCTGCACCATTTATATCTCACTCCTAGCCTGGCATTTATGCGTGTGACTAACGGGAGCCGGTGAGGGTTTTGTAGGTTTTAGCCTGGGCCTCGATGCCACAGTCCTTGTCACTCTCTCTCTCTCTTTTTTTTTAAATATGTTTTTATTGATTTCTGAGTGAGGAAGGGAGAGGGAGAGAGAGATAGAAATATCAATGATGAGAATCATCAATCGGCTGCCTCCTGCACATCCCCTACTGGGGATAGAGCCCACAACCCAGGCATGTGCCCTGACCTGGAATCGAACCGTGACCTCCTGGAATTGAACCGTGACCTCCTGGAGTTCATAGGTTGATGCTCAACCACTGAGCCAAGCTGGCTGGGCAGTCGTTGTCACTCTTGCTTCCCTGGACTGGCTTGCTGTCCTAGGCGGAGGGCAGGTCTCCCAAGCGGCACGAGCTAATTATATCCCCGAGGAGTTGTTGGAAGAAGACAGCCAAGCTCCACGCTCTCCCAGGGCTCTGATTAGCTCGGGCGCACCTCCCCGCATTCTGATTGTGCCCTTTATTAGATCGCTGTTGGGTTCCAACTAAGTTTAATTCAGCGTCTCTAAGCGTCCTGGGGATGGGGATTATGCAGCAGGCCTTTTCTAGAAACTGCCGAAGGTATCCGAGGCCACCAGCTTAGGAGCTCTAAAAACCATGGTGCTCGCTTAATGTGAGCTTTCTGGGGAGCTGGCCCAGAACCTGCTGCCAAATTCTTTGCAGAATCCTCCCTCTTCCACTCCCCAAGCATCTCATTTAGTTAAGTGGTTTTGCCTCCTTCAGGTTGCTGTGTAATTGGGGTGATTACTCATTCCCAGCACAAGACAGAATTGGGAGGGAGAGGCTGGCCCGGGACCCCAAACACTGTGTCACTGCCGAACCTCATGCCTTCTCTTGCTCAGGGTGCCTGACTTCTCCGGAGGTTTGAGGAACTGGCATGGGGTCAGCCAGTCCCAGCTGCCTCATGGCCACTGCTCAGGAGTAGCAGTTCCATTGACATAATGGCGCCAGGCTTGGGAACTTTGTGGGCTGCACCTTCTGAGCAGAGCAGCCTGGGTGGGGAGTTCAGCCCAGCATGGCTTGCCGGCCAGCAGGAGTCATCGCCATCGGCGTTCACGAAGAGATGGTCTAGGCCAGTGGTCGGCAAACTCATTAGTCAACAGAGCCAAATATGACCAGTACAACGATTGAAATTTCTTTTGAGAGCCGAAAACCGACTTCTGCGCATGAACCACGAAGTTTCAATCGCACTGTCTGTGTGCGCCCGCCCGTGGTATTTTGTAGAAGAGCCACACTCAAGGGGCCAAAGAGCCGCAGGTGGCTCGCGAGCTGCAGTTGGCCGACTACTGGTCTAGGCCCTCCATGCGGAGTCCGTATTCAGTAGCGTTGGGCAAACGTGACTTCCACTGTAAACTGCACAGATACAACCCCTGGCTTAGCCAGTCCCTCGTTCCCATAGGCCTTTGCAGATCTGAGGCCCAGGCAGTCCCCTGGTTTGCCTCTCACTTATTTCATGTATAGTGATTGGGCGCCTCCTATAAAACAGGTCTGGTTGGAGGCAATGGGATTACCCCAGGGAACAACAGTGTCCTCATCTTTTAATAACCCAGGCTGGGGATGAGGGTGGGTCTGGCCAGGACAGCGCAGTGGAGTAAACCAGAGCGGTTAGATCATGTCATAGCGCTGCCTGTGCTCAGAGAGACTGAGTGAGTTGCCCAACGCCACACAGCAGAGCTGGGAAACAAGGCACCGGGATCTGGTTCTCAAGTCTGGTCCCTCAAAACAGCACGCAGCTGCCACTAGATGGAGCCTTTTTCTCTGTGCTCTTCTCACAATCTGCTTCATGTGGGGTGATGTTCACTTTCGTTCCACTAGACCACCCTGGCTTAGCCCCCTCGTTCCCATAGGCCTTTGCAGAGTTGAGGCCCCAGGCAGTCACCTGGTTTACATCCTGCTAACACTCCATTCAGCTCACCATCCGCTCACCAGCAAAAAAGAAGGAGGCAGTTAGGAAACACAGCACCTGGTGACTCGTGATGATGAGTGGCCTTACATCTTGAGCCCAGAGATGACACCGTGAGGCCGCTTCCTGCTAATGGCTGCAGGGTGTGGTGGGGGCTGTGCCCTCTCCCCCAGTACCAGGAGTCCAGCAGGGGTTGTTGGGTCAGGAAGGTGTGCATGGCAGCAAACCTTGGCCGCCGTGGTCGTCTTGATAAAAGTGGAGTATCTCTCAGCCCTCCTGCTCGGCAGCCAACAAAGCACACTGATCTAATTGGGCACTTTCAGGCCATTAAGTAGATCGATCAGCGACAATTATCTTAGGCTTTAATTTTACTCCTTTTTTTTCGGTCATTCTCCAGGCTGTAGAGTTACTGAGAAGGATACACACTTATATATGTGAGTACAAACACACACACGCACATGGAGCCCACCTTGAGTGTGTGCAACATGAGTGGGGCAGAGGCCATCAGACTGAGAGGCATGGGACACCGACCCCTGCTGGTCAGCCCCTCAGCTTCAGGTCCTGGGCTACTCTGCAGGCTGTGGTGGGGAGAACAGAAGTGGGAGCCATACAGGATGCTGAGTAGCCCTCTGCCTCCTCTCAGGGTGAGGCAGAATGGAGATATTATATTATATCTGGGAGGGGCTCCATGGTCTCTCTTAATGCCCATTTAACTAATATAGAGGAGCCCAGCTGGTGTGTCTCAGTGGTTGAACATTGACCTATGAACCATAAGGTCAAGGTTCGATTCCCTGTCAGGTCATATGCCCGTGTTGCGGGCTCCCCAGTAGGGGGCGTGCAGGAGGCAGCCGATCAGTGATTCTATGTCATCATTGATGTTTCTCTCTCTCTCTCCCTTCCTCTCTGAAATTAATAAAAATATATATTTAAAAAATGTATCTGGAGGAGCCCAAGGGCCCTCTGAATAAGCACGCAGAAAGTGACCGTTCATAGGACATCTCTTTAATGCCAAGCAGTGGACATGGCCATCAACATACACGATCTCTTTCTATGCTCCTGACATCACCATAAAGCAGGGATTACGCCCCCATTTTTCAGATTAGGAAGCAGAGACAGGAAAGAGTTGTGGCCAGGCAGATAGTTTCTGATGTATATCAGGCTTCAGAGAACTCCACGCCTTGGCTGCTAAAATCTTTCATGCTGCTTGGGATCCCTATTCATGGACAGAAGAACTGACTTGGAAGATAGTATTTCTTTAAAATTAGGGGTCTAAATCCCTGGTGAGATGGAGGTCTGAAAGATGAGGACTTAGTTGCATCACGAATGAGTGAGGTAATTAATGCCACTGTTGGACCCCATGCAAATGGTGCGGGCTTTGGCATCAGGCGGACATGGGTTTGAATTCTAGCTCTACCACCCACTATTCACCACTGATGTGTTTGCTCAGCCCTCTCGAGCCTCAGTTTTCTTGTCTGTTAAGTAGGGAACGTAATAACCTCATTGGCTTATTGTGAGAATTATAAATACACTAGTAGCCCGTTTGCACGAAGATTCGTGCAATAGACCTTCATTCACCTGGCTGCCTGCACCAGTTTTCTGCCGGCACCAGGGACCCAGGCCTTGGCTGTGGCCACCGCCTTCTGCCTTTTTCAGGGTCGGGGCTTGGCCCTGGGCGGTGGCCTTGGGCTTGGCGGCACCCAACATCCTTGCTAAGGATCGCAGGAGCCGACCCCCAGTGGTTTCCTGCGATCGGTGCAGGCTCCCCGCTGGTGCCCAAGGCCCGGAAAGCCTCGGCCCCTGGGACCCCCGGGAGGGGCGGGAGGGGCCGGGCCACGCCCCCCAGGTGGCCAATTGACCCCCGGACCCCCGGGAGGGGCGGGAGGGGCGGGAGGGGCAGGGCCACGCCCTCCCAGGTGGACGATCAACCCAGGACCCCCGGGAGGGGCGGGAGGGGTGGGAGGGGCCCGGACACGCCCCCCTAAGTGGCCGATCGCCCCAGGCACCCCCCGGGACCAGCGGCATGGGCCTGGCCACGCCCCCCCGGGTGTGGATCGCCCCAGGCACCCTGGGGAGTGGCGGCATGGGCCCGGCCACGCCCCCCGGGGTGCCGATCGCCCCAGGCACCCCGGGGAGCGGTGGCATGGGCCCGGCCACTTGGTACCGCCATCTTGAACTTCTCAACTATGCCACCGGGAGTCCCGCCCCCAGCCTCCTGCCGGCCCAATCGTGGGCATAGCGGAGGTGCGGTCAATTTGCATGTTTCTCTATTATAAGGTAAGATAATAGAAAGTGCTGGCATGAACCAGACACATATGACACATAATAACATTACACAATCAATTGAGCAAGGCTGTTCTACTCCTGAGAGGACTGAGTTGCATTTTAACAAGCAGGGATTCGAATGAAGTTGCCCTAATGTCCAGTGGAGGGTGGTCACCAGAGGGGATGACCACAAACAGTGCTTATGGGTTGACTTTATCCAACTCAACAGGAGCTGGCCCATAGAGCTCAGGTGTTAGGTGTCCAGGAAAGGAGTAAAGATCCTGTCTAGGCAGCAGGACATCCCAGTTGTTGGCTCCGGGCTTCAGAAGAGCTGGGCAAGAAAACCGGAAACTAGGATTTTCTGCTTCTCAAGTTTGCCCAGGCCTGTGGTCCCACGCAAGCAGTGACCTGGCCTGTTTTGTTTTAATGTTGCTTTCTCAGAGGACCAAAAAGGCTTGGGCCAGGGACTGACTCCTAGTGTGGTCTCTGTCCTAAATGGAACCAGGCCTCCTGCACAGAAGGGATGGGGGAAAGCAGTCCGGCCCTGTGCTTCCTCCCACGTTCCCTTCCATCGCCTCTTCCTGCCTGGTGTGGGGGCCAAAGCACTGAACTGGGAACCCGGGGGCAAGTTCCAGATTTGCCACTTATTTGCATGTTATATGGGATACATTCACTACACATCCTCAGACCCCATTTTCATCTGTCAAATGGGAATATTTACTCTGCCTCTGTTGCTGAATATTTAGGGGATGATGAGGGGGAATGCTGTGCCGATAAACTGGAGCACACGGAATGTGTAAGAGCTGGTTGGAACACGCCTCGGTTTGCATCAGGCAGCACCAGCTGAAAGTGGGCAGGGCAGGGTTTTTAGATGGAAGTTGGGAAGCAAAGCCAGCAGATTATTTGATTAGCTATGGCTTAGGTGGTTGCACTATGGGGAAAACCCAGGTGGCTGTTCGTGATTGGTTGTCCTTAAGTTTCATTTTCTCAGATTGGAGTGCATTGAGTTTGGCTTAGGTTTTGTTTTGCTTAAGTCGGCTACCAAGGTGTTAGAGCCATCTCACTGTAATTGATTGCTTTAACAATGCTTTTTGCAAACTAAAAGACCTGTAATATATGCAGTGGATTATAATAATATTTCACACAGCTAGTTCTGAAAAGCTAAGCAAAATAATAACAATGACGATTATCCTTATTATTAATCCTTGAATTTTTTTCTTTGTCTGTTCACCTACCCTCCACCTACCTTCTTACTTACCTACCTACATACCTATTTTACAACCTCTTACCTTTTTAATTTCCTACGTTCCTACCTATTTTTATACCTACCTTCTCACATACCTAGCTGCTTTCCTCCCTCCCTTCCTTCCTTCCTTCCTTCCTTCCTTCCTTCCTTCCTTCCTTCCTTCCTTTCTTCCTTCCTTCCGCCTTTCTACATCTCTAGCTAAAAGCATTTACATATTTGCTAAGCCAATGGACACACAGCACACAGTACAGTAGCCCCAAGACTCCTTCCCAGTGGATGGCTGAAATCGAGGATAGTACTGAACCCTATATATACTAAGCGTTTTCCTATGCACACATACCTATATAGATACTGTTTAATTTATAAATTAGACACAGGAAGAGATGAACAACAATAACTAATAAGATAGAACAATTATAACAAATATACTGTAATAAAAGTTAGGTGAATGTGGGCTCTCTCCCTCTCTCTCTCTCAAAATATCTTATTTTACTATGCTCACCTTTTCACTTAAAGGAAGCACTTTCCGGCTTCTCTTTGGCATATATGAATTGCCAGCATCACTATTCTTGCACCCTGGGGCCATTATAAAGTAAAATAAAGGTTACTTGAACACAGGGACTGTGATACTGCAACAGCCAATCTGATAACCCAAACAGCAACTAAGGAACTGACAGGTGGTAGCATGTACAGTGTGGACAGCTGGACAAAGGGGTGAGTCACGTCCCAGGTGGGTAAGAGCTTGATGGCACGACCTCTCATGCTACTCAGAGCGGTGCACTATTTAAAACTTACGAATTCTTATTTCTGGGGGTTTTCCATTTGATGTTTTCGGGCCACAATGGACCTCAGGACCTCATTCTGAATCCACAGAAAGCTAAACCGCAGAGAAGGAGAGACTCCTGTGTTCTCTACAAAGCCATGCTTGTTAATTTACAAATGTTCACCACGATTGGCGACACACAGGAAGTGTCTGTTTATTAGAATTGCATGTATCTCTGAGAAATTGCTTACTTACTATTTTTAAAAGTAAGCTTAGAATTTCTTCAGCATTTAATATTAAATTTACCTCACCTCCTTTGAACATAATATGACTCATTAAAGTATTCTTGATGATTGAATGCATTTCCAAGGGTTCATTTATGCCATCAAAAGAGGTTATGCTTCTGTGAGCAATTCATTCAGTTAATCAGAGGTTTAAAAGTTGTCAGGAGTGTATTATGGCTGAATCATGGGAAAACATCCGGAGAAATAACAGAAGAAATGCTAATGAAGCATCAGAGGAGAGGTTTCATAGACAATGCATCCGAAATGAACATCAAGCCTGACAAAGACGGACAGAGAACACTGATGAAAGGGGAGGACAATTGAAAATGAAAAGGAGTGAAACACGGTGCAAAGCTGATCAAGCAAAGGTACTGGGTTCAAATAGTCCGCCGGCTGTAATACTCACGGTTGGGGGACATGATGTAGGAAAAATGCAGCGAGTGGTGAGCTAGCAAAGCAAGGCATTGGAGGCACATGCTAACACAAAGCCTGAGACTAATGCAGCCATGTGGGACAGGTTTGACTGAGCCCACGGTCTGGGGTACCTATGCTGTGATGCGGGTCACAACCGAAAGCTGGGGAACCTGCCCACGAGGAAAACTCAGCAGTGGTGCTCCCGTCAGTAGAGGCCCATATGTGGCTCTTACCTAAGTGCCTTCAGGGGATTGACAACGATTGAATCGACAAGAATCAGGGTTTTCATTGCAGTGACAAGGACGTATATAATTAAATGGGTAAGTTAGGTTACAATTGTATTAATAATTGTCAAGATCCTTATATCAACTGATGTCACATTGGATATAGCTTTTTTTTATTACTTTTAATAATAACAGCTGCTATTTATTGAATGACTTTTATTTTTGTTCTTTATAGAATCACTAGAGGCCCAGTGCATGAAATTAGTGCACAGGTAGGGTCTCTAGGCCTGGCTGGCATTCAGGGTCGATCTGTGGGGCAACAGGCGGGGCGATTGCGGGGGGGGGGGGGGGGGGCCTCCGCTGGCACCTGAGTTGGCTGGCCTGGGGCCTGCGGGCTGGGGGCAGCTCCTACGTTGAGCATCTGTCCCCTGGTGGTCAGTGCACGTCATAGCGACTGGTCGTTCCGCCGGTCATTCAGCCGTTTAGCCGATTTGCATATTAGGCTTTTATTATATAGGATTATTACCATTGCCACCATTAATGAGCACCTACTGCGTACAGGCCCTGGGCCGAAGCTTTGCACTCATTATTTCTCATGTTTAGGGCAGCGCTGAATGAGAGGAGCTCTGATCAGTGCTTTACAGTGAGAGAAGCAAGACACTAATTATCTAAATAACTTAACATTGTCATGGTTCCTAAGCAAGGGAGATGGTATAGAAACTCAGCATTGTTTGGTTCAAAGTCCTTTGCCATCTTCCTTCTCTAATCATGAGCTTCCTCTCCTGGCCCAGTAGCCCACACATTCTAAATCGCAGGTCCACTCTGACTCTTATTGAAACCTCTTTCCTCACAGTTCATTAACACCTTTCTCTGCCCCTGGCTTCACCGGTGCAGGCTGCTAGAACAGATACCAGAGACTGGGCGGCTTAAGGAATGAATCTACAGTTCTCACAGTTCTGGAGGCTGGGAAGTCCAAGATTCAGTGTCTGGTGAGGGCCCACGTTCTGGTTCGTAGGCGGTAGTCCCTCCACTGTGTCCTCACATGGAGAAAGGGCCCCATCTCCTAGTGCCATCCTCACCTCAGTGTTTCAACATACGAATTTGGGGAGGACACAGACATTCAGCCCACAGCAGTCATGATGGCAGTGCTGAAAATAGTAGACCGAGCGAGATCTGCTCTTTTTCACCCTGAAGTTGATTAAATAGGTAGCAGTGACCAGCATTCAAATGAAAAGAAATAGAGTAGCACATGGAAAATATCACAGGCTGTCATGTACTAAAGATAAAAAGTAATTTTTCAGTTAGGCATATGCCATATTTCACTCAATCAAAGTCATAATCTATTGGAAGACACAAAATTTTATTATGTACCATTCAGCGAGAAAGAAATGCTGCCAATTAATGGCAGGATGTCAGAGTTTGAAAGATGCATGTATATTTCTGAGAGATTAAAATGTGAGGAAAAAAAATCTGTGTCAGAGAATGATGGAGTACAGTGTATGCATTTCATTACTGGGTCACTCTGTAACACGTATTTCCTCCTGTGGGTCACAGCCAAGGAGCTTGGAAACCTCCATTCTTGGTGGTGGGGAAGGTGCCTGGGGCATCCACACAGTGGCGGATCTGCCAGGGGCGCCCGGTGTGGCCATGCCATTAGTGTGCTCAGCCGCAGGCAGTCTGGGCTGAGTTCCGGCCGTAGGTGCCCTGTGACCCACCCCGGAACTGCCACACTCCAACAAGGCTCGAGGCGACCCCACCCCATGCCAGGGCCAAGCGTTAATGGAGGTTCCTGGCATTTCAAGATTGCGACTCAGTGGTGCCCTTTTCCCAGGTTCATGTTATATGGAGATAAGGTCCTGACCAGACAGCATTAGATAATTAACTGAGGCTTTTGGGAGAAAATCAAACTGGAATTGATATCTGCTAGGGCCCCAGTGGTCGGCAAACTCATTAGTCAACAGAGCCAAATATCAACAGTACAACGACTGAAATTTCTTTTGAGAGCCGAATTTTTTCAACTTAAACTTCTTCTAATGCCACTTCTTCAAAATAGACTCACCCAGGCCATGGTATTTTGTGGAAGAGCCACACTCAAGGGGCCAAAGAGCCGCATGTGGCTCGCGAGCCGCGGTTTGCCGACCACGGTGCTAGGCAATACTCGCAAGCCGGGAGGCTGGAGAAAGTAACCGAGAGGCCAGCCCAGGGTCCTGCCCAGGAAATTCTGACTTTTTCTTTTTGTTTTTTTAATATGTTTTTCTTGATTTCAGAGAGAGAAAGGGAGAGGGAGAGAGAAAAAAACATCAGTGATCAGAGAGAATCATCAAGTGGCTGCCCCCTGCACAGCCCCTCCTGGGGATGGAGCCGGAAACCCTGGCATATGCCTGGACCGGGAATCGAACCAGTGACCTCTTGGTTCAGAGGTCAGTGCTCAACCACTGAGCCACACCAGCCAGGCATGAAATTCTGACTTCTGACAGAAAGGTCTGATGGGTGGAAAGTGAGGGGATAAAAGCATTAGAACTGTGGGTTCAATCTGATCTCAGTCTGTACTTTTGATTCATTCAACCCGCATTTGCTGAGCACCCAAGAAGGCCAGGCATTGTGCTCAGGCTGCTGGAGATCACAGATAGCAGGTCCGATCAGCACTGACTTCTGAGTCTCTCTGTCGGGGGTGGGGGGTGTCTCTACCTGGGTTCCCCTCTCTGCCTGCTGCAGAGCTCGCCGGGTGTGCAGGGCCCCTTGCTACAAGCTGAGACCCCTGCCAGCTCCAAGCCACTCCTGGCTGAGGCTGGGGTATATGGGAGCTGCTTTGCCCCCTGCCTGGTAGAGCTTGGTGTCAAGTCCCAAGTGTCATTGTGTGGAGACCAGCTGGGCAGCTGTCACTGCTGGGGTCCTTCCTGGTGCCCCAGGAGCCCCAGTAACAGCACTGCCTACTTCCTGCTTGAAATAGTTTACAAGCCATGATAGTTTAAGGCTTCCGCTATGAACCCCAATCACAGTGTATCTGGTTGCTCTACCTAAGGCCTCATGCTCTCTATTAATAAGCATTGCTAAACTTATTGGCTCTGTGCTAAGATATGTATGATATGTATCTTCTTAGAGCTCACTTAATTCCTTCCATGGTCCCGTGATAAGGCCGGTTATATGCCCATCTTATGGATGAAGATACTGAGGCTTCCTCTATCTCCTGCCAGTCCCTTCTGCACATGCCACTTAACTGTGCTAATGGCATCTCTGCCTGGCTTTTGAACTATCCTGTCACCAGGAATTCCTCACTGTTCTGCTCCAAGGGCCCGACCAAGAAGGGGCAGGGATTTGACAACCTCAGAGGCGGGGGGCTGTGGAGGGAAGCCTCCATCTTTTTAGATGCTGGAGTGATTGCATTCAGCTGCAAACCTAGGAGCTTGTGGGATAGTAGAGTGGGCACGCCCTGCACCACATGGGTGTACATATATGCTCTGAGTAGGAAGTACAGTGTGGACAAAGGGGCTGGGATACTCGTTTAAGTCCTGGGTCGGCCACAGCCTGCTGTGTAGCCTTGAGTGAGTCCCTGAATGTCCCTGCATTCAGTTTCCTCATCTGTGAGATCCCTAAGGCTTTTCTAGCACCGACATTCAGGAATCCACCAAGACAGGAGCGTTATTGTTCAGGGGTGTGAGCATGTGTGTGTGCAATAAGAGCAGAGTTTGTGTTATACGCCGGGCAGGCTGATGTCCTCCTACAAAACAGAGAGAGATGCTTTGCTCCCCCCCACCCCACCCCCGCACACTTTTTTCATGTGCTCAGAATTTCTCCCTGAGCCCTGTCCTTGTGCGGGTGCTGGGCAGAGGGGCAGACATAGCTACAGGCTGGGCTGAAAATGCGGCTAGAGGCAGGAGATCCGGTTCCCTTTCCTCTGCCCATCATGGGAAGAGCTGTCCAATGGGAAGAGGAAAGGGGACAGGAGCATCCTTCCCTGTGGGGGAAATATATTAAGCCCAGCTTTGTGAGGCTTAATTCCAGCATTCAAACACTTCAGCATGAAAACGTGTTACTCCATAGCCTGGAGAGGGCCTCCTCGCCTGCCGTTCCTTTAGCTGGGACACAGCTTTCCTGTTTCTGAAGTGTAACGTGATGCACGGCCAGAATGAAACGTGCCTCCTGAAAACCACGTTCTGTAGGGGGTGCCTTCATGAGCTGCCCACTCCTAGCAGCCAATACGGACTCTCAGGCAGGCGAGGGCAAAGGTCTCTTCACACAGCACTACCTGCAGGGGCTCTAGAGCTAAGCAAGGCGCCCATGGAGAAGGACTGACCCAACCCTCCAGCATGGGAACTACATGCAGTTCACTGTGTTAACACGGACACGCATAGATACAGTCAACTCCCAACACTGCCCCGTGGGGCCCTGAGGGGCCCTTGCCGTTCCTCTTCACTGAGAACTTGGTGAAAACTCCCAAAGTGCGGTCCCTGGGAGAGTGTCCGGGCCAGCGTGGCCTGAGTTTCACCTCTGGGCTCTGCGGATCCTTGTGCGCGTCTCATGCATGTCTCATGCCGTCCCCGGTCCCTCCTCTCCGTGTGGGACTGGTGCTCCATCCAGGCAGATCGTGGTCTGTTTTGTAGTTTCAAAGAAACAGAGTGTGGCAACTGAACAATAATTGAACACGCTTCATATCTTGACTTGTCTTTTGATGAAATGCAAACGGCGAGTGTGCATTCTTTATTCAAGGGAAATCTCTTGAAAAATCTCCTCACTCCTTGTTGCTCTTCTTCTGAGTAATCTCTGCCTAGCATCAGGCAACCCCCTCTCTCTCCCTCATCCTCGGCCCCCATGGCAGCCCCCCTCTCTCCCTTACATCTCTATTGTGCAGATCTAAAACCTCTCTGATTTCCTGAGCATTCTCTCCATTGGGAGAACTCTTCACAAGGAAAAACAGACCGAGATACGATCCAGCAAGCAAAGCCATGTCTCCTGCAGGCGGGGGGAGCTCAGGAATACTCGCACATGAGTGATCTTCGTCCCCATCACAGCCACTTCCCTGCCCAGCCCTTTGCTACTATCACAGACCAGTCGCCCTCTCCGCTAATGCAATTGCTCAGAGGGCACTTTAAGTATAATCAGGATGCATTGATCTTTTTCGGAGGCTTTTATTCCCTCCAATAAGCTCTGCCCGAAGCTGGCTGTGGCTCCATTTGTTAAACAAGGGAGAGCTGGGTTCCGTGTGGCTCTTCTCTGGACCTGAGCTTCCTCTCCGCCTTTAGCATGGGGCGAAGGGGGGATTTCCTGCCACCGCTTTGGGGTGTGACCTGAAAATGGGTCCCCTCCCTCCCCTGGGGAGAAATGTGGCTGTCCTGGCCCTTTCTGTGTCGCCCCATTGACCAGCCCCCGTGTCCCACCAAGGAGACGCCCGCTCAGAGCAGGTCCTCCCTGGGACTGTCAGTAGTCAATTGGCCACTCGGGGTACCAGAGAGGGAAACTTTGGACTTAAAATCACCTGATGGGTATAGGATACACTTCAGAGACTTAAGCGGCTTAGGGCTGGGACTGTGAGTCCTGGAAAGGGGCCCAGGAAAAGCGGAGGCTTGGAAGAGAAACTGCCTGATGTCACCGTGTTAGTGCGTGCAGACCCCGGAGAGGGGGTGTAATCAGAGCCTTGTCTGGGCACCTTTTTTAATGGTAATTTTTTACATGAAAGAGGCTTGTTCATTTACCAAGTGCTTCCACACACCTGACTTCAGCCCATGTGCCTTCAGCCGACCGACCCTCCTGAAGATGCCCCTGAGGAGGGAGGCGAACTGGACACCTGTGTGCTTGCCCCTGCCCCCTGCCTGCTGCCACTCAGCCCCACACCCCTCCCTCCAGGCACCCTTCCTCCACAGCCTGGGTGGGTCTCCTCGCTGTGTCCCCCCAAGGCCCCTGCTCCTCCCTTTCCCACTGATGCCCGAGGTGAGCCCCTAGGGGGAACTCAGCCCCGAGGGGAGAGGGTTCTCGGCTTCCCGAAGGGAAGAATTAGCGGGAGCCAGACGAGAGGTTAGAGCAGAAGCAAGTTTATTTAGCAAAGAGGCTAAGCAAGAAAAGCCACTCAGACAGAGTGGCCGACTCTCCTCTCAAGAGAAGGAAGAGAGGCCCCAGCCGTCTCTAGACGGTTTGTAGTTTCTATGGGAAATTGCTGGTTTGGGGAAAGGGAGAGCCGGGGGGCGGGGGGAATGTTGGGATGAGCTTTAACCTTTACAAGGCATACTTTGTGGTCTGCTTTCCTTCTATGGTACTAGAGGCCCGATGCATGAAATTCGTGCAAGGGTAGGCCTTCCTTCCCCCGGCTGCCAGCACCGGCTTCCCTCTGGCACCCGGGATCCGGGCTTCCCTTGCAGCCCTGGCTTCGCCCAGAAAGTCATCGGGTCTAATTAGCATATTACACTTTTATTATTATAGATGGGTAAATGATAAGGTACAGGTGAGTATCTATTGATGGGCCTCTTTGTTCTGGAGGCCCGTCGTGGTCCGCTTGATCTCTGGTCAGACGAGTTCCGTGTTAGGCAGCACGGAGCAGGCCCCTGGTTTAACTTTGTTTGACTTCAGTTAATTTGTAGAGTTCTCACGCCCTTTCCTATACCACTGCCACTTACAGACTCTGGTGACCCCCTCTTTCATCCTGTTAGCTTGGGGAAGGGAGGCGGAGAAGGGAAGTGAGCAGGAAAGGGGCCTTTTCATGCTTGTTAACCCCTGGAACAGCTGGAGCTCAGCCTTGCTGGGGCCTCGGAGTTTTTGTAACTGAGGGACAGGGAAGCTGGGTGGTGCCCACTGACCACCCACGCATCCCTAGCTGAGGGCGGTGCCCGGGCTACTGATCCCCTGGTACTTTTGGCTTGTTCTATGCAGGGATGAAATGTGCTTGTGCAGCCAGCTGGAGGGGGGCAGGGGCAGCCCTTCGGCAGTCCCAGTGGTTCTGTGAGGGTGGGACATGGGCATGGTCTGCTACACCCATCTCCCTATTCAACCAGGACGCTTAGAGCACAGGCGCTAGCACCCAACGCTGTGTTCAGCACCACATGTCTCAATAAACACTGAATAAATGTGGATTTGTTGCCCGGCTGGTGTGGCTCAGTGGTTGATCATCGACCTATGAACCAGGAGGTCACGATTTGATTCCCTATCAGGGCCCATGTCTGGGTGTCAGGCGCGATCCCCAGTAGCAGGCATGTAGGAGGCAGCTGATCTATGATTCTCTCTCACCATGGATGTTTCTATCTCTCTTCCTCTCCCTTCCTCTCTGAAATCAAGAAAAACATATATTTTTAAAAGTAAAGGAAATAAATAGGGTATGTGCATGCAAGCTAGGCATGCGTGTAAACAAATAGTGTGCATGTGCAGCTCTTGTCCTCCACCCAGCATCCTTGGCTCGTTGGCAGACAGCACTCATCAATCAAAGCTTCTTAGTGATGCTGACAAAGGCTCTTAATAGCCACTTGTGTGGGAAGTGACAAGATCACTTACCAGCCCAAACCCCTTTGTGGACAAAGACCTGTGAAAAAATACCTTCCCATCTACCCCAGCAAAAATCTCTTCTATACGAGTCCCTTCCTGAGCCTAAAGATCTTCTTCCCAGCCCTCTTCTCCTCTCTCCAAACCCACCCTTTGTACGTGGAAGTGAGGTGGGGTGGGGGAGCCACGGAGGCAGCCGCAGGGGCTAGAGGAAGCCAACTGAGAAAGAAAGGAATGGGGCAGAGCTGGGGGATGGAGGTGTAGGCACTGAGCTGCTTGCGGAGAAAGGGCACATGGGGTGCCAGCTGGTTGCTTTGGGAGGGTCAGTGGGGAACAGATAGACTGAGGGTAGAAAAACAGTCCAGGAAAGCCTATTCCTTGCTGCCCGGGCAGCTAGCTTTTAATCGGTGGTCCAGCCCCTGCTTCTGTTTGTGCACTATTTAGCCTCTAGTACAAAGAAGAAAAGGGAGCTTTTAAAAAAGAGAGCAGAACAGGAGGGGGGAGGTGAGAGGGAGGAAGAAGAGGAGGGAGGGAGGGGGAGAGGGAAGGAGGAAAAAGATGAAAAGAAAAGGAAGGAAGAGGTGGTGGAGGAGGAGGAGAGAAAGCAGGTTTGCAAGTTCAGAAAGAGCTGTGGCCCTGGCAGGTTTGGCTCAGTGGATAGAGCGTCGGCCTGCGGACTGAAGGGTCCCAGGTTTGATTCCGGTCAAGGGCTTGTACCTTGGTTGCGGGCACTTCCCCAGTAGGGGGTGTGCAGGAGGCAGTTGATCGATGTTTCTCTCTCATCGATGTTTCTAACTCTCTATCCCTCTCCCTTCCTCTCTGTAAAAAATCAATAAAAATTAAAAAAAAAGAGCTGTGGTCAGCCTGCTAGAGGGACTGGGGCTGCACCTGTCTCTTCACTCTTATAAAGCTGGAGAGAATTGGACAGGTGTGTGGAATGTGTGTGTGTGTGTCTGGGCACAGACCTTGAGACCTGTTTGTTCCCTAGAAAAGAGAAAAGTGAGTCAGTGAGAAATCATCAGTTCATGTCCTCTCAGCTGCAGAAAGCAGCCCAGAAAGACATGGCCCACAAACCTGGGCTCTGAGAGAGAAACCGGGGCAGCCCAGCCATATGGGGATGGAGGAAGGAGGGGTGGGCGTCTTCCCAAGCTTGCCACGAGCTCCTGAGCCAGCCAGGGCGGGTCCTGTTAGCTTTCTAGGACACGGAGGTGGCCTAATATTGAGGACTGGGGCCAGATGGCCTGACACCTGGTGGGTTCATGAGAGGGATGGAGGCAGCCCTCCTCCCCCTGGAGGCTCCTCCTGCTGGCTTGGGGCAGGGCAGGGGGGTGGGAGGGGGGAGCAAGAGTAGGCAAAAGAGTATTCTGTTTCTTTGTAGTGGTCATTTCTTTTTCAAATCAAGGCCACCGTTACGAACATTATAGCATTTCATTGGAAATGCACAACTTACAACCTGAAATTCTCCCCCGCGCCTGTTAGCATTTTGCCATCTTTCCCTCCACATGTTTTCTTTGCATTATTAGCATGATTGGGCCATGCCTATAGGCACACACTGTACCTGCATACGTTCACACGTGGACATATCATTATCACTTTTTAAAAAATATATATTTTATTGATTTTTTTACAGAGAGGAAGAGAGAGGGAATAGAGAGTCAGAAACATCGATGAGAGAGAAACATCGATCAGCTGCCTCTTGTACACCCCCCACTGGGGATGTGCCCGCAACCAAGGTACATGCCCTTGACCGGAATCGAACCTGGAACCCTTGAGTCCACAGGCCGACGCTCTATCCACTGAGCCAAACCGGTTTTGGCTCATTATCACTTTTTATAGAAACGAAGTAAGAGGGTTCTGCAACTTGCTTGCTTCTCTAAATGACATTTTGTGAACGCCAGCTCCTGCCGATTGAAATAAGACTGCGTTAGTCATTGAATGGGCTCCATACTATTGCTTTGTGTGGGTGGCCTCAGTCAGCTCACCCAGAGACTCTGGTTTTCTAGGTTGCGAGGCTGCGGTGTGAACGTCCTTGTGGATGTCCTTGTGTGGCTCTCTCATTGAGACCGTGAGGAGGAGCGTGTGTTCTAATGAGGCCCTGCCAGGAAGTGAGGGCTGGAGGACCAGGAGCCTCCGGTGCCCGGAACTCAGTCCTCGCTCCCCACTGAATATGCAGGGCCATTTCTGGTACTCTACCTCGGGTGCCTTCTCCGTACAGAAAGATGCTAAAAATAAATTCACTTCCTCCTCATCACTCTATTAAATTGTCTTCCTTAAGGATTCTCAGCCTATCCAGGAGGGTTTAAAAATATCCAACAACTCACCTGCATAGCAGAAGATTGAATGCTGCCTCCCACTTCGGGCTTTTACCGGCGCTGCTAGGATGCGCTGACGTCCCCTAATGCAGACAGTAGTTCTAAGGAAAATAGACCTGCCAGCCCAAGAGAAGAGTGACCTGGTTAGAGTCCCAGCTCCTCCGCCTCCCAGCTGGGAGACAGTGGTCAGTGAGTTGCTCTAACCTACACTCCAGTTTCTGGAAATGAGGCTAATAATGCTTAGAGGGGTCAATGAAACACTTTTTTATAAAGAGTTCTTTAAAACTAAAAAAGCCCTGGCTGGTGTGGCTCAGTTGGTTGAGCATAGTTCCATGCACAGAGAGGTTGCTGGTTCGATTCAGGTCAGGGCACAGGTTTGTGGCTCAATCCCCAGTAGGGGACATGCAGGAGTCAGCTGATCTCTCATTGATGTTTCTCTCTCTCTCCATCTCCCTTCCTCCCTCTCTAAAAATCAATAAAAACATATATATTTTTTTAAAGGAGTTCTTTAAAGCAGTTAGCACAGCATCAGAGATGTAGCAAGTGCTCACTAAATCTTAGCTACATTATTACTATTAGCAACCCCCCTACAAATACAACAATTGTATATAGGTCAACCCAACTCCACTGTGGTCTTCCTTCCCTCACTGCTTACTGCATGCTTGCAACATTCCTAATGTGATAGGAATTGTTGCTTGAGATGTGTGAAATTCCCCATAATTCTCCGTCCAGGTGCCTTTGTCTGTTTCCTTGTTTGCCTGTTGATTGCCTGTCTCCCTCCTCCACTGAACCAGAGCCCCGATGGCACAAGGATGGTGAAGCATCCTCACTCTGAATATCCAGCATCAAGCACCGTAGGCTGGCACGTTGCAGGAATGTAGGAAGCGCGTTTTGAATGAACATGTGGTCATACTTAAAAAGGCCATTAATATTAATAACTTAGGTGAGGGCCATGGCAAAGCTTGGGGCTAGATATGGCCACACTCATTGCAGCTGACAGCAGGCCAGGAGGGGAAGGGATCAGAAACTGGTCAGCCCCAGTCGAGAGGGCGTGACCCGCCAGACAGAGCCAGTTACCCTGAAGTCTGGAGGACAGGCCCCAGGAGACCGTCCCACGACACTGGACATGGGGGCAGCCCATTCAGGTGACTAGAGCTGTAAGGGAATGGGGGGCCCAGCAGTGGGAAAGGCAGGGCAGGTTCTGTGCTGAGATCCACTCTGGCTTCTTCGCTGTGGGTACTGTTCTTCTCCCCATTTACTAACGAGGAAACTGAGGCACAGAAGAGTCCCCAGCTGGCATCACACCCGGGCGGGTCTCGCTCCAGCGCTATGCGGTCATGGCTCGAAGGCGTTCTCTCCACTTACTTTCCCATTCAGTTCCTTTCCCTATTTCTCCTCAGAACAGCAGAGACAGGCTGAATTCCAAAACAACTCTTCCCTCCCTCCCAAACCCCTAAAAAGCCTACATGCTAAAGGCTGAAAGAAGGCACGAAGGAAGTAATTATAGAAAACACCAGCCACAAAAGATGGTCAAAGTGCAGATGTCTAATCCTCCTGTAATTATTTCTTGACCCAAAGGCTGGCCCCACTTTGCCTGTGTGCTGACCGGCTTCGGCCCCCAGCTCCCCCTCCTGCCATCATGAGGCAGCGCCATCCTGGGTCCCATCCACAGGAGCTGGGCCGCCTCCCACCTGACATCTACCCGCCATGGGCTCATCTCCAACTGCACTGCAGTCTGGGAGTTTCACTTCCTCCACACCTGCTCACTCATTCATTCCGCAGATAGGTGTCAGCAGACAAGAACGAAACGACTGGTCTCACCCTTTCAGAGAGGTGAGACCTTCCGAGTCAGTGCTTGGGTTTATAGTTATCTGTGGCACCTACAAGCTGCCCAACCACGTTTCCTCAGTAAACATGGGTTATGGTTACCTTTTATCATCATCATCATTAGTATAACTCATAACATCGTCTCCTCCCTCATTCTATAGGCAATGCTGGTGCTAGCACAATCTCAAACGTGTCACTTGATCAGCATCAGCTTCCTAACCCATCGATTTTTTGAGACATTTTATAAAAGCAGAGTAGCCTTCCAATTCCTATCAAATGCCCCCAATTAAGAAAGCTGTACCTGGGAATTGATGAGAAACACTGCCCTGGAGTGGAGTCTCCTGGTCAGAAATGCCCAAGTGCCTTCCAGAAATGCCCAAGGGCCATTAAAGCCAAATCATTCTTCTCTAATATGGATCCAGGGAGACTCCAGGCACTCATAAAACTAAGAATGTAAGGAAGGCTGACGGAGCCCTGGCTGGTTTGCTTCCGTGGTTAGAGCGTCGGCCTTGATGGTTCTGGATAACATTCACAGTCAAGGGCGTGCACCTAGATGGCAGGCCTGATCCCAGCCCAGGTTGGGGCCTGTGCAGGAAGCAACCGATTAGTGTCTTTCTCACATCGATGTTTTTTTCTCTCTCTTTCTGCCCCCTCCCTCACTTTGACTCTCTCTAAGAATCAATGGGAAAAGAAATCCTCAAGTGAGGATTACAGGGGGAAAAAAGAAAGAAAAGCTGACAGAGAGCAGGAAGAAAGGTAGGATGAGGGCTGGGTTTACTCTTCAGCTGTAGAAGCTAGTTTTGGGGATGGGGCCAGGAGGGCTAGGAGGGCCAGGAGGGCCAGTGTACTGGTCTAACTGAATAGCAGATACAAGTGCAGTTTGGACAGATATTGGCAGCACAGGGCCTGGTGGGCAGGATCATAAGGAGGGTTGGGCGAAGGCAGCTGTGACTTCTGGGAGCCACAGAGGTCGTAGCTGCAAAGGTGGAGAGAAGGCCTGCTTCATGTGCCCAGATGCTGTGCCGGTGTGTGTGTGTGTGTGTGTGTGTGTGTGTGTGTGTGTGTGTGTGTGTGTGTGTGTGTGTGTGTTGGCCACCTTGAGTTCATACCAGCCTCGTCTCTTGCTAGAAGGGAACAGAAGGGAAGGTTGGCATTGATAAATTCCTTAATCTCTTTTTGATTCAAGTTTTTCCTTCTAGTAAAAGGAGGTGATAATTCTATCAACCTCAGAGGACCATTACAGGGATTAAATATAATAAGTATAACACTGAACCAGGCCTGGACTCAGGCTTCAACATTGACAAAGTGGTTATGATCATTGTGAGCTCACGCTCAGGGATGCAAATGTGAATGGAACAGAGTTCCTGCCCTCAAAAGCCAACAGATGGGGACCCACTCTAGCAGCAATCAAAGGGCCTTTGGAGAAATGGGGGCGTGTTACGGGCACACAGGAGCTGGGCAGTCCTCAGGCATCTAGGGCCACCCTCATCAATTGGAGTGTGGGGGCTGGTGTGGGAGGTTGATGGTTGACGTCCTTCTGTTGCCCAATCAGAGTTGTCTGAGCCCCATAGCCCAGGAGGCCTCTGCCCAGACTGAGAGCTCACTGGATGCTGTGCATGAACCAGACAAGGGCCATTAGAGCCGACTCAGCCGTGGAGACTGAACGGCTTATCTCATCTCCCCAGTGCAACCAAACCAAATCCATGAAAAATATTAGGTTTTCAAATGAAAAAGACAAACCATGTAGAGCAAACCAGCTGTTGGCAGCAGGCAGCTAATTGGCTTGTGTCTGTCAAAAAGCATTGAACTTCACAGGAATCAGAAGGCACTGACCAGTCTTACCTTCTGGGGTTGAGGGGACTTACCCAGAGTGCATTGCACCTGACACACCCATCTGCCCCCTCACCACCGCCCCAGGCCCATTCATTTTTCCTGTTGGGAAGATGAAACCTTTCATCAGAAGATACAGCAGCAGAAGGGAGTTGGAGTTGCGTTCTTCAGCCAAACCACAGCCCCCCGCCCCCCCCCCCCCCCCCCGGTGCCCTGTAAGCCATTTGTTCCTTTGAAAAGCATTTCTTTAGTGGTTTCTGTGTGCTGGGCAACTAAGACAGAACAGTAGATAGAGCTCCCTCAACCCTGTCTCCACAGCATCCTTTTGGAGGTGGGATTTCAAGGGACAGCTATAGCACAGGCTGTGATGATGGAGGTCTGTAGCCACTGAAATGGTAGCTCCAGGGAAGGCATGCCTGTGTCTCTATGAGGGAATTGGGAACCTTTAGCTGATCCCCTGAGGTTGAGGAGGCTCATTTCAGGGACTGGCGAGGGGGGACGCTCCAGGAGGGGAGCATAGCTTGTTCAAAGGCCCAGGGGCATGTGTGGGAGAACAGTCTCGTTCAGGTTGCTGGAGCCTGGGGCACGTCTGTGTATGGTGCGGAGCATCCTGGGCCTGAAGCACCAAGTGCATGAGTTATGATATATAACTTTGTTGTATTCTACTTGTTACAAAGACTGGCCGTGGTGCATTATGGGAAGAGTCTAAAGTCTAAGCAAAGGTGTGAATAGCAGAGTGTAGAGCTCATTGGGAGTCATGTTGGAGGCTAGCTACCACACCTTCTCACAATGTGAAGGTAGGTCTTGAGTTATGTCCATTCCATAGTGCCTAAGTTCTTGGCATATAGAATGTTCTAAGTGAAAGTAAATGAATGGATGGATGGATGGTCAGGTCAATGAATAGACAGATAGATGATGAGTGGATAGATGGATCAATGGATGGGTGAATGGGTAGATGGATGAGCAGGTGAATGAATGGATTAGTTGATAGATGAAAATGACTTCCCTTTGATTACTTAAATCCAAAATGCTAGGCACTATGATAAGCAACCATCTTCATGGTTTGGTCTTTGACTGAAAGAATTTAAGTCTAGATGGGGTCATCCAGTGCCCGACTCCATTCTACAGATTAGAGGCCAAGAGAGATGATGTGAGCTACTAATGATCAAATAATAACTTAGTAGAAAAACTGGGACTCAAACCTGAGGCTCCTCTTCCAATGCTTCTTCTCCATCACCCACATGTATGCTTGCCCCAGAATCCCTACTGATACCCGATGGAAGAGGAGGCTTCAGAGAGAGGTAGGGAGAAAACGAGTGTTGGTCAAGTTTAAGACCAGCTGGACTTCACTGACCCAGATACCATCCCTGCTTTTCCTTAACACCCAACTACTTCTAATCAGTGAGTGTATCTGTCCTCTCACCAGATTCTAAACCCTCACCATGTGACTTCACCACAGACATGGGTATCCCCCACTCTTCCTTCCCAGCATGCCCCAGTGTGCTTTGCTACTTTCGGCTGCGTCTACCTCCAGACCCACTCCTTGTCAAGCCAGGAGTTTCTTAAGTGGACCTTTTCCTCTGCTGACACCTCCCTGTGGATGCACCATAAAGGTTGACATTTCTCTAGAGCAGGATGTTTGTGAAAAAAATATTTTAGATGAATGCCAGGCCAGGCCTCAGGAAATGTCATGACGACTTTCCAAAGAGACCTGCCAGGAGTTCGGGCAAGTAAAAATAGCCACCGTGTGGTGCGGATGTGGACAGTAAAGATCACAGGGAAAAGAGTTTAAAATAATCATTTCTAAGTGGTTCTGGGCCTGAAGAATGCGTCAGACTGGCAGGCAGGAAAGCAGGAGGTGCGTGTCTGACTCGGGAGGGAGAAGGCAGAGGAGGGCAGTGGATGGAAAGGTGAGGGGGCATGCAGCCCCCAGAGCACACTGTAAACTTTGGAAAATCCCTTTAAAATGGCGAGTCTCAGTTTATCCACCTGGAGTAGAGAAAAAGAGGGAGAAATATACTTAGGGAAATATATATATACTAGAGGACCGGTGCATTAAAATTCATGCACTGGAGGTGGGGTCCCTCAGCCCGGCCTGCCCCCTCTCACAGTCTGGGAGCCCTCAGGGATGGGAGACAACCCAGTGATCAGGGGAAGACGACACCCCCATCACACCTCTGCTACTGCCACTTCCGGCAGCACAAGCCCCAGCTGGCCCTGGGCGGCTGGGCGGATGCCATCCCAGGCTTGCCTGTGCCTCGGGCCCACCCTGGGCGGCTGGACAGCCAACATTCGAGGCTTGCCTGCACCTCAGGCTGGCCCTAAGCAGCTGGGCAGCTAACATTCGAGGTTTGCCTGCGCCTCGGGCTGGCCCTGGGCGGCTGGGGGGCTGAGGTGACTGGGGGACTCCGGAGGCAAGCGCACAGGGCGCCGGACCCACCTGGGGGCGGGTCCGGCCTTGCTGTGCACCTGCCACCCTGGCGGGGCTTAGGGGACTGGGCGCCGCCATCTTGTGGCTGTGGGCACTGCCTTCTTGAAGGCGTGGCAGTCAATTAGCATATTCCCTCCTTATTGGCTGTGGGTGCTGCCATATTTGTGAGGGCAGGATGGTCAATTAGCATATTCCCTCTTTATTAGATAGGATATGCCTATGTATATAGAGCAGCAAGAGAGAAAATTGAGAAACAAAAGGAGATTGGGAGAAATGGATGAAAACATTGCTAGTGTTCAATTAAGAAAATTATAAGGACCAAGGACAGTTCCAGTTGGACCTCCTAGGTTCTTCACAGCTGTGCACCCTTGGTTAGACATATTTCTTTCCCACCCTCACATATTACAAGAGGCATCCTGGATCAGTACAGAGGGTTGGAGTCACACTAGCCCTGGGCTCATTCTTTGCCAGAAGCATAGTCCTGGGCAGGTTATTTCTCCAAGCTTAGGTCGCCTTTATCTGCAAAATGGGGAGCGTTCCTGTCCTCAAGCTTGTTGTGAGGAATCAGCGAACAAAGAAACCAGGCGCTCACCAAAGAATCTGCTACTTGGTAGGCGCTGAGTAAATGTCTAAATGCCTAATGCCAGCGATCACTACCGATGTGAAGGGCCCCAACTTTTCTTGGCTTTCAGTTTCTGGAAGGAAAATCCTGCCTCTCGTTGAAGCTGATAACTGAGTTCAAGGGGTTGTGTTCTCTGTGGGGTTGTTAATGTGAAAACAATGGCATACTTTGAAAATTTTCAGTTTGTGCTGACAGTATGGTCTGTGTGTGAGGAGCCATATTTTGGAAGGAAGGGAGAAAGCAAACATTTTCTGAACATCTGCTATTTGCCAAACCTTTTACAGATGCTATTTTATGTAATTCTTAAGACAACTCTATGAAGTAAGAATTGTACCACCCTGCCTTTTTGTTGTTGTTTTAAACAAGGAAGGGACTTAAAACATCAGAGAGGTACAGACACTTGCCCAAAGTCACACAGCTTACTCGTTATTTTGAATCCAGACTGTTTGACAGAAAAACCCCTGTTCTTTCTCCTGGGAAATGTTGCCGCTATAAAACTGCATCTAATACATGGCAGAACAGTTGAATTCAGCCACAGTTTGCACTCGATTTTCAAACTGCTTATGTCTTCTTCTCTTCCCCTCTCTCTTTGCTTCTTTTTCTTACCAGCAATTAGTTTGTTTATTCCGTGGGGAATCTTGACTCAGTCCTAAGGCCAAGTCCTGACAGAAGTTTCATTATGCTTTCCTTTGCCCCCCTTCTCCATTTGGAAGAATTCCACTTCATCCTTCAAGGCTTAACTCAAATGTCAGCTGCTCCACAGAGCCTTTTGGTAATCCCTTCAGCAAGGGAATGATGCCCTCCTCCATGCTCCCATGGTGCTTTGCACACATCACCTTCAGTGAAAATTACCTTTTATCTCTTCTTTAATTTCAGACACCTCACATGATGCCTGGCACCTAGTAGGAGCCACAGTGGTATTTATTGAAAGGAAAAAAGAGAGAGAAATGCTTCAGAAACAATAGGATGTATCAATGATGATAGTGATCAGAATGCCAACAACCAGCATTTCCTGAGACATGCTGGTCCAAGCTCTGTTCTAGAGTCTTTAAAAAAGTTTATTTTTGTTAATCCTCACCTGAAGATATTTTTTCATTGATCTTTTAGAGAGAGTGGAAGAGAGGGAAAGACAGAGAGAAACACAGATTAGCTGCCTCCTGCATGCGCCCTGACCGGGGCCCCGGGGCGAGCCTGCAACCAAGGTACGTGCCCTTAACCAGAATCGAATGCAGGACCATTTGGTCCGCAGGTCGATGCTCTATCCACCTGGCTAGGGCTGTTCTAGGTTCTTAACATGAAGTCATTATCTCATTTAATGCTCACAGTACCCCTGAGGTCAGCACCACTAGCATCCCCATTTAGCAGGCTAGATTACTTGTTTACAGCCACACAGCTAATGAGTAGATTTTTAGTGGAAGATTTAGAAGATAGATCTAGAAGATTTTGAAGAAATCTTTTAGCAGATGATCCAATTAGTGACAGATAATTAGAGGGAGTTTGAACCCTCGCAGACTGGGGATGGAGCCTTCAAGGCCTGCCTCTCTGTGCTCTTCAGAGGACAGCAGCGAAGAATGCGGGCCTGAGTCTGACTCACTGACCCCAAGGCTCAGCTTTGCCAGGTGTCAGCTGTGTGGCTCCCGGTGTCAGCTGGGAGAGCCTGCTAAGCAGCTCTTCCTCGGCTGGACAAGGGAGCCAACCCCACCCACCCTGAAGGGTCGTGGAGAGGATGGCATGCCGATGGCAGGGCCCAGCACATACGGAGCTTTCAATAAGCAATGGACCTCCCACACCTCCTGCTCCTCCGACTCCGCATCTGTTTGGGGAAGAGGAATCTGCCGTAGACATCTGCAGGATTCCACTCATTTACTTATGTAGCAAACTAGTAGCCCTGCCCACGAATCTGTGTGTCAGTGGGTCGCTGCCGCCCTACTGTAGCTCTCTGCCCGCTGCCCTGCCCTCCTGTAGCTCCCCCGGCCCCCTCATAGCTTGCTGCCTGCCCCCTTCTGTAGCTCTAGCCCTAGTAGCCCTGTGCACGAATCCATGCGCCAGTAGGTCGCTGCCGTCCATCTGTAGCTCTCCGCCCGCTGCCCCACCCTCCTGCAGATCCGTGATCTGGTCGTTACACAGCCGGTCATTAGGCCTCACGGTGTAACGGATAATTAGCATATTGCTCTCTTATTATATAGGATATTTATTGACCAGCTACTCTGTGCCAGGCACTGTTGTGGGGATACAGTAGCAAACCAAAGAGAGGAAGCCCATGCTCTCATAGCACTTACATTGTTATATTGCTTATATTCCTATTATAGCTAGTAAACAAACACATGATCAAGCTAAGACCAAAAAAAGTGTAAAACAAGACAATGTACAGGCATGTCTCAGAGATATTGCAGGTTTGGTTCTAGACCACCACAGCAAAGACAGTATTACCATAAAGCGAGTCATATCTTTTTGCTGGTGGAGGGTCTTGCGTTCAATTTGTAAAAAAAAAACAAAAAACAAGCACCCAACAGCTATGACGCACCATAAAGCGGGTGCAATAAAACGCGGTGTGCCCGGACTGAGGAATGGCTGGGGTGATGCTGCACTAGGGAGAGGAGCCGAGGAAGGGCTCCCAGATGGTGGCATGTTAGTCCAGCCCTGATGAGAAGGTCTAGCCTTGGGAAGATCTGAGGGAAGAGCGTTCCTGGAGGAGGGAACAGCAAGGAGAAAGACCCCGAGGCAGGATACATGTGTGTGCTCCCAGGAAAGGAGGACTGACAGTGGGCCCATGAGTGATGGTGGAAGGGGGTGGCTTCAGAGGCTGGAGAGGGTGAGGATGCCAGGCATGCCAGGTCTTGGAGCGCCTGGAATGGGCATGGATTTGATTCACAGGATGGATGGAAGGTGAGAGTCCATTGAAGGGGCAAGTAAACTAAGTCTTGCATTCTGACTCTACTCAAACAGAGGTTGTCCATTAAAAATCATCTTATCCAGACCGACTGTTGCTTTTGAGCATCAGTCCGTGAAGTGGGAGGCACATGCCTGGGTTGCGGGCTCGATCCTCAGTGGAGGGCATGCAGGAGGCAGCCAATCAGTGATGTTCCTCTCTCATCAGTGTTTCTATCTCTCTATCCCTCTCCTTTCCCTGCTCTCTAAAAATCAATAAAAACACATTTTTTTAAAAAATCATCTTATCCCCTTCACAAGAAACAAGAGGGCTTCAGATGCATCTACCGCCTTAAAATGTTATCTGCATTATTTTCTGAGACTTATACAAATCAACCTCTCTACAGAAAAATAGCAGCGTTGCTAATTTTAGGGGAAAGCCCTGAGATAAGGATGATTTCATTGCCCACAGGCTGTCGCTAGATTCCATTCGAGACTTTATCAGCTTCTAAAAACACTGCACAAAACAATACCAAGCCACGATGGTTAATGCAGACAAATAGACCTTCTGGACAGATTCGACGTGATACAAGAGTTCATCACGAATTGCCCTCAATCGGTAAACACCGACGAAATGAAGGAGAGACCTGGGGAACTTGGCCATCAGCTGTGTTCGGTGGCGGCCTCCTGAGCGGACGGATGGTCTCTTTGGCTGCACTGAGAGAGGCTTAGTGTGGAGAATGCAGGCAGCCGTCTTTCCATTCTTCTCTGCTTTGATCCAGCCTTTCTCAGGCGCTTTGCAGTATCCCGCAAGTTGTTTCGTTCCTCTGGCAAACTAAATTAAAGGTATTACGTTTTACGAAATTTCGCTGAAATTTCCCTTCTGGGGGATTTTAAAGCAGATCCAAAGAACATTCTCTTTCCATGTTTTTTGGCTGTACAGATATACACACATTTATAGGAGAAACACATCATTTTTGGGCAATAAAATCACATAACAATGGCAACATTTCCAAACATTCATTTTGCCAAATGCTCTTTCCAAAGCGTGACTTTTTTTTGGAGACTCGATGGCTCTCTTATGTGTCGTTAAAATGTCACCTCTATCACGAAGGAGCAGATTAAGTGTGCATTAGATGTGTGTTTTTCAGGAAATATTTGCTGGGTAAGAGACTCCTGACTGCCATTGTCATTACCGAAAAGGTCATCAAATTTGGAATGCTTGTCTTTTTTAAAAGAGTAATAGGCAGCTCTGCTTTAAGTCTGTCACCTGTTTTAAGGACCTGCTATGACATAATTAGAGAAACTCTGAGCTACAGGCGATGGTATGCACTTTCTCTCTCATTACAAAGCATCCTAATGATTGACTGTATTTTTAAGCTCCTGTTTTTATAAAAGTAATCATGCTGATGGCATCTGTGGCCTTTTGTTTATTGCTTGCTTCCATTTCTCTGCAATCACTCGCGTAGGAATGAATCAATGGATGAATTTCACGTGGTGTTCTCTCTCCAGCCTTATCCCTGAGTTCTTATTTATTGCAATCAAAGCCACTGCGACATCAGAGGTTATACTTTCACAGTTTGTTCTATTAAAAAATTGTTTTACAGAAGTATTTTTTTATTGAGAATATAAATTTTCTGGGACATCATTTTTAGGAGCTTTAAAAAAGCAGCGCTTCATATGCTGAAATTGAAATTATTATTGAGTACAAGTAAAATATTATTTATGCCCTGGCCAGTGTTGCTAAATGGTTAGGGTGTCAACCTGAGCACTGAAGGTGTCTTGGGTTCAATTCCTGGTCAAAGGCGTGTATCTTGGTTGCTAGCTTCAGTCTAGTTGGGGCATGTGTGGGAGGCAGCCAATTGATGTGTCTCTCTCACAACGAAATCTCTCTCTCTCTCTCTCTCTCCCTTTCTCTCTCTCTCTTCCCATCCCATCTTCCCTTCCACTCTCTCTAAAAAAAAAAAAAAAAAAAAAAAAAAATTCAATGGGGAAAAAAAAATCCTCAGGTGAGAATTAACCAAAAAATTATTTATTACTAAATCCAATTCACAATTGTTATTTAAAGTATTCTTTAATTGGAACTTAAACTACAGGTCTAGTTACAGACAAGTTTGACACATCTGTACTTTCATTCAAGTATATGGCAATTCACCTACCCTGCACACACATTTTTCCCACTTATAGGTTATCTGTTCAGCTAATTGTAACTGATCTCTCTTTAAAAAAATAAAATAATAAATTTATTGACATTTTAGGCATTAATAGAAGAAGTATTAGGGTTATAGAATTCTTCTTAAGATCCACGAAAGTATAACATGATACATTCATTACGTGGCATAACAGACCCTTTCAAACATTAGTGGCATCGGTATTTCCTGCAGAGCTTTTTTATTGTGGGAATATATTCATAACATACAATTTATCATTTAATCATTTTAAAGTGTGCAGTTCAGTGGCAGTAAGCACATTCACAGTGTTGTACAACCATCACCACCATCCATCTTCACAACTTCTTCAGCTTTCCAAACTGGAACTCTGTCCCCAGGACACAATAACCCATTAAATATGCTCTTTACATCAGACCACCCTAGAGTGAGCTTTTGGGACATACACTTGGCTCCATCAAGGTAGTTTCAGAATTGGCTAAAAATACAGAGTCTTGAGTAACCAACCACCTGTGTAGGAATCAGTCCATGATGGTGGGATCCAAATTCTGGGAGGGCAGTGACCTACCTCCCCAGGGGTGAGTAACTAGCTGTGATTTCTGTACAATCAGCGGTGGGGCTGACCCAGAGGTTGCTGGTCTCTCTCACAGGCAACATGAGAATACATTTTCTCACAAAGAAACTCTGTAAAGAAGATAAAAAATGTTAATTTCCTCCCTGTATAAATATCAGTACAGTTTAGAACATGCTTTTGCATCCATCAACCCCTTTAACTCTAAAAAAAAAACAACAAAAAAAACTCTTACGAAATAAGCAGAACCAATATTGTCTGTACTGCTTCATAGATGAGAAAGGTAAATGGCTTTTGCAGTGTCCTATGAATTGTCAGCGGCGGAGGTGAAATTTAAACAGAGAAATTTAAATTCTAAGTGCAAGGTGATCTCTACTTACTGCTTTGTAGGGATGAGCTGATGTATTTGTCAATGTCAGGTCAGGAAAATTGAAGCCACTTAAGGTGTTTTAAATAGGAATGTATTTAATATAGGGAACTAGAGGCCTATCCAATCCTTGCTGGCTAGGAGAAGGAGGTCGGAGAGTATTGCTGTGTTTCAGAAAAGGTGGAAAAGCACAAGTTACAGGGAAGCTACTACAGATCTCAGTGCCTGCAGAAGGATGTCCGAAGGCCCCATGCCCTGTCTGTGGAAGGCCACGCTTGTGCCCACAGAGCTGCCACCGGAGAATTGAATCTCCTTCTCTTCCATCTCAGACATCTCAGGCAAGGGGCCTCTTCTTGGCAGGCTCTTGGTGATCCCTGCTGGCAAGGGAGTCTGGGAAGTGTAGTTTCCAGGCTTCCAGCCCCATGAGGTTCAGGGATTGAGTAGAAAAGCAGGAATGATACTATTAACAAATAATAACATCCAGCAGCTCAGTGATGAGCTAGAACAGTGGTCGGCAAACTCATTAGTCAACAGAGCCAAATATCAACAGTACAACGATTGAAATTTCTTTTGAGAGCCAAATTTTTTAAACTTAAACTTCTTTTAACGCCACTTCTTCAAAATAGACTCGCTCAGGCCGTGGTATTTTGTGGAAGAGCCACACTCAAGGGGCCAAAGAGCCGCATGTGGCTCGCGAGCCGCAGTTTGCCGACCATGGAGCTAGAATCAGAGCTAAAATGAAGAGAGTAAAAATCAGTAGCTGTGTGCTAACCCCAGGTATGGGTTTCTTTCTCTTGTCTCTTGCCACACGATGCTGGGATCCATATGCTTCCCTGCTGGAGACCTCGTGAGAAAGCTGGGAAGAATTCAGTGCCTCCGAAAGGGGCAGTGGATGAGGGAGAGAAGGGTGGCTGAGCAGGTGAGGGGGACATTGGGATGAGCAGAAACCTGAGCCCGCTCCAGGTGGGAGGCAAGGTAGAATTGCAGATAGGAGCCCAGGCTCTCAGTTGGGTTGACTAGTTTTCATTCCGGCTTCACTACCTACTGGCTGTGGGACCTTCCCTTCTGGGTACGAGTTTCTTTAATTGCAGAAGGAGTAATGGTGCAATGATATGTACATCATAGGGTCCTTGGGAGCACTTAGCACAGTCTCTACCTGCTCACAGTACGACGAGCTCAGTAAACACTAGGTGTTCCTGGAATGAGCTCAGGGAGTCGGGCTGGCCACCAAGGTATTCCTTGTCGAGTGGTAGAACTTGCTCTGCATGATGATTTCTCCACTGCAGAATCTTATAGATGGGACTCCATACAGAGGTTTTAACAGTGAGTGCTTAAACCTTATTATTTTTGCTGTTATTGTTTTCCTTATTATTATTATTTTATAGTGAAATAGCATGACATGGTCACATACTCTTTCCTTCCTTTTATTTTTATTCTTTATAATTTTACATCAACCCATAAAGCAGGCACCTCATATCTTGCAGGCGAGGGCACCAAAACCCTAGAAGGTGAAGTCACTGGTCGAACTTGAGTTCTGAGCAGCAGCTCTGGATTAGCAGTAGGACTATTCATTGATGTCCTTGACGTGCAGTTCTGTCCTCAGACCCCACCTCCTCCTTCCCCTTTTCTCCGTGGTTCTCTCTGGCCTTGAAGTTCCTGACAAAACTCACTTTAGAACAGACCACGGTTGCTTTTCTGATATATTTAGCCAGCTCTGTCTGGTTATCCCTGGACAAAGAATAAAGGAAAGTTTATTCTATATCCTGCCTCTAGAAGGATAGTTACTGGTTTTGGTCTCTGTGTGACCATGGACACACTCCCCAGCCTCTCTGAGCATGGGTTTCCCCACATTTTAATTGAGAACAGATGACTGCAGAAGCACCTGACTTGGTGCCTGGCACATAGTAAGCGTGGAGCCACCAGGCCTTCCCCTTCCCTCCCACTCCCCATGCTTCCCTAGGCTCCTGCTTCTCCATCTCTCTTTGTCTCTGGCAGTTTCAACTCCCTGCCCTTCACCTTCAAGCTGCTGCCCCCAACATCCTTCACCATTGATGCTCCTGAAAAGAACCAAGATAAAATGAAGATGTTTTGGAGGCATCTAACCACTAATGTAGCCTTGACCTTTTCAAATGGAAACCCAGGACGCAAAGTCCTAATTTCATTGTACGCCAATTGAAACATGAAGGTATTGACCCTGAGTCTTGTTTAAGGTTGGGGCACAGGGCCCGGAGTGATGGACTGCTTCTCAGGTCCGGAGGAGATGCTTCTGACCTGTGACCCAGCTCTGTGGCCCTCCCCCACCTGGTGCACACCCGCCTCCTTCTCCCCACTCTCAGTTTGCCCCATTCATTTAATTTGAATCCTCATCCTACACAATATAAGGTTTGGAGCTTGATGGCAGGCGTCCCTGTCTTGGCTCTGACCATTACTATCTAGCCGGGTAGCTTTGAACAAGACTCTTAGGTTCCCTGAACCTCAGTTTCTCATAGAGACACTAATAAAATTAATTACGTGGGCTCTCTGAATACGTTGCTAAATAGATTGCACAATCATGGTGACTGAGCATTGCTGTGGGCCAGGACCTATGGGAAGTCAGTGTTGTAAAATCCGATTGAGAGGGGAGGAGCCCATTGCTGAGAGCCCTGGCACCTGCTGCGGGAGGGCACCAGCTAAGGAGTGGCAGAGCTAGGGTGGATGCCAACACCCTTCCTCTTCCTACCAGACCACACCAACTCCCTCAAAGTTGTTTGTTTACTCACTAGAAAATTGTGTATATCATGCTCAGTACATGCTTGGCACTCTTCCAGGCACCTAACAAATATTAACTCATGGACTCCCGTGTGCTATGATGTAGGTAATATACTGCCGTTATCCCCATTTTACAGATGAGGAAACCGAGACACAGGAAGGAAAGTGACTTGCTCAAGTCACACTAGTAAGGGCAGTCAGTATTGACACCCGGGGGTCTGGCTCCAAAGTGCAAACTTGTGAACACTAAGCTCTGCCACATCCAGCTCTGATGTCCTGGGTGGGGACAGCTGCTGACCTGTGGCTCTTAGGGTCAGCCTCCACTCCAGTTCCCAAGTCCCTTCTCATTTGGAAGAAGGAAGTGGGACTGGATCTCTGGGATCCAGAGAAGACAGGGCTGATAGGGGAAACCGGGGCAGCCCTGATGCCTGCACAGTACAGATTCCCCGGCTGAGGCAAGTCCTGCTGACAGCAGTTGGTGATGAGACTCCCGGGGCCAAGCCCTGCTAATGTATTCTGTCCCTTTTAAGAGCGCCTCCAATTACATGGATGGGTCAAGGGCCATGGTCTAAAATGTGTGGCGGCGTACACTACTAATCTTTCATAAACTCAGGCAGTACAGGCTGGGGAAATGGTAGGGCTGGAAGGGATCTTTGAGAGCATGGTCTGTATAGCCCCCTACTTCCTTCACCCTCTGAATCTGATGGCAGGATGGGCCACGTGACTCAACCAAGGTTATGCTCCAGGGAGTGGCAACGTTCTAGGACCGTTCACTTACCAGGATAAAGGATTTGCAGTTTGGTTTCCTTGTTATTGTAAAGGCCTTCTCCTCAGTCCCTGGAAATCGAACAGATGAAGGCTCAGGTGGATCTTTCTGTTGATTTTCAGAAGCGAGGGTACATGTGTAATAACCAGTAGATTACAGCTTCTCACTCACCCTGTCTCCCTCCTAGCCAAGGCTCCGGGGAACTCGGTAAAATGAGGAGGTCCATGCTCTTTGTGATACTGGAACCAAGGCTTCATTAGCAGCAGGAGCCCCTTGAGTTAACCTTCGAAGCTTCCAGTTTCAAAGGTTTATCAGGAGAGTATCCTGGTTTTAGCTTCATTCCATGTGTAGTTCGCTATTTTTCTTATGAAATTATTTTTATTCTTAAAAAGTCTATTGAGCCCTGACTAGGTAGCTCAGTTGGTTAGAGCGTCTTCCCCATACGCCAAGGTTTTGGGTTTGATCCTTAGTCGGGGCACATACAAGTGTCAACCAATGAATGCATGAATAAGTGGAATGGCAAGTCAGTGTCTCTCTCTCTCTCTCTCTCTCTCTCTCTCTCTCTCTCTCTCTCTCTTTCTCAACATCAATTAAAAACAGTTTATTGAATCATATATTCTGGGATGGGGGGAGAAAACTGTATATTTTTTAAAATAATAAGACCCAGCTTTGGTGAAAGAGCAAGCAAATAAGGATCCTCATATACTGCTGATACAAATCCAAGTTGTCACAACTTTACAGAAAAGTGGGCAATGCACATGAAAAGCTTTGAAATTCACTATATTATTAGTTGAACAATTCCCATTGCTAGAAATCAGCCACAGTGTTTCCCATAAAAGGTTGATTTTTGCAGTCTTATTTATGATGGGAGAGCTGGGAAAATCCCAAATGTTTAACAGAAGGGGCTTTAGATAAATAAAGTATGGTACACCCATATAAGGGAAAGCAATATTTAATAATAATAATAAATAACTGAGGAAGAAACAAGTCCTCAGACCTTCAGGCCCTATGTTGAGGTGCTGTGTCCCCTTTGTTAGCAACTTGCTTTCTCTGAGCATATCTCCTCCCTCCTAGAGAGTCCCCCAGGATCTGTCAGTTGCAGGGTGGTGAACTCAGTCATTTGCTTCTTCATTTATTCACTCATTCTCTCCCTCGTGTATTCAGAGTTATTTTCCGAGTGCCTGGTAATATGCCAGGCACTGGGCTATGTACTGGAAATAAAATGTGACTACGATACCATCCTTGTCTTCAAGGAATTCACAGGCTAATGGGAGAAGCAGCACAGACCATGTTAACACTGTGTGAAGCATTACAGTAGGAGAATTTCCAGGTTCAGGGGTAGGGGCATCTTTAAGGGCTTAGCCTTGAACTCATGGGGGAGAGAGGAGACTTGCACAGCCCACGGATGGGCTTGTCTCTGCATCACAACGCCCAGCCCTGGCCTTGCTCCTGAAGGGACCCAGACAGAGCTGTGTGGAGGGATTGGATGTTTGCTGACCCCCTGCCTCCCCCAGCTCTAAACCTCAGTCATTCTAAGAGAAGATTGGCGCCAACCTGCCAGATATGGGAGCCGGGTTCTGAAAAATGCTCAATAGAAGGGAAATAAATTGGAAACTGCTGCTCCCATTGTCCTCCTGGCATCTGAAGAGCCGTCCTTTATTCCCCCGTCTCGTAGCCAAATGAGCTTCTGCCTCCAGTCGGGGCCCTTGGGTCCACTGCCCAGTGGCGGATACTTCTGTGCGAAACAGCTCATTGGCGGAGCTGAGATGACTAATAACCGCTCCTGACAGCCCTTCATGGTTTTCCCTAAATGTTCCTTCCTGCACACAAAAAAATTTAATAAAAGTATGGATTAAAGCAGACACTGAGACCAGAAAAATCAATGGTCTCTCGGCTGTGTTATTGTAATACATTCTGTGCCTGTGCCACTGAGCAGGGGAGAGGGGTCAGTGGATTCAGAGACCTGCCAGGGAGGGAGAGGCAGAGAGGAGCTTCCTTAGACTGTGCCTACTACGGGTGGGGGAGCGTGGATATCTCTCAGCTGCTCTAGGCAAGGATGGGGCATGAGCCAGGGCGTGCTGTGTCCCAGGTTTGCAGGGGGTCTAGAATCTCCTTGGCTGATGTGATTGATAATCTGGTCTGTATTTATTATATGTAAATTAATTAATTGTTCCCATGCAAAGCAATAGTATACGTAGTCCCCCATCCCTGAAACTACCCCTGAATTACCACGTTTAGTTAACAAAACAAATTGGTTTCCAAAACTTGCAATACCAGCTTAGCAGCCGAAAGCATGTGAATTACACAGGACTTTCTCTTCTATTCATTAAAGTGGTGCCCAAAGTGCCTCTAATTGGGTTTGTTGTGCTCCCTATCTATCCTGAATGCCTTGAAAGCAATTAAAAACTGCTGTCTTGAAACCATCTCTGTCATTCAGACTTTATATCATTCAGACTGCAGATCTCCACTCCCAACCCTTTTTGGCATGTTGCTGAGGGATCCTAAATGGACCCTGTGCAGGGGCCACTCCGCGAGAAAGCCGCCATTCACGAGGGGGTCCTCTCCCCTGGGCCGCCTCTGTGGCAGGGACCCGCTTCTCCACGTGTGGATGGCAGCCGGGGCTCTTGCCACACCTGCGGGCACAGCAGGTACCGGTTGCCCAGTGTGAGATGGTAAATATGGCGGAGATCTGTGCAAGCTGCAGGATCGATTATGGAACATACGGCTAAATCAGCCTCCAACTGTCTGTGTCAGGTTTCTGCATCCACCTGGGCTCCTCCAGGCTTCCGTGTGTGTGTGTGTGTGTCTGTGTGTGTGTGTGTGTGTGTGTGTGTGTGTGTGTGTGTGTGTGTGTAGCAGAACAGACACTGCCCAAGAGACACGAGATGAGGGTTCTAGGCTGGGCAGTGCTTCCAACCAGTTCTCTGGCTTTGGAAAAATCATTATTCTCCTCTTGACTCTCATTTTCCATCCATAGGATAGACAGGTTTTTGAAGGGGATTCTTTTCACACTAGAGTCCCACCGCGGAAAAGTCAGACGTCAAAGGCTTGGGGGTGGGGCCTGGGTCTTTCTATAAAGTCACAAGTAACGACTTGTGGGCCCTAGGGGGGGCCTCCCTCCGGCTCCTCCTGCCTCTCCCAGCTGGCTCTGTGTCCACCCACCTGGAGTTTCAAGTCTGCACTTGCCCCAGCCACACACCCAGGCTTGAAACTCCCCCCTCACCTTTTTCTCTGAGGACTCCAAGTCGCTCTGCGCCTGGGGGAGGAGGCTCTGCCTGCTGGGCTCAAGGGATCCTGTATTCTGTTGTAACATCATTTTGTTCTAACCCTGCCTTCCCCCACCTGTCCATCACACTGTGAGTGCACATTACCCGAGCTGTCCTCTAGGGCCAGAGAGGACAGTAAGACACTTCAGAGGGAATCCTACTGAGCACCAAAGAGGGGGCAAAGCGAGCGTGATTCCCAAGGGCTAGACGGGGCCCCAGTGTCTGGCTATAAACCCACTTTGTCATTCCTGCTTTCCATGCCCATCCTACCAGTTCCCTACCTGTGCCCACTCTTCTCTCCTTCCCCCTCTCAACAGAACCCAGGAAGCTCTATGGGAGGAGGCCTCATGATACAAATAAGCAAAGGTTTTGGAGTCAGGCCAATCTGGATTCTAATCCTGACTGTTTATATCCCTGGGTGCTGTTTGCACCCATAGGGGTACCCCCCTGTTCAGCTCTGGGCACTGTTCCCCGCCAGCCCATTCCCTTCAGACATCTCTTTATGCCTGCAGGGCCAGGCTTCCTTCCAGCCTGTGGTGGAGACCACTTCATCCACCTGGCCACACAGCTGGACTACATTTCCCAGACACTCTGAGTTAGGTTGGGTCATGTGATAAAGTTCTGGCCAATGGAACATGGGCAGAGGGGTATAGGACACTTGCAGGTCTGGCCATAAAACAACTCCCTGGTGATGCTCTTCTTCACAGAGTCTCTGCTGATGTTAAGTCCAGGGCAGCACTGGAAGCTACCTGAGCTTGGCAGATCCTCCATCAGCCTGGGTCCCTGAGCACTCCCCCATTTCCCCAACCCCCAGTAATGCTGACTGGGCTTTCTGTGGAGTGAGGAGTAGACTTTTATTGAGCTAAATCACTGAGATTTGGGAGCTTACCTTTTATAGCCCCAAACATTACTTAATTAGTATACAACCACTCAGCCAAGTCATTCCTGTCTCCCAGGGGATGGATCTGGAATCCAGTCTGCTGACTCAGTGGTCGGCAAACGGCGGCTCGCGAGCCACGTGAGGCTCTTTGGCCCCTTGAGTGTTCTAACGCCACTTCTTCAAAATAGACTCGCCCAGGCCGAAAACCGACTTCTGCGCATGGGCCACGAAGTTTCAACCGCACTGTACGTGTGCACCCACACGTGGTATTTTGTGGAAGAGCCACACTCAAGGGGCCAAAGAGCCGCATGTGGCTCGCGAGCCGCGGTTTGCCGACCACTGTGCTGACGTATTGGGCCCAACCTCAGCAGTTAACCAGGGCGGCACCTGGGTGTAGCCATGGGAGTGGTGCCATCTCTTCACTTTCCTGTGCATTTCTTTTCTCCCTTGTCCATTTACCCTCCTCCTGCTTCTCTGAGTGCTGGGCCAGGGCAGCCAAGTTCCCAGCAACGGAAGGAAGACTGTGCAGGCCTCAGAGGACACATTTCTCAGGGGCTGCAACCGGCCCCATGCAGGTACCCCCCAGTAAACGATGCCTTTGTGTGAGGATCACGCTCCTTCCATGCAGTGCACAGTCACGTGTGCAACTATGCTGGCATCTCGGTCGGGCTCAGAAGCCAAGGGAGGGAGGACAGGGAGGCGGCCGGCAGGGACACCCATACAAGGAAACCGACGCCTCCACCGCTGCTCCCACCGCTGCCACCTTGCTAAATAAACTCCAGGTGCACACTGACCCAGGGCACTGTGGATGTCTGTTATCCCTGTTGCCATGACGACCAGTCACAGTACATGTTGACAAGAGTGATTTTATTCCTGCTGGGAGGGCAAAGAAAAGCATGGCCCATGGAGGACCTCGGGGTCCTGGAGGTGGTGGAGGGTGTAGAGCCAGGGGAAGATCTAGTGTGGGGACCTGCAGGCTCCCTCTGCAACCTGGGAGGCGCTGGGAAGGGTGCAGGCCTGCCTCTCAGCACCCCTGGGAGGGCTCTAGAGGGGGAAGCCCTGGGGAGAAAGGGGCAGGTAGATGTTACAGTGAAGGGGGCGGGGGTAAGCTTCATTGGACAGGCATTTTCTGAACCCTGCCTGGTCCTATGGCTGGGTCTGCAGCCGGGAGTCAGATGCACCTGGTCCTGCCCTGCCCACGTGGAGGTGGCACTCTCATGGGGCCTCCGTGATGCCCCGGCTGCATGTACCCCGTGTGATACCCAGTTATTCTGTGTTATTCCGGAGAGTCTGCAATGTTAGGAAGCCTCCCAGGGCTTTGAAGCAGGGCCGGCCCTCCGGTTGGCTCCAGCCTCTCCTACTCAGTGAGCCTCACCGCGCCCTCTGTGTCCTTCTGGGCTGGCTGTGGACTGCACAGCCTCAGCTGTGTGGGTATTGAGGGGGGTCTCCTGGGGAGTCTGGAGAATGGCCTTCCCCGCCCCTCCTCACTGACGTTTGTGCCCCGGACCCCGGAGCAGCTGTGCCATGGATGACCACAGCGTCCTCCAGTTCTGGACCTAATCTCACTGGGGTTTCACATTTTCGAAAAAGCATTTTTCCAAAAGCAAGTTTATAGTCGTATCTTACTGACCCGTCCCGAGCTGTGAGGCAAGCAGGGCAGACGTCAGGCTTCCAGGTTTGCCGATAAGGATGCTGTCCCCGGCTTCTCTCTTCCTCTGTGAGACAAGGGGGTTCTTCTAGATGGTCTCTAATGTCCCTTCAGCTCTGACTTCCTGTGACTCTAATATGCACACACAGGCAGGAGACACCACCTACACACACACACACACACACATACACACACACGCACAAGCCCTGGAGCTGATGGGTATATGCACACACACAGGCATGGCTCCATGTTGATTGTGTGCTGTACACACACACACACACACACACACACACACACACACACACTCCAAGTGGTGCTGTTTCTCCCCAGCAAAATGCACACTGTTTTTGCCCTGAAACCGAGCTGCAGAATCTCTGCCCTCCCCCTGCGTTCACAGTCAGTGGGAACCTACTGGGTCTAACTCCTGAAGATACAAAAGATGGCTCAAGCTATGTCCTTGACCCAGAGGATAGGGAGTAACCGGCAAACACTCGGGGTCAGAAGCCAGCTTCCCCAGGGAGGGCCTGGGGTCAGTGCTGTCGGCAGGGCCCCAGAGTTGAGAGGCAATGATCTAACGGGGGAGAAGAAGCCAGAGGTCTAAGCATGAGCTCAGAGTGTGGGGACGACGCGGTGGGATATGCCCTCATCACCAGGAGAAAAAGCAGACCCCCAGATAATCTGGATAAAGTCTCCTGCGACCTGCCAAGAACCTGAAATTCCATGAATAGTCTCTCTCTTTCTTTGAGATCTGCAAAGGCCTCTCTTGAGATGAAAACGGTCCCTGGGGGGCGTGGCACAGTCGGACACCTTGGTTTCTTCTTTCTAACCTTCAGCATGGTTTCGTTAATCAGTGTGTTTTTTAAAAGCCACATCACAGGATCTGGAGGTAATGGGACATAGGCTAAATATATTTGGATAAAGAAAAGCTGAGGATAAAGGGTATTTTGAAGGCATTGTATATGTGTTGAATTTTGAGGAAGAGAAGGAAAGAAGGAAAAATCAAGGAAAGTAAAACAGAGATGACAGGCAGCATCTAAAAAGAGGCGAGCCCAGACACCAGGCCCCGAAACCATCCTTCCCTGTCACCCGCAGCATCACCTGAGGAAGATGCCTTCTCTCTGGGTCTCGGTGCCTCCCCCACAAACTGAGGGGCTGGGCCACAGGACCTCGAAAGGTACCTCCTACTCTGATTCTGCCCAGTGTGAGGACCAGCTTTACCCCCATGACTACTGTAATCCCAGCAACAGGAGTTCTTTGTATAGAACTTTCTAGTTTGTAAAACTTGTTTGTCCCCATCACCCCACCTGCTTCTTACAGAAACAAAACTCAAGTCTCCTATGGAGAAGTGATGTACACAGCAGGGACGTGTCCCCTCTCCAGGGGGCCAGGGTTGCTATCTCAGCTTGCACCCAGCATATTGTTAGATGCAACACGGGTGGACAGACTGGAATTGATGAGCTGACACCCCTTGGAGATTCCAGGAGAAAGACTTGGAGTAGGCAGTAAGTGAGAAACCCCCCTGGCTGTTCGTGGAGGCATTTCTTCCAGCCTCCCACCACCTTTCCTTGCCTGCAGGACCCTCTGGGCATCCTCTACATTTTGGGAGATGTTCTTGGCAATGCTGGTGACCACAAGAGGCATGTTGCTTTGTTGCCTGGGGACAGTCAACAGGGTCCCTCTGGGCTGGCGGGAATAAGGCTCCCAGACAATGGAAAAGTCTGGCTTGTCTAGCTGTTTTGCCATAAGCCTTTGACTATGTTGATCTGAGCCTTTAACCAGCAGTGACATCATTCTTTCGTTTGACAAATGTTGTAGCACACAGACTGTGGCCAAGAGTGAGCCCAGGAGTCCTGAGTCTTTTTGAGGGCTCATACATGATCTGTGTGACCTTGGGTAGGTTGCTGAACCTCTCTGGGCTTTATTTCCTCATCTGCCAAACAAAGCCGTGGTCGCCTGCCCTGCCCCCACCCCAGGCTGCTGTATAGCTCCAGTGAGACCAGGGGTGTGAGAGAGTTTTCAAGAGGGTAAGTTACTCTATTGGTATGAAAGATGCCTGGCCACTGAATTTGATATTAAATAGGGAGGAGGACAAGAGGAGAGGAGGTAGAGAGGAGAGAAGAAGATGCAAAAAGGAGGGAGGAAGGACAGGAGGAAAAGAGGGAGGAGGGAGAGGAGGAGGAGAAGAAGAAAAAGGAGGACGAGAAGGGACAAAATAAAAGACATTGAGGAAGAGAGGCAAGGGGGAAGGATGGAAAGGAGAGGAGAAGCGGGTGTAGGGATCATTTAAACCTGCCTCCTGCAGGTCAGGGTCCTAATTGCCTGATGAAGACACTGCTGGGTCTTCCTATTAGACGCAGCAATTCTGCTCGAGGTTGATGCTTTAATGAACCCACACCAGGGAGGTGTGTGGGGGAGAGGGGAGCATAAAGGAACAGACAAGTGATCACTCTCCTCATGCTCCCATGCTCTTACCTCCCCTCCCCTACCGTTTCAAAGTTGTTTTGTTTTCTCTGTGCAATTTCCAGAGCTTGGAAAGAATTTGTACGTTCAATTAATCCCTCTTTAATTCCCCACCATCACTTTCCTGGAAGCTTAAATAAGAGAAACTCTGCAAAGGAAATAAGTCATGTCGCCGAGTCATTTCTTGCCTCTGCGTTGATGATCAGAGGAAAAAGGGGAGAAGAGGGAAGGGAAGGGAAGGGAAGGGAAGGGAAGGGAAGGGAAGGGAAGGGAAGGGAAGGGAAGGGAAGGGAAGGGAAGGGAAGGGAAGGGAAGGGAAGGGAAGGGAAGGGAAGGAGAGGAGGGAGGGGAGGGGGACACTTCAAACCCTATCAAGAGGAGGGAGAAGCTCAGAGCTCCAAGATTAGGCACCCAGGACTACATTTAGAACCAATTTGTAGACAAGTTGGAGGGAGTTCAGAGACAAGCCACCCAAACAATTAGAGGCAGGCAGCTTAATTGGCCCAGCTTGGCGAAGCAACTGCTAAGCAGGGAGCATTGGAGAGTCTGCAGCCAGAGGAGGCAGCATCAACACCGGTGAGGGGGAGGCACGGTGTAGCTTGTACGCAGAAGGGGATCCAGAAAAGAAATGGGGCCCAGAGAAGACAGGATCCAGCTCCGCCGGGCCTGGCGCTTCACAGGGAGACCGCTTGGCCACGTGGCGAACCCTCCTCACAGGCCATTCCTCCCCAAGCATCAGCGACAGCAGGGCACTCACTGTTTAATGCAGTCTTACAGCTGCCCTGCAAGGCAGATGCGTTCGTGCCATTTTTGCAGATGAAGAAACAGAAGCTCAGGGATGTTATGTAACTTGCCCAAGCTCTCTCGGTAGTAAAAATAAAGATTGAAACTCAGATCTGTGACACAGCAGCACCTCCTGGGAGCTGTGAGGGAAGGGAAGAGACAGGGAGAGGAGCCCCTATGGCTGAGGCTCCCAAGGGCTCCTTATCCAGCGGAAGCCTACCTCGGCGGGAAGCCAAAAGGTGACAAAGTCATAAGTGCAGGGCCTTAGACCAGCAGGGCCCCTGTCCTCGGGCCCCTGTGTCCTGAGGACCCCGCTTCTCTTTCCACGTGCTCTGGGCCTCTTGCCCTCTGAGGCCCCACTGGAGTGTCTCCGGGTGAGTACCGGACTTCCAGCCTGACAGATGTGGCTTGCAATTCTCCCTTTTCAAAAAAAAAAAAAAAAAATCTGGCCTCAGGCAAGTTACTTAACTTATCCCGGCCTGAGCTTACTAACAGCTTAAACAGAGATCACCACGTTTGGCTTATAAGGCTGTCGTAGGAGCACATGGGGCAGTGAGCATACAGGTGCTCTGTGAATCGCCAAATGCCGAATGCAAGAGGATGTTATCAGCAATAGTAACCTAATTGCATTCTAACTCACTGTAGACACCACTGAGCATCTCTGGGCGTCTCTTAACTTCAGGCTCCCACCTGACACACCCATTCCCCGATCCACACTCACCCTGGTTGGTCTACAGTGGGGCTGGCCTGGAATTAGAGCTGACCCAGAGGTGGCTCTGGAGGCAGGCAGCTGGTGAACATCAAGGTGAAGACAGCCAGCCATCTGCCTGGGCAAGCAGAGGCGACCGGCGTCAGAATGTGACCAGACGCCAGCACTGCAAATGCACAGCAGATGGCCCGTGGCCGCCTGGAATCAGAGATACATGGAACCGGTCATGTAAACCCGGCGGGAAAAGGGATGTCAGACCGAGCAAGATGTCTTGCACCTGATGGGACAGAGCCCAGAAATGGAGCGGAGGAAGGGATGGGAATGTGAATTGAAAGTAATAGCTCCAGGCACTTCCTGGCACTTAGAGGCACCTTCAGACCTCCTTAATTGTTGGGACATTGGCAGGCCTAGGAGATGGGCTCTCCTGTGGCCGTGGTTGCCCGGGTCCTGTTGACGCCATGTCGAGGAGCAGCAGATGCAGCAGACAGGGAGGTGCCGTGGGGAGAGCCCAGGCTGGACATACATGTCCTGGGAGAGTCGGGCCTCATTGTCTGGACCTGGAAATGACGCCAGGCCCTTCAGTTATCTCTGCTGAACACAAATTATAGAAGAGCCAACACTTAGCGAGTGCCTACTGTGTGCCTGGCTCTGGTCTAAGGCTTCACATGGCTGACTCTTTTGGTCCTTAAAGCATCCCTATGGGGAGATGTCATCATTATGCATTATTGTCGCTATTTCCCAGAGGCCCCATGAGGAAAACAGCCCAAATGGCAAAGCTGAGATTCACACCTAGGTTTTCTAGCTCTGAAGCCCCCCGCACCCTTAGCCGCTGCATGCTGCAGCCTTTTAAATCAATCCTGGCCCTGGCCGATGTGACTCAGCTGGGCATGGTCCCATGCACAGAAGGGTTGCTGGTTTGATTTCTGGTCAGGGCACATGCCCAAGTTGCAGGCTCAGTCCCCAGAGGGAGGTGTGCAGGAGGCAGCAGATTGATGTATCACTCTCACATCAATGTTTCTCTCTCTAAAAAAAATACATAAAATAAAAAAGAAAGAGATGGTTTCTGAGGTTCTTCACAAAATCTCAGAAAATCAGTGATGGGCCAGACCTTGACAATAATATGGCATGATCTGCTCATTTTACCAACGAGGAGACCCAGATAGTCAGGTGCCCAGCAGTGAGCAGACCTCCAGCTCCAAAATGCAGCCACTACATGGTTCAAAGGCATCGGGAAGAGGAAGATTTATCTCTCAGACAGATGTTTGGCTGACACCACAGCTGGGTCTGCCCACACAGTTGCTGCGTTGGCAGTGCATGTGTTGATATCATCAAAACCTCTCTTCATTTTAGGCTCAATACCTTTTGATATACTGGCCAAAAAAATCTAAGTAGTGCTTCTTGACTGCTGTGGTTCACAGATGGTGTTTGGGAATCTGGTGGAAGGTATGGATTATTTGGCAAGAAAAACAATAGACGTGCATTTCAGTTTGGGGGAGGGAGATTAGGAACCCTTTGAAGCTCCTCCATGAATCTCTCTTGGGGTCTGTGAGCCACAAATGATCAAACTCCTGCTCTAGGTTATGAGACAATCAGAGGGAAACATGTGTTTCCAAGTCTGTCTCAGAGAGTCTTCAGAATCTATTCTGTTCTATTCTCGCCGTTCTACCCTCCTCCTTCCCTTTGGTCCAAGGTAGAGAGTCCCTGCTCCCAGTGCCATCGCCTCTGCACCTGTCCCACTGGAATGGAAGGGATGGCCTTGGTCTCATGTGCCCGTGTGTCAGCCATGCCCAGCACACTGCCCCACACGTGCCCAGGCTCAGCACACATTTGTGGGTTGATCGTCAATGTATTGCACTGAAGAGAGTGAGTAGAAAGATTTGCACATTCCTTCAAGGTATCTGGTCCTTGGATTTTCCTTCCTGGGCATAGGGTCAGAGACAGGTGTGACAAAGGACTTGGCTGAAGTCAGTTTCCCCAAGAACAGAACCTGAAATGGGGATTTGGTGCGAGGGTTTAGTGCGGTGTGCTCTCGAACACAATCAGTAAGGTGTGAGGGAGGCAGGAGAGAGCAAAGGGGAACCCAGGCATAGCCCCACCCCAGGGATATGAGTATGTGTGAATAGCAAGGGACCAGGCTTTTGGTCCTGGTATCAGTCAAGGCGTGACACTAGAGACTTTCCCTGGCGAGGTGACACCAGTCAGGGCCAGCAGAGGGCGCTGCTCAGGAGGAAGGTACTATTGTGGCTGTTGCAGCCTGTATGCGTTCCCAGCAGGTGGGTTGAGGGCATGGTCCAGAGGATCTGGCTGGGACAGCGACAGTGTCTACTTTCGTACTTTGTGTGCCAGCTCAGGTCAATGGAAGGCAGCTGCCTAGAGCATTGCGTTGAGAAAGGGTGAGATGGCATGCAGGCCCTGGCACAGCTGGAAAGCACGATGATGGATTAGCCACGCCTGCGGGGGCTAAGGAGCGGCAGCAGGGCTGGCCATTCTGAGCCGCGGGGAAACGGGATCCATGTTTATCATCAGAGGTCTGCAGTGCTTTAGGGACTCCGGGGAAATTTTATGGGTCACACAATTTAGAATCAACGGTGTCAGATAGGTTTCTGTGCTTTCGCTGCTGTAGGTAGGAACCAGACAGGCAGCTGGTAGCTAAAAGACAGCGTCCCTGAACTAAAGCAAAGGCATGACTTAAACGGACAGCCTTTTAGCAGGAAAGGTAGTCACACTCAGAGCCCAGGCAGCAGTATACACCCGGAACTGGGGTGTCAGAAAATGGACAGGGTGCATTTGAGGACCTTAGCATCAATGCAACGACAGACTGAAGGCGAAGGCCCTTATTTTTTGGGCTTCTGTAGCCACAGGGCCTAGCAATATGCCAAACACACAGTGGTTTCTCAATAAATATGGTTTCGGTGTTTGAAACCAAATAAACCAAGCCTTGGGAAATTAACTCTGAGGTAGGAGGCAATCGCTCCAGAATTTCTGATGTAGCCTCCCCGACAGATCTGCCAGCCTGAAAGTGAGAAAAGCAGCCTGGCTTCCGCTGACTCTCAGGATGCGGTGGGTGGGTTTCCACTCCTCTCTGTCAGGAGCACAGATTTTGGTGTTGGGAGGAACTGGGGTGTAATGGAGAGATACGGCAATTTGAGATGTCACAGTTAGGTTTCATTTCCGTGGGCTTGGCTGGCCTGGTTGTGATTGAAGGAGCCTATTTCTTACCCCATCTATCCATCCATCCACCTGCCCATCCATCCATCCATCCATCCATCCATCCATCCATTTATTCTAACTACAGTAAAATGCACACATAAATTTACCATTTTAACTTTTGCGTAGGAACTGCAGTGACTGCCCCTGAGGGTCCCTCAGGCCAGGGGAGGCCACTGGGAAGCCCAAAAGTGCTCTAACAAGGACAGCAATGAGGACACTAGCAACAGCCTTGACCACAAATGCCTGAACCTCCCTTCACAGGTTTTATTCCTTAGGTTTTGAAACATCTTAGGCAGGGGAGAAGTTACCACTCCCCGGATATCCTGGGCCGGGTGGACCTGGGGAGGGAGATAGGACAGGAGACGCACCCTATAGAGCACCTTCTGGAGAAACCAGGATTGACCTAAGCGGTTGTCATCAAGGAGGGACACGCAGTATGGCTCTTGAGAGGAGGGTGAGCCAGAGATTGTATAATGGGTGGGTCACCCTACCGAAGTGTGCCCTCCCTTGGCATTAATCCATAGGGTGTTTGGCTTCCTCCTGCTCAGTCATTCTCGGCCTTCAGTCTTCAGTTCGAATAGAATTACCACTTGATCCAACAATGCTACTCCTTGGTACATACCCAGAAGGACTGAAACCAGGGACTCGAACAGACAGTGAGCACCAACATACATAGCAGCGTTAGTCACCAAAGGGCAAAAGCAACCTGACTGTTCACCAACAGACGCATGGATAAGCAACATGGGATATGCACGATGGAATATCACCCAGCCTTATGAAGGAATGAAGTGGTGGTCCACACTACAACATGGATAAAAGTCTTGAAGACCTTGTGCTGGATGAAATAAGAGGGTAAATACTCTGTCATTCCACTTAACTGAGGTATCTAGGGTAGGCAAAGTCACAGAGACAGAAAGTAGGACAGAGGTTGACAGAAAGTAGGAGGTGAGTTTTCCCTGGTGCACAGAAAATTAATAGACGAAGGGGAACTAGGATCCAGAGGAAGCAGAAGGGGATGGGGATTTATTGTTCAATTGGACAGGATTTCTGCTTGGAATGACAGAAGGTCTCAGATGGATAGTGGCGAACTTTGCATGGCATCATATATGAATCCAACATCTCTGCATTGTGCAGTTGAAAGGGTTAAAATGGTAAATTTATGTGTGCATTTTACTGTAGTTAGAATAAATGGATGAATGGATGGGTGAGTGGATGGCTGAGTGGAAAAATAAATAAGAAAACAAATTGAGTTCAGGGCTCATGGACTTCCGAAAGCTTCCCTAGACCCAGCTGATGGGAGCGCCGTTCTCTGCACCTGCGACACCCGCTCTCTGATTATTAATGCACTTGACTGACTCCACACTGAGCTGTAAGTGCCTCTGGACCACGTCCTCTTCTGCTTTATATTTCTGGCTCTATCCATGTGCCTAGCATAGTATGAGAATATGATAATTCTGTTTTAAATTAATGGGTCTCATATATATGATATGTTTGAAATACACTTCATAGCTTTCAAATACATGAAACAGACATCAACTGCTATCACGATAGTGGTTGGTTAAACTTGGCTCAGGTTCTTTTTAAATGTATCAGATTGTCCTTTCCATTATAATTTTTAAAATATATATTTTTTATTGATTTTTTTTACAGAGAGGAAGGGAGAGGGATAGAGTTAGAAACATCGATGAGAGGGAAACATCGATCAGCTGCCTCCTGCACACCCCCAACTGTGGATGTGCCCGCAACCAAGGTACATGCTCTTGACTGGAATTGAACCTGGGACCCTTCAGTCCGCAGGCTGATGCTCTATCCAAACCAGTTAGGGCTCCATCATAATTTTAATAAGCAACGTAGCAAGGAGATTGATTTGGGGAAAAAACTGAACGTCAGATATGAAATAAATGGTAGACAGTTTATTAATAGTTCTTGACATGCACCGATACCCTTGCCAAGGAAATTCCTCTCTCTCTCCCTCCCTGTGGCTTGACTTGGACTCCTCCTTTAGGTAGATGCCACCACCTCTGGGGAGCCTCTTACGCCAGGTAACACCTGCTCTCCCTGTCCTTAGCTGCCACGAGCTTGCATGCACCACCATCTCTCCTGTCATCATACATGTCACACCGCATTATATACACTTGTGTACTTTTTCTGTCTTCCTCACTGGACAGTGAACTCCACGAGAGCAGAGACTGCTACATGCCCAGCATCTAGAAAAATTCCTAGCACAGGGAGGTACTCAATAAATAGTGAGTATTGAAAGGGTGGCTAAAGGATTGAGGAGTGAATGAAGGCCGTCATGGAGGCGTGAGACTGTGTAGCGTGTATGGCCAGTTCCTTTTAACTAGCGGAGACAGGGGAGAGAGGGAAGGTCCAGAGACAGGAGGTAAGTTTTCCTTGGTGCATAGAAAATTAATAGACAAAGGGGAACCAGCATCTAGGTAGCCCGCCTCGTGGTCCCATGCTATTTACATTATGACACTGCTCCCTGCTCCCTGAGAGCTCCATATTTCTTCTGTCCAAGATGATCTATGACCACCTGGCACCTTTGGGATAAAGTCACAAACTCCCCATGCATAGCCTTTTGAAAGTATCATCCATTTAACAGAGGGATTCTGGAGAACAATGCATCCCAACAAAATGTCTTTTGTATAACTGGGTTTAAAACTTGGACTCGGCTGGTGGAGGATAGAATTTGAAGCATTTTGCATTCTCTTTGGGTGTCCTCAGATCTTTATCATGCGACCTGGCTGCTTCCTTAGGGAAGTTTGGATCAAGTGGGATTGTCATCAAGTCAGCTGATATCTGCTCGCATGAAGCTATGATCAACGCTGGTGGCTGGTGGATATTTAATATTTCCCTTACCAAGAAACCGGAGGCACGAGGTTTCAGGGTCAATTAAGCGAGTCCATGGTGTTGTCAAGGACTCAAGGTCCTGCTCTTCTGCCCTCTGTGTGCCTGTGATCTCTTCCCTCAGGTCCAGGAAGGCTGCCCCAGCTGTGAGAGTCATGCCCTTGCCCATCAGAACTTCAAGGAGGAAGGAATGCAATGAGAGCAAAGCTGGCTTTCTCCTTCCCAGGGAAAAAAAATCTTCCCCCCTCAAAACACCAGATGGACTTCTCCTTGTGTTTTACTGCGTAGACCTGGATCACATGCTCACCGCTAGGCCTATTGCTGCTAAAGGGAAAGACCAGTTCCTGTTTCATGACCAGTCGTGATTCGTGTCTTGAGGTGGGGCACAGTGCCTGCAGTATGTGGAGAAGAAGGGAGCTGCCTCCCAGCATGTATGGATGAAGCACACCCGTTTCTTCACACTGGCCATGGTTGTGATTACGGACTGAAGTGTGTTCACTCTCTCCCCTTGGCAGAATTAGAAACACACGGGCACATTAGTATTCTTCTTCCTTTTTCTAGCTTTCAGGTAGACCTTATCTTTCCTCCTTTACCCTCTTCACCACTTTCTCCCCACCAGCAAAGGGTCAGGTGGTAAATATTTTCAGCTTTGTGGGCTACTTGATCTCTGTCGCAAGTACCGTACTTAGTGTCCAGCATTGTAGCATCAAAATAGCCATAGACAATATGTACATGATTTGACTACATTTCAGTAAGACTTTATTTATGCAAACTGGCTACATACCAGCTTCGGTCCACAGGCCATAGTTTGGGAACTCCTGTTCAAGTCATTGATACATTCATCTCACAGACATTCACTAAGAACCTCCTATGTTCCAGCCACTGTCTAGGTGCTGGAGATAACATAGGAATCGAAGTATACCCGGTCTGGGCCCTGCAAAGCTTATGCACTGCTCAGGGAGACTCATCAGAAGCACATGACCAAGTAAAGAACATTAAATGCAGACTGTGATGCGTGCTGTGGTGGAAGTCGAATGATGTGATAGACCAGTGGTCGGCAAACTCATTAGTCAACAGAGCCAAATATCAACAGTACAACGGTTAAAATTTCTTTTGAGAGCCAAAAACCAACTTCTGCGCATGGGCCATGAAGTTTCAATCGCACTGTACCTGCACGCCCGCATGTGGTATTTTGTGGAAGAGCCACACTCAAGGGCCAAAGAGCTGCATGTGGCTCGCGAGCCACAGTTTGCTGACCACTGTGGTATACAGTTTCGAGGTTGGCAGAGCGGTGGAGATGGGCCTAGTTTATTTTTTTTTTTATTTTTTTTTTATATATATTTCTTTATTGATTTCAGAGAGGAAGGGAGAAGGAGAGAGATAGAAACATCAATGATGAGAGAGAATCATTGATCGGATGCCTCCTGCACATCCCCCACTGGGGATCAGGCCTCAACACAGGCATGTGCCCTTGGCCGGAATCGAACCTGGGACCCCTCAGTCCGCAGGCTGATGCTCTATCTACTAAGCCAAGCCGGCTAGGGCTAGATGGGCCTAGTTTAAATGGGTTGGTGAGAGGAGGATGACATTTGAGAGCCAAGGAATGAGAAGGAACTTGTTACGTGAAGAAAAGGCAACGGGAACTGAAAATGCCAACACTTTAGGGCAGGACTAGGTTTGACATACTCAGGAAGCCACAGGGCAGCAGGGAAAGAACAGACAAGGGAGAAAGAAGCAGGCAGGGGCCAGCAGGAGGCGCCTGGAAGGCCTGAGAAGAACCACGGAGTTTATGCCAAGAGCAGCGTAGGGTTCCACAAAGGGCTGTGGCAGAGCACCGATGTACACTTCCAAATGGTCAAACCGACTGACACATGGATGGCGGGGAGGGAGGAGCGAAGCAGAGAGGTCCTTTAGAAGTTATCTCAACAGCCCCAGAGGTTTATAAAGGGTTGTCTCAACTCACTTCCATTGTGGATACAGCGGGGTCCCTCTGGATGGTGAAGTTGGGCTGAGGGGAAGAAACCTGGGAACTTAGAAGCACCAGACAGAAAGTTCCAGAAAGGTAAACTGGCTTCTCTATGGAGATATTCAGCGAGACAGTTCACTGAAGGCCCCAAGACAAGGTTGCCTGGTACCCCTCCAACCCCAGCAGCTCAGAGGGCGCTTGCACATCTGCTGGGTCATGCTGGGTCCTCCTGAGAAGAGGAAGGGGTGGCAGGGCTCACAGCTGCAGCCAGGCTGGGGGCGGGGATCGGGGAGGCACGCACTCCCGTCTCTTCTGCTTCAGTTACTGAGTCTCACCCCGCAGCGCTGCACTCCAAAATGACATTGGCGCAGGGGCTGGTCGGATTGTGTATTTATTCCTCACTTTGTCCCACAGAGGACTGGAGGCCACTTTCAAGAAAATACATGTAACAGAATAGAAAAAAATTAAAGATATCAAAATTAATACTAATCAGGTAAAAAATCGAGACCAGCGAGCAGAAGAGAAAGCCAAAATGCAGGTTAGCACATCCTACATGGTTGCCATCACTGATAGGTCTGGAAACCCTGTCTGTGCACCCATTCCTACTGTCTGTGTACATCCCCTCCAGCGTTATTTACTCCCACCCTGGGGCCTTGCCTGCCAGCTACACGGTGATCGCCGCGCACCTGTGCGGTGCCCATGAGGAGGGCCCCTGTCTCCCCGCCTGCCTCCGAGGTGACCTCAGAAATGGTGCTTCTCCTTCTCTGGGCACGGAGGAGACACTGCGACTAGTATTCACAATTTTCTACTCAATTGCTTTCTTCTGGGCTTGGTTTAGCTTAATGATTTCCCAATCAGATTTGAATTTCTTCACATTACTAAAGTCAAAATGCTAACCAGCAAGGCAAACGGAACCGAACGCTGAGATTTCCATCCTGAAGTGACAGGGGAAGGCAGCTGGGCTCCCGGCCAGAGGTGCTGGGAGTGGATCGAGGCCAGAGGGAAGCTAACTAGGTGCTCGGAGATGGAAACAAGGCAGTGGGGGCCAGCCTGGCTCCTGCGTGGGTTCAAGGATAAATGCTCATCAAGCTTGCAGCCCTGGCAGTCTGATCCAGTTGTACCATCAGCCTCACCTGTGCCAGGTCAGACGACACCTCCCTCAGCTGAACCTGGTGGGGATGGCAGGGCTCCATCACGAGAGGTAGCCTGGGGACCTGACAGAGGGTGACCAGCTCTTCCAGATACTGGGAACCCCCTCAGGCCTGGGGGAACCAGAAGGGTTGGTCGCCCTACAAGAGAATGGGACTTAGATTATAAGAACCAGCTTCGGTGCCAGCTCTGCTCCGTGCCACCCATGTAACCACGGGCAACACACGTCTCCCTCTCCATAAACTAAGGACTGTAATCCCTTCCCTGCCTACCTCGCAGGGCCGTTCTAAGGGTCACATCGGATAATGGATGTGAAAGTGCTTAAGGAACACTAAAGCACTGGGCAGATGTAAGAGGGGTTTTATTACCTAGTGTTTACGACCTGGAGGCCAGAGTATTAACAATTTCAATTAATCAAATAAATGGAAAAATAAATTGGTTTTATGGAAGCAGATTCCCGCACCTTGCCAAGGGTTCAGGGCTGGGGCAAGGGAAGGGAAAGGAACTTGTTTTTGAACTGGGCTCACCCCAAGTAGAGGCTCCCTCCAGCCCACCCTCAGCTCCAGGAGCCCAGATACACCTGACTGGGACCCACAAGCTCGGCCCCAGGATGGGGTCTCAGCAAGATCCGTTCTCAGCCACGGAGAAATCAAAGGCAGTTTATTTGTCATTGTCCGTGCTGTGGTTAAGTAAAACCGCCAAGTGTCAGCCGAGCACCATTGGCCTGATTTACAGGGGACTTCACAAGCAGCTGAGTGCTTCCCCTTGAACGTCGGTGTGTGCTCACAGTATCCCGGACATGCTCAGGAAGCAGCATCCCGAAGACCCGATGCAGGAGGAGGTGACAGCCCAAACAGCCCCTAGAGGGTCCTGGTCCTCTCCCCCTCAGCAGTTTTACTCTGGACATTGTCCCAGATGCAGATGGGAGTGTCGTCCTAAGCAGGGCAGGCGCTGTGCTGGAGGGTGAGTCCTGACGCTGGCCTTGAATACGGACATGGCTGTAATGAGCTGCTCCCTCTTCCTTACCTGAAGGCAGGTCGTGGTTGGGGCATAAACGTTAAACTCACTTTCACAGATCATCGGGGGCCCTTTGAAGGACTTTCTCCTCTGGGTGAGGAGACAGGTAGAGGAATGGCTGCACATAAACAGTTCTAATATAGGGCCGTCTGAGTGCACGGTAAGAACTGTGCATGCCAACACGGACTTCGGCAGGGCAAGTGAGAAGCTCATCAATAATTTAGGAGCAAGTGTGCTGGGGACAATTGGCGATGCAGATCATCGGTCCTTGTACAATCAGGAATAGATTGTACCCAGCACTTTGGACGTAATAAATAGACTGTTCCTTCTTTCTCTCTCTAAAGCAGGGGTGGGGAATGTCCAGCCTGCAAAATCATTGGGTCTGGCCCCGGTAAGGCATTAGGGGCGAGTTAATTCAATGTTTGACTAAATAGAGCAGGCTAATTTTTAAGTTGATAATTTTGTATGGCCCGCAAACGATGTTATGAATATGCAATGGCCCTTGTCAGAGAAAAGGTTCCCCACCCCTGCTCTAAAGAAAGCTTTTGAAATGGAGACGAACCAGAACTATTGACTATCCCACACTATCTTTGTGAAGATTTGTGCAATCTGTGTAACTGACAACAGATTAACATGCATGAAAAATAAAGTGTTTCTGTGAATCAGTGGCTCTCGACTGAGGGTGATTTGGTGATGCCTGGAGGCATGCTTGTCACATCTGGGATAGGAGGGGGTTTTGCTTCTGGCCTCTGGTGAGAAGAGGCCAGGGATGCTGCTAAACGTCCTCCAATTACAGAACAGTCCTCCACGAGGAAGAACCATCCGTCCAAAATGTCAATAGTGATGCTGTTATGAAACCCAGCTATAAATCAACACGAAAAAAGATCAATTCAATAGAAAAATGGACAAAAGATTTGGAGAGGTAAGATCAGGAAGTGGGAACAGAAATGGTCCTGGAGCAGGGAACTCTGGTTATTGGGGGGATGCAAATGAAAGCAAAACGAAGGGGCCATTTTCCACTGTCCAGTCGACAGGAATTAAATGGTGCGAGAGTAGGTTTGGTGCTGGTCAGGCTATAGAGTAATGGGAACTCATGCTAATGCAGGTACAACCACGTTGAAGAGTGGCTTGACAATACCTAGTTAAATGGAAGACACGCCTAACCAAGCTGAGCAATGCTACCCTAGAGAAGTCATCCTCCGGGTGCAGAGAGAAACACAAGCAAGAAAGCTAATGGCAGCCCTCCAGAAGTGAAAGATTAGAACAAGCTAACAGTCCATCGAAGGGAAGGAGATGATGAAACGAATGAGCATGCATCAATGTGGTTAAAAAGCAAAAATGCAAAAGAAACAGGTAACAATGGGTCCTGTAGATCGTCTTTATGCTTATCTAGAGATTGAAAACTGGCAAACCAAACTGTTGCCAATGCTGATATGTACTATTACACGTGTACTAAAAGCGTCCAATCTAGCGTGGGAATATTCACTTCTCTCTGGGGAAGGCAGGAATAATATCTAGGAGGGTTTCTGTTACATTTATAATGTTTCATTTCCCAAGGTGGGTGGTGGATATTTGTTCTGTTATTCTCTATTGTTCTCTGTATTTATTAATACAAAGAAAATGAAATGCCACAGGAAATAGCAGGGTCTTCTGAATGTCTAGTGGTCCCATGGAACCCAGATTGGAGCAGGGTATCTGCGAGAGGTCCTGAAGGGAGAGCTGCTGTCCATCTTGCTCTGCAGCCCTTCCATGACCATGGCTCATCTAGGCAAACATGAGCCACGAAGCCCATATTTTACCTTCATGAATCAGTCCCTCTGAGGATTGGGATCTGCATGGTTTTGGAAGTTCTCAGTTTCAGACTCTGAAAGCGAAATTTTCTCTCTGGAAGAAGGTCATTCCATTATCACCTTCAAGATCTAAGAGGCAGATGTTTGTGATAGTCCCTGGGGACAGTGGCGACAGTTGGAGGGGGCCCATTGTGGGCACAGGCAGTGCAGATGGCTGAAAGCGGGAGGGGAGGGAATGGGAGTGTTCCCAGAAATGGCAGCTGTGTGTTTCGAGGTAGGCCGGTTCCTGGAAAGCATAGAACAGGTATATGGACAGTGCCGACCACTCCTATGGGATCTTTGTAAGTGGGTCCTGTGATTTTCTTGGGAGTGCTCATGGGTATTTTCCCTTCATACTGACCAGCCTCAATTCAGGCAAACAGCTGAACATGGAATAATAAGGTGTGATCTACAGATAAACCTGACATTCAGGATCCTACCATCACTTGGGTCTGAAGTCAGGAGCTCCCCACCCTCAGTTTAAGAACTTTTCTACTCATGGCCGGGAGTGGGATGTGATAAGGGTCATAAACTCATTGAGTCCCATCCCTTACCATGCTTGGGGGAGCCAGTGTGGCCAAGATTCTGAAGATAGCTAGAGCTCTGCCTGCCACTGCCTGACATGGAAGCCACACTGTCGAGGTGGTAGTTGTGGACTTCCTGGGGCCCTGACAATAGGATGCATGGAGACCTTTGCCCTGAAATTCAGGAGTCTGTGAGGCTGATCATGTAAGGGTGTCTCTGAGGCCTTCTGGGCAGTAAGCCAATAGGGGTAAGTGATTCCATACAAGGTCATGGGTGAGGAAGCCACAGTCAACAAGGGTGGCAAGTGGCTGTCAGCCAAAACCTGCTAATATATGCGAATAGCAAGCCCATCCATCTCTTGGCTGGTGTGAAATTAACACATTGCTCAATATGGTCAATTGGCACTGGATTTTCCAGCTTCAGAGAAGGAACAGAGCACAGACTCCAGCCCCTGCCAAAGAAGATACCAGAAATCTAAACAATGCAATGTCTCCTGTAACCTGGAACCTGGCCTCAGTGAACACCTCAACTGAACTAACTGGAAAGTCTTGAGAGATTGCTAGTAAATCCCTTGGTGAGAAGTCACAGTGGTAGTGGGGTGTTTACTTTTTATTTTCCATGTCCACCCAGCACACATCTGAATGGCGGAGATGAATTTATTTGAAGGAATTTAAATGAAGCAAAACATCCTTTTGTTTTTCCATTTGTTCAGTTTGTCTTGACAAAGAGCTTATATAATTCCAAAGACCAGAAACCTCTCTGGACACAGAAGACTTTTAGAAACATTTATAAAATTGGCACAAAGAGGATCGCTGCAGTGTTTCACACTATGTAAAATGAATGAATGAACTATCCTCAAAACATAGATGTTGATGGGTATGTTCTATCAGTAGGAGCTGGACTATGATTGGGTTTAACCCTTTGCACTCGCTTGCTTTTTTCTCGATTCCTTTATTCTAATGCTAACCGTGTCGAGTCACACTCGACATCCGAGTGCAAAAGGTTAAGGTCTGATCACAGTCTTCAGGGAGCTTTCATTCATTCAGAAAATATTTACTGAGCACCTACTATGTGATGAATATGCCTCCAGGTACTGGTAATGTGTCACTGGAAGAACAAAGACTCTAGAGGAAGGTCTCATTTCAGTAAGAGATGAACATGCACAAATAAACCATACAAAACAAAACACAGTAACAAATGATAGAGTTTAGACAGTGATGACTGTTGTGAAAAATATCCAGTAGGATAGTATGTAGAGGGTGACTGAGGCCCAGACATTGTCCCTGCCATCCTAGCTCATATACTGTAGCTGGGACTAGGATAATGGGAAGATGCTCTAATTGACCCAGCTGGAGGGGTGATCCTGAGGTAGTAGCCTAAGGTGTTATATACCATCTCCAAAAGTGGTGAACTCTAGTTTAATCTGGAATATGTACTACTACCCAGGGGAGATCAGTCTGGTGGGTGGGCCAGGGTAGATGGGTGGATAGATTGAAAAATCTGGCCCTGATATTTTAGAGCTCCTCCCATCAAGAAATGTAATCTCTTTCTGCACTGGGCTGGCCAATAGAATGTGTTTGTTGGAAGAGGTACTGGGTAAGTTCCAGAGCCAGGATTTCAAGAGTCATGGATTTTCTGTTTGGACACTCCTGGGAATCTTGAAACAGCCACATGCTGAGGAAGCTCAGTCTGGCCTGTTCTAGTAAGAAAGACCACATGGGGGGAGAGAGAGAGGCCATGAGAGGATGAGCAGCCATTCCAGCCACCTTACCTGAGGCCCCAGACATGTGGGTGGAGCCATCTAGGATGCCCCAACCTTTATTGCAGTAACCTGAATGAAGCTAGGCAAGACGCAGCCAACCCACAGAATTAAGAGAAATGGTAAGCTAGGAAGTGGTGATGCAACAATAACTAACACGGAAGGTAGCACTGAAAGACACAGATACAGCAGAGACATGGTTCTCTGGGGCCAGTCAGGTCATAGATATGCTCATCAGATTTTGTTCAGGGCAGAGGTTCACAGCAGCCCAGGACTCAGGCCTGGAACAGTGGGCCCAAGGCTTGAAGTGCCAAGACTCATTCCTGACCCCTCTCTCTGAGTCCTAATGGGCTCAACGACTAGGTGGGGAAGCGTCAAAGGAAGTAGTCTTCAGCAGCACTGAGCAAGGGCAGACCTCTCGGGAGAAGGACCACATTTAGAAGAAGGTCAATACAAAGGCACAAGAGTCAAGTACCCAAAGGGTGGTCAGATACTGAGAGTTTTAGGAGTTTAGAGAAGGGATGGTCACTCGGGTGATAAACAGTTAGTGATGGAGTAAGTGGACATGATTATTCGAACCTCCCTGAACCAGTCTCATGAGGTGGTGGAGATTTGAATGAATGAAGAGTTGGACTGCAACCAACAAAAGTGGATAGAAGTGATGGAGAGGGCACTGAGGAAGGGAGAAACAGAGAGATGGGGTGGGAGAAAAGGAGAGAAGGCAAGATCCAGCTTGCCAGGGGAAGACAAGCAGGCCCAAATGGCTAAGAGAGGGCCCATCTAGATGATCAGGAAATAAAGGCTACTTGTGAATGCTAAGATAAGTAACTTTGCTTCTAGGTTGTGCCACATGAGAGACCCTCTGGGTTTTTGAGTAAGGAAATGATATGTGCTTTAAAGATAAATGTTTAAATGGATGGATGGATGGATGGATGGATGGATGGATGGATGGATGGATGGACAGATGGGTGGGTGGATAGATGGATAGGTGAATGGATGGATATGCATCAATAAGGACAGTCATATATGTGCCTTAAACAAAGATATGAATCAGTGGATGAAAGGATGGATGGATGAATATGTAACTATGAATGCACACAGATACGCACTTTAAAGATAAAGGTCTGAATAGGTACATGAATGAATGCATGTGTGGATAGATGCATGGATAGATGGATGAGTGGATGAATATGTGGCCAAAGGAAGAGCCCGAGGAAGTCAATTAAGTCTTCTGGGGAGCAGCTCTGACATGTCATCCATCATGGCTGCTGCTCTCCGCTGCCCCACTCCCTGGGGCCCATCCCATCAGCCCCCTCCTGCAGGCTCGCCTGAGTGTTGTGAAATGGTTTAGGAGGGAGTGTCATGAGGGTGACAGGAGCTCATCGATCCCAGCCAGGCTCCAGCTCCTCTGGGAGCAGATCACAGCAGCACGGGATGAAGGGTGCAAAACTGGAGACCCAGGCATGTCACTCTTCTGCGTGCCTCGGAGGCCCCACCTCCAGAGTTTTGGCAAAGGGGGCTCCCAACCGCCTTGCTTCCTCACAGCATCGAGCACAGTGCCAGGCACATAGTAAATGCTCAGTGAACATTTGATGAATTGAAATTTCCTGAAGTTCCCTGGATGGGACAAAGAAACAGGCTATGTGTAACTGACACCATCCCCTTGTTAGAGAGAAAGACAGAGTGACTTGAACAGTCTGTAACCTGACCTTCAAGGGAAGACATAAATCAGACCTCATCAGCTTTCAGGGAAATAAATTCTATGAAATGAGCCTGCCATCTGCCTTTTGTGATATAAATCAAGCTTACATGGGCTCTTTTTTTTTTTTTTTGCCTACAGGCTGAAGTCCATATTCCTTAGCAAAATACACACAGACCCCCACAATATGACCTTAAGGTTTTAAAATATTCATATGGTCATTCATTTATTGATTGCTAACTATGTGTAAGAGACTATCAAGCCTTGGAACCCTGAGATGAATGAGATACATTCCCTTCCCTCAAGGAGAATACTCTCTATTGGGGAAACTGGTGCTTGTATATCTCCGATCATTTTAAATACATCTGTAGCTACATATTACAGCACAATGACTAAAAAGGCAGGCCCATGCACATGGCCCAGAGGAGGAAGGGGTGAGGGATTCACTCTGCCTGTGGGTCAGGGAAGGTGTCATTTCATATTTAAGCTTATTCTGGAAGGTTAAGTGGAAGTTTCCAAGGTCAAAAAGAAGGGCAAGAAACTCCAGGCAAGGGAACTGTCTTAGTTAAAACCTTTGGTTGCAACTTAAGAAAGTTGAAGTGAAATAGCAAATTTAATGTCTGGAGACCTGCCCTGTGAATTCAGAGGTTGGTTGCACAAGGCTAATGCTTTGTAAGCTGCAAAGTGGGGGCAAATGCTAGGGCTTATTATAGAGGATGCTCTTGCTCTGCATGGTGATTGATTGGCCAATTGGGCACAACTCAGTGGGAGCAGACCATCGAACCTCCCTGAACCATGACATGCTAATAGCCAGCCTACCACAGTGAGTCATTAATTTGAGGTTTTCCCTCGGATGGATGGATGGATGGATGGATGGATGGATGGATGGATATGCACCCAGGTACCCATTTGACTTTTGTTTGACTGTGAAAGGAATGATGGAGGATGGGGGTAAGGGAGGAGGTCAGACAGACTTGGGACTAAAGGGTGATGGTCACTATCGTTTGAAGTCATCAAAAATAAGAATCACTTGGTGGTAATCAAGTGATCTAATGAAAAAAAGGTCATTTGGGTACCATTTGTAATTTTTTAGAATAAAGACACTGAAAATCAAAGAATTCATCAACAATGGACTAAGTATCTACTGTTTGTGAAAACCTGTGCTAAGCAGAATGAGGGCAATAGAGGCAAAAAATTGCATAGACCCTCCCCTCAAGGAGTCTGAGATTTATAACAAAGTCTAACGATACTATTGATGAGTACTAGGTCCAAACCCAACTCTTGATCTCCACCCTCAAATGCATTCATTTCCTCCACTCATTTCCATCTAGCTAAATGGTGCCTCCATTCACCAAATTGCTCTGGCCCCAATCTGAAATTTAATTCCACTCTTTCCCTCCCCCTTCCCTCCCCGATCTAGTCCATCAAGGAGACCTGTTGGCTCTTTCTGCAAAGGAGATCCCAGTCCTGTAGCTCCTAACCCCTCCACAGCCACCACTGTCATCTCTGCCTGGATTGCTGCTTCCAAACTCACCTTCTCACTACCCAGCAGCCAGATTGACCTCTTCAAAATGCAGATCAGACCACTGCACCCACTCCTCTCAGCCCCTCCCCCACAGAGTTTCCCTTCATGCTCAGACCAAAATCCAAACTTTTTGCAGGGCCCACTGAAGCTACTAAGTTCTGTACCACTTTATCCCTGCCCATTTTTTAAAAAAATATTTTTTTTATTGATTTCAGAGAGGAAGAGAGAGGCAGAGAGAGAAACATCAATGATGAGAGAGAATCATTGATCGGCTGCCTTCTGCTCGCTCCCCTACTGGGGATGGAGCCCACAACTTGGGCATGTGCCCTGACTGGGAATCGAACAGTTGACTTCCTGGTTCATGGGTTGACACTCAACCACTGAGCCACTCTGTCTGGGCCACCCCTGCCCATCTTTTAACCATGGCTCTCACCCTCATCCACTACACTCCAGCCATTCTTCTCTCTCCCACCAGACTTACTCCCACCCCAGGGGCTTGGCTTTGCTGTTCCCTCTGCCATACCCACTCTTCCCCCAGAGCTCCACAAGCTCACTTCCTTCCCACATTCACACTCTGCTTCTCTGAGGGCCACTGCTGAAATAGCCACACTCACCTCGCCTACCTCTCTTTCCTCATCCAGCTGTTTCTCAGAGCAATGACACAGTGCATACAGCGGACACTATCTGGTGTTTGAATGAATGCATGCAAGAGAAATACCAGGGAAATGGGAAACATCTGCCGGTGTTGGGTTCTAGGAGATGAATATGATCTCACCAGGTGGACAAAGAATGAGGACATTCTAAGCAGAGGGAATAAGACAAAGCAAGGCAGAAAGATGTGGAAGAACATGGCACATGTAAGGGAGTGGCGGCAACTCAGTGAGAAGGCTCGGGGGTGCCTAGGAGACAGTGGTGGGATGCAAGGCAGGGCAGATCTCAAGGGCTCTGTGCATCGTGCCAGGGAGTGGGTGGGCAACTGCAGGAAGACATCTCAGACAGTGGCAGGCTACTGCAAGGGTGGCAAAGGGAATCCTGGAGATAGAGTTGCTGAGCCTAGAGCTGAAAGACCTTTGGGTTCAAGGTGGCTCAGAAGAGCTGGCAAACCTCCCTATTACTACTGCTGTAATATAACAAGTAACAGGACTCCACTGCCCACCCTCTCCCAGGTCTGCTTATCTCTGTCATTCAACTGACCGAAGACTTTGTTCTGTGTCTGTAGTTCAGATTCTTCAGACAAAAAGATATGTGATTGACTCACTGCTAAGAGAGTCCATGCTTTATAGGCCAGCGGGCAGCCAGGATGGTCTCTCCTGAGTCCCGTGTTCCTGTCTGATTCGATCAGATGCAGCCTGGCTAGAAAGAAGTTCACAGACATGAACTTGGCTGCTTGGCCCTCCTGCCCCCAGTAGGCACCATGTGGGGCAGTTCCTTCTGTAGGAGTAGGAAGACCCACCTCCCGAGGGCTGTCTAGGACTGCATACAAGGCCAGGAAACACAGTAATCCTACAATTAAAAGCAAAGTAGTCATCATCTCAGTTCTTCCAAGTATTTGCTGAGCTTGGGAGAGTCCCCATGTACTCTCAACTTCAAGTTCCTCCTTTAGTGTAACCAGTGAGGCTCCTGCAGATACAGGCATAAAGGAGGCGGGCCCTGAGTGTGCAAGGCCTCAGTATGCCCACGGGCACTGCCAGGAGGTCAGGGAAGCTGCTCCTGGCTCCGAGAGAGCCCCACCAGCACTGGCTTCAACAGTAAGGACCTTTGCCCTAGCTGGTTTGGCTCAGTGGATAGAGCGTTGGACTGCAGACTAGGAGGTCTCGGGTTCAATTCTGGTCAAGGGCACATGCTCGGGTTGCAGGCTCGATCTCCTGTAGGGGACGTGCAGGAGGCAGCCGATCAGTGATTCTCTCTCATCATTGATGTTTCTATCTCTCTCCCTCTTCCTTCCTCTCTGAAATCAATAAAAATATATATTTTTTAAAAAACCAGTGAGGACCTTTGCGAGTTCACAGAACAGGGAGTCCAGAGTTAAGCTGGGCCCCAGGGTTATAGCAGTCAGCGCGCGCCACTCAACCAGGAGCCCACACTCTGTACTCTCTGCTCAGCGGTCAGCAACCCTCAGCGCCGGTTTCATCTCCATTCTGGTAGCAGGATGTCCGCTGCAGTTCTGGGTGTCTACAACATCCAGGGAAGAAGAGGAACTTCTCCCGTGACTCTTAGAAAAGAGGAGAGATTTCCCAAAAGCTTTCTTGAACTAGAACTGGTCACATGACCCACCCCCATTGCCAAGGGGAATGAGATTGCCTTTAGATCAGTCCAGGGGTGGGGCCATCTTCCTCTGAAACGGCGGCTCTGCTGGGGAGGGAGGGATATCTGAACAGGTTCTGGGCTCTCTGGGAAGGAAGGTGGGACGTGCGTGGGTGCTGGGAAGGAAGCCCAACAGTGTCCCCTCCACCTCTAAAGATCATTCCGAAAAACAACAGAGGCAAAGCCATGAAGACAGATATGGCACAGGAAGGAAAGAGGTGACGCTGGGTGGCTTGCTGGCACCTCGAGGTGTAAATGGCAGGCAGTGCCCCTCAGGGGCATCAATGCCCTTCTCTGCCCTTGGATATTCCTGTTTGCAGAAAGGCACCCAACAACAAAGATGATTCATTCAAGCAGGATTTTATACTTTCTATGACTTTCCCCCAACCCAGGGAACACCGACAGAGATCTTTATCTCTAAAATTGAGGGCTCGGTCCCCTTAAATCAGCATTGTAGAAACTCGCTGGACACAGTGGAGAAGCCAACGCCACCCAAGCCGTCGAAAACTGACCCGTGGATTAATGAGGCAGGACAGACCTTCCTAATAGAGGTTTTATTTTTTCAATTCTGAGGCTTTGCTCAAAAATCTCAGTTAATTGGATTGCTGGCTTGGCTATAGAGACACAGGCTTTACAATGAAAGCAAAAAGGCAGACAGAGGCGAGGCAGCGTATGTTGTGTCCGGCAGCTCTGTGCCTTCATCCAGTTAATCTTAGCTTAGCGCGACTGCACAGCTTCTGCGCCGGCATCGGCCGGCCGCACCTGTCGGGGAGCTGGAGCAACACTGCTCTCCATAGTCAGGCAGTGTCAGGCCTAATTCCCTTGATTTGGACCTGAGCCATCTAATCTCTTAAAGAAGATTACGGTTCCAGGGTTAGGTCTGCCCGGCTGCAGCCCCAGGCTGGGCTTCACTCTCCAAATGGAGTCAGTGGAAGAAAGCCCTGGATTTCTCCTGGCTACAGCATCCAAGAACTGAGGCCAATGGCTAGGATCGGGAAGCCTGGGTCCAGCGCCCACCCATCTAGATCGCCACACATGGCCTTGGGCAGGTCATTTTCCTCCCTGGCCTTGGCTTTCCAGTGTCCAAGTGATGGGTTCTGCCAGGTGCTCTCTGAGGTCCTTTGAAGTTCTGCTTCTCTCTGGTTCTTTGGCTGGGAGCTGCGGCTACAGGATTAAGCATTTTCTCACTCAGCATGGTACCCTCTGGAGGGTCTGGGTGGACTCACTCAGAGCAGACTGATAAAGACAGGAGGAGGGGAAGGTCAAAATGTGCCTTTTGCACTTAGTGAAAAGTGCCCCAGGGGTGTGCTGGAGGCCAGACCTGGGGGAGAGCTCTGTGATGCATTTTGTGGAAACTCAAATGCCGGAAACAGAAGGAGCCAGGATTGGGACTGCGGAGACCTGGGTCTAATTCTCACTTCTGATGCTCTGTTGTCCTGTGAGCAGACATTTCCTTCTAGGCCTCGGCTTCATCTACCATCGATGAGAAAAGCAGCATCTGTATCACAGGGCTGCTGGGTGGATTAGAGCCCCAGATAAATATGTAAAGTGCCCGATAAAGGGCAAATGCTGAAATGCTAGCGGGAGCATCACTACCTGCCACTTCCCAGAAAGTCTAAGCTCTGGGCTTCAGAGCAACCTCATCATTTTAAGTAGCACAAACCCAGGGAGTTTACGCGTCGAGGTGTGAGGGGGAGCTGGCTGTGCAACTGTGGGTCCATCTGGCTGCAGAGTTACCATCCCCTTGAGCTCCCTCCCTGTAACAGCTCTTCTTCGAGCTCACTGGCCCAAGCTGGCCTCCGCCAAGCCTGTGGCTCTCCCTCCCAGCGGCTGGGACGCGCTGCGGTACGCAGGGAAGTTGACTGAACCCTAAGAGAGGGCAGAGAATGAGCAAAGAGAGCAACACTGAGACTCAGCTACTCCTTGCTTTCAGCAGGGGGTCCACACACTCCTGGAGGCAGCCACCCAGCACAGCCCCTTGCCTGATGCCCACCTCCCAGCTTCTGGATTGACTCCAGATACCTGATACCTCCTCATCCAGAAGTGGCCTGATGGTATTTCAACCCCCTGGAGGCTGAGCTTGGAGAGTCCCATTCCTATAGGTACTCACCCGCCACCCCCTCCCCCCCCCACCCCCCGCCACACACACACACACACACAGGCTCACAGACTCCAGCTCTGGTCTGAGAGGCTCCTGGTCCCCAAGCAGTTGGTGCCAGGAATGATGTCCCCTTTTCAGGCAAGACCCACTCTAACACACAAGGGCCTGCCTTGCCCTCTCCTGGGCGTGGCCCTTCAGGACAGAGCCATGTTTCTGTGCCTACGTAGCAGTGACATCAGCCATCTTGCACAGTGGTCTTTCTGTCTGCTTTCTTCCAGGAGGAGAAGGTGGGGCCAATGACGAGGGATGGGGAGGGCAGCTAGAGGGAAGCTGGGAAACCCCTGTGCCTCCGTCTTCTCATTCAGTCATTTCACAAGCATCCCTGAGCACCTGTTATAATACCAGGTCTGCACTGGGCATGTGCACAAGAATGGCTACTAGAAAAAAATGTGCTCTGAGAGCAGGTCAGACTAGGAGCACAGAGGAAGAAGATAAGAAGGGCAGTTGGTCCAGGCAAGTGAGAGAGGGTTTCACAAAGGAGTGAACTTTGACCTGGGTCTTAGAGAATGCCGCTGACTCTCCTGAGAATAGCAACTGCCCTTCTTTGAGTCACAGGAGGGAAACTTCTTAAATCACCTTGGGTTGGGGTTGCTGCCCTGAGATAAACCCCAAAGATTCTGACAAAACAGGAACAAACTACTAACTAAAAGGAGCCCCAGGAATGTGAACATCCAAACCCGAATCCAAGATTTTAAGATCTTCCTGGGCGCGGTGGGGGGCAGGCAGGAGGTGCTCGTGTGCACAGCCCTGGGTAGGACACAGTCAATAACAGCCAAGACCGGCTTCTATTTGCAAAACGATCTGCTCTGCTCCTGGGAATATCCTCTGAGGGAAATTGGTCATCGATTGCTAGGAAACCAGCCATCCCTGCTGGGTGTCTGCTCCCTGCCAGGTTTGCACGTGTTTTTTTCCAGGCTCCTGCCTTCTCTCCTCTCAGCATGAACACGCAAACTACCAACATATGTTCCAGCTGACGCCCCACGTCTTTCTGAATAAAAACGCCGGCGTGTAAGGACAATGTCTTACAAACTGTGGCTCTCCAAACTGTGTGGACCATGGAAGCAGAGTCCCCGAGTGCCTACATTTTGCTCTGTCTGGTCTTCTGTTCCCAGGGCTGATGGTAAAAGCAAATTCTTGGCCTCACTGAGAACCCCTGGCATGAGAAGTGGGCCTGCCTTGCTGCAGGTGGGAATGAATGGTATAAATGTTGCATTGCTCAGTAAGGAGCACCTTCAAGTGCTATCAGTTCCATGTTGGACCAATGCCTCTCTTTAATTAGTCTTTAAGACCCAAGTGTGACGCCAGGCATGCACACACATGCATGGGCATGTGCTGTTCCTTCAGGACCCCCTGGTGTAGCCAGAATTAGACTTTGGCCATGACCTACATACATAAATTCTAATGTTGTCACTCAGAGTAGGGAAACAGAAAGGATTCTTATCAGTAAATGAGTATTTGACCTGGTATCTGACACCAATACAATCATTATGAAACTCCCTCTTGTCCGTGGCATGGCAAAACCTTATGACTCAGGAAGCAGAAATACCTGGCCCCTGAAAATGTTGACCGCCCACCAATGTGCCATCTACTGCATACCAGGAGACAGTTCGGTATTTGGGAAGGACTGTGGGCTTTGGAATTAGACAAATCTGGGTCCCAATTGCAATCCTGCTGAATTCTGACAGATATTTTCAGATACCTAAGCCTCAGTTTTTTCACTTCTGAAATAGAAATCATAGGACCAGCCCGACTGGTGTGGCTCAGTGGTTGAGCATTAACCTATGAACCAGGAGGTCTCGGTTTGATCCTCAGTCAGTGCACATGCCAGGGTTGCCAGCTCATTAGATCCCCAGGAGGGGGCATGCAGGAGGCAGACAATCAATTATTCTCTCTCATCATTGATGTTTCTATCTCTCTCTCCCTCTCCCTTCCTCTCTGAAACCAATAAAATATATTTTTAAAAGAGAAATAATGGGATCTACCTTATAGAGTTATTAGGAAGACCACAGGATAACTCGTGTAATCCCCAAGCAGTACCCCCAATCCATGGGTACTCAGTGCATGTGACTCTTTCTCCTCTCCTTCTGGCCTCCTTAGGGAGCAGCCTCTCTCATCCTCTGTCACACCGACTGCTTTCACCTTGGGAGTGATTGCTGGGGTACAGTTAAACCACATCTTAGAGAACTTCTGATCCCTCGGAGCTCCTCCTTCCAGAGCCTCAAGCCACAGACTGAACTTTGAACTCTACCTTCCAAATCGACTTTAGGATATTTCTGCCCAAACCCGATGATCACAAATGCTAATGATCTGTATCTAAGACTTGCCATCGAATGTATTAATCAACTCACGAATCCTTTGGGGGCCTTGCTTGCCTTCCAGAGTAGCAGTTCCCTTAGTCACTTCCTCTCCTGTCGGAGAAAGAACTCGGTCTCCAAGGTGATTCCTGTTCTCTGATGTGGGGAGGACGTCAGCATTACACAAATGGTGTGCTTGCTATCGATCTGTTTTCTCTGATTTTAAGATTTCTGTTGCAAACCGGTTGGGGTTTTATTTTTAGCAAACTGATGATTCCTTCTGCCTGTACATATGTCCATCTGTCTTTCTGTTGGACAGCCACCCCAGATTCCAAGGAAAGCTTGCTTTGCCTTGTCTAGACAGGCCTATCCATCTTAAGAGCTTCATGCTGAGGAAATGGTTGCAGGCCTTTGGTACTATGGTCTTTAATGGTCCTATTTTCTACACATGAAGCCATTGAGTCATTTGTAGTCAACACCTTGAGTTGGAATTTTACTGAATAATTCACTATTCCTCGTGCTATGTCTTATGCTTTCCTGCCTCTGTTCATGTTGTTCTTTCTGCCCAAAAGGTCATTTCTCATACATTCATGCCTTTGCTGAAAAATATGTATTTACAAGCCTATTATAGGGTAGGTGCTATGCTGTGTGTTGGGAATTCACTGATGGGCAAAACAGAGTCTGTCCCTTACATGTTATCTTAAGAGCAAATAAGGAAACACTGAGCCATCTTCGGGCAGGCACTGAAGATGACTGGATGATCAGAGGGGAAAGAGCATTTTGGCTGTAGGGCGAAGAATAGATGGAAGAGGACGGGTGTGAGTGTGGGGATTTCTGCTTTTGCCCATGATAGAAAAACTGGCACTAGAGTCACCCTCGGCCGTAGGTCACTACATAACTGGACTGGGTCTATAAGCAAACTGCTGTCTGGCAGTGGTAAGGGACAGCACAAGACCATGGTCCCTGAAACAGAGAAAATCAGATTCCCCAGGTCTCCATCCGGGGACAATTTTCTAACTGTGAAATGGGGAGGCGGAGCCCAGGTAGAGCACGATGCTCCCGTGGACCTGGGGAGAAGAGACCAGGTTTTGGAATTGCTGAGGCGACTGAAATCTGTGAGGCAGGTGGTCACAGAGGAGGGAGCTGTGCAGAGGGGGTCCCCAGAACTCTGTGTGGCAGGAGGAATGGGCTGCACATGCATAGGGTAGAGCTGTGCAAGGCCTACCAGGAGGCGCTGTTAAAAGGGCGAAAGTGGACCAGAAATGCTAGAGGACCAGAAATGCTAGAGGTTGAGGAGTTCTGGGAGGTGTTGGGATTCTGGCCCAGCCAGAGTGTAGACGTCTTTTTAGCACCTGGGGATCCAGTAAGGATGTCAGAAAGGCCACGCCTTAGAGTAACAACCATGTTCTGTAGCAGGGTCCCCAAATAATGGCTCCTATAATAATCAATTTATAATCACAAGAATAATGTATAAGCATAGCCACCTCTGTTAGTAAATAAAGTTTTAGTGGAACACATCCATGCCCATTCCTGTGCATTCAGGCTATAATGGCAGAGTTGGTTATTTGCTACAAAGACCATATTGGCCAACAAGCCTAAAAATAGTCACTATCTGGCCCTTATGAAAATGGTTTCTGAACGTGACCCTAGCATAAAGATGACTCTAGACACGTTTTACAAAAGCCTAAAAATAAGCCTCAACAACATCCACAGCGGATTTTGAAATTTAAGTCTTAGGGAGTTAGAAGAGCTTAGAAGCAGACATTGGAGCCAGAAAGACCTGGATTTGATCTTCACATCCTTCTCTTCCTGATAATCTGAGAAATGGAGATAATAAGAGGTAGCCCGCAGAGTCTTTGAGAGCATCAGGATAAGAAAGTACTTAAAACCTCCAGCCCCTACCTGACAAGTAATAAGCTCCATCCCTTTCATTCAAGGCCATCAGTGGCTGCTAGTGCCTTTCAGATGTGTTTCAGTCTCAAAAGTCCCATTGATGGTACTTCTCAGTAAGGCCAGGTCTGAAGTATCACTCAGCCTCACTTTCCACCAGCCCAGTCCCTGGCCAGCCTCGGGTGTGGACTCCTCCCTGGGGCTGGGGGGTAAACCTTCTGGTGGTATTTCCTGTGTTCAGCCGGGTTGCTCATTCCTTCCTTTCAGACCCTACCTCCTTTGCCCATCAACTCCCTCCACATAAAGCACAGAGGATAGAGGATCTACGTGAAAATGATCCCAGATGCAGATTTCAGGAGAGTTCTGTTAACGTAAAAACCTTCAAACCTATAAAGAATTTTTGTGAGTTTATTTGAGCCAAACTCTCAATTGCAGGGAAGCAGAAACTCAATGGATTGGGATAATGTTCCAGAGAATGGCAGTTTTTCACCTATTTTTATACATTGCATCAATAGATTAGGGAGGTGGGAGAAAGCAAAGTAGGGGAAACATCTGGGATTGGATAAAAAGTAAAATGAGAGACACATTACTTAAGTGGGTACAGGATAGTTAACAGTCAACAATTAACATGATTACAATAACAATGAAGGAATTTATGGTCTCTGTCCTGGAGCCCTGACACATTTGGTTGTGTCTCAGGGGGGTTGGTGGGGGGGGGGGGAGAGTTGCAAGTTATTCTGACATTTCAAGGATATGTTACCTTAGATGCAAAAAGGCAATAGGCTCAGTTAAGGTAAAAATAGACTTTGTCAGGGAAAATACTGGCCTAGGACATGACTACCCACCATAACTGCTTTTAGTTCAAGTTTAATTTCAGACCATCATTTGTGGTTACTTTAGGTCTTTAAGTTTGCAAGACTGCCATGCAGGCCTTCCCTGACCTTGTCAGTTCAGCATGTGGCCCCTTTTGTCCACAGTTCCATGTCTTTGGTTGATGGTTTTTGAATTAGCAACCCAAGACCATTTCACGTCTTTTCATACGCTATTCCCACTTGTTGGAATGTCATCTCCCCTAAATGTATCTTATCTACAAGGTGGATAAATTCATTGTATAACAGCCCAGCCTTCCATAGTCACTCCTTTCAATCGATCCCCAACACACACACACACACACACACACACACACACACACACACACACACTCACACCCATATGCACACACAGAGGCACATGCACACATATTCATGCTAATTACTATTTTATTTCATAACTCTTTCCCCATGCTACCCTTCCCTTAAACTGTAAACTCACTTAGAATGGAGACTATACCATCCTTGTGTGGAAACACACTCAACCAAATAATACTGCCTCCAGCTAAAACCACTTTCGAAACAGAACAATTCCACCCACAGGAAACTCTGCAAGGCAGTTTAAAGCATCAGCCTCCAATTTGGGAAGTGCTTCCTCAGGCATGGTCACTGCATTGGGTCTTCGCAGCCACCCTGATCATCCCCCGAAGCCCTTACTGCCCGACAGCCCTGCTGCCCAAGTTCTCTATTACTGGGTAGCTCTGTGCTGCTGGATGCTCACATTGCGCTTGAAAAGAGAATTCAATTGCAGGAAAAGTGCCAGGAGGACTCCCTCCCACCTGCTTCTTGCGAACAACGAAAAGAACCCTTCAGTGGGTCCTTCTCCCTCTCCAGGGTGATTCAGACACTCATTTACGCCTCACAAGTACATCTGAGACCTGAGCATGAGTTCTTTTATCTCTGTTAGCTTAGCTTTCTCCACCACCAAAATAGGAATAATACTAATACTAATACTAATACTAACCTATTCTTCATAATCTTGTGAGAGTTCATTGGGCTAAGTATACAAAGTACAGAAAACCATGTCTGGTATGTGGAAGGAGCTCAATAAGTGTTCGGTGGTATTAAAGGATCTTCTCCCCCAAATCGCCTTTATCAGGGGTGAGGAGGTCAAGAGCTCTGAAGCAGTCCCTCCCACCTCCTTTTGCAAGTTCTCCAGGGTAAGCTTACCCCTCACTAAGTTGTAACATTGTTGTTTTAGGGCCTTTGAAGGCTCTAAAGCAGGAAAGGTTTCATTGGTGATTATTTTTATGACTTCTTATTCCAGAGACGTAGATAAGGTACATATTCCATTACCACCTGCTCTATGCCAGCTTAGTGAGGTCTGCACCCAGGCCCCTGCCCTACGGGTCATTTGCACAGCCTCTACTGTGTGGATTTGGTGTTCCCCTGACAGAGCCCCGATTCCACCGTGACCTCTGCCCCTCTGGGGTAGGGCGGGGTTGCCAGAGCTCTTGGAGTGTCTTTTTCCTGAGTGACCCCAAGCCCCAAAGAGCAGGTGACTTGAATGCCCCTGCTCTTAGCGCCCTCTGTGGGAGAGACTATTCAGTGGGCCCAGGACACAGGCTGTGGAGGCAGAAGAGACCTGGCTAATGCATCTCCCCTCCCAGCTCTCGGGCAGTCTGAGGGTGCCTGGCAGCCCTTCCTGGGGCAGCATTTCTATAGTCAACGCCATGCCCGCCTTACAGTGGGCACCTGCCAGGGCATTCCTCTGGCCACCTAGCTCCCAGCCTTGTCAAGAACTCACTAGATGACTTCTGTCACATCCCTGCCCTAAAATGATCACCTTAAAAAGGGAACAAGCCACACTGGTTGATCTTTGGCTGAACAATGTTCTCGGGACCCATGATGGACAAGAGGATAATAGAACTCAATCTGCTGAGGCCTACGGGTACCAGGTGCTCTGTACACACTGCCTCCCTTCCGCCTCCAGCAGGCACAGTCCTTTCTTTCCAGAAGGGGAAGCGGCAGGCCAGGTGGTGGGTAAGAGAGTGCCCGAGCTGGGCCTGGCCCCGGGGCTGGTGGACAGCAGGCCCCTGCTACCATGCCACCTCCCAGTTCATGGTTTCAGGGAAGAAAATCAGAGAAAAACATGCAAATTGGTGAAAGACCTTTGGTGGAAGGTCACTGAGAGGAGATGGTGATGAACCCACCCCCTTGATCATCCTCCCTGACCCGGCAATGGTCCACTGATCTCTAAGCTCCGTCAGCGGGCCCAGCCCCTGCGCAGCCTGGCGGGAGGCAGACCTTCTCAATGCTGTGTAATCATAGGCTTTGAAATTGGGTTACAAGGCAAACCATCCCTCATTTCCTCTGGTAAGAGAAAAGCTATTCAGTGGAGGCCCCTTCCCTCTCGGGGCCCCTCCAGAGTTGTTAACTTTCCGAAAAACACTGCTTGTGAAATAGCACTTGAAGTGCGGCCATCGGGAAGCGGAGGGTGATGGGATTTTAATGTGGTCCACGCTGTGAGCCCATCCCGGCTGTCTGCAGAGCCTTGTGCTTAGACCTCAATTATCCGGTCTCTCCATCTTCCACCATCGCCGCAGCACATCTCATTTCTCAGACCAGCCTGGGGCTCCTCTGTGATAACCTTCATTTTCTGCGCACAGCTTGGTGGCGGCAGAGGCAGCTGGTGATAGGAGGGGTGGGAGGGGGAAGGCAACGATGGCTGTCTTCTCTGTGGCTGAGGATGGAGAGACCAACGTCGAGATAACCTTGAAGCTTCCTTGTGAGGACAGTGTCTGCCTTTTACATCAAAGGGGTCCCGATGGCTGTGACATCTCAGGCCAACAGTCTGCACATCTCCGCAAAGTTCTGAAAGGGGTGCAATTGAGTTTGGGGATGGGGTGGGGGTGGGGGATCTGGAGGTGCCAAAAGAGGAGGTCTGTAGTCTAATTGTTATCAAGGAGAAGAGCATTTTCCAGGATGAAGGACCTGTGAGTATTCAGGAAGTGGGCCAGGGGCCTGCAGAAGAGAATCGTAGCCGTCATTGACGGCTCATCGATGAAATCATGGACCTCAGTTTCAACCGGGCACTGCCCTGGCCCAGGCCCTCTTCATGTTCCCTGGATCAGAGCATGGCCCAACAGCATCCTGACCTCAGGCTGCAGCCTCTGCCAGGCCACCTCCCTGTGGCCGCCACAGGGATCTTTCCAGAATGTTAGCCTGATTGTGATAGTGTCCTGTTAAAAATCACCCTTAGATGGCATTTTTATAAAGCTAGACTAGCATACATATTTCAAAAAGTGTTTAAAAGACACATGAACAAATGTTAACAGTAATTATTTTGTGCTGGGGGTTTACACATGGATTGTTTTTCCTTTGCATTTTCTTGGTGTTCAAGTTTTCTGCACCGAGCTTAAGATAAATAGTGTTTCTTTTTCTACATATAAAAATATCACCTAAAACTATTAAGAAATCCTTCTGCATAGAATGAAGCCCAAATTCCTTAGCCTTGCATTAAACTCATGGAGAGCTTTGAGCTATCTTTTAATGGTCTTGTTGCGCTCCAGTTCACAGGCCGCCAGACGGAGGCTTCGCACATGCTGTTCCCTGCCTAAAATGTAGCCCCCTTCCCCCATCACCACCATCATTTTCTCTACTACCTACACCCCCATCCTCACCATAGCTTTTTCTGCCTATTGAATTTCTAGTCATCCTTTGAGGCCCACTTCAAATGTACTTCCTCTAGTAAACCTTAATCCCCTCACACAGAAGTTATTGCTTCCTTCTCTCTGGGCTCACAGCACTTGCTAATATTATCCCCTCACCTCATCTCCACTAGGTTATGAGGGATGCAATGTCTCCCATCTCTAGATGAGGAAACCGACACTCAGTAGTAGCCGGTAGGGGATATGGCCAGGACCCAATCAGGCTGTCTGGCTCCAGAGTCTTTGCTATTTAACTAGGATGCACTAGAGCTTTAATACAGCTACTACCTGTCCCAAGCTGTAAGTAAGAAGTGTTTTAGAGTGGGTGTTAACTGTGAGGGTCCCTTCATATCACTGCAATTTTCCACCCTGATTAGTCCTGCCCCATCCATGTCAGACATATTAACCCTCTAGATTGGGTGGTCAGGGAAGGGCTCTGATGAGTCGTGTAAACTGAGATGTGAGTGATGGGAAGAAGCCCTATATGAAGATTCAGGGAAAGAGATTTCAGGCTAAGGGAATGGCAAGTGCAAAGGTCCTATGGTGATTACAGACTTAATTTGTTCAAGGGACAGTGGGAAGTTCAGCACGGCTGGAGTGGATTGAGCAAGGTTGAGAATCTTAGGAAGATGGTCAAGGGCCTGACCATAACTTATCACCTAGCAAGGATTTGGAGATTTGTAATGGTAAGGGGAGTCATTAGCAGTGTAATCAGGGGAAATGCACAGAGTGGAATGAGAGTAGAGCTGGAGAGGAGTTCCAGGCCTATAGACTCCCAGTCTAGTGCTCCCCCACTATCCTGCAAGCCCAGTGTGCAGTGATAGCCTCACTTGCTCCTCTGATTTCCACTCCAGTTTACTAGCATTGCAGAGTGATGGACTATGTCCTTCTTTCTAATTAAATACTGAGCCAAATGAGCAGGGAGATGTGCTTCTGCATAGAGCAATGTCTCTTCCTGAGCATATCTTTATCCCTTAAGGAGGAACAAAGCATGATAATTGGTAACCAATTAATGTTCATTTCTTTTTTTGTAATCATTTTTAAATTTTCAATTACAGTTGACATACAATATTATATTAGTTTCAGGTGTACAACCCAGTGATTAGACATTATATAACAACTTACTAAGTGATTATCCCAATAAATCTCATACCCATCTGACACCACACATAGTTATTAGAATATTATGAACTGTATTCCCTATGCTGTACGTTATATCCTATGACTATTCTGAAACAACCAATTTGTACTTCTTAACCCCTTCACCATTGTCACCCATCTACCATCCCCCTCCCATCTGGCAACCATAAAAGTATTCTCTGTATATTTATGAGTCTGTATCTATTCTGCTTATTTGTTTATTTTTTTAAGATTTAATTGTTGATAGGTAGGTATTTATTGCCATTTTATTGTTCATTATGTCTCCTCCTCCTCCTCCTCCTCCTCCTCCTCCTCCTCCTCCTCCTTCAAGAAGACCTTTAACATTTCATGTATTACTGGTTTTGTGGTGTTGAACTCCTTTAGCTTTATCTTGTTTGGGAAGCTCTTTATATGTTCTTCAATTCTAAATGATAACTTTGCTGGGAAATCTTGGTTGTAGGTCCTTGCCTTTTATCACTTTGAATATTTCTTGCCACTGCCTTCTGGCCTGCAAAGTTTCTGAGAAATCAGCTGACAATCTTATGGATGTTCCCTTGTAGGTAACTAACTGCTTTTCTCTTGCTGCTTTTGAGATTCTCTCTTTGTCTTTAACCTTTTGCATTTTAATTATGATGTGTCTTGGTGTGGGCCTCTTCAGATTCATTTTGTTTGGGACTCTCTGTGCTTCCTGGAGTCCTCCGTCTGTTTTCTTTACCAGGTTAGGGAAGTTTTCAGTCAGTATTTTTTTCAAATAGGTTTTCAAGTCCATGCTCTCTCTCTTCTCCTTTTGGCACCCCCATGATACAGCTGTCGGTACACTTGAAGTTGTCCCAGAGGCTCCTTACACTATCTTCATATTTTTGAATTCTTTTTTCTTTTTGCTGTTCTGATTGAGTATATTTTTCTCTCTTATATTCCAAATCCCTGATTTGATTCTTGGCTTCATCTACTCTACTGTCAATTCCCTTAAATTCTTCATTTCAATTAGTGTATCCTTCATTTCTGACTGGTTCTTTTTTATGGTTTCTATGTAATTTTTCATGTTGTTGAAGTTCTCACTAAGTTCCTTGAGCATCTATATAACCATTGTTTTGAACTCTGTATCTGGTAGTTTGCTTTTAGTTCCATTTCATTTAGTTCTTTTTCTGGAGAGTTCTCCTGTTCTTTCACTTGGGACCTGTTTCTTTGTCTCCATATGTTTGCTTCTATGTATTAGGTAGAGGTGCTACATCTCCTGGACTTGGTAGAGTGATTTTGTATAGTAGGTGTCCTGTAGGGCCCAGTGGCACAGTCTTCCCTGTCACCCAAGCTAGGTGCTCCAGCTGTGCCCCCATGAGGGCTGTGTGCTGTCCTGTTGTAGTTGAACCTTGATTGCTGTTGGCATCACTGAGAGGGATTGACTCCAGTCCCATCGTCTGCAAGGACCAGCTACAACTATAGCAGAGGAGCTGCTGTGCAGGAACTGACCCCACAGAGCAGGACTTGCTTCAGTGGGGCTTTGGTGCTCACCAAATCTGCCTTTTGAGTGTGTCACTTGTGGAGGTGGGAGCATTGTAACTGATGTGGTCTGAAGCTGTCCATTGGATACACTGGCTCTGGAACCTCCCAGGAGGTGCAAGGTCCGCCTGTGTTCTGCTCATGGCCACCCAGCGTGATCTACAGAGTGATCTGCATATGGCTGCTACTTGTGCTGGGCTTGGAGGTGCCCAGGAAAGGCTAAGCTGTGAACTAAGTGTGGCTGCTGCTAGTGCTGGGCCTGGGGCCACTTAGCAAGAGGTACAGGTCATGCAGAGGCCAAATGCTGCTTGTTTGAGATATTTCAGGAAAGTCCAAAGCATGAGGCAAGAGAGGCCATTTGTATGGAAAAGCCACTGGAAATAGCTTGGGTAGGCCTGCAAGTTGGGTGGGCTGGGTCTCAGGGAATCATTAGGCTGAGGTGAACAGTGTGAGCCAGGTTGATGGAGACTTAGATATGGTACCCACCTTCCAGCTCTCTGTGTTGGAGGAAGGAGTCTCAGGAAAGGAACAATGGCCTCTGCCAGTCCTTCCTTCTGAGAGAAAGCTGCCCCTTAGTTCTCACCCTGATGCCAGACAATTTAGTTCCTCCCCATATGTTTCTGGTGCCTTCCAAGCTGCTACCCCAGTGTTGGAGCTCAGAGGCAGTGAGTCTGTGTGTGGGCTCTTTAAGAGGAACTGCCTGGGACTCCAGCTGCCCTCTGTATTGCTCAGCCACAATCCCCACTGGTTTTACAGTAAAAAGTTATGGAACTTTCTCTTCTTGGCACTGCAACCCTGGGCTGGGGGTTCTGGTATGGGGCTGGAACCCCTCACTCCTCAGGGTGGGGGGAGAACCTCTGCAGCCGAGATATCACACTTGATATTTATCTACCACATCTGTGTGTGGAATCAGAGTGTACTGCGTCTCTGCCCCTCCTACCAGTCTCAATGAGGCTTCTTTATTTCTCTAGTTGTAGGACTTCTATTCAGCTAGACTTCAGGTGGTTCTGAATGATGGTTGTTCTGTAGTTTAGTTGTAAATTTGATGTGGTTGTGAATGGATTCGAGTACCACATTTACCTACCTAATGTGCATTTCAACAAACTTTATTTTAATTATTTTGTCATAGGTTGTCTTCATGTGAAATATTCCATGCTAATTAAATCTTTTTCATGGTCTAATGAAAGCCCCCATTTTCCTTGATGTGATGGTTAAAAAGAATGCAGTGTCAGACTTACAGCTCATGTAATTTGAGTTAATGGCATGAATCCTGCTTTGAGCTTTCACATGCTTGTTGAACTAGTGATCTCTTAATACTGGCTGTACTTTTTTTTATATACAATTATCACACAATTGCCCTGTTATATCTGAGAGACTGCATTCTAACAAGACAGGTCTCCACGAACTTGACTGGGAAAAATGCTTGCCCTGTATTTTATTCTTGGCTGTGAACACTGACCGGGTAGATTGCACCCCCCTGCCACCTGTCATTCCTTACTCTGCATCTTGTCCCAACCTCTTCCTCAGAATTGCTCACTGTGGCTTTGATGTTAGGCATTTAGCACCTGCTCTGTGCAAGGAGCTGTTCTGAGGACTGAAAAATGTAGTGCACAGTGGATGAGTGCCTGCTCTCAAATTGTGTCCTTACTACAAGGAGGCAGGGGTCCCCAAACACAGGAGGGAGATGGTCAGAAGCTGCAAAGGGCAGCCACCAGAGGCAATTAATTAGGACTGAAGGGATGAGCTGCTCCAGCCAAGCCAAGGCCAGAAGCTCTTATTACTAAGTCCAGTGAGAGGGAGGGAGGGAACTCTAGGTTTCTGCAGGATGGTGTGACTGTCCATACATTAGGTGGCAGGGAGCAGGAAGGCTTGTAGAAGATGGGACCCTCAGTCTCTGAGAAGTGGCACAGTGGTGATCAGATAAGATACTTGATTCTAGAGTTGGGTCCAGATGAGGGAGAGAGATGGACAGCAGCCAAACAATGGGTTTGGGCCCTGTCCCATGAATATTTGGAATGGTGCTTTTAAGATTAGATTAACCTGCTTCAATATACATAGACTCACACAATCTATAAACTCTCAAACACAATACAAGTGTATTTCTTGTTCATTTAGTAGTCAGAGGTGGGTGTATCTCTCTGACAGAGGTGGGTGTAGCTGCTCTGTCCATCCTCAAAGGTCACTTAGATCCCCGGACTCTTTCCATGTTGCAGCTCTGCCGTCGTCTAGGACAGTGCATCTCAAAGTGTGGTCCCCATGCCAGCAGCATCGCCTTCTCACCCGGGGACTTGTTAGAAACGCCCTGCACAGGCCCTTCTCTGGGCCTCCTGGATCAGAAATGCTGGGTGTGGAGACCAACAAACTGTGTTCTAACCAGCTGTCCAGGGGGTTCCGAGGCACACATGATTTTGAGAACCCCTGGTCTAGGACCTGGTTTCCATCTGCATCCAGCAAAAGCAAAAAGAGAGCGTGGATGAGGCACCTGAAGATTCAGAGCCTTGACCCCAGGGTGGCACGCATCCCTCCCACCAGCACTGCCTCAGTAAGAACTAGTCACATGGGCACGCTGAGCTGTAAAGAGGGCTGGGCATGAGGGCCCATACCTGCTAGCATCCTCCCAGCTATAAGCACACAATGTGGAGCAAAAGAAACAAATTTTTCCTGCCACGAAACATGAACCAGGGGCCCGAGGAGAAAAGGAGCTGGGCAGAATTGTCAAGGAACCTAGGAAAGTAAGTAGCAGGTTTCCCAGCATTCTTCTCTGCTGGAGAAGGGGCTTCTATCAAGTGCCTGGGGCTCACCTTGCCTCAGGACCATCAGGAGACTGAAGTCAGAGAGGCCACATACCTCGACAAGGTCACAGAGATAGTAAGTGACAGAGCCGCAGCTTGACCCCAGATTGCCTAGTGCCGATTCTAGGTCTGATTATTACACTCAGATGTCTCCAAAATGCCAGCACTTGCAAACCATGTAATTGAATTTTTGATTCTTGAAATAGGTCTGTGTAGCCCTTGTATATCCATTTACAGCGAGAGATAGTACAAGTGAACGTACAAGCTGGTGATGGGAAAACACAAAGGAGGAAGGATGCTGATCAAAGAACACAAAGAAGATTCCTTAGAGGATGTGACAATTAAGAATGAATAGGGGGAGTGTACGTATGTGCTTGTCTGTGTATGTCTATTCATGTGTGTATACGTATATATACATACATTGTACATATGTGTATATATACACATGCATATTAAATCATTATAGACACACAGAAAGAAGAGAAAACTTTACCCATAAATGCACCATATGGCCAAATGAGCATGATGCTCCACTCCTATGAAGAGTCTTCAGTAGGAGTAGGAGGAGAAATATTTTGTAGAAAAATCATATGTAGGATCTCAGAGGAGGAAAGTCCTAGGGGGACAAGACCAAGGCACTTTTGGAGAATACCAGTCAGATGTGCCCGGAGTGGAACGTGATGAAGATAATACTGAACCAATATATAGGGCCCCGAATGGGAGAAGCTGAATGTCAAGCTCAAGAGTTTATTCTTTAAATAATGGGGATCCAGGGAAGAGTTTTGGAAAGGCCTATTTCAGATTTGTGAAGTAGAAAGATCACAATAGGGTAATGAATAGAATTGAAAGAGAAAAAATTGCTAGAAGGCAAGTAGAAAAGTAAGGAGGCTTTTGTAATAGGTTAAGGGAGAGAGAAAAGGATGTGGAATGAAAAAGACAGGAGTGGGTAAGGAGGGGAGAATCATTGTGATAGGATGTGGTTGGGGAGGAGTTGAAGATGGAGCAGATGTTTCTGTTGTCTGTAACAAGGATTGGGGGAGGACATTAAAAAATAGAGCACAACAGAAACTCAAATTTGGGGCAAAATGATTATATGGCGGTTAAACAACTATACATGTGTCAAAACTTTTCTTTTTAATTTTTAAATAATTTTTTATTTTTTCAATTAAAGTAGACATATTAATTTCAGGTGTGCAGCATAGTGATTAGACGTTTATTTGTCAAAACTTACTGAACTGTCTGCTTTAAAAGTATAAACTTTATTGTATTTGAGTTTATACCTCAGAAAACCTCTTTTTTTATTTTTATTGAAAAAGACCTGAGTTTAAATCCCAGCTCTTCCTCTTGATATCTGTGTGACCTGCGCAGCGTATTTAACCTCTCTGAACTGACCCAGGTTCCCCATACACAGAGGCCTGCTGCATGGGGCTTTGTGGCGAGAACTGAGAAAACATGTGTAAAGTACTTGGAGAACTTGTCAAGGAGTAAATGCTCAATGATGGGAGCTTGCATGCTCATAGGGACCACAGGCAGTTTCATTACTGAGGAATTCATCTGTTGTTGGAATGACAGAATTGTATAGGCCAATCAATGGCTTGTGGCCGAAACCATCATTCTGATGAAAACAATGTTGAAATCAGGACTTCAGGGAGATGCGGCCTGAACCATTTACAGTCTGCTCATTCAAGCCTTCAGTGCCTCCGCTCACACTATCCATCTCACTCAGAAACTTTCCCGGAAGGGAGAGAGTGCTGGGGAAAGTTATTTTGAGCAAGAGTCCCAAAGATGCCTGGGAGGCTGAGCACTGTCCCTGGCACACAAGGAGGATTGATTTGAATGGACTTTTGCTTCCCATTAATTTTGAATCATCTTCACAGAGCAAAATGAATGAACTATTTTGTATATAATTGGGATTGAGTTAAGCATTTTGCATTCATTGGTCTCATTTAGTCTTTACAAGAACCCTATGACATAGAAACTATGATTGTTCCCATGACACCGATGAGGAAACAGACTGAGAGAGATAGAGGCACTTATCCAAGGTCACAGTAGTTAGGGGCAGAGCCTAGATTCAAGCCTAATGTCCTGGCCCAGTGGGTCTTAACAATACATGACCAAGTGAAGGATCCAGAAACCCAAGGCGAGGCCCGGATGTCTGGAGCAGAGTGCCCAGGTTCAGCACCTGGACATGCAGTGCGTGGTCATGTGTGTGGAGAAAGGGCTGCCTGGGGAAACAGTATTTGCATTAGAGTCTCTGGAGCTAGGTAGAGTCTGGAGGTCCAGGGCCCAGCATGTGCTATGCTTTGGGGCCTAGCTACCTTTGTATTCCTTTCTCCCTCATTGAGAGCAGTCCTGGGCAATCCTGTAAGGATGCTCACCCTTTCCCATGGTGCTTTTCAGGGGGCCAATAAACTCCAAAGCCCTGACAAAGAGGAAGTCTTGACAGTGCAGTCTCACCTGGCTGCAGGTAATGCACTTTGCAGCAATGCCCTGCGCTTCTACAAGCATCTCTTCCTGGCCTGTTATTACCTGCTGGCTCTGCTCAGGTGAGTGCCCATTCCTCTCTGAGCCTCACTCTCCCCATCTGTAGTTGGTGGGTGGGCAGACCTAGCAGTTCTCTGAGCTCATTTCCAGTTTGGATGCTGCAATAGAGTGAGCTACACTTCCAGTTTATGTGGCAACTGGTTTGTTTGTCAGCCATGCAATCACTCTGATTTGAGGCGGTGTTCCGGGGCCCCCGAGCCCCCTTTATTTAGAAGTCCAAAGATTGTGGCCTGAGCCACAAAATCTTGCTTCTCTCTGAGCAAATCTGTAGGTGTCAATTTTTTTTTTTTAAAGAAAGAGAGTGAGATACATAGGCAAAACCTTAAATCTTAAATTCTAGAAGTAGACCATCAAACTTACCTCTAACAACGTGGCGGTTGAATCAACACCATTTTAAGTGTTAACTTATCAACCTTAAGGTGGCAAACTGATTCTGTTATTTCCCTCAACACTGAAGGTGCACAAATAACATATTGATTTTTTTCAAAGACAGATAGCAAAACACCCAGTTAGATCTGTTTTGCAAACCGCATGTTATAGGATTCAGGAGTCTGGGAGAACATGACGAAGGATTATACTTTGAAGAGGATGACACACGCATAAGGAAGTACAAAAGGGATTGTATATGATTGCAACCATGATGTAAAACATATGAAGAACACATGTACATGAAGAGGCGAGACTGCACTCTGCTGATACAAGAACAGAACTGAATTTGTTTAGTTAACAAGCATTTATTAAGCATGTTCCATGTACTGATCACTCTGCTGGGGGTCCCAGTGAACAAGACTTGGTCCCTGCCCTCAAAGAATTCACCATGGAGTGGAGAAACCCACATCCACCCACCAGGATCATGCTCCTGGGAGCTGTGTCAGACTCAAGAACCCAAAGGAGTGATTAACTCTATGTGATGACAAGGAAGACTGGTTCCCCTTGCCCTTACGATAAATGGCAGAGTCTTCACCATGGTTGACGAGTCCTCCTTGCATGGGCCCTGGTAGACACAACTAGCCTCTTCTCTCATTTCCCTCCTCTTCTTCAATCTCTACACCACATGCAGTCCTTAGGGCAGCACTGTTCTGAGTTGAATTATATCCCCCCAAACAAAGTCAAAGCCCTAATTCCTAGTACCTGTGAATATGACCTTATTTGGAAATAGGGTGTTTGCAGATTGTCAAATTGAGATGATATCATTCAGGTGGGTGGGTGCTAATCCAATGTGACTGAGTCCTTATAAAAGGAGGAAACATGGACACAGAGACAGAAACACGCAGAGGGAAGATGATGTGAAGACACAGGGAAAACGCCATCAAGGGATATCTGAGGCCACCAGAAACCAGGAGGGAGGCCTGGAACAGCAAGAACCAACCCCGCTGACACCTTGATTTTGGACTTCCAGCCTCCAGAACTATGAGACGGCACATTTCTGTTGCTGAAGCCACCCAGCTCGTGGTTCTTCATCGTGAAACTAATAAAGGCCTGAGCTCGTTCAGTTCTAGGTCCTCACATCTGCTATTTCCTCTGCCTGCCCCTTTACCGGGCTAACTCCTCCCTAGCCTAGATGTCACCTTCTAGAGTGAAGTCCCTTGCCACACATCCCCAAAGCACCATATAGGTCTCATGTTGTGCTGTACATGCCCTCATGTAATTCCCTGGTAGGTTCTTCCTCCTCATCCTCATCCAATGGTGAGCTTCTTCAGGACACAGTCAGCTCTTTACTGGTAATACTGGTACTAGTCAAGTGTGTTGAGCTGCCTGGCCTCCCTTCCTATGAGAATCAAGTAAGAGGGTGATTGTGGCTGTGCTTCGCAAGCCGTAAAGCCCCAGGCACATGGACTGGGTGTTTATTATCAGTATTGTAACCAAGACTGTATTGGCTATGCAGCCATTCCCACTGCGGCGCTTTTGCAAGGCTCTGCACATGAAAGTTGTCTGTGTGTTTTCTTGGCAAACAGGAAAAAGGAATTTGCATTTGGGCCTTAAGATGTTTGTATTTGGAGCCGCCTGGCTTGTGTTTCTGCCTGTCTGCCCTCTGCTTTGGAGTCCAGCTGGAGAGCCCTGAAGGGGCCCAGGAGGAGTAAGCTATTAGCATCGTAGGCCCTGGAAACCATTCTAGGGTGAGGAAAGCAGGAGCCAAGGGCAGCCGCAGCCTCACCCAGCCCCAGGGAAAGTCCAGAAGGCCTCTCCATCTGGCTGTCCATTTCCAAACCTGACCTCTTTGCAAGCAGTAAGCATCCAGGGCCCATTAAAATGCAAGGCACCTGCTGGGAGTCTGAGATGGAATCTGCTAGTCAGAAATTATCTGCTTTTGGGACATTGCAGGCTCCATCTTCAGGTGACAGGAGTGTGTCCTACAGAAACCAATAGTCGCTGCCCCTCAGACTAGCTGAAGGCCACATGGCTCATTAGAGGTAGTCATTTTCCCTCTCTGTGCCCTGGTCTTATCTGCCAGTGGGGGCAGTACTCTCTTTTGAGCCCACCCCACAGGCTTGTTTGTTGGAGGTTGTGAGTGAAAACCAGGGTTTGAATGGGCTTTGTAAGGTAAGAAGTACATTACAGGTATAAGAGATTTTCATTTCTGCTTCCAGCAAACATTCATGATGAGACATGAATTCCACAGCTCTAGTTTATACATCGATCTGAGCCTCCCAGGTCCTCCAATTGGCCATGTCTGTATGGAGATTTGGATGCCTCCTGCTCTCTTCTCATCACTAATCCAGTCTTTGCCTACTGGGTGGTATAATGAGTTCCATACATCTACAGCCTTTTTTTCTAAGTCCCTTCTAGCTTTGATACCCTACAGTTCCTGGTTCTAGGGTCCAACTAAAGAATGCACACCATAAAAGGAATGATTATTCATAGGCAAGGAAGTCAGGAAAGGGTATGGAAATTAGTAGTTTTTGAGCCAATCATTGTGCTGAAGGCATTCATAACATCTATTCCTTTAGTGATCACAGCAGCCATGGCAGGATATCATTGACCTTTTCTGCAGATGAAACTGAGGTTCAGAGAGGTTAAATAACTTCCCCAACCTCATACAGCTAGAAAGTTATAGATAGGAATTGGTTCTCTCTGATGCCCCAACAAAGGGGCCTTAGATAAATCTATCCAGATTCTAGCCAATTGCCCTTCCTAGCCCCACTTGCTTTGGCCCTTCTGATGGATGTTCACCCGAGACCCAGTTTTCACTATTCTTCTGTGTGCCCTTTAGCATTTTCTGCTCTGTCTAGGTTCTTCCCTTGGTTTCTTTTTTGCTCCATGCTCCTTGGCCACAAGTCAGTCCAAGAGTTCTCCTGCCAGCCCCATTTCCTTTTAATAATTCGTTCCTTTCAGGGAACCCTGGTTGGTAGCATTTGCCAATTCCCATGGTGTAAACAATCCCACTGTAAGCTGCCTCGAGCTCCCAATAAGATGGCAACTAGCTTGCAACATTCCTGACAATTTGTCAATCAGCTCTCATCATCGGTGTGAGCCAGCTCCAGCACACCACTGGTTAAATATTGAAGGTAGAGCCTGTAGGACTTATTGATAGTTAAGATATAGGAGACAAGAGAAAGAGAACTCCAGGATGACGGACAGTCTATCGAATACCTGTTGGTGCCATTTACTGAGATGGGAAGACTGAGAAAAGCAGTCGGTTTGGGAAGAGGCTTACAATCACAAATGTCACTCCAATATACTCGTACTCTCCAGGCTAAACAGAGGGAAATAATATGACCATGCTTTTACTCTTGGGTTTGGGGATAAGGAGAAAATTTTCTACACTCTTCATAAATAGGAACAATCCTAGGGCCATCTGTAGTATAGCAGTTATGATCATGCACATCTGAAAGCAAGACTTTTTTTTTTGGTCTTCATATTAGTCAGGGTAATGCTAGCTGCTACAACAAATAACTCCTGAAATCTCAATGACTAAATTCAAGTTACGATATATGTCTTTCTTGTGTAACACACTAACAACAGCGTGTGGGAGGCTGAAGTAGAGGTGACAACTCTGTTCCACACTGTCATTCAGGGATCCAGGCTGATAGACACTCTGCCACCTAAAACACATAGCTTCCGACATCAGTCTAGGGATTAATGTCCACTGACAGGAGGAGAAAGAGGGAGATGAGAAGGCACATCAGCTTTGGAACCACTGCTACCAAGAAGTGACATCTTTATTTCTACCATATCCTTTGCTAGGAACTGGTCATTGTGGCCTCATCTATCACAGGAGAGATGAGGAGTGTAGTTCTTACCTGGGCAACCATTTCTCTGCTTCACAGTTTGAAAGGGAGCACAAATCCTTGGTGGACAGTCACTTATCTCTCTCTGCCTCAGTCCCCCATCCCCGCTCTGTCTTGGGCAAGTTATTTAACTACTCAGAGTCTCGGTTTCCTCAACCCTAGTACTTATTTCATAGGGCTCCTGACTGGGCTATTTATGATCACCCAGCTCAACCCCCTCATTTTCCAGACAAGCCTACCTCACATCAATGTACATGCTCTCGCTCAATCCCAAGCTTTCATCCACAATGCAGAGAATGAGGCCAAAGAACTGAAGCATTTTGAAAGAACTTTACAGCCTTAGAGGAGCCCCTAAGGGCACTGCAATGTGCCCCTGTGTGCACAGTACTGACTTTGAAGCCGAGGGACCAGAATTCTAGTCCTAGATCTAACAGGAACACATTGAGTTCTTTGGCGAGTTGTTGGAATTCCCTGGGGTTCCTTTCCCTTCTTTGTAGAGGGCGGTGATAATAAATATCCAAGCTCCTCGGGAGGATGAAGTAAGACATATGCACAAGTGCTCATACGTGGGCCCTTTTGTGTGAACGTCTGTCACTTCTCACCAAAGTGAAAACACTTTGAAGGCTGCTTAGGATGCAGTGAGAGAAGACACACCACCGCACGACCCACCCCCTACCACAGATTTGCCTCGATTTCAAAATGACCTGTTCGGTAATCAGCACATAATGCTGCCACCCCGTGAGCAGAGGGCTCTTGTCGGTAAGAAGTCAAAGCTGTTCATTTTCCAAGCCTTCTCCCTCCCGTCTTGCTTCTGCACGCTCAAGGTTGTCCGGGGTCCCAAGCAATCAGAAATGATTTGTGTCAAAGAGCATATTACAAGAATCATTTGTCATTTCTGGTTCGTGTTTGAATTTGAAGAATGATGCTGGAGAGTGATGTGAAGGGTTGTTATGATCAGCAGCAGAATCGTTATGTTAACCTTCTCGGGAGTTAGCTCTGGGGTTCAATGTTGACATGGTCGATGGATTGGGGAAGTATTAATAATGAGAATACCTTACATTTGGATGACTACTTTTTCTCAAAAAAATAAAAATAAAAAGAGAGTCATAATGGAATAAAGCAGCAGAGAATGACCTATGGAAAGCATCTGAATTAGCCTCTCCTACCAAGAGGAACATTGGAATGCAGAGGGGTTTTGTGTACTCACAGAGCTAACTTTCCCATTGATTAGATGGTACCTTCTTCTTGCAAAAGCTGACGTGCAGGATTAGGATTTTGAATTAGGGATTTAGGGCCCAGTTTCTAGGCCCAGCTCAGTCTCCAACTGACTGTGTAACTTCAGGCAAGACACTCTCTTTCTCTGTACTTCCGCCTGCCTCCCCAAAAGAAAACGCTGGTGATTCCCCAGGTCTCTTACAGCTCTGTGATTCTGTGCAATTCACGGGACGTGCTTTTTATCCTTATTTGGCAGATGAGAAAACCGAAAATTCAAATATCTGGAAGGCCTTCTCAACACTGGCTTTGATCTGAATCTTGTGACATAAGTAGACTTCTCTTCAATAGAGAAGGGAGACGGACACTCCAAGCGGAGAGCATGGCCAAAGGAAAGACTGGGCAGGGCACTGTCTGGAAATGTGCACGTGATTGTGGCTACATTATAGGATGTGGGGAAAGGCGGTTTAGAACAGGTCATGGAGAGCCTGGATCATCAAGTTTAAAGGCGTAATCTTTCTTCGCCAGTGGCTCGCGACCAGGGCTGATCTTGCCTCCCAATGGAAATTTGATGGTCTTTGGACACATTTTTGGTTGTCACTGATGACAGGGTTGCTGCTGAACACCTGCAGTCCACAGGTCAGCTCCAAGCGACCAAGAGCTGTGCAGCCCATGATGTCACTAGCGCCAAGGCTGAGACACTGCTCTGGACAGAGAGAGGTTCTCTGCTCTCCTCTATGGAGGATGCATTGTGCGGGCCAGGAAGCAAGACAAGGCAGGGGCTGCCGCAGCCATCCAGGGAAAAGGTGATGAGGGTCTGAACTGGGACAGGACAGAGGGGACCAAGTCAGTGACGTGGAGGAGATGGAATTGGCAAGGTAGTTTGTCCATCCCTTGTCATAACACCTTCAGGCTTCAAGCCACCTTTTTATCGCACCTTCTTCCTTTCTCTTTCTTATCCATTTGCTCTGCTGTCCCAGGAGCCAGGGAATGACAAGAGATTGGGGACTACATTTCACCTCCAACATGCTCCACTGGCTCATCCATAGCTGTCTCAGTTTCGATCGTACCCAGTCAGTCCTGGAGGGAGAGAGCGGTCAGGAGCTGACACATGAAGGCATTTTTTATTTTATCATGATTTGTGTCATTATTCACTTACTACCCTTTTCTAGCACAGGATTGTTCATTGTTTGAGCAGGGACCATGGGGCTCATTTTCTTTGCTGTATTCCCAGAGCCCAGTGTAGTGCCTGACATGGAGTAGACACTTGGGAAAGTGTGCTGAATGAATAAATGAGTGTCCCTGGGCATCATGGGTTAGGCTGGTTGGGCATCACACACTTGCTGAGGGAAGCTGTGGACATCCAGCTTGGTGGACTGGATCTCACCTCACCCCCACCCCCATCCACTGGGCTGAAGGATAGGCTGGGTTGGCTCTGGCTTCCATCACTGTATCTAGCAATCAGCGCAGACCTACCTCCCATAAGTAAGAAGCAAGGAAGAGTAGGGGAGAAGCAGTAGACAGGTAAGAAAGGACCTGACATGTCCCTCACGATCCTTCAACCCTTTCCTTACACATCTCGTGGGCATTCCTTTCACAGTAATACCTTTTCCCCTCCCATGTGGCCCTTGTTCTACCTGGAACACTGAGGTGAGGCTAAGGGGAGGACAGAGGACTGGGATGTGATTGTTCCCATTTGGGGGACAGTCAGGGAAATACCATGTGATTGTTCCCATTTGGGGGACAGGGAAATACCTCACCACCTTAAGCATCCCACTGTTAGACACTTGAGAGATGTTTCCAGCATCCCCATGTCACAGGGAAAAGAAATCAGGCTTGGGGGAAAGAAGAGGAAGGAGGAAAAAAGGACCTCTGTCATTGGCAGTGTGACCAGGCCTTGGCTGAGTGGCCAGATTGGAGGTGTGTGGACCTGTGTGTATGCTGCCCAGAGTGCAGAGGGCAAGCCTCTAACTATTGGGTTCCCTGCAATTTGCAGAATTCGGAGCAGCAACTCCAGGGATGCACCAGCCCCACAGCTCAAGGAATCCAGCCAGTCTAATTCTCAGAGACCTGAGTGGCCATCAGGCCCTAACCCCCAGGTGGTGAGAGCTGAGGGCCTCTCTAGAGGCAGAGAGAAGACTGGGACCCATGTGATTGACTCCCAAGTGCTCTTTCTGCCGGGGGCCTGTCTGCTGGGGATGTGGGGATGTGGGGTTGGCACAGAGGAAGCAGCTCATAGCTTACTACATGTAAGCACTCTTTCTTCCAAATGCCTTGCGTGACTAATTTCACTGAATCCTCATTTAGAGGGGAATGGACCCGGCATCTATTGAGAAGGTGCTGTGGGCTGGGCACTGTGTTGGTGCTTTGCAGAAATGACACCATCACCTTCTTCTGATGGTCCTGCCATGGCCAACTCATTCTTCTCACTTTACGTGGAGTAAAACAGCCTCAGAGCAGTGAGGTAACTTGCCTTGATGCTGGCCGCAGAGAAGCCAGAACAATCTGGTGTCTAAACCATCGCTTCCCACGCTTGGGTGTGCGTCCGAATGACCCGGGGACATTGTGGATTCCACTTCAGCAGATCTGGGGTGGGGTCTCCCAGATGATACTGTGACTGCTGCCCTGTGGCACACACTTGGAGAAGGAAAGGGGTCCACAGCACCATGGGGACCAGTAGCTCAGCCCTGCAGGCATCCCGGAATCACCTGGGGAGCTTTTAAAATGCTTCAGTGTTTGACTCTCACTCTGGTTTAGAGATTCTGATTTGACTTGGGTGAGATTCTGGGCTTACTGTGTTTTAAAAGCTCTCAGATGATTCCATGAGGCAGTCAGCATTGAATACAACTGCTATAGTTTTTACTTCTTTAAACGAAATCATCAAAGTTCAGGCCAATCCCCAGACGCCCCACATGTTCACCACCCTGGTGGGGAGCCCCGGGCCCATTCCGCTCAGCCGTGCAGCCTGAATCGCTTGGCCAGACTCTCTATTACACTTCCTCCCGGGCTGTCCCCCAGGCGTGGAGTCTGCAGCTCTGCTCTCACCACCTCCCATGTTTAATCCCGAGGATTCAGAGCCCGCCTCTGTCCCCCTTCCTCACCATACCCTGAGCGGCAGCAGGAGGACACTTCCCCGGGGCTGTTGATTCCCCAGGAACTCACAAGGTAGCAATTTCTTCCTTAATTAAGACCTTCACTGCATGGGACCAATTCATCAGCTCTCTGGAAGCGAAGGAGGGAGGCAAAAACCAAGGGGGCGATTCAACCACGGCTTCTCCTATGTCAGGGGCCACGACCTGGCCACGTGTGGGTGGGAGCGAGGCCTGGCGAGGAAGCATAGCTGGCCTTGCTCTGCTGTCTCCCCCCACTCCCCCCCCCCTTTTTTTTTTAGTCAGATGCACGATGACACATTCGAAAGGCAATGTTTACGCAAACATTATTCTCCCCCCTCACCCACCCCCCCGCCAGTCTCCCTCACCACTCGCCATTATCTGTCATCGGAGAAAAGGCAACAGAAGATAATAGGAGTTTCCAATCCGTGCCTTTTCCTCCTTCTGTTCTCTGGGGAAATCATGTTGAACATCTTTTTTATTGACTTATTTCTAAGAGTAGAAAATGCATTGCTTAAAGTTTTGTGTTGGAGCAACCCAGATGCTATCAGGGTCGCGAGGCTCCCTCTGCCTTGGGCGGCAGCTGTGGCTGGAGGAAAGATTCCAGGGGCCCAGTGGGGTGTTAATTAAATAGATGGGCCTCCCTTTCCCCATCATAAGCCCTGGAGTTTGCCCGAAGCTTTGTCTGGATTTGAAAGAGAATCGGCTCCGCAAGCCCCATGGGCCTCTCCATCCTGCAGGGTGGCGATGGGACAGGCACACACGTGAAAGGACACCCACGTGGGGTCTGCCAGGTGTGGGTTCCGATCGCACCTGCCATCTCCCAGTGCTGGAGCCGAAAGGGCACTTGCTGCCTCTGCCACTTGTCACCTTGGGCGCATTACTTCGCAGATTGAACACCGGCTCCCTGGTCTGTGGACTATACTGCTGCTCCCCTCCTGGGAGGACTCAGGCATGACATGAAATGAGCACCTCGCACACAGTAGGGCCTCCGGGAAGGTCTGTCCTCCTTCCTTCTGTTCCTGCAGGAAATGCCACAGCAGGAAGTGCCCTCAGAGACCTCCTCATCCAGTCCTTTCCTCTGGCCACTGGGTCCAAGGCCTAGAGTGGGACAGTGGGAGGGGCAGAGCCAGCTTCCTGATCCCCATCTAGACCTTTCCCCTCCCCACAGAGCCCCCCTTTGTCCTGATTGACAGGCATACTTCATTCTGTGCACGTGACCCTAAAATGAGAGAGATCCAACTCTGGTCCCCACAGATGCCAGGCACGCAGGAGGGGGTGCTCCTTAAAGAGTGTTCCTTAGGAAGACGTGTCATTCACAGGACTCCCTCAGTCAAAGCTGGTTCCTTTTGCCAGTACGATTTCCATAAAGTGGGGCCCTGGCACCCCACTCCTGGTCCCACCTGAACGCCCTCCTCTGCATCCTGGCCCTGGCTCCCAGCCCAGGGTTATTGTGCTTCCAGCTCAGCAGTCAATCCAAACCAGAGTCACTTTGGTTCCAGCTCCTACGGAGAGTCCAATTGGGAGCTTAAAATTGTCTCCAGTTTCTTGCCTCTTGTGAAGGCTTGGGGCCCTGATTATGGCCTTTGTCTAAGACTCAGGTGAGAAACTCTCCTCTCTTGGGTCTGCCCCTGGAGAGTCTACCCCACTACCCATGCCTCCTCCCTGGCTCTCACATCTGCTGAAGAACAGGAGTCCTTTCTTCGTGCACAAGGTGGCATCCGCGTTCTCCTTGGGGGGCAGGAATGAAGGCCGCCTGGCCCTCCCTAGGGGAAGTGGCTTCCCTGGCAGCACCCAGGGCGAGCCCACCATCCCTCCTGAAAGAGTCAGTGGCAAATTATCTAGGAGATAACTGTCTCAATGATGCCAGAGTTCAGCAAATTAGGGCCCAGCACGAGAAAACTGCCTGTGTGTTGATTAGGAAACAGATGTGTCCCTGGTGAGGGAGTCACATAAAAGCTTCCGCCATGGACCTCAAAACTGGCCTTCCCTGCAGAAATGGCCACAGAACTGATCATGGGGGGAGGCCGATGCTTTATGGAGAGGAGAGAGGTGGGCACCCCAGCTCACTCACAGACATCAGGTAAGCAGGACCCGGCAGCAGCCCACCCAGCAGTGCCTCCCATATGGAGCATCTACTGCTCCCATCGCCCCTGCACAGTAGGGCACACCGGGCCCTGATGGGAGGGCAGCCTGGCCCCTGTGTTTATTGAGTGCCTACTCTGCGTTTGGCAAAGGATTGGTCTAGAAAATGCTGGAGAAACAAGTGGAGAGAAGGCTGCAACGGAGAAGAGGCCAAACCCGAGTCTGTCAGTCTCAGGCCTGGGGGCTCAGAAGCGGGAGAGGGGGAACAAAAAGAAATAAGGGCCTGGGAGAAGGAGGGTGGCTCCTGGGTGGGTGGTGGAAGAGAACAGCCTCTCTGCAGAGGCAGGGAGGGGACTGGAGCAGCTGTGATCAGAGTGAGGGACAAGTGACGAGGAAGAATTAGCCCACTCAGGATCACAGGAATGAGTGACATTCCCAGCACCCGAGGTCTAGGGCTTTGATGCCCTGCTCCTTTGCACGGAGAGGGAAAGAAACCTGGGAAATCTGACACAGTGGGAATTCTAGGCCAGGCTATTGCCCCCAAACAGACTGATTTAAACACCCCTCGTCCAAATCTATTGTCATTGGTGGCCAGAGTAGTCCCTGTCACATCAATCAAGACGGGTCCTGTCATCTTAGGGCTCACACTTTACTCAAGGCTGAGTTTCTCAGATTTCTCGATCATCATATTTGTGTTCTACGTGAAGGCTCACAGAATTAAAGTCTGCCAGGGAGGGACTCAAGATTTATGTGATCTATGAAGTATAAGAAACCTTGACCAAGGGCAGTCACTGGTGGACAGGTAACTTACAATTTCAAGCAGGACAGAGAGTAGGTGCTGTAAGAGCTCTGAGGGGGAAGTGCATACTGATGACAGGTAGGGCCTGGAAGGCCTCCTGGAGGAGGTGAGAGCTGCCCTGGGCTCTGCAGGGAGATAGGAGTCATAGGCCACCATCAACTTCCACACATTGGACCCAATATCAGTTAAAGTTGAGTAAGAAAAGTAAAGCCACGAAGAGATAGAAATAGCAAGGGATTTGTTACAGAGATCTGACCTTCCTCTCTGGTAGGAGCTGGTCAGTGAGTCTCCTCGAGGCTGCGGTCTTATGGTCTTTATGTCCGATGCTGGGTGTCAATGTGGGAAAGGCAGGAGGTAGGGAAGGGAAAACAGAGGTAAAGGGAGGGACAGTGAGGATAAGCCAGGATCCACCATGAGTCAGAGGTGGAGTTACACCGGGATGGACTAAGTTTCATTGCTCTGACCCAGCACCGTCAATCTGCCTCTCCAGCCAGCATCTCCACACCACCCTTCTTGACAGCCATTAGGGGGCTGCCTAGTGGTTTGAGTGACATAACTTCTAAGGAGTTCTGACATGTCCTCAGCATGTCATGGGTACCATGCTTTAACCCTTAACCCAGAACAGATAGAAACAATAGTGGCAAGCGGTCACTTGCATTGTTTTGCATAAATTCACATCTCTTTCATACCCATGTGGGGAGACCTCCTTCTACTCATTCTCTCATCCTGAATCAAACTGATCAGGCTTCAATTTGCTGGCTGGGTGACCTTGGGCAAGTCACTCAATCTCTCTGAGCCTTCATTTCCTCATCTGTGAATGGGAATCATAATACTTACCCTGAAAGTGTGTTGGGAGGACTAGAAGGGGGTCGTATGTAAAGTGCCTGCGTATCCAGGTATCCAACACCTGTCCATTCCAATGCATTCCTAAGAGGCAGGGCTGAGGGAGGAGGGATCAGGAAGAGCTGGATGGACGCTCAGAGGCTGAACCTCGGACAGTCAGGGGGATCCCTGAGCCCAGCGTGGGTCTGACGCCACAGAGGTGCTGCTGGCACTGGTGGGCGTTGGCCCTGGGCTACCAGAGTCGGCCCTGGCAGTTAAAGGATGATGAGCTCCAAGCTGACAGGAGCTGGGAGGTCAGAGGCTGCTCCAGGTAAGGATTGATGAACAGAGACAAGAAGGCTCAGGGGTCGCTGAACAGTTGATTTAGAGAAAGGAGGATTCACTCAGTCTCTTGAGACTTTTCCCAAAGGTGAGAAGTACATGTCATATTAGCAGGATGTAAAGTGGAAGAGAACAGCATGTACCAGAGAGGGGCCTAGAGAAGAGGCCCCGAGCAGGGGGCACAGGCTGCTGGCAGAGACCACAGTGACAGAAAGGAACACCCGTGAGACAGGTGGCTCAGGCCATAGTGTTGCCATCACTGGACCTGCTTAAAAGGATGCTCACCTGTGCCAGTCTCCAGACCTCAACCCATTCAGCTGTCTTCACTCAGCTCCCTGCCATTCCCCTGCTTCCTTCAGGTCAGGCAGTGGCCTCCCAGCAGAGGGCGCCCTAGCCCAGGCCTAACCACACAGCCCACGGTACCAATAGGCATCTCTACCAGCAAAAAGCCAGCGGAGGGGGATAAGGGGTCTGTCTGCTGGACCCACCCAGAGCAGCAGCCTGGGCACTTTCCTGCCAAGCATCTTCAGAGGCCAGGTAGCAGGGCTGTGAGGAGCTGCGATAAGATGCAGGTTTTGTGAGGTGCAGTGAGCAGGTGTTGAGAGTAGGCTGTAACACTGTGGACAGGAGAGTTGCGATCCCGGCGGTGCCTCAACAGGTTATGTGATGTGAGCAGTCCCTTCTCCTCCCAGGCTTGTTTCCCCACCAAATTCGTGGGGAGCCTGGACTAGAAGATTCTCCAAGACCCCCTCCAGCTCTGAGAGTCCGGTCCAACATCCTCGCCCATCTCTTCCACCCTCTTAACATTCTGTCCCAGTGGGCACCCTTGCGTGAAGGGGCCGACTCATTAGTTGTATGTATCCTTCAGTCTCCAGGAGGCTGGAGGCCAGGTGGGGCCATTGTTCCCTTACCTCAATGGAACTGGGTCTTCCCTGCCCCTGCAGTCACCGTGGCTACCGCACCTCTTGTGTCTCGAGGACCACACTCAGGGATGAGTATTGTCAGTGAGTTTGGTTCCAAGTGTCAGGGCTCATTAGCCAGTGGCCTTTCTCACTTCCCACCTCCTCACTCGGACACAAGGACTCATTCAATGCCACCTGATTTTTATTCCTTAAAAAATATGCCTTAGCTGACTGAGATGTTGAGCCCTCACTAAGTTCTCTGGGACTTTGTTCTCTACGTCCCACCCAGGAAGCAAAGTGTTGTGTAGACTCAGCCAGACCTGGGTCCCCACATTCACTCTGCCACTTGGCCTTGGGACTGTGTTGGTGTTACTGAACCTCCTCATCTGTGCAAAGCCTGCCTGCAAGGTAGCGTTTGGCCCCCGGCAAGCATGCAAGTGCCAGCTGCCTTGATAATGAGGTTAGTGATGATGATGATGATGATGATGATGATGATGGTGATTATTCAACCTCCTGGCTGGCATAAGCCAGTGTGCCAACTTTGATACCTTCTCGTTGACTCTCTCCTACTTCTAGATAAAGTGTTGGTTTTTCACCCAGGTATCAAGGGATTAGCCAGAATGTGGACTCACCTCTTCCCTTCCCTCTAGTGGCCACCGAGTGCACTGCCCCTCCCGGAGGGTAGGTTGACTCCTTGCTTGCCGAATGGGGTTGGGCACACTCATTAACAGAATTGCCCAGATAGTCTGAGAACCCCTAGGGGGTCCCTTCCCCAGAAAACGCTACCACATGGCATGCCTAGGACTTCGTGGCAGAAGAGGGTACTTTCTCGTGTCCAGACTCAGGGGTGAAAGTGGGAGAGATTTTCATGTGTCTCCACTTTCCCTGTCTTTCTGTCCCCTGTCCTTTTCATCCCTTTCTGCTTGGGCAGGGTTTCTTTCCTGGGGAACAGCGATGCTCATGATCCCGGCACAGTTGCCCTATGACTGCGATACCTCTATTAATGACCTTCCTCCAAATCTATCAACCACGAAGGCCGCGGGAGAGGCCGTAAGATGCCAGATTTCTTCTTGCCAAGATGCTCTCTGCAGTGGAGCTTGTAATCAGCACTTGGGTGGTAACAATCTCCAGGAATAACAATAATTAACACATGAGTGTTGAACACCATTTGTTTCCCTGACTCCCAGGCTGTGCGGAACAGTAATGAAGATTGTTTTCTCTCCGAGCATAAAAATGTTCTCGTGTCACCTGGTGTGCTCACAGGTGTGCTGATTAATGGCGGCCTCCAGTGTCATAATGACCAAGCCACAGGCTTTGCTCTCGGCCGCGCACAGCTCCTAGCTCACTCTGGGTTACTGTGACCCAGGTGGGTGGCCCGAGGGGAGGTCATGTTTGACAGATGGTCTAACAGTGCCCCCACCTGGAGACCCAGATAGGTTTGCTCCCTGGCTGGGCTGTCAGACGCTGGTCTTCCCCCTCCTTAAGGAAATTGCTAACTCCAAGCCTTTTTAAGCCAAATAAATAGTTTGTGATCAAGCTGACCACACTCCCTCAGGATGCCTCAGACCTTCCTGGTCAGTGAGCCTGAGACCCACCTGTGGGCTTATTAGTATCAAGGTGCCTGGGCTCCACCCACATTCCAATCCTGTGGACCTGGAAGGTGGCCTAGAAGTCTGTGTTTTAATAAGCATCCCAGAAGGTCCGGGGCAGGTGTCTGCAGAGCCCACTTACAAGAATGTGATTGTAGTTCATGGAGGGTCAGAGTCAGAGGGCAAAGCCCACAAGCACTAGGGATCTATAGCTGTGCTTGGGGGTATCAGAGGCAAAAGAGGGAGAGAGAGAGCTAAGCAGGGGACTCCCAGTCTCCTCCGTCACTCCCCCTAGAGCAGTTATGCTTCTGTTTGTTCAGCAGAAGAGCCAAGAGCAAGGCCCTGGGACCCCCCTGCGTGAGTTCAAGCCACTTACAAGCTGTGTGACCCTGAGCCTATTACCTCTCCTCTCTGTTCTTCAGCCTCCACTTCCATACAATGGGATTATGATTTTAAAAAGAATAGCGAGCTCACAGAGCCACTGTGGGGATGAAATGAGTTAATGCGTGCAAAGCATTTAAGAACAGCATTAAAAACGTGCTAAGCATGAGTGCATAGTAGCTGTTATGATATTGTCTATTTAGATATCGTAATGAGGCAGTAATACTGTAGTCATCTCATTGGAAAAAGAATGTGCCACTATTTAAAAAACAGTCTAAGTAATACAGGGATGGGCGAAAGTAGGTTTATAATTGTTCGTATGGAAAAAAATAATACAAATGAGGAATACACTAATGAATACATAATACAAGAATAAACTGTAACCTCCTTTTGCCCACCCTGTATATTAGTCCAATGAACTCATTTTATAGATGGGGAAACTGAGGCCCCAGGGGGAGAACTGCTGGAGGTCACGTGGGTGGAAGCAGCCATGGAGCCTATGCTGATCTGACTGAGCTTGGCATCCACTCCTTTCCATAGGGAGCATGCCTGCTGCCTCCCTCGGGGCGTGGCCTCCAGGGATCTCAGGGTTGGCCTGTGATGGCCTGTCTCTGGTCACATCCTCTCCCAGGCATGTCTAAAGGGCAGATCCGGGGGTGGCTTTCCACCAGCCCACTCTCCTCCCGTTCAGAGCCCACTGGGTAGCATTCCCCAGTCTGTGCTCCACTCCCACTCCCATTGGACTTTAAAAACGTTCCCACTCTGGAGATGTTTGAAACTTCTGGTTTACTCCTGGGTCTCCATTCACACGTTCTCTACAGAGAGTCTGGGCGTTAGTAAGGAGTTTGGGACTAAGAGCCAGAGGAGCATGATTAGCCCTTCCCCCCAAACAGGCCAGGATGAAATTCCATTCTTGCACTGCTTCCCGCACAGAGGAGAGGTGAATATATGTTTGTAGTTGGAGAGGATGATAATAAAAGGCTGGTAAGGAGAGTGTGAGTCGGGAAGAGGAGGGAGCAGCCCACAGGGTAAGAGAAAGGCAGTGTGGCCTTTCCAAGACCACATGACCTGTTTTGGCTTTAATATCCCAGTTCCGAGCAGCAAGGTCATAAAACTCTTTAAATGATCTATTGTAATGATATGGGATTCTATTACCAAAAAAATCCATAATTCTTGGCCTTTGGGTAAATAAATGCCCTAGAAAGATCAATACGGGTGGAACAAAGGTCCAGGGGGTGTTTGGGAAAGGCTCGGCAGGAAGAGTCCATCCCTCTTGTCAGTCTCCTATCCCAAAACAAAGCTTTCCCTCTACACCCCCTCCCCATCTGCCTGCCCCTAATTCCTACCACCCTCTCCGCACTGCTCAGTTTTCCCAGTTAGAACCCAGGAACTGGGATGAGGATGAGGTAGATGTGGAGGGAAGATGGGGAGATGGAGCAAGGAGAGAATCAGGAGACCAGAAGGATGAACATGTGTTCTCACTAGTTTTAATTCAAACTTTGTCTGGGTCCTTCTGTGCCATGCACTCACTTTGTGGTTATATCTAAATCCCTTGTAAGTCAGAGCCTCAGTTTCCACATCTGAAGATTCTGAGTGGCAGCAGTGGTGGGGAGAAATCAAGATTGGACTAGAGTAGTGCAACATAAAGGTATGGAGCCCAAGAAATCTGTGTTTATACTTAGTTCCCAGCTGGGTAATCTGAGAAAATTGTGCACAGCCTTTTAGAACTCAAGTGTCTACCTCTGCCACATGGTAATGATATCTGCCCAGGGAGCATGTGAGGTCCCACATGTCAGGCACCCAGCAGAGTGTCTAACACACTGAGTGGCCCGTATTAATTGATCTCAGGAGGTGAGGTCAATGGTGGTTCCCTTTCTTTACCCATGATGATCTCTGAGGGTGCCCCTGAGGAGGGGTGGGAAAGGGAACAGCCTTCCTGCCAGGAGAGGAGTGGTGGCCACAGACATTCTCATGGGCAAGGGGCTCATTCATCAAGGGCAGGCAGCCTCCAGACAGTTCCATGAGGGACATGACTTCTGGAGATGCCTCCTAGGGTTGGACAAACGGGGGAGCTAACGTAGGTGCAGAGAGGGAAGCAGTACTCTGAGTCATAGCCTGGAAAGCAGGCCAGAGAACATACACTGAGCTGAGGACATCATAGGGTTCTGCCCCCCCAACTTCCTCTTGCTTCCTCCTCCCCTAAATCGGTAGAGGCAAAACCAAAATACTCAACATTGCTGATATCAGCCAGAGTTGGAAAGTTGGTTGTAATTGTTTATCTCCTCCTTGGAGCCAACTCCTCTTCATTCTGTCTCTGGGCAGCAATATTGATGGGTATTTTATTTTAGAAATTATTTTTTAAAACCTACCAAAAAAGCCCTTAACTATTTTGAAATTAAGAAATACTTTCTAAATAATCCTTGGCTCAAAGAGGAAATAAAACCAGAAATTATATATTATCTGGAAAGTAAAGAGGAGAACACTCCATATCAAAGCATTTGGGACTAGCTAAAGCTGTGCTCAGAGGACATTTTATAGCCTTAAATGCTTTTGTATCTTTTTTGTGAAAAGCTGAAAATAGTGGCACTAAGTATTCAATCTCGGAAATTAGATAAAGAGCCATAAAATAAATGAAAACGCAGGAGTTTGGATTTAATGAAATTAAAAGCTAAAATTAATGCAATGGAAAACAACAATACTATTCCACTTTTGTTCTGAATAGTTTTTCTGCTTCCCACAGCAGCCCCACATTGCCAGCACCCTCTTCACTTACACCCACTTCTAAGAGTCTCATGTAAAAGTTTAGGTGAAAATTGATATCAATGAGATGCATTTCTTTACTTTGTAGAATTGATTTAATAAGACTATTTGATATAATCCAATGAGCACTAGACTTCACAACAGGAATACCTGGTTCTGGAGCCAAGCCCATAATTATTGCCTCAGTCAGATCACTTCCCCTCCCTGGCCCTCAGGTTTCCACTAGTACGGGTAGAGGCTGGGCCTACCTGCTGGCACTGATCGTTGTCAACTACATTTCATGCACTGCCAACACTCTTCAGAAGAAAGAGGTCCCCCTTTATGGGTAAATGCAGGGGGGCTCTTTTCTGAGTGGTGGTGGTGGTGAGTAATGATAGCTGTCCCAGCGGGCTGCATTGCAGAAGGTTGGCCTGAGATGGAGCACCAGGTTGGAAGGGTAAATGTAGACACTGAAGGCAGTGTGGAGCACTTAGGGTGTGAGCCTGGGTTGGAGTGAGCAGGGAGTGCAGCCAGGACCTTGGGCTCTCTTAAAATCTGGTGGATTCCGTCACTTCCTCCTGGACTCACTCATCTATCTTTTTCTCCTTTAACATTTCTAAAAGCTCATCTATCTTGAAGTTACAACTCTGCAGGCTCGGTACTGGGCAGGGACAATGATAATACATGGAAAGAGGTGTTCTGATCTTCAGTCTTAAGACTCTAAGATCAGAGGCCACTGGCCAGGCGTCAGGCTGTGACCGCTAGCCTTGGAATCTGGGATGCAGAAAGGCCTCTGTTCATTCTCAAGTCAAAATAATGATGCACTCCTGTTTTACCAATGGAGCCCCAGGTGAGCTTGTCCGCTAGGCCTCCTGGTCACTGTGTCTTGGGTTCCTGCAGCTCCATGAGCCACTGCCTGGACGCCCCAGCTCAGATATTTGGATGAGTGTGAGCTTTGCAAGAAGGGAGCTCCTCCATGCCCACTGCATACAGAGGGCCCAGATCCTGCAGAAGCACATAGGCCTCGTGAGAGATTTGGAGCTTTATTCTCAAGCCCGTCCAAAGTCCTAAAAAGGTTCTACAGAGAGGCTTGTTGTGATCGGATTCAGGTCTTCCCAAGACCACTCTGGCAGGTGGAACGGGAGTGATTGGAGGGCAGTAAAGTGGACCAGAGAGACCAAGTTAGGAGGCTATGCAGGATCCAGGCAAGAGACACTAATGGCCTGGACTTGGATGTGGGCAGTGAGACTAGAAAGAAGTGACACGTTCAGGGAACGGAATGTGTGCAATGTACGGAGTCAGACAGCTTGGCTTGTGATGGGCTAGGAAGTGTGAAGGATAAGAAGTCGATATGGCTCTGACCTTTTGGCTCAGGCGACTGGGAGATGCCGTTTATCCAAATGAGGGCCAGTGGCAAAGGAACAAGGACAGAGGTAGGGAAGAGGCTGTGGGTTTAGCGAGGACATGCTGTGTTTGAGGTGTTGGCCCAAAGGAGCTGTCCAAGGAGAATGTGGATATATGTGTCTGAAGCTAAAGAGAGAAGGCTGTGTGGGAGATAGAAGTAAAAGCAGCTCTCATTAAAGGGAACATCCCCTCTTTGAGAGTATTGCTTACAGTTTTGGCCTCCCCTTCCCTTGCTTTTGTATGGATATTCAACTCTCCGAGTACAGCTGATGAACCAAAGACTTGAGTAGATGGCCACAGAGTCCCGGAGAGATAGGACTGCAAAGATCTTGTGTGGCTTGAGGGTAATGGAGAGATGGGGACCCGGCTGTGAGAAGTCTCACATCCCTTAGGGGAGCACTACAGCATTTCCGAGAGGGCACAGGAGTTTGGAAAGGTATGTTCACTCTGCTCATATACATTTCTATTGTGGAAAATGAAAACAACTCCTATGCGTTATAATACAGTCATTCAAGCAGACAGCAGAGGGGCTGGGTGTCAGCCTGTGGGAGCAGAGTGGTGTCTGTGCGCCTGTAGGCAGGGGGTGCCTGTGTGCCTGTAGGCAGGGGGTGAATGGGCCCTTGTCCAGGGGTGGCACACACAGGTGCTTCCAGAGGCAGGTGACATGAATGAGTCCAGGAGGCTGGGTGTAATGCTGGGACTGGCAGTGGACGCCAGTCCAAAGGGAGCGGTCATTGCCCACATCTGATGTTCCTCTGGTATGAACGGGACTCGGTATGGCTAGGCCTTCTGTGTTTTCAGGACAACGTAGGAATCCAGAATCGGAGGTGAAACCTCCCAGTTCTTCAGCGTTGGCTCGCTAACAAGAGGGGAGATCATTAGAAGATAGATCCGTCTAAGAACCAGATAAATCTCATCCATGAGTCAGCTTCAGCCCCCAGCTCAGCACTTAGGGATCTCTGCTCAAATCCAAGCCGCCGGACACACAGATGCAAAAACTCAGGTTCAGAGACCCGACTGGGAAAGCCCGAGGTCACACAGTGAGTTACGGGTCAAGTCCAGCCTCAAATGCAAACTCTCCTCTGCTCTCTACTTCGCCACAGCTACTCCCTCCCGCGGGAGGTCTGCTTAAGAGGGAAGATCTGAACTTTCCCCTCACCTCCCTATAACACTGCCTACTGCTGCTACACTCAATTTTCCCAGGCTCCTCATTTTACACAGGAGGAGACTGAATCCCAGAAATAAAAACAAGATGTGCTTCCCCACTTGTACAATAGCTGGGCTGGGAGCAGAACCCAGGCTTCCAGACCCCCCAGTCTAGCCTGGCTTTTAGCGGCTCCTTAAGTTCCGGAAGCTCTCCCTGGGCGAGGGCTATATTCAGCTTGCAGCGAGTTGTTGAAATATTCTGTTCCTGAGCATAGTCGACAATCCAAATCATAGTCCCTAGGACCAGCCCTGGGACACATCACCTTAAATCTTCTCTCCACGGGGTCTGACTCACTGGCCTGGCCCCTCGCCTCTCCCCACTGATGAATGATAAACAGGACTGCAGCAGGCACGGAGCCCCGCCAGCCGCTTCTGATTTGTCTGCTAATTGGAGCCGGGGCCAGGCTGGCATGATGCCACCAGGCGGTGAGCGAGCAGTGTGGGAGGCGCACAGCACAGAACTTCAGGTTCAGGAGACCAGGCTCGGGGCTGCTCTTTGGAGCCGGTTGACCTTGAGGAAGAGGTCATTGAAGTCCTCTCAGCCTCGCTTTCTCCATGGGGAAGCAGGACTCATCACACACACTCTAAACTTCCATGTCCATGGTCAGAAAGGAAATGAGAGCCTGAGACAGACCGATTCTGGCGCCCTAGCTTAAAATCTTCAAAGGGTCCCATTGCCTGTATGTTAAAGTAGGGTCAGGCAGGTGTGATCTGGGGCCAACACCAGACCCTGCACTGCCTCCCTCCCTTTTCTTGGTGAGGGCAGCTGGCATTTACTGAACACTTACTGTGTGCCAGGCACTGTGCTAGGCACTTTACACTCATTCACTCATCCATTTCCCTCAGCATTCCTCTAAGAGAGGTACATTATCTAGAGAATAACAAATAAATAATAAATAAATAAAGCTTAGATTGCTTGAAGAACTGGCCTGAAGACCCCACTAGTGAGTGAGAGAGTTGAGATTTGAACCAACTCTGGCTCCAGAGATTGTGATCTTACCTGCTACATCATCCCATCTCCAAGCATGTCTGGACCCCACCTGACTTCCTATGAGTTGTCCTCAGACAAGTCACATCCTTGTCTTCACCTCTCTGCTTAAATGTTGCTCCTGCTTGGAAAGCACCGCTAAGCAGAATCTTACTTGAGGCTCAATTTCCAATCCTATCTCCCTGGATCTGCCCTCTTTTCTGTCTCCCCTCCCCGCTCCCGGGCCTGCTGCCTGCTGGCCTGAGATAACACTCAGCCCACCAGGTGATGCCCCCTGCTGCACTCCTGCCTCACCTGTCGGTGCCAACAGGCAGGCTGCCCTCCATGTTAGTGCACTTTGCCAGCTACTGCGACAGGCTCGATCACCTCAAATATTGGAAACTCCTAAGAAGAGGAGTCTTGTTTTACTCATCTTTATGACTCTGGCCCCAGCACAGCATCCAAAGCCTAGTCAATGCTTTGTAAATGTTGGGGGTGAAGAGGAGAGAGGGAGGGAGGGAGGGAGGGAGGAGGAGGGACATGGAAGAAAAAGAAGCAGAAGGAAGGGATGAAAGGAGGAGGGAGAGAAGGAAGGAGAGAGGGAAGCAGAAATACATTTATGAATGCATTTATTTAGTGAATGGTGTGAGGCAGGGGTCAGCAAGCCATGGCTGTCTGGTTTGGGGTCATATCCAGACCATGGGCTGTTTGTGTGTGTGTGTGTGTGTGTGTGTGTGCGCGCGCGCGCAGCCCCTAGCTAAGAATGATTTTTACATTTTAAAAGGTTGCAGAAATTTTTGTCAAAGAATATGTGACACAGACCATAGGTGTCCCAAAGTCTAAAATAGTTACCCTCTGGGGTTTCCCAGAAAAAGGCTGCTGATCCTGGCGAGAGAGGACGCCATCATGGACCTATGCATGCATAAACAGAGAATGAAAAATGAAAGAGAATGTTCATTCTGCAAAAAGAGTGCACTTCAGAGTGTGGATAGGAAATCAGAAAATATCAAACCTTGGAAGCTTAAACATGATGCGAGGTGAGTCACATCCCCAGGATGCGGGCCACCGGAGTGGTGATTTATTCGGGGCCCTGCGAAGCCGGCTGGGCTGCGCCTCTCGGCTGGGTCTCTGGGGCCTCTCCAGAGGAAGGCACGCGTTTCAAAAGCAGCTAATGGAAGATAAAGCGAGATCTCCGAAGCCGCGCCTGCCGGCCAGGAGGCAGTACTATAAAGGCCAAGTTTCTGGGGACTGATGCAAACACTATGAAGAGTGGATCCTGGGGGTGAGATCCACCCCAGGAGGGCGGGGGGGGGGCGGGCCTGAGCAGCTGGCCCAGGGGTCCCAGGCCCCTTCACCAGCTGTGCCAGTGAGGACTCCTGGATGAGCCCTTCCTGGGTCTGGCTGTGGAGACCCTGTGTCCTCCTTCGCTCTAACTTACTAAAGGGGCATTTGGTGACAGTTGGGCTCCTTCGGGGAAGGTTGTCCTGTCCAGCTGACCTGCATTTCCTCGGCCTCACAAGCAAGATCGCCACATGCATGCTAAGTATTGAAAACCTGCCGCAGGCCAGGCACTGGGTGAGGTGTGTTCTTATTTCCATTATCTCAGAGCCAGACATCAGTGTCCCTGTGTAACATATGACAAAACGGAGGCTCAGAGAGACCAATGAGCTTATCCAAAGGCACAGAGCCATAAGGTAGCAGAAACAGTAACTCCCGGGTTAGTGGTCTCAAAGCCTGATTCGTTTTATACTCTGTCTCTCTGTCTCACACACACACACACACACACACACACACACACACACACACACACACAGTGTCTCATGTTTGTGTGTTTTGTTTTGTTTTGGGGGGGGGGTTTCAGTCTCAGATCCATCTTATACTTCTAGACCCCAACATCCTGGGACCCTGCTCTAACCCCAGACTGTGTGGTTGGAAACCTTAATATCCATTTCCATTTTATCACACACCTATGGATCACATATTATAGGTAGAAATAAGCAAAAGTTAACCTCTCTGTCAAGGCACTTGCCATCTAGCGACAGAGGTAGACAAACTGTCTGATAAGATTCTGGGTGATGAGCGGATGTCACGACTATAATACCTGCCAGCCCTCATGTTGGGGTAGCTCAGGCTTTGGACCTTGGGCTCCAAGAGGGCTTCCCCGAGGAGGCGAACCCAGGGTGGAAGAGTCCACAGGCAAAGGAGAGGAGAGTTAGTGGGCAGTCCAACCAGAGGGGTCAGAATGTGCTAAGGCTGGGCGGCTGACATGACCTGATTAAAATTCATTTGGGATGGGTGGGGCCGAAGGTGAATCTGAGGAAGTAGCAGGAATCAACCTTGGAGGTGTGCCTATTGGAAAGTGCAAAATCTCCAACCTAGTTGTTGTTGTTGTTGTTGTTGTTGTTGTTGTTCTTCTTCTTCTTCTTCTTCTTCTTCTTCTTCTTCTTCTTCTTCTTCAAAATACATATTTTCATTGATTTCAGAGAGGAAGGGAGAGGGAGAGAGAGAGAGAAACATCAGTGATGAGAGAGAATCATGGATCAACTGCCTCCTGCACACCGCACACTGGGGATCGAGCCCGCAACCCAGGCATGTGCCCTGACCAGGAATCGAACTGTGACCTCCTGGTTCATAGGTCTATGCTCAACCACTGAGCCACACTGGCCGGGCATCCACCTGCTCCTCCTTAACTGGCCCTACCCCATTCTTCTGACGGGGCTGGGGCCTGGGAGCTGTTGCTGAAATAGGGTCCTTTCCTCTCATGCTCTCTGAGCTGGGGGGTCAAGGTGGGGAGTCTGCTGTGGTTTCTCTCCTCACTTCTCATCTAATCCGGGATTGGGGATCTGGTCGTGTCCTTAGGGTCGAACCCTGTGTTTCCCAGATAAGGGAACTGTGACTCCCACGAGGACCGTGGCTCGCTAAGGTCACTGAGCTGGTTGGCAGCAGGGCTAGGGATTAGAACGGCCATCCACCCAGCCCTTTCCAAACTGCCTTCTGGTCTCTTTCCTCCTCCCCAACCACTCACTGGCTTCCCACTCACGGGGTTTTAAATATATATTTTGAAGGCAGCATGGATAGGCTCTGCGGGCCATCAACAGAACACACAGATCAAGGGCAGCCTGGACCCAAAGGCTCTGCCTTTTATCAGCAGAGGCGCCTTTGTTACTGGGGAGAAGTGAGCCAGCCTGGGCTCCCAGGGAAACCCTTGATCCCCCCTCCTGCTGCCTGCCGAAGGAGACAGGGCCCGCCTGTCGTCGTCAGCATAAGCCGAACCCCCTCCCCTCCCCAGCTCCCTCAGGGGCATCACTGCTTTGAGCTCCAACAGCAACTGTCCCAGGTCAGGTATTAAATAAAAGAGGCCAAGTTTTGCCTTTAATGACCCCACTTCTTTTTTCAGCACCACGTTTCCCCTGAAGAATCCAGCAATTTTATTATCCTCATCACTATTTTCTCATCCCCAACCACCTTCCCATGCACAGCACATGATAGGGTGGATACTTCATACCCCACTTGCCTTCCCGCGGTCTCTCCTGGCGTCCCAATTACCTGTGAGGTTGCCCAAGGAGATGCTGATGCCCGGGAGGCTTCAGGGTCTGGCTGAGCTCAAACCAGGTCCGGCTGACTCGCAAGATATTATCGGTTGGTTCTGCTCCCTCGGGAAAGATGTATTTCTTAACTGCGCCTTCCCCGAGTTATAAAGTAAGTTCCTGACAGAACTGCAACTGCCCGTTTTTACAGTTCTAAGAAGTGAGACTCACCTTCGAGCTGCAAAGAACAAGCGAGAAGGATGTACGGAACCTGCAACACAAGCAGACCGAAGTCAGCCCAGGGGACTCCCCTGCGCGGCCAGGGAATTGAAAAGTCATAAAAGGAAATAAATAAACGATTGAGGCCACCTCATTGTAAAGATGTCCTCACTGGGACCCCGAGGAAGGGGCTCTTTCTGTGGGGGTGTAGAGCCATTGGGGGCGTGCTTGGGAGTGTTCCCTGGGTCTCTGGGTTGCCGCCATTCCATGAGCCTGGAGTTCGGGAATCTGTGGGCTATAACCCGCCATGCCCCTGGCAATGCTAAAGGACCAGCTAATTGCCCTTGCCCTCTGTCTGGAGTTTGGAAACCACTTTTGCTCCAAGCCAGCAGACAGCTCCGCTGAACTTTCAGATGCCACGTTCACAGGTGTACCCCAGATATCTGCCCAGACGGTGGGCATTTACTAGTAATTACTCCACCTCGTCCCATACCTCCAGGGAGCCTAGCGGGTGTCTGTGTCTCCCAGGGCCCTGGTGATCGGCTCAAACTGGTGACTGGAGCAAAGAAGGAACACTGACTTAATGCTCCCACTGCCTTTTGAGGGTGACACCCACCCCGTTTCTCGGGAAGTAGGTCCTGTTGCTCTGTTCTGCTCTAGTCCTTTTGCAGAGTACCTGTGTTCACGGAAGGTAGGGCCCTGCAGTTCATGGTTCTATCTTGCCCCTCCCCTTTGGACGTCCCTGCCCCCCACCTCAATCTTGACAATAGCCTGGGACTCACTGGATTGGCCAAACCTCCATTTGGTCTTCCTGTCTTGGTGTCAGTATTCCATCCCAAGGGGTCCTCTTCTCTGGCCCCATACTCTCCACTCAGTTCGCAAACAGGCAAAGCCATCCGTCAACAAAGAGTCAGGACTATCCCAGTGTCCATGTCTCTGTCTCTACCTCGGAGCCTCTTACTCACTCCCCACTTCCCACCTGCCTGCCTGCTTGCCCCACCACCTTCCCCAGTGCCACACTCCACAGACAAACCCAAAGCCCAGCCCTTAAAACAGAAATCCAGAGGAAGTAATTCTGCAGGATGGCCTTCCACAGAAAGGGCGTTGTATGAGTAGTTCTCTGGTCAGATGAAGACACAGGGTTAAACCAAAGTTCAACAAGAATCATTACTGCAGAATTTGAATGTGCTCTCCAAGCAAAGAATATTGAATACACCGTTTCCAGCACATACATGACTGTCCTCAAAGACCAATATTCTCTATAAATACAATTTAGGAAGCATTTATTTAATTCCTTCTTGGGCACTGACATGGATAAGTTTGACACTACCACTAATTGGCTGTGTGGCTTCAGGCAAGTAACTCTCCTCTCTGGGCCTGAGTTTCTTCATCTGTAAAAACAAAAAGTGAGGTAGGAGGTGGGCGAGATGGTCCCCGGGGTCCCGTCTGACATCTGGGTTTCCCTCATTTGTATCCTCCGCATCCTGGTGCGAGGGCAGCAAAGGCGCTAGAGATTGGGAACAGTGCGGAGCTGACAAGATCCAAGCACAATGAGACACAGCGGGCGCCTTTGTGAGTGGCTGGGATGCTTTCTAAATGTTGAAAGTCATTTTTATGTAGCTGACATCACACGGCCATTCACAGAGCTCAGAATCCCCCGGGGATGAGCGAAGCATGTAGCTCAGTGACAGACACTCCACCGGGACTGCCAGGCCGAGGGGATCCCACTAAGGATGCAGGTGCCACCAGCGTCCGTGCAGGTCAGGTGGCCTTGCAGAAGCCATGGCAGGCAGCACATGGATGCCTTGCCAGTGTGACCTGACACAGCCAACATGGAAGCTACCAAATCGCATCTTTGGGAGTCCCAATGAAGAATCCAGAGATAGTTCCCTGGAAATCAAGGGCAGGGTTTTGGCTGGCCCCCTCCTGGTCATCATGATGGTCTGTAGAAGACCCCTCCTTCTCTGTGAGGCCTGGGGCTTGGCTTAGAAGCTCCCTAGGGTCCACTCCAGGTCTGGCACCTGCAGAGGTGCCAGAGTCCCAGTCTCACCCAGGACCCTCTGAGGCACCACAGTGACCCTACAATAACTAAATTAAGGTGGATATGGCAATATGAGAGAGAGAGTTGGGGTTGGGGGGAACCATTAAACACATTCATCTATCACCTGAACATTGGGCCTGTTGAATTTTGAGGCCTCTTCCAATACTGAGCTTCTATTCCTTTGAGTGTCTTCTGTGGTCAATATATGGTTCTAGATACAGAGAGGGAAAGAAAAAGGAAGAAAACAAGCCCCAGCCATTATGGGATAGAGTTTTTCCTCAAATTATGTTCTAAGACAGTGGTCGGCAAACTCATTATCAACAGAGCAGCGAGCCGCGGTTTGCCGACCACTGTTCTAAGGAATACCAGTCCTTTAGATACTCTGGAATGAAGGTCTTTTAGCATCAGATGAATTTCAGAAATGTATCATATCTATCCCCCTACACCTGGGATTCTCAACCTACATCAGCCTGTTAAAAGGCTCTGAGAAGTCCTGCAGGAAACCTGCCCAACTGGTTCATCCAAGGTTTCCCAACTGTATTTGTCCACGGAGTTCTTTGGTCTGAACACCTCCCAAAAGTCTATGTAACTACTGTTTCCTGCGAGAGGAATCAAAGTCAGACCTGGAGTAGATTCTAGGGAGCTCCCAGGCCAAGTCCCGGGCTCCGGAGATGAGGAGGAGCCTGTCTGCGGACCATTGTGAGGATCAGGAGCCGTCCAACCAAAACCCTGCCCTCGGATTTTTAAAACTTTCTGGATTCTTGATTGGGACTCTCAGGATGCGGTTGTAGATTGGTAGCTGCTGCCATGTTGGCCGGATCATGTCACGTTGGCACAGCATCCCTGTGTTGCCTGCCATGGTGCTGTCACATGAAGAAAACCCAAAAAAGGATGAGAGAAGAATAGGTGCCAGCAGGGTGCATTCCTAGTTATGTTTGCCAAGGTTTCTGGAGCTGCCCTGCTTCCTATAGCTCTTTCTTCCCTTTATCTGCACACAATCTCAGGCTCTTTCCAGGAAAACCCACCCTTCCTTCCTTCCTTCCTTCCTTCCTTCCTTCCTTCCTTCCTTCCTTCCTTCCTTCCTTCCTTCCTTCCTTCCTTCCTCTCTCTCTCTTCCTCTCTTTCTGTCTTTGTTAAACTATATAAGTCAAAACTCTTTCTGTCAATGAGAACTCTAAGGAACTTTCCTTGGCTGTAGCCAACCCATTGTGATCACTGCCTTATTCCATTAGGATTGCTTATTGCATTCCCTCTGGTGAGAGCTTGTGGGGGGCTCCTGTGGAAAAATGGGTACTTGTACTTGGCCTTATACTGTTTCATTTTCCTGTGTGACCTTGGGCAAGTCACTTAACCTCTCTGCGCCTCCTTTGCTTTACCTGCAAACGGGAGTTGAAGACCCTTCCTTCCAGGGCTGTTCTGGAGCCGTGTAGAATGTGATTTGTGAAATGTGTTATGGGCCCTGCACAATGGTGCCTTCCTGCCCCCTTTTCTTCACTCCCCCAGCCCGGAGGCGGGACAGGCTCCTCAGAAGAAGGGAAGCAGAGAGTATTTAGGTAAGAACCAGACCTCTCAGTGATCCTGCTGCTATTTCAGAGCACTGCATGGAAAGTCTATTTTTGCTGATTCATTTGCAAGGCTTATCCTTAGAGGGCCTTCAAAAGTCCCCTCAGGGGCCTTCCCCTGGCTTCCTATTCTTGTGAGAAAAAAAAAGAGAGAGAGAAACAAGTTGCATTAAGGAAATTACCAACTACTTGTATGTTCCAAGGTGACCCCCTACATGGGGTAAGATAAAGGGGCCCTCATTGGAAGTAGCTTTTTGAAGCCTTTCTCCAAGGACTCATCGAGGGGGCCCATGGGGGTGAGAATCACCAACAGCCAGAAGCTTTGCCCAGAGCCAGATGGCATTTCAGAGTAGGTTGGGGGAAGAGGTCATCTGTTCACTCAGCGTATATATGTATTAAACCCCACAGTGGGCGGGGACAGTGCTGGGTGCGGGGGCACAATGGTGGACAGGCTGCTGCTGGCATTTCTCAGGTCTCCTCTAAGGAGGCCTCGCTTGGGCTCCTCTCTCGGGTGCTGACTGGGGAAAGGCGGGCGTCTGTGAGTGAGAGGAGCGCTGGATAAGGAATCAGAAAGCTCGTTCCTGGCCCCAGCTCTCTACTTCCTGGCCATGAGACCTAGGCACATCTTTCCCTTCAGAGCCTCAGTTTCCCAAACTACAAAAGCTGTGAGAGGGGCATATCATCCGAGAGAAAACGAAATCAGTTAGCCTTGGCTACAGTGACTTCTACAGTGGGTGATGGAAGGGCGGTGTGTGTGGGATAGTTGGGTCAGTGCTGTTGGTGCCAATCAGATGGGTAAAGCCTGCTCCTAGCCCTCCTGGTCGTCCTTGAGGTTGGTGGGCTGGAAGCATTTCTGTAGCTAAGACTCGCCCCTGGAGGGGAGGGGGGATCTTGTCTTGGAGGAAGGCTGGCAAGCTGCCAGTGGGGTTGGGCACAGCCCTCCTGGCCCTCCAGGGACAGAGCTAGGATGAGATCTGGACCAGACCACTGGTTCTGGTAAAACTTGAGGAAAGGACCACAGACAAAAGGGAACGTGGAAGAAGGAGTTGGTGAGGAAAGCAGACAGACCAAAGGGAGCGAGAGAGAATGAAGGGAAGGAAAAGAGGATAGAGAAAAAAATGTTACAGTGGCTGCCGAGGGTCAAAAAGTATCCGTGATCAAGTCAATTTCTGGTTTTGACATTTCACTCCAGTTATGCAAGGTGGGAGGTGGAGGGTACGGGGAAGTGCATTGGGGAAAACTGAGGGAAAGAAATACTGAGTCTCTGGTGTGTTGTTTTTTTCCAACAACAGCATATGCATCTATAATTACCTCAAAATGAAATGTTTAAAATTTATCAGGGACCCATACCTGCAGATATACGACAAGAGGGACAAGAAATCCAGAGAAGGTAGAGCTGCCCTTTGAGAATGTACAGCCCAGTGCAAACCAAGGTGAAGCTGAGGCCCAGCCAGGGGGGTGCCAGGCTCAGCATCCGCCCAGGGGGCAGGGAAGCCAGACCCCCCTGTGCTCGCTTGGTCCAATGACTGTATGTGTCCCCAGTGCTCTACTGTGTGTTTACGCCTCTGAAGTGTTTGTTTAAAGAAATCAGTAGCTACTAAATTAGCAGCTCATTTTGTATTTTGGTAACTGCTCATTACGAAAACTGGGCTGACTGTAGCTCTGACATAAAGGTGCTGGGGAGAATTCAGCTGCGTGTGGCTGGTATGCTGGTGGGACCCAGACCCACATCCGTCCCAGCCGCATAAAGGGGGAGAGAAGTGCATCAAGCAGTAATCCGGGCTGCTTTGCCACATTCCACATTCCACTAACCCACCACCCTCTCCTGAAGGAACAGACAATTGCGGCAAAGGTTGAGTGGGGTGGGGGAGGAATCGATCACTGTCAGGTGTGAAGTGGATCACAGTGTGACCCACAGGGATGGCCCCCTACCCCACCATCCCTCCAGTGCCCATGTTAAACGCAAACCCAAGTCCAAGGCCACATCCCCAGAATCCTTTCTCAAACTTGCACTGGACTCCAATTAGGGCCAAATTTTTTAATGGGACAAAGAGAGGAAAGTTGTGTTCACCTAACAAGGTGGGTATGACCTTGAGCAAGAGGAAGGAGAAAGGAGACTGAGAGTCTGCTTTTCTGAGCGTCTCTGTGGGAAGGAGAATGTCACACTGAAGGGCAGTCCTTCCGGAGAAACGACTGACCTCCCTCGTCCACGCCATAGGGACACTTTCTCTTAGAACCCTCACAGCATCTCTAGGACATAGGACTCGCCATCCCATTTGATAGATGGAGAAAATGAGGCTAAATGACGCCATGAGCAGCCCAAGCTAGCAAGCAGCTGCGCCGGAACTCAACTCACATTACTTGAACTGTGCATACCCAAGCTCCGTCTGTCATCTGTAAAATGGGACAATGACGGCACTTGCCTCGTGGGACAGCCACAAAGATTAAATGTTTACTGGACATAATGCACTTTAAACCCACTGTGTAGTGCACACTTAATACACTGGCTGTGTTATGGTTCCATTAAGTATTGCAACTTCTAGCAAAGCTTTATTTTGGCAAGGGACCTAGGACCAAAAGTGATTAAAGGACTGGAAAAACTTAGGCTGAGAGGAAAATATTACAGGGACACAGGATCTTAATCCTTCAAAATGCAAATGCGGCTACGGAAAAGACAGGACTTGTTCAGCACTTTCCAGAAGGCAAAATTAGGGCCAATAGGGGAAAATGAAGGGGATGAGATTTAAGCTCCTCATAAGGCAGACCTTCCTAAGGAATAAACTCCCTGAGAGGCGTTTCTGCTCCCATCCACCTTGTCTTGTAAGCTGAGCAGGTGGTCGTGGTCAGAGGCGCTCTCAGGTGAGTGACACGTCGGGCATGGACCCTCCAGCCTCCAGGTTCAGGCTGGGCTGCCAAGAGAGGAACTTGCCCATCAGGCCTTGGGGGGATGGCAGCACTGACCAGACGCTCCAAACCACTGGGGTCTGACCTTCCAGAATGATCTGGCCTCCCGGAGGGTCCAAATTGCTATGTCAGACCAGCTCGATGAAAGTAATTGCATATGTCCCTAACGCTGCAATTAGAGAAACTCATTGGCAAGCAGTGTTGGGCAAAAATCCATTTTTAGTTTTTCCTTTCTTATTAGCCGCTCTCCCATAGAAATAGTCTGTGCATGCAGTAAATCAGAAGGCAATATGTGGAAAGTTCCCGAGGAGCCGAGGACCCAGAAAACGTGGAGATGAATTGCAGGCAGAGACAACAGGGAGGCTGTGGGCAGAGATGCGTAGATCCTTTTGACAAGCAGCCCTTGGGCCTGGGTGCCCAGCTTCGTGCTGGACCGAGGGGAGGAGTCCCGTGATGGATCTCCGCCTTCCCCGTGATCAGGGTGGGCATTCCAGCCCGAGCCCCTCTCTGTGGTTCACAAGGAGATCTATTCCGGGTGCTGGATGCCTTTGGGGTGTGGGAATGCAAATGAGAGATGAGCAGGGACATAAGACGAAAGAGAAGTATTGTGTCCAAAGGGATTGGCAGAGGAGGGCTCAGGGAAGAAGAGGGGGATGCACGGCTGGTCAGGGCAAGGGCTGAAGAGCAGCCTCTGGTGAACTGAGCAGGAGGGCTCAACTGAACAGAAATCCAGCAGCGAGGTTCTGAATCCAGCTGGGGCCCCGATGAGTGGGACAAGGGTCAGGAAAGTCAATTTCTAGGACAGGGTCAAAGCAGACAAACACAACCGAGACAGAATTTCGACCACTTCTGGCGATCGTGTCAGATGGTGTGACCTAAGAATCCACGTGGGAATTGTTCCTAAGGAAATCGTTCAGCAGAAGCACAAAGCTCTTTATTGCAAATTATCCAGGCTAGCAAATGTATCTGACCACTTGGGGAAGTGCCGAGTGATAAATCACAGGCCACCCAGTGGAGCGTTGTATGGCCATTAATTATTATAACCAGCAAGACTGTCTGATAATATGGGAACCTTTTCATAATTCTCCGAATCAAGGATTGCCAACGTTTTTCTGTACAGAGCCAGATAGTAAATATTTTTGGCTTTGCAGGCCAGAGAGTCTTGGTTGCAACTACCCAACTCTGATTGCGAAAGCAGCCACAGATAGTATATAAACAAATGGGTGTGACTGTGTTCCAATAAAACTTTATTTACAAAAACAGGTACTGGGCTGGATTAGGCCAAAGAGCTGTTTTATTTTATTTTTTTGAGTTTTGTTTTGTTATATATATATATATATATATATATATATATATATATATATATTGATTGATTTCAGAGAGGAAGGGGGAAGAGAGAGAAACATCAATGATGAGAAAGAATTATTGATTGGCTGCCTCCTGCACGCCCCCTACTGGGGATCAAGCCCACAACCCGGGCATGGGCCCTTGACCAGAATCGAACCTGGGACCCTTTAGTCCGCAGGCCGACGCTCTATCCACTGAGCCATGCTGACCAGGTCCAAAGAGCTGTTTTAAATCACAAAAGCAAACCAGGAAGTTGTATACTTATTATGATTGCAATTATATAAAATAGAGATTTGAATGGCAGAAATAGTCAAATCTGGAATGGGTAAAGACAGTGGAGGAAGAATGGGTTCTCTTTCTTATTTGGGGTTGAAGCCAGGACCCTCCGGTTACCTGAGTACTCAGGACTCACACATACCCTCCACAGAGTGGGTGTGCAGGGGCCCAAATTCCGATGGTACGGCCCTGAGGTTTCTCAATGAATGCTTGGTGAGTCAGTAAACATCCAGGAAGGCTAGGCCCCTGACCTGGGAGCCCAGTTTTGTCTGCAGGTGGAGCACACACCCAGTTTCAGCTGGAGTCAGATCTGAGGCTTTGTCCACTTTAGCTGACGATCCCACGTGCTGGAGACGCAGTGGTGAGAATCCATGGCCGCCCCAGTGTCCGGGGCCAGTGAGCTGCCTCAGGCGGAACCTGGGGTGAAACCTCAGGCTGGGGGCTAGGCTTCAATAGATGCCCTGGGAGGTGAGGAGGGGGGAAGGCTGAAGTGGAGAGTAGGGACGGTTCCATTCGGTTGGCAGCACTGGCTGTGGAGTGCGACAGACCCGGGCTTACCTCTGGCTGCTCGCCAGCTCAGTGTCTTTGTCCTTTTACTTCTTTGGGCCTCTGTTTCCACGTGTGTGTCATGGGGAGGCAAAACCCAGCCTGCAGGGTTGTTCAGAGCATTGAGTAAGATCACGGGGACTGGCTCAGAGGAGGCTTTAGTAATGGTGGCGTTTGGGTAATAGAGTCCTTGGTAGAGGGGGCCACCCCACACGGCTGCACATGCCCACGAGTCAGATGAGGCCAGCTAAGATGGCTTTCCGTAGGGTCCTCGCTCTGCACCGTGAGAACAGTATGTGCTCTTTTCGCTGGAGAGGCTGGGAGACAGCGGACACAGTGGCCGAGGGCATTGTCTAATCAGGCACGGGATAAGGTTGTGACCCGGGCATCTGGGTCAGACCTGATAGAGATGGCCCCAAACCAACTGGAAGTGAAGAACCTCAGGGGGACTCAGTGTCAGATCCAAGGGGAAAACAATCCACCTCAAATGCTAGGTCTGCCTGTGTCAAGGTCACCCCATCGCGGGGCTGAGCAGATGCCTGGACTGAGAAATTGAGGCTGGAGGGTCTGGGACATTCACTCTGAGGAGGGATGAGGTACCAGAACTCATGGTGGGCGGGGCTGGCCTCAGCTAGAGGCTCTGTGAGCTTGGGTGGGAGTTTCAGGTACGCGGTGGGGTTGTGGAAGAATCTTTTATTCTACACACGAAAATGGGGAAGACAGTAAATTTTGGTATGCGTATTTTACCACAATTAAAAATAAAAAGCATCCGTACATTCATGAAAGGTAGCAAACGAACATTGAGTACTGAAATAAACACATTTTCGGGCTTGCAAATACAATGCATAACAACCAATGCATTTCTGAATTTCGAAAAACACCTTTTACCAAGTTTGATAAAGGTGGTCCTGATGCTAATACTAATAAGAAAATATATACACAATTTTAATATCATTTCAGTTTAGGTACTTGAACAATATTGAAGGGTACGGAGCATATGAACAGTTAGTATACATTCCTGAGTAGCTAAACCAGGTTATAGAACCGTGTACACAGCAGGAGCTTAGCTGTCCTGCTCGGCCTCACTCTCCCCTCCCACCCACCCTTCGGCCAGGGGGCTAGCACCCTTGAATGCCAACCCTGAGGCTCACCAGTGACTGGCTTGACCCTGGGTGACCATTGTGTCTCTTGTGCATTTCTAGGCCTTTCATAGCCATTGCCTTCCCCAGGCCCTCGTCCTCTCGGGGTCAGTTAGAAAGAGCCCGATGAACTCATCTGCTCTTAGCAGTTGACAGTCTCACCCTTTCAGAACTGTGCTGATTGGACCCACAATCAAACCAGAGCCCCGGGTGGCCGGCCCAAGCTGAGATGTGCTGTGCATGTAAAATACACACTCGATTGCAAAGACCTAATACAGCAACAACAGAAAGCCTCCGGAAAGCGTTTTCTATTGATGATAACTGAAATGATAATATTTGGGTGCGCTGGATTTACTAAGTAAGTCATGTTGTTCAGATGAATTTCACCTGCTTTTCGTCTTTTGAGAGAGGCTACTAGGAGAGTTTGAACTACCTCCATGGCTTGCATTCTATTTCTGCTGGCCGGTGCTGCTGTTGAGGGGAATGCATTTTCATGGGGGGAAATTGCATGGTCCAAAAAAAAAATAAAATGTCTCTACTGGGCATTCTCCATGCTGATGGGTAAGGTTAGTCCTGCCATATCGGTTCCCTAGTGCTGCTGTTAACAAATTACCACAAACTTCGTGACTTCAAACAATACAGATTCATGCTCTTACGGTTCTAGAGGTTAGAACTCTGAATGAGATTCGCTGGGCTCGAGTCTACATGTTGGCAAGGCGGGCTCTTTCTAGAAGCTCTGAGAAGAGAATCTGGTTCCTTGCCTTTTCAGCCCCAGCATCTGCCTGCACTCTGGCTTGCCTGCGTTTTCTGGCTTTTGTCATCCTATTGCTTCTTCCTCTCTGACCGCCTGCCTCCCTCATCCAAGACTCCCCGGGATTACACTGGGCCCACCCGGATAATCTAGGATACACTCCCACCTCGAATTCGTAACTTCATCACACTTGCAAAGCTCCTTCTGTCATAGACAGTCATTCTTATAGGTTCTGGGGACGTCTCAGGGGCCATTCTTCAGCCCAGCACACCTGCCTAGTTCATTGCAGCCTCTGGTTTATAAGTCATAAGATGGGCCACAAATAGCCACCCGACCATAGCACCACAAGTTCTGGCTCTAGAGAGGAAAACGAAAGGATATCCTGTCGGCTTCCTGACGTCAGGACAGTAAAGTCCGTAATCCCAGTCTTCATGCCGACGAGGCAGCAGAGACCCAGAGGCGTTTAGCGACTTGGGTGAGCTCCCCCAGCTTAGCAGAGCTCACTCTGGACAGAAGCCCCAGCCCCTGCTGGCATGGAACCCCACAGTGCTTCTGCCCACTCCCTTCTTTGCAAACGGAGCGATACTCGGTGACCTTGTCTGACCTTGGACTTGCGCAGACCATCTTCAGGCGGATGGCCCTCCAGCTCCTTCGGAAGCAGCCCAGATGTGTGGCTGTGTCAGGGGACCCATACTGACAAGACTCAGGCAAAACCGCAATCAAAGGGGCTGCTAAAAAGTGGCTCAAAGCAGATGGTGGGCTGATGGAGCCCACACTGCGCTCACACGTGCCGGGCCCTGTGATGCCGGTTTTATTAAACAGGCACAAAGGAAGCAACTTGGGCTCGAGGCAGCAGGAGGCTGCAAGGATGTGTGTGGCTCGGGGACATGGAGGCCCTGCTCAGCGGTAGCTCTTCTCTGACAGGTCTGCCTTCAGCCTGAAGACATCCCCCGCTCTGTCTCTTCGCCGTCCCACCACGGACTCCCACCCCACTCACTGCCATCCTTCCTAGCCTCTTATTTTCATTCTTGTCGGCAGAAGGGCCACTGGTCACTGGGGAAGTGGAGTCAGGGAAAGGAACACATTTCATCCTCAGGAGCAGGAGGTTTGCTGTGGCGCATTCCCACCATCTGTCCACTCTCCGTGCTCAGCACCGGGCCCATCGTCAGCATGGGGGTGCAAGGAGATGGCTGGCAGGCAGCCCTCCGAGAGCACATGGGTCTCGGATATCGAGGTCAGCGCCCTCGGCTGGTCTTGGGAGCAGGGGCCCACTCTGCGAGGTTGGGCCTGGGCGCAGTGAGGGAGTGTGGTAACAGGCAGGGTGAGGAGTCACAAGATCTGGGTTCAAGTCCTAGACCCAGTCTCTATCACTGTGTGACCTTGGGCAGGTCACTGAAACTCCCTGACCTTCCTTCTCCTTCTCTGTGGAATGGAGCTCACAGTGGCTATGCCCACCTCACAGGGTCGTTGAGAGAATCAGATGGGAAAAGGGACGTGAATGCACTTTGCAAACCATAAAGTAGATCTGAAGAACAAGTGATATTACGCAGAGCTGGCAGAAGATTGGGAAGACAAAACCGATCCAAACTTCACATTAGGCCTGGACAGCGGAGGCCTGAAATGCTTAGGGTGGAGGTAGGGTTGTGGTCCCCAAACCGAGGAAGCGGCTGGGGGAAAGTGATAGAGGGTCAAATAAGCAGAAGGCACAGACAGTGTGGGCCCAGGGCTAGAGGGCTCTCGTCGATGGCACAGACGCTGAGGGCGAGGAGGCTGCAGGACCAGCGTGGCGAGGCCTGGCCGGGAGTCTGACAACCGCGGGGAGGAATTTGGATGTCGTCCAGAGGACAGCAGGAGGACGGAGAGGCTCGAGGGGAGTGTCGTGCTTAACTTGCATTAGAGAGAGCTGACTGGCTGCAGCGCATGGTGGGTCGGAGGAGGGAACAGCCAGGGCGGGGAGACCAGAGTGGTGAAGGGTTGAGAGAGCATGATCACAGAAGTCAGGAGAAGAGCGTGTTTCAAAGGAAAGAGAGGGCAGCAGGGTTGACCGTGGCCAAGAGGACAGGACCTCTGAGACAGGAAAAGTGCGTTGTGCGTGGCAAAAATGAGCTCATCAGAAGGAGAAGAATTTCTGTGAGAGGGTGAAGCCAAGTGGTGGGGGACTGAGGAGTGAATGGGAGGAGGCGGAGCCCTGTGCTTGGCAGGTCAATCAAGTGTGTGCTGGGGAGGGGAGGTGACACAGAGCTGCAGCCAGAGGGACAGGTTCGCCAGGTCAAGAGCTGTTTGCTGTGGTTCGGTTTCAGTTTTAAGTGGTGGACAAGCCCTGAGCAGTAAGTGCTGGTGCAGTGGATCAGCAGAGAGATAGAGGCTGAAGGCAGAGAAGACAGAAATTATCCAACAAATATTTTTCAAACCCCCTTTATGGGCTCAGTACTCTTTTAGGCACAGGGGACATGAGCTCTTTCTTCTTCGGAATGGGTAATCCACGGAGCAGCCTCCTCATGAAGGGCGGAAACTCGGGGATTCGGGGACCAGGTCCAGGATCAGCTGCTGCAGGGAAGGCGGAAAAGAGCACAAATACTAGTCAGTGGGTAGGTACTGTGGCAGGTGGAGGAGGGAGTTCTTGTCCGATGGCTGTTATTTTCACTGTGAAGCAGGAAGCAGGGCCTCTGTTGAGACTCCAGTGGGAGGACAGGAAGGGGAAGTCTGCCGGAGAGGACTGAAGATGTGGAATAGCTACTCGGAAGAATGAGCGAGCGTGGGAGAGAGGGGTGCCCAGGGCAGCCCGGAACAGGCAGCACCCAAGGCATCATCAGCATTAGAAGTCATGAATCCACAAAGGGACCGCCTGCAGCACTCGCCTCAGCACAGGCATAAAGGGAGATGCATAGCGTTCACAGTTGGAGGTTTGAAGAGCATGGATGAGGCAAGGCTGACGGCTGATGGGATGGAGTAATTGAGGCCAGAGAAAAGGAGTTGAAAACCACAGGACAGAGAATGGCTGAGCAGGCCAAGACTTGGGTCTTGAGGAGGTCAAAGAGCAACCTTGGGAGAGAACGGAGTGAGGGATCAGGAAGAAGGAGTGGGGGGAAGCTGCAACGGCAGAGGGAGGTGCGGACATGAGTCTCTATGGGCAGAGCCTTTCCTGGCGATGGCCAGGTCCACGTGTGACCTCGGGAATGGGGAGCTGAAGTGGCTGAGAGCAGTCTTCAGAGTTGAGAGTTTCTACAGTCCTTCCGGAGGATGGCTGGGTTTGGGATGGAGAGGCAGATTGAATCGATGCCTAAACGCTCCATATGACATGACCAGGAGACATTCATGGGAAGGAAAGAGGTGGTCAGTGGTCACCTTCCCCCATGGCCCTTAGCAAAAGCCCAGCTCCTTACCTGCTCTTACACACATGACCTGTGCCCAGCCTCCCTCTCCAATTGCATCCCTTGCTTCCCTGTTACTATACTCCAGCACCTCAAGGACTTTTCTCGGTTCCATGTTTGTGAAGCCCCCTTCTCCTTCAGGCCTGCACACATTCCGCTCCTCTACAGGCTCCATCCAGATACAGATTTACATACACACATACATACATACCCTGTGACCCAGCAATTCTATTTGAGTACATATATCCTGCAGAATAGTTTTTAAAATGAGCTCAAAGAATTTTTTATCGCAGCATTTGCTGATTAAATCAAAAGATTTAAAAGTTTAGATGTCCATCAATAGAAAATGGATAAATACGTTGTGATATATTCATACAATGGAATGTGATTTAGCGACTAAAATCAATGAAGTAGATTTACAGCTGTCACCACAGCTCAATTCATAGAGTTGATTATAAGTGTGCTGGTGGTACTGATGTATTCCTGAGGCCCCTGGGACTGATGGTAAGGGAGGCCCTCCATTTATATACGATAAACCCGCGGTTAGGTGCATGTGAGAATGGCTTCTGTGGAACCAGCAGAGTGCTCTGAGACATATACTTAAGGGTATACTTAAGTAAGCTCCAGGACTAGGTGATATTTGGTGATGGATTGGTGTTTTTCGTTATTCTGTGAACAGAGCTACCAGATTATAGCTTCCCAGCTTTCTGCCTCTTCGCTCATTGAGAGGTGAGGTGGTATCTATACAAGTCTGGAAAATTTGATAAAAACCATGATGCTAAATGTGAAAAAGGCACCAAAACGGCAAGAGAATTTCTAGTATTTATGGGCAGCTGGTGGAGATGGCCAGGTGGTCCCCTGGGAGAGCAGGAGCCCTGCCAGGTGAGGGGTGAAGGCTACAGCAGCACCTTTGCCCCTTCTTTCTCAGGTGGTCCCCACCCCACACACACACACGTGATTACCAGGAGGTGGGCAGTCACATGGGGGGAAAGTGAGGAGCTGCAAGGAGATCAAAAGATTCTGTAATTTCTGGTGAAATCTTATGCAATCTCAGTGAAAGCCACTCTTTTTAAGTCCCATGTGAACCAGACATCATTACTTGACCCTAGTCATTAGAGGGAATCCATCTGCCAATAAAGTCTCTTAAGATTATGTCCAAATCAACAAACCAAAACAACAAAACGCCCACATCATGATGAGTGGGAAAAGCAAGTAACAGAAGGATATCTATAATTATATACCTTTTTAAAGCAGAGATATCTAGCAAACAATTAAAAACATAGATGGGTAGGATACTGTAACCTCAAAATAGTGTTCCAGGAAGAGAAGTATAATAGATGCTTCCGTGGTATCTGGGATGTTTCATTTCTTTAAAAAAAAGATCTGAAGCAAAAGTGGCAAAATTTCAACATTTAATAAATACAGGTGGTAGCGATGTGGGTGTCTGATTTTTTTTTGGGGGGGGGGTGTCTGATTTTTATTCTTTAAACCTTTCTGAATGTTTAAGTAGGTCATGATTTCTTCTTTTTTTAATACATATATTTGTTGATTTCAAAGAGGAAGGGAGAGGGAGAGAGAGATGGAAACAAAAATGATGAGAGAGAATCATCAATCAGCTGTCTCCTGAATGCCCCCTACTGGGGATCAAGCCCACAACCTGGGCATGTGCCCTTGAAGGGAATTGAACCTGGGATCCTTTAGTCCACAGGCCGATGCTCTATCCATTGAGCCAAACCAGCTAGGTCATGTTTTCTTAAGGTTAGCTAAGAGTTAGGCAAAGAGGAAGGAGGAGGAAGAATGTTTCAGGTTGGGGTCTGAGCGAAGGTGAGAAATGGTTAGAAGGCCCAGAGGGAGTTTTAGTGTTGGTGGAGGTGGAAGAATGAGGTGAGGGGAAGCGGGGGAGGGGGTGGAGGAGAGGTGAAAGAAGTGATCCTAGAGAGGCAAGAAAGGGCCAGGTCATGCAGGGCTTTGCCAGCCATGCTGAAGAATTCGAACTTCACCCTGAAGTATTGTGTCCAAAGGGGTTGGCAGAGGAGGGCATGTTGGAAACCACTGAAGGATTCAAGCGGGAAAGGCAGCCAGGTGTGTGTGTTAAAGAGATCACTGCCGCCAGAGGACACAGATCAGAGGCAGGGAGGTCAGCTGCCCAACCACTCCTCTCCCCTGTGAATTTGGGGATGAAGGGCAATAGAATGAAATGGAAGGAATAGGGGAATTACTCACTTCCTTCTAAGGCTCCCTGTTCTCACCCTCACCATTCTAGGTCACAGGTCCTGGGAATCAGTTACACTGGATTTGCTGGGCATCTTTGCTTGCCCTCCCCCCCCCTCCCCCCTCACAGAGCCACTCTCCACCCTTCTCAGCCTGACTCTCCACCCTGGCAGGCTGGCCACTGTGGACCCAATGGACGAGCTAATAGCCCTTGAGCTTCTGCTCATGTCAGCTCACGGGGAAGAGAAGACAAGCCCCTGGGTTGGGCTCTCTCCCTGGGATGTTGCCTTGGCTGCCCGTCGTGTCCCTTGGCAGAAAGAAGGCCACTGCTCCTCTCAAGGTGACCTGCTGTGACAACTCTCACCTGCCGGGTTCCAGGACCCATTCCCTTTCCCTTGAGTTATCTTCATCTGAATGTGCCATCCGATTCTTGTTGGGATCCTGTCTGATACAACGCAAGTCCTCCATTCACCTCTGACCAACTCAAGGGCAGGGAAGAGGTCTCATTATTTTTTGTATGCAGCTCCTCCACCAGGACCTGGCACTTTTTCGGTGACCAGAACATAATTCATGAATGAATGAGCAAATGGTATTAATGAATGAATGGATGAATGGGTGTGCTCCTGGGCTTGTGAATAGGCCATACACAGATAGGTCTTGAGCTCTTTGGACAAAGAAAATGGATTCCAGGAGAAAGGAGAAATATAAATGGAGAAAAAAAATGTAGCATTTCTGGAGCTTCAGAAAGTTGATGAACTGTGCTAGGTTCTTCATTTATTCCTCTCGTTTTGATGCCCAAAACATCATGGTGCTCATCTCACAGGCAGAAACCAGAGGTTGAGAGAGGTTAAGTAACTTGCCTAGCATGGCATCCTGTGTTCTTATCACTTCTCCGTGGCAGGGGCAAATCTAGTCCACTTCTTAAGTGTGCCTGCAAGCATTTCATTACGTGTCCAGAAGGCCCAGGTGTCTCTCATCCTTGCCTGCTGCACCCGCAGGCCTGGCCCGGGGGCTGACACTTCCTGGCTTAGGGGTTGCCTTGTCTGGGCTGTCATTCGTGGCAGGGGACCTGAGGTCTGATTGCCATTCGTTCTGCATCCTTCATCTTAGGCATAAATGTCACTGGTGTTATTACAGTGGTAGGCTGACGGATGTTTATCCATCCGGTGCTTTTCAAACCAATTAGGTGGAATTAGTGCTTGGATGAAGGCTCCTGAAACTAGCATATTGGCCTGCAGAAAGAAGCAAACAGATGGATATTATGCCAGAATCTCCCATGCCAGTTTGAGCCCCGAGGCCACCCTGCTGGCATCAGATCCTGCCTACCCCCCCAAAAAAATTAGCCTCTTTTTCCTATCTAGCCCGATCAGAGCCAGCAGGAGCCAAAGTAAACAGGGCAGCAAGCAGGTACTTCCTGATTATTGCATGCCCAGGGCAGGACTCTGCACTCATTTATTCTTCACCACTTCCCTACAAGGGAGGTATCGATATTTCCATTCTGCAATTGAGAAAACTGAGGCTCAGAAAGGGGTAGTAAATAGGTCAAGGTCACCCAGAGTTAGAGCCTGGGATGGCTGGACTCCAGAGCCCCAGGCTGCCTACAGCTCACCCCACCACTTCCCCAAACCCATCTCTTGTCACTTACCAGCTAGCCGCAACGTCTCGCCTCCTTACCAGCCCTTCTAAAGCCCCCAGATTCCCTGTTTCTCTCCTTCTCCAGGCAGTCAACATGCATCTCCAGCCCTAAGCAAATGTGGAGCAATCCTTTCATTACAAAAGTGGCTTACCCAGGCAGCCTTGTCTTGGAACACCCATGTTTACTGCCACCCCTTTGGGTTAAGACATTCAAGGATTTAATGAAGGAGCAAGACTCTGGCAAAGTCAAAAGCAGATGAGCTTTGGAGCTCAGACTGACCTGGTCTCTTAATTCCAGTCCTTCCACTTAATGACTGTCTAAATGAGCAAAATGCACGCACCTCCTCCCATGCAAAACAGCGCTGCAATACTTGCTTTCCAGGGTTGTTTTAAAGGTGAAAAGGATGACTTATGCAAAGTACAGGGTGCACAGCAGGTGTTCAAAAAGCAATAGCCATTAATTGTCACTGGTTTAAATGTCTGGGTTCAAATTCCAGCACCGTAAGACCTTGAGCAAGTTTCCCATTCTCTCTACGCCTCAGTTCACTTATCTGAGAAATGGGGAAACAGATCACTTACTTTGTAGGCTAGTTGGGAGGATTTCATTAAACTAGATAACACATATAAATTATTTAACACAGTGATTGGCATCAAGTATCAAAAGACATTTGTTGTTGCTATAATTAGTATTATCCAAACCTTTATTGTGGTTATCTAAGAGATGTGACACATTTACATTCTCTTCGTTCTCTTAATTACCATATGTTTCTTGTGTTGTATTCAGATATTATCCTCTCAAAGTCTGACCATTCCTGTGAGAAAAGGCAGATACTTTATTTTTTCTGAAGAAGTGGTAGTTTCTATTTTTCTTTTTAATTGACTTTAGATAGAGGAGAGAGAGAGACAGAGAAAGAGAGAGAGAGAGATTGGTTGTCTCCCACACCTGCCCTGCCCAGGATCAAACCTGCAACTGGGTATGTGTCCTGACTGGGAATTGAACCTGCCACCCTTTGGTATCCTACCTAATAATAGACAAATATGCAAATTGACCGTACCTCTGACACCCCCACAAGCCACGCCCACACGCCACACCCACCATCCAATCAGAGTGAGTATGCAAATTCACCCAACCAAGATGGCTACAGCCACAGAGAGCAAGGTTTCCTAGGTAACAGAAGAAACCAAGCTTTCCGCCTGCCCTTGCCAGGCCTAAGCCTCCACTCAAGCTACAAAGTTTCAATTATAGAAGGTAAACAAATTTAAACAGAAATGGCAGCAGAACGGAGCTTGAGAGAGCAGGCCAGGGTTGCCGCCAGCAACAGGGGAAGCAAAGCTTTCCACACACCCTGGCCGGGCCCACCCGCTTAAGGCAACAAAGTTTCAATTATAACCCCAACAGAAATGGCTGCTGGCCTCGGAGGGAGCCCCAGGCTTGGCTCCGCTCCAGGCTACAAAGTTTCAATTGTAGAAGGAAAATAAATTCCAGATACCAGGGCCTCCGCTTGGGTTGCCATGGGGCGTGGCCGGCTTGCAAACCACCACAGGCCCCTCGCTCAGGCCACCCCACGCCCCAAGGAAACCTCACCCTGATCAGGGACACCCTTCAGGGCAAACCAGCTGGCCCCCACCCCTGTACCAGGCCTCTATCCTATCTAATAAAAGAGTAATATGCAGATTGATCATCACTGCAACACACAATATAGCTGCCCCCATGTGGTCAAAGATCCTACCCCCATGTGGACACAAGATGGCCACCACAAGATGGCCAGCAGGAGAGGGCAGTTGGAGGTGATCAACCCTGCAGGAGAGGGCAGTTAGGGGTGACCAGGCCGGCAGAGGAAGGAAGTTGGGGGCAAACATGCTGGCAGTGGAGTGGTTAGGGGGTGATCAGGCTGGCAGGCAGAAGCGGTTAGGGGCAATCAGGAAGGCAGGCAGGCAAGCAGTTGGGAGCCAGCAGTCCTGGATTGAGAGAGGGGTCCCAGATTGGAGAGGGTACAGGCTGGGCTGAGGGACAACTCCCCTCCGTGCACGAATTTTGTGCACCGGACCTCTAGTATGAGATAATACTCTAACCAACTGAGCCACACTGCCGGGGCCAGAATCTCTTTGTTTTCAGAAGCTTCCTTATTTTCTTAAACCACAGATGAGCTCTCACTTTTCCTTATGTCCACTGTACATGATACCTCTCTCACAGCACATGGTATTGTAGATAGAACATGTGTGTAAATGCCACCGCCTCTCCCAATAAGCAACTTAAATGCAGATGATCCAGTCTCATTGATCTCTCCATTTCCAGCTTCTCATCTAGTCCTGTTCCCAACACAAAAGACTTTATTTAAAAAAAAGAAGAAAGGGGAGAGAAAATTTTAAAAAGAAAAAAATGTTCTATAGAATTCATTGAAATGCACGTGGAAGTTGCTTCTGAAAGGCAGCTCTGGCGAGATTAAGTCTTTTCCCCAGGGCTCGAAGGAGGGAACCAGCCAAGACCCACTGTATCAACAGAACCCACAAAGCGAGGCCTATTTTGCCAAATTCCTAAAAGGCAAGTGGCACCTGTCAACAGCTAACTTGTCCACATGACTGAATCCCAGAGTCGGTGAGCTAGGTAATTCTCCTCACACACAAAGGGCTTTGAACAGGTCTCTCACACTAATGATCACAAATTGCTCCCATGAACAATATATTTCAAAGATTGTTCCCGTGAATAATACTTTTCAAAAATATTTTTCAAACACATGGAAAGGACAAATATGACCGGAAGTCATTGTGCCAAACTTTTCAGTGTGAGTGTCAAAAAAGGGAGTGCAGGACACCCTCGGCCCTCAGATGTTCTCCAAGCCTGTCTGGTGCAACCAAACCATCTCTTTGCTATGCTTCCGGTTGAGCTTCCGGTGGACAGGCCATGGAAAGATCCAGAACATAGTCTTGAAATCCCTGAGCAGAGGAGGAATGGACAAGATCCAGGAGAGTTCTGCAGATCATGTGTAAAAACAGGAACATGAGAAACAGGAGCCAGCAGGGAACTAGAGGCAGGGGAAGCAAGTACAGAGGCCGCAGGTGGGCGCCTTGAACCCCGCAAGGGTGTCCTAATTTCACCTGTATAGGCCGGTAGTTTCAAGGGTGTGTGCGACTTCTTAAAGGTCCAGGATGGAGAAGCATGCATTTGCTTTCAAAAGCATTTCCTGATTAAGGGGACCTCTTAACTCTGGGTCCGCCCATCCCAGTAAGAACCGAAGGGTCAGGGATGGTGTAGAGCCATGCTACTCGGTGTGGTCCACACACCTGCAGCACCAACAGCACCCCAGAGTGGAAATGCAGAACCCCAGGCCTCATTCCAGACCCCCTGAACCAGGATGTTAGAGGGAAGGGCCGAGGAATCTGTATTTTAACAAGATCTCCAGGAAATCTTTAAGTGCACTAAAACCTGGGACTAGTTTGGGGCATTGGCTCTTAACCAAAGATGCTCATTAGAATCACCTGGGGGTGGGTACTTCAGTAATTATGCAAACACTCTGGCCCTGCTCCTGGAGCTCTTGAAACAGGAGGTCTGAAAGAGATCTGGTTGTTTTTTTTTTCAAATGATTTCTATGATCCGTGGGTGCCTCAGATGTACAGTCTTGTTTTGGAAGCATTAGTTAGAGCCTTATAAGTTGGTTTAAGACCGGAACCCATGGTTGATGGTCTCTTGGCTGGATTCTGCTGGATTCTCAATTACAGCTCTCCTCCATGATCTCGCTCACACACCGTGAGCTGCGCTGTGAGCCCCTTCCTGAAGCTACCTGGTCAAAATGAATCGTTCCTCCCTCTGAGTCCCTGCAGCCACTCCGGGCCTCTGCTCCCTCAGCTCTCATTCCATTCCGCCTTGCATCTTGCATTATAACTGGTTGTGCATGTATCTCCCTGACTAGATGTTAGCGCCCAGCCCTGCCCTTCAAAGTGCAACCTATGAGGCATCCTTGTTTTCCTGCAACGCTTGGCACAGTGCCTGCCACCCTGCAGATACACAATACCTTAGCTGTTGCATTAAAAATGTTGAAACATCCAATTGTCCTTCTCCACCCTCAGAGTTAAGTAGACCACAGAGAGGTGACCATATTTCTTTAGTTAAAAGGCAGCAAGTGCTTCCTTGTGCACTTTTGTTCATGGTCTCAGGTCAGATGCTTCCCCTACCCCTGAAAGGAAGGGTGGGTGCTATTATTACCATATTGTTCAGCAAGATCATGTGCTGGGTTCAAGACCACAGCTGACCAGTGAGAATCTGGAGTCCAGAGCTGTGATTCTAACCACCACCACCACCACCCCGACCTGTCTCCAAACAGCTCACTGTGTCCCGTGGCTGCCTACAGAGAGCCCCCTCAGATGACTCATGACACAGTTCCTGCTGTATTCTTGCCTGTACCCCAATGTCCTCTTCCTGATTGGAAACGCAGAGGGTGGGGCTGGGGAAAAAACCTTATGATGGTCTCTGTGCAGACGGGGCTGTGCTGAGGGATCTGGAGGGCCTTAGGCCCAGCTGCCCAGGCCGGGTTGGCAGCCCTGCCTGCTGCCCCAGCTCCTAATGCTCTCTGCCTTTCTGCTTGGCTTGGCTTCCTGCCCTGAACCCCAACCCATCTGGCCTAGGCCCATAGGCTGTGCCTTGTGTACCACAGTCTGTGGCCCCTGGGACTGGGCCCTGCTCGCTGCACTGCAGTCCAGTCTCTGGCTGGGATCTGGCTCAGAGCTACTCAGGCCATTCATAAGCATCAGTCTCTGGGTCACCCCAGAGCTTCCTCTGAGTTACTAATAGCTACTAATTAGCATCTCTAGTTCTCCAGGATACAGCCTCTTTATATAAAATAAAAATTTAAAAAAAAAGCCGTACCTTTGAGTCATCAATCCTGAGAACTGAAGAAGACTCAAGACTCATCTAGTAAGTCTAGAATCATAGACCAGTTCTCTGGTCCAGACTTCCCACCTTTTGGGGTATTTGATCTAACCCAAGATAGTTCATGGTTTTCTTACCTTTAAAACTTTCAGGAAAATGTCCTTCATGTCACCTATTCTCCATATGTTTTATCACTTTGATAACCCTTTCCAAATTCACCCTCATTTTTAAACATTACATTAAACCCTGCATGTCAAAGCCCTCATTCTCAAGAAATTCTTTCATATGCCTGACTACATTCTCCCTGGCTTCAGCCTGAAGATACTTTCTTTGTCTGGTCCTTATCGTCTTTAAGATTTGACTCCAACAGCAACAAGAATACTCTGGTGTAGAGCCTTCCTACACATCCCCCCCTAAGTCAGGCATGACCGAAGGGGGACAGCATGGGGACCAGAGTCAGGAGTCCAGCTTCTGGTCCTGCCTCGGCCACCACTTCCTATAAGGTTGGGCATTCATCCCTTTTCCTCTCTGGGTCCCAGATCACTCCTATCTCCAGTGAGAGGTCAGACCTTTCCAACCCTGGAACTTATAAGCTTACTCATCAAAACTCACCCTCCAAGATCCCTCACCTACTACCTTTCCAGAAGTGACTTGAGAATTTACATTTTCAGCCCAAGAAACGATTTTCCTGTTGAACAATTATGAAAATTCAGCATGTGGGGGAACGCACTATAAACCGTCCTGGTGTGTTCTCGCTTTAACAAGCCCCTAATAAAAACAGCCAGGGGAGGCTGGAGGCTGCATGAAATATGGGCCACTCGTTTTCTTAACAACCTGCTTCCCAAAGTTACCCAGGAACTGTCAGCTCCAAGCTGAGCTTGGCATAAAGAATAGGGCCATTTCCTGCCTTTTATCTGGGTGTCTCATGCCCCAGACATTATTTTAATGGAATTCCATTGTATCTTTGTATTCAAATGGACTTGAGGGCAAACAAAACATTTAAAGGCAGAAGTTTCTTCCTCAGCAAAAAAAAAAAAAAAAAAAAAAAAGTCTTAGGACTTTAGTGGAAAGTCGTGACTCGGAGGATCTGGTGATTCAGGGGGCCTAGAGATGCTTTGTTCAAATGCCTGGAAGGTAGGGGGCTATCTGAGGGTTCAGTGTGAAGTTTCAGTTAATGAGCCCAGTAGGAGAGCTAATGTCCAGATACCTGCTAATGTTATAAAACCATTAAAGGAAGGGGGGTGAGAAAGGAAGAAAAGGTAGAATCCTCGAGGAGTGTAAAATCAAGGATGAGGATCTTTTCATTGAAATTTCCTATCCGATTATCTTGCCCAAATGTCACTAACAAGTAGCCCCCCATGTGGGTTCAAATACTGTATTATCCAGATCACTGTCCCACCACCCCAAGGGGGTCTGGGCCTCGATAGAGGCTTCATAGAATCTGGCCAGAAATGGGGCATATTTCACCGAAGATCCCGGAAACCGTTGAACAAGCAGGAGCAAGAACTATGAGAATCGAAGGCCCTGTCTCAAATTCCAAGTGTTAGTGGTGAATGGCAACAGATGTTATACCTCAGTACTTAAGTTCTGTCTAAGAAAGAATTCAGAGCCAAGACTCAAGTACAAGCAAAAGTTTATTTAGAAAGTTACAGAAGTAGAAGAAGTGGACCACCAACTATTTATAAGTCATATCTAATCAGGCTGAATTTCTTGTGTAGAGCTGAGCCTGTGGGTGGCTGGTTATTTTATAAAGGTCCAGGGTAAGCTGTTATTACTAGTAGAAGGGGGCACCTGTGTGCAGTGGCTGCAGGTCCAGGGTTGGTGGGTGACTGTGCTTCATGGAGTCATGCAGAGACCCCATTTTCTTCTGTCTCATAGCTGTGTCATCCACTAGGGCCTTATCCACATGGTCAGAGCTAGGTCACTTCTATCGTATCCACATTCCAACCCAAGGAGAGTGGGAGAGAGGAAGCAGAGGGCAAGTTACCTTGTTTTGAGGTTGTAACCAAACGTACACATTCCTTCCACTCATTTCCTATTGACTGACTAGAACTTAGTCTCACGGCTACACCAGGAAATAAGAGAGACTGGAAATGATCCTTTTGCCCTTGTGCCCAGTTAAAGCTTGGTGGGTTCTATTACCAGGAGGGAGATACTGGGAAATAATTAGTAATATTCCCACCATGATTCTCAGCTGTTAATCCCAGCTGTCACCATTGCTAGGAAGTCTTTTCTGATTCCCAAAGCCTGGCCCTTCACCTGTGCTCTTATGACACCCTATGGTTACCTGTCAAAATGCTGGCCTAAATGGACTGAAATACTCTATCTCTCTTCCACTAAAGTTTGAACTATAAGGGCAAAAAGTATGTGTTTTTCATCTTTATATTCTCAGTGCCTTACACCAAGCATGTCAAACTCGAGGCCGGTGGGCTGCATGCCTCCTTTATTTAATGAGGCATGTGGCCCGCCAGCCAGGAGTTTGACATGCTTGCCTTGCACAGTAGCACATGTAGGTGTTCAATAAGGTTTTGTTAGATGAATGTGTGATGGGTAGATCAATACATTATTTAATTGGTGAGTGAATGGAACCTAGGGTATAACCAGTACAGTCAAGGGTCTGAAGGTTTCCTATGTGATTTATAAAAGTGACCCTCTCATGTATAATCATATGTATGTGTTTATTCAAAGAGATAAGCCAATGTCTTCTGGATATGGATGGGATAGATAAGAGACAGGATGGTTGGGGTACATGATAAACACATACACACACATGCACACATGTGCGCGCGCGCGCACACACACACACACACCCTTCTCATGTGTTTGACAGTAGATTCTAGAGGAGTGTGAGCCCTTTAAATAGCCTGGCTATCAGTTTACTCTCAGAGATATGATGCTTTGGGCAGTGCCCCCAGTGCTTGCCAATGTGTGTCTTTCTTCATGCCCGGCAGAATCCATCTCAAATTCTTTTCTCCACATTACATAAGGGGTGGGTCATAGCCAGGAGAGTTCAGACAGAACCACGTAGCAGCACCCTGGGGAATATCCAGGTGTGGGAAGGCGGAATGTGAGGATCTGGAGGGCCTCTCGGGAACCGGGAGAGTGGCTCTTTATAGAGTTAAGAGTGTGCCTGGAGATTGGAATTGACAGATAGAGAGGGGCAATGAGGAAACATCCCACAACTCCCCCCTTCCCTCAGACCTGGACAAAACCAACATGTCACAAACTGAACAAGATTTCAACTTGTGGATCTAAACCTGGGGGAATGTTAGTGTTCATTTTCAAGGACTCTAACTGAGGGCTTCCGAGGGCTGTCAGACTTGCCTCTGGGACTATTCTGGAAAAGCAAGGACTGAAGGGCAGGTGGGGGTGAGTGGGCTGGTTGCATTCTGATATAGCACTGTGGAGAGAGATATTCCATCAGCCAGTGTGTCAGACTCGGAGGGGGAGGCATGAGGATTTGAGGATGCAACAGAGAAGTTGGGCAAAGGAGATGGAACTGAGAAAAGCTGAGAAATCTCTAGGCAAGGAAATTGGCTAGATGGTAGATAGTCCCCAGTGGAAAGAGTCATTGGCTCTGTTTCTAGAAATTGTAGAGTTATAAAACACCAGAATTGTAGGGGATATGAGGAGTCTGATGTCAGATTAGACCACGGCTCTGCCATTTACTGGTGCTGTGACCTTAGGCAAACTACTTAATATCCTTGTACCTGTTTCCTCATCTCTACGGTGGAGTTAATAACAATACACACCTCATTGGGTCATTGCGGGGGCGAAGGGGGGGTTAAGTAAATTCTAGCATGTGAGTTAGCTTCTGGTACATCTTTTTCATAAACATTAGCTTTTACAGAATCTGCAGTGCTGAAACAGAAAGGAATATGGTAGATTGATGGGACCAAATAAAGTATTCTTGGCCATTGGTTTTCCCCATTTCCGTGGTTGATGGGACTATTATTCCACAACTTCCCCTTGCAATTAAGGGGGAAACTGGCCCAAAGTGAAACAGAGTACTTGGCTAACACAACTGTTGAATTCAGAAGTGTTCTGCCTTCATTTGTGGTTTCTTCTAGAGATTTAGCATCAGGGAGCCAGCCCTGGTTCTCTCCAACCTGGCCTCCTTAGCGTCACACTCAGCATGCCCCTCGTCAGGGAAGCCAAAAGGTCTGCACTGATCCCAACCTCGTGGCCTCAGGGTACACCATCCCAAGAAAGTGGATGGGAAAGGGCAGATCACCTCATTGGTGCATTGTGCATCATTATTCAAATTGTGTCGCATGCCTGGTGCCCGAACATACTGATTGGCCCAAGCCAATCCATGCTCACCCTAGAGTTGAGATTGGGGACAGTACCCACGGCTAGTGCTAGGGAGATGTGGTTCCTCCAAAATAAAACTTGACATTGTGGACAGAACAAAGTGGGGAATATGTATGTTTGGGGCAAGAAAAAAAAAAGTCTATTAGAGTGTAAGTTATTAGCTGGGCTCTCAACCACAGAAATCTAAGACTCTGGAATACAGTAAAAAGCCTGGGATTTTTTAAAAAAATCATTTCCCAGTTCCTAGAAGATTTCTAGGTCCCGAAGAATCTAACCACAAACCCAGGACTAAGTAAACTTGATGCCAATTAACACCCTTACACTTTAAAGGAGAGACGCTTCATTCTCCAAAAGCTAATCACTTCCCAGCTCCCAGCCCACACTGCTGTCTCAGCCCAGGCTGGAGGGGCAAAGGGAAGTCACCTGCAGGGGCCACGCTGGCCGGCCAGCTGCTGCCCCCGAGACCAGCAGGGCCGGTGACCTCACCCCCACAGGCACGGCCAGCCCTGCCTGACACTCTCCTCTGCACTGATGGAGGGACTCTCTGGCCCCCACAGAAAAGCTTATTATGTAGAAATATGGATTCGCCACCACTCGCTTCCCTTCCTGCGAGGAGGATGTTGCTCGAAGCCAATCTCCTTTTATCTCTCTGCCTGGATGCTTCCCGCGTCTCGCCTCTGCTCCAGCAATGAGCCACTCAGTATGCAGAGCTCCTCACATTTCCCTCCAGAAAATAAAGCGAAGACAAAGAAAGGGAGCATATTTAGCCCTAATGGTGTACTGGGTTTCATTTTTCTGTGTGAATCTATTGCTGTTTAATGAGCTAAATAGTCACTGGATAAATTAGGTGACACTGATCCTGTGTGCGTCTCCTGGGAGGCGGCTTCTCAGCGGCAGGATGTGCCTCGGACACAGCACAGGGGGGCCGTGCGCCAGATACCCAGTGAGAGCACAGCCCCGTGGGGATGTGGACAGGGCGGAGGCGGTGAATCGCTCCTGGCTGACCCTGCGGCAGCCAGGCAAGCAAGAGACTTAGCAGAGACAGAACTGAGTCTTGATCAAAACACTTAGGTAATGGGCCTTGATCAAAAAGGCCCAAACCAACAAAAAAGCTAAGGTAATGAGGTCGCTGGAATTGACAGATTGTTTCATTTGTCCAACCTGAGGAGGTGCAGTCTCTCTCCACTGACGAGGCAGCAGCCGCAGGGAGTTCCAGCTCCGAGAAGGCTTGGTGGACAGAACTCCTGAGCGCCCTGAGCCCTTCTAGTTCTTCATTTTAGCAGGAAAGGGAAGCTCTAAAATTATGCTCTTAAACTTTTCCACCGAAGGAGCCATTTGGGATTACATTACTTAGACCATAAGAGATCACAGAACTAATTTTGCAGTCCCTTCATTACTGGATAAAGATTTAGAGGCTCAGGCAAAGTCACGTGGCCGACCATTCTTATCCATGACTGATAATGATAATGCTTTTATGAGTGCTAGTTTAGTACCAGGCGCTGTTCTCAATGTTCTATGTCAATCTCTTCGAGCCTCCCAATAAACCCATTTTGTAGAGGAGGAGACTGAGGCTCGGAAGGGTTCACTAACATGCCCCCAAATCCTATAGCCAGGAAGTGATAGAGATAGGATTCAAACTGGGGAAGCTTGGGGGTGGGTTCGATCTCAGAGCCCATTATGGTTTTAGCCTTTGAAATAAAACCTAATTTAGTCTTTAAAATAAAACCTAATTTAGCCTTTAAAATAAAACCTAATTTAGTCTTTCGTCGATAAAACCTAATTCTCCTGGCTCCCAGGTTAAACATGTGAGAAAGCTCCAAAAAGCAAAATGAAAAAAACACCTTTCCCTGTGGAGCCTGGAATGATTTCCTTAAGCTGACAAAATAAAGCAAGTAGCACAGGCTTCCTCGCCTCTGCGCTGCTCCTCCCCTGCTCAGCCTCTCAAGACCGCCCCCCCCCCGCTGCACCCCTCTCTGCTGTACTCCCCCTCCCTCCGAACACAGCACCTGCTTCTTGCTCCCCAGCCTCACCAGAATTGGGGGGCCTCTCTGTATGGGCCAGGCTGTTCCCTCCATCCAGAGTCCCTTTTGACTCCATTCCTTACAGTGTAATTCCACTTATCCTTGTAGACCCAGCCCTGAAGCTGCCTCAGCTGGGGAGACTTCAGCCATCGCCCCGTCAGGGTCAGGAAGCTCCCGCCTCCTCCCCCATAGCACGTTGTTCCCTATCACAGCATTTTGGGGACTCTTTCCTCCATTATAATTGGTCATGGAAGGGCAGGGCCTCGTGGTTGCGGGCAAGGTCTTTGACACCAATCAGACTTGAGTCTGAGATCTAACCCTGCTGCCCAGGAGATGTGCGGCTTTGGGCAAATTACTCCAGGGTCCAGAACTAGACCTCTGGTTTTGGAGTTATGATCAGTCCAGCTCTCTTCCCATCCCCACACATAATCCCAAACCATCCATGCCCCAGCAACCGTTACCAGCAACCTCGCCTACCCCCTAGTTAAAAGAGAAGGAATTGTCCCGGATAGACACATGTCCACACAATGAAGACCCAGCGGAGGAAAGAAGTGAATGCCATCAGAAAGATGTATCGGTAGTCACCACCCAGCGGCTGGCGCAGCCTTGAATTATCACTGAAGGATGAGCTCCGAGGGTTGTCATTACGAGTAGATTTTGCAAGCTGGGAAGAGACTGCGAAGGGTAGGGAGAGTGCCTGATGGGAAATAGCAGCATCTGGGGGGCAGGAAGGGGGGAGGGAAGATGGGGTGAAGGGGTCTTGGGGGATGATGTGTTATACAGGCCCCGGGAAGACAATAAAGTGGGGGTGGGAGGAAGCAGAACATTAATGAAAGACGGAGACCCCGGGGTGGGAAGTGCCGCCAACCTCAGCGAAGCCCGGGAAATCAGCCTGCGAAATGAAAGAGGCAGAGAGGAGCACAGAAATAACCTTGAAGGTAATGGATGAGGCAGAGGAGAAAAATCAATTCAAGGAAAACATATTAAGCACAGAAAAACTAAATGAGAGTTGAAGGCTGGGGGGAGTCGAGATGGTGAGAGCAGTGGGTGGGAGCCTGGAGGCTGCGTTCCTGGTCCAGACCCACCATGGCCACGCACAAGCTCTGTGGCTCTGGGCCGGGCACCTCACCTCTCTGAGCTGCGGCCGGCTCCTCTTAGAACTGGCACAGGCAGATACCAGGGCCTGCCACGGCCCCTGCAATTCTGACAGTCTGCGAGAAAGGATTGTACAGAAGGCTAGCTGGCTTCCTGAGGATAGCCCCGAGCAACTAGATGAAAGTGAGTGTAGTCAGTCCCCCGGATAGTCCCAAGTTATCTGGGTGCTTGTGGGATGTAAGTGAAACCCCACTGGCTTGAGTTTCACTGTTCCTTTGCCTTCTAGAGGGAATATGAAATTGATGATGAGGGAAACACATAGACATAAGTTAGCAACCATCAAAGACACTCTTTGAAAGGGATGCTATGGCGTTTATATCTTAGCACCAGACACACACACACACACACACACACACACACACACACACACACACGGTAATTATGTGAGAGGATGGAGGTGTTAACTAACCCTATTGGGGTAATCACTTTGCAGTATATATGTGCATCAAACAATCACTGGATACACCTTAAACTTACACTATGTGTCAATAATATCTCAATAAAGATAGAAAGAAAAAGAAAAAAATGAAAGGAGGCCCAGTGCTCATCCTATCTATAATAAAAGGGTAATATGCTAATTAGACCAGGAGACTTTCTGGACAAAGCCATGGTGGCAGGGCCGAGGCAGAGGTGGTTAGGGGTGATCAGGCCAGGAGGGGAGGGCAGTTGGGGGTGATCAGGTCAGCAGGGGGTGGGGGGGAGATGGGGGCGAGCAGGCCGGCAGGGGGGCCAGTTGGGGGCGAGCAGGACAGCAGGGGGCGCAGTTGGGGCGAGCAGGCCAGCAGACAGAGTGGTTAGGGGCGATCAGGCAGGCAGGCAAATAAGCGGTTAGGAGCCAATGGTCCTGTGGGATCGGGCCTAAACCGGCAATCGGGCATCCCCCGAGGGGTCCCAGATTGGAGAGGGTGCAGGCTGGGCTGAGGGATAACCCCCCCCCCCCGCACTAATTTCATGCATTGGGCCACTAGTAAGACAATAAAAGTCCTCCCCACAAAGAGGGCTTAGGAGTCAGAAGGACACCCTGAGACCTCTCAGACACAAGACTGATATATATCAGAATGTCAATGGGTGGCCTGAGATTTTTAAAGAATAACACAGTAATGCCTCCCTTACCCAAAGGTTATTTATCGATAACCCCCAACTGTCAAGAAAATCACCTAGACCCTGCAAGCAAAGCCATCAGGAAAGCAAGCACAGCAGAAGGAATTTAGATACATGGGGAGCTTGCAATGGCCTTCACCTCTTTTACATGCATCTCCAACGCCAGTGTGTCCCCACCAAGTCTCCCGGGGGCATGGGGGCTCCGCCTCAGAGCTGTTCCTGAGCCAAGCCCTTGGTGTAGCCACTTCTCTGAGCCACTCTCAGTCCTGCGGTGGGCCACTTGCTCTATGCTGCCCGTCGCCAAATGGAACCAGCTCAGTGGATGGTGAAGGGGAGAGCCACACCACCCCTTCCTGTCCCTTTATTTCCCACACCCCCATGTGAGACTGGCCGGCATGTCGGGCTTTGCAGAGGTTGGGGACAGCTAAAAGAAATATCATCACAAGGGGGTGTAACACTTAGACTGTATTTTAGTATATAGTCACACAACAGCTTATACAAAACGTTTATAGGAGATTTATTGTAATAAGCAGCCATCGGAAACAACCCAAATGTCCATCAACAGGCAAATGGATAAACAAACTGTGGTATAACTATACGGGGCGGGGGCGGGGGGGGGGGATGAGCTATTGATACATGCAATGATATAGATGAACCTCAAAATAATTATACTGAGTGAAAGGAATCAGACCAAAAAAATCCTATGCTGTATGATTGCATTTATATACACTTCTAGAAAATGCAAACTAAGTTACAGTGCTGGGAAGCAGATCCCTGGTTGTTTAGGTGTGTGTGTGTGTGTGTGTGTGTGTGTGTGTGTGTGTGTGTGTGTAGGAGGAAATCTGTGGGACAGGAATATTTTCCAAAATGTGTGAGATATTGTGAATTACAAGGGAGCATGAGTCAGCTTTGGGGATGATGGGTATTATCTTGACTGTGACGATGGTCTCCCAGGTGTATACATATGTCCATATGCATTACATTGCACACTTTAAACATGTGCAGATGATCATAACGCAACTTTACCTCGATAAAGCTTTCAAAAAAACTGTATGTATCCTACAATTGTCAACACAGGCCAAGGGAAAAATGAAAAATTTGAAAACCTTCATAAGGAGTTGGGGGTGCCCTCATGGGTACATGCTCTGCTCTCTTTTCTTCTGAGAGTACCTCCCACCCCACCTGGGCCCCCCACCTCCTTTCAATAAGTCCTCCCCTATTCTTAAGGGCGGGGGGTGGCCCTAGATTCCATCACCTCCCTCAGAGAAATCTGTGGGACAGGAATGTTTTCCAAAATGTGAGATATTGTGGAAAAATAAATCCACAGACTCGGAATGTAAAATCAGCCCTTTTTATCCACTAGAAACTGCTTTGCGAGAAGGAAGAAGAGGGTTGTCCCTTCAAGGGCTGAAAACCCCCATGCCCCTGGGCCCCACCACAGACAAAGCTGCAGGCTTTCCTTTACGCCTGAGTGTGATCTACGACCCCTCTCCCCAAGCTCACATCCACACACCCTGAGAATTGGAGGAGGGAGAGAACACTGAGCCATACTCAGCAGGCCAGGCGAGGCAAAGGCCACAGGCATAAGTTAGCGACCTTCTGCGAGGCTGTTTGAAAGGGGAGCTAATGACAGCCACTGGAAAGGAGTCATGGTACTTGTGCACGAAAATACTAAGGCCCTGTCATTTCATGAGACTTTGCCTTTCTTGTACACACTGACACGTAGAGCTGTCTCACTTGGGAGGCCTTGATTAATAAATAGTTTGATGGTTTGGGCAAAAATGTCTCCATTGTGTTCTGGCCCAGCACACCTGAGCCCCTACGGGTGTACCACGCAGGTGGGCTTCCTGGTTCTTCCTTACTGTGTAAAAGTCACTGTGTGCACATGCGTGCGCACACACACACCACCACCACCATCACCACCAACAACAACACCATCACCACCACCACCACTAACAACAACAACAACCCACCATCACCACTCCTAAGAAAACACCAGTTCTCAGAGGCAGCAGCCTGTAAATGCAGCTACACCATCCCTGGCACAGCTGTCCCAAGAACACCTGGGAAACAGCGCCATCCACCCACTGAGAAATGCCTCTCAGCTGCAACTCAGAGGCAGGACAGAAGCTGTGACGATCCAGTTCTCTGTGTCTCTAGCTTTTGAGCAGGTCAGTTTCTTGGGAAAGTAGGGCAGCCTGAGGATGTATGACCCTCTGGACCAAGCCACCAGGCAAAGTGTTGCAAGAGCCCCTTGAGTGATATTAATGTCTTCCGTTTGTAGATGAGGAAACTGAGGCTCAAAGAAGCCAAGAACAAGCCCAAGCTTTACAACCAGGGAGGGACAGGGCCAGAGCCAGTGTCGAGATCTGATGACATCCAAGGTGAAGTTCCTTCCATCAGTCCGTAACACCTGTAAGCAAGTAGATGGTATACAATCTGAACAAACAGGTCGGCAGTCGGTGGTTTTTTTGTGTGTTTGCTTTCAGTTTACATACAGCTTGAGCAGTAGTCCAGGTTTTTATTTCACAGCTGATCAAAATCTGCTCACTGGAGGAAATGCAGCCATTCATTCACATATTCATTTATCTAACAAATGTATGCTGAGCACCTACTGTGTAATCGATGCTGAATAGGTTCCGAGGATACTTCAGAGATTAATACGTCCAAAGTCCCCACCATCACAGACTTAGAGGGGAGATGCATAGTTAATGAATGTGCACACGAATTACTCTGATTATAGTTATGAAAAGTACTAAGAAGGCAAAACATAGAGTGCTGTAGGGGTCTCCTCATATATGCTCTGTTGACTGGGTTCAAAGATCGCCTTCCAGACGGCTCATTCTTCCAACAACTCTGTATTGCATACCTAGTCTATTGTGTGTCTGCAAATCCCGGGATGAAAAGACATAGTGCTTACCTGTATTTGTCCTATAGCTGCTGCAACAAATTACCACAAGCTTGGTGGCTTAAAACAACAGACAATTTATTATCTCACAGTTATCCACACTGACCATTCTAATCTCTGCCAGCTGGAGACTTTCTCTGTAAGCTGGTCACTGCCTAAGGATTCATGTTTCCTTGCTGTAGCCACAGAGGCTGGGAGTTCCAGGCTCTGGGTGATAACTCCGTGTTATAATGATCTCGCAGAAGTCCCAAATCCGTTCCAGGGTGTTAGCAGAATACACTTCCGCCAGAGGCTCCAAGAGAGAGTCCATTCCTTGCCTCTTCCAGCTTCTGGCAGCTGCCCGCATTCCTTGACTCACAGCCACATCACTCCAGCACTTACCTCTGTCCTCACATTGCCTTCTCCTCTGTGTGTCTAATCACCCTCTGGTTCTCTCGCACAAGGACACTTACGAAGACATTTACGAAAACGCCTGCTTTCTCCATGGGAATCCAACTCCCGGTTCTACTTCCTCCTCAGCAGGCATCTCAGTCCTTCAGTTCTACAAGATGCCTCAGGTAACGCTTCAATAACTGCCCCAACCTCTTTTGACTCCTCTCTTGAGGCTAGCCAGAATCGGTGTCTGTTATTTTTCAATGGAAAGGGAGCTAGCTCCTCACACCTGTGATCACAGGTCTGGCTCTGAGCAATCCTGCCTCACCCACTCACAGGGCTTCTGTTGCTTTCCTCTCCCTTAGTGAGCCTCACTCATCTCTCTGTCCTCCCCTCTCCCTAATCCCTTTCACTTTAAGAACGGATCACTCACTCATGTCTCTAGCCACTGAGTTCCAATCTTCCGACTTCATTTCTGGTAGTAATCAGACAAATAGTTAAAACAAGCAACACAGTCCAGATGACAGAGCCCCTTGACATCTGGGACTCTTCTGCCATCAGGGATCCATCTGCCACCAGGGACAGACTCTGACTCTGCTTTTCTTCAGATGCACTTAGCCTTAGCCTCTCTGGCCCCAGCGGGCTCTCAGAAGTCCTTTCCTGCCATGTGATTGCAGGAAATTACATGTAATCAACACCCCATGGATCCTGTGCATTCACACGCCAGGACGTGAAGTCACAGGGGCAGGCGGAAAGTGAGCAGAGATCACTGCTTGTTCTGCAGGTCCTTCAGCCATAGACACCCAAGGTGGGGAGACAATGTGGCCTTTGTCCCTGAACTTGAAGACCATCACATCCCCCACCAAGAAGGCCTCCCAGGACATTACATATGACCTCCCCATTGGGGTCACGAGTCCACACTGCTTCTAACCTCAGCCAGCTGGAGACTTTCTAATTTGGGCGACAGCCCAAGGATTCATGTTTCCTTGCTGGGAATTCCAGACTCAGTGTTACAATTATTTTTAAAATATATATTTCTATTGATGTCAGAGAGGAAGGGAGAGGGAGAGAGAGAGATAGAAATATCAATGATGAGAGAGAATCATTGATTGGCTGCCTCAGACTGGGGATCGAGCCCATAACCCGGACATGTGCCCTTGACTGGAATCGAACCTGGAATCCTTCAGTCTTCAGGCCAATGCTCTATCCACTGAGCCAAACCAGCTAGGGCCTCAGTGTTATAATCCTACCTAATAAAATAGTAATATGCAAATTGACCACACCTTTGCTATGTCCAAGCCACGCCCACCAGCCAAAGCCACACCCGCCAGCCAATCAGGGTGAGTATGCAAATTACCCAACAAAGATGGCAGTTAATTTGCATATGCTGAGGGAGGGAGGAGTGAAGACTGAAGACAACTTAGAAGGAAGAGGGGGGAAAAGTGGAAAGCAAGTGGCTGCCAGAGGGAAAGCCCCGGCGGGGCGGAGCGGGCTGAGCGGGGCGGGCGGCAGCGGCAGCGGCACGGGGGTGCAGGCGCAGCGGCACGGGGGTGCAGGCGCAGCGGCACGGGGGTGCAGGCGCAGCGGCCACAATGGCCTCAGCGGCTGCTTGCAGGATTCTTCCTGTAAACGGGCTACTAGTTATTAATAAACTCTCACCCAAATGTCAGTGTCATGTCAACCACTGAGTTATCCTTACTGTTGTAGTAAGCTTTACCATGCTCAGACTCTTCATGGGAACAGACTGATTCATAAGATTGAGCCTCACGTGATATCCTCTCCAGCAGGGACACAGTGGCCCTCAAACCACTCCTCTGCTGTGGACCAGCATGCCTGTCTTACAGGGTGGGTTGTTTTCATCGCGTCCTCTCATCCCATCTTTCTCTGCTCTGTGATAGAAATGGTCTCCTGCTCCGCCTTCAAACCAAGGGAAAATGCCTAAGGAAATGCTAGATCGCATACTTCCCATGAAAGGTACCTAGGTAATATTGGATCTATAAGAAAAATGGATCCCATTAGAAGGTCTACACGGGTGTTCTGTAAACGTCAAAATGAACAGCAGTATGCACAGTGCTACATGGTGCACAACATGCTTTCTCGTTCAGTAGGTCTGTTTGAACAACAATCCCAAATGACAAAATGGGCCACCTGACTCCCATTTCACAGGGGGCTCGTGCCAATGGCTTGCTCTGGGTGTCACTGCTGATATGTAGCAGTGCCCAGGCTTGACCCCCTATCTCCTATGATGCTCTATCCACTGACCATGCCCCAGGCTTGGTCCCCTATCTTCTGATTTTATATGTGATACTCTATCCACATATCAAGGGCTTTAGCTGCTGTAGTTTTAATTTAAAACAGGGGCCCTGGCAGGTTTGGCTCAGTGATTAGAGCGTCCACCCTGGACTGAAGGGTCTCAGGTTCGATACCCAGCTAAGGGCATGTACCTCAGTTGCAGGTTCGATCCCTGGGTGTGGGAGGCAACCAGTCCATGTGTCTCTCTCACATCAATGTTTCTCTCCTCCCCACCCCCCCCACCCCCGCTTTCCTCCCTTTCACTCTCTCTAAAAGTCAGTGGAAAAAATATCTTTAGGCGAGAAATTTTTTAAAATCACAGGGATTGGCTAACTTTTTCTGTTAAAAGGCAAGCTACCAAATATGTTAGGCCTGTAGGCCATGCAGTCTCTGTTACATCTACTCAGTGTGGTCCACGTAGCACAAAAGCAGCTATAGATATTCTGGAAACAAATGGGTGTGGCTGAGTACCAATAAAACTTTATTTACAAAAATGGATGACATACTGAATTCAGACTGGATGTTATAATTTACCAACCCCTGCTTTAAGGTATCAGGGCAAAATTTTTATGTGAAACTTAGAGCTGAGCTAGAGGTCGTGACTCTAGACCCCCTAGCTGACGCTGAAGTGCAGGCCATTCCCACTTCCCAGGAGTACGTGATCTCCTACCGTCCTACCTTCCTCATGGCAGAGCCAGTGCACTCACATCCCCACCCTGACAGCTGCCCACTCCCCAGAGGACTGGACGTTCAAACCAGGTGCTTGGGAGGAAATACTCATGGAGACAGTGGCTGCTAGGTTGGTGACATTGAGGGATGGGAAGGTGGGCTTTTAATTGTTTTAATTTCCCAAGGACTGTACATTTATTCTCGCCTCCACCGCTAGTCCCTACCTCACACCTGCTCACTCTCTCCATCCCCTCTGGTCTCCAACCACCTCTCAGCCTCTCCATTGCCCAGATCCTCTTCCCAGGCACCATTTCTAGTCCTGACTTTTACAAATGCAGCTTATACCCTTTGGATTCCAAATGACCAACAGCACCTTTAAAACAAGAAGACAGGTCACAAGCCCCAGCATTTTAATAAGACGAAAGGAATGTAGAAGGTGACAAATCTTCCCTACAAAAAACAAATATAAAACCAGACAAAATCGTCAAATAACAGTCATTTCAAGATTCTGGAAATTGGCCAAAGGCAAACAACAAAATGAGAATTGCTTATTTGTGAGAAACTTTGGAGCTTCAGGTCAGAACAACTTGAGTCTAGGGCATCCTTGCTTGCCACGAAACCATTAGCTTCACAGCCGGCAGGCCTGACTTTACTGGCTTTATTAAGAGAGGAGGGCAAAGCCTGTGACTGCCGTGCATGGGGAACCTGCAGTTCTCCTGGCCTCAGGTTGAAATCCTGGTGAGGTGAGCCAAAACCAGAGAACCAGCCAGAAATTTAACAGAGATCCTGGAAATGAGTGACTCCAGGGGTGTGTGTGTGGGCGGGAGGGGGGGGGGGGGGAGTGTTAAGCTCTCCATGCAAACATGCCTGGCCTGGCTGTTCAGACATGCAGAGACCTCAGGGCACCCGGTAGAAAGTAAAAGTCATGGCAGATGGGAAGACTGTCTGAACTTTGAATGCTCACCCCAGCCCACACACAGGTTCACCCACAGAGGATGGAAGCCCTGTTGGCTAGAGGTGTTTGAGTGTAAGCTCTTCCCAGTCATTGGCTGTCCACTTGGTAGAAATTGGGGCAGGCCTTCGGAAGCTGAACCAAAACTTAAAAATAAGAAAACTTTAAGAAACAGAGCAGAGATGTAAACAGCTACACAGCACAGAAGGACAGATTCTGCAGATTATGTTCAGGCAAATGAGCACAGATGACCAGAACTGACTCAAGACAGAGTAGAAAATCTGAATAGGCCTCTAACAAGTAAAGGAATTGAATTAGAAATCTCACTCCTTCATGCCCCCCCCCCCCAACACACACACACACAAAGCTTAGATGAGTTCTATCAGTTTTTAAAAGAATAAATAAGACCCATCCTCCAAAAACTCATGTAAGAAATAGAGGAGGAGGGAACACTTCCCAACTCAACAGGTAACACCAGTATAAAACCAAAGACAAAGACATCACAAGAAAGGAGACCTCCAGATCAATATCTCTTACAGACATAGATGCGAAATTTCTTACATATTAGCAAACTGTCTGAATCAATATATAAAATGGATTATACACTCTGACCAAGTGGGATTTGTCTCAGGAATGCAAGATAGGTTTAACACCTGAAAATCAATTTGTGTAATATACCATATTAATAGAATAAAAAGCCACATAATCAAAATAGGTGTGGATAAAAATATCGCTGCACAAAGTCCAACATCCATTCATGATAAATTTTTTCCAACAAACTAAAAATAGTAGGAAACTCCCTCAGCTGGATAAAAGGTATCTATGAAAACCCTACAGTTTACATAACACTTAATGATGAAAGAATGAATGTTTCCCCCTGAAGATGAAGAAAAAGGCAAGAGTGTCAAGTCTTTTTAAAAAATATGTATATTTTATTGATTTCAGAGATGAAGGGAGAGGGAGAGAGAGAGGTAGAAACATCAATGATGAGAGAGAATCATTGATTGGCTGCTTCCTGCACACCCCCCACTGGGGATCAAGCCTGCCACTGTGGCATGTGCCCTGACTGGGAATTGAACCAGTGACCTCTTGGTTCATAGGTCAATGCTCAACCACTGAGCAACACCAGCCAGGCAAGGATGACAACTCTTACTACTCCTATTCAACATTATATGGGGAGTTCTAATCAGTGCAATCGGGTAAAAGAAAAATAAGTCAATGGAACATGGATAGGAAAGGAAGAAGTAGAACTGTTTTCATTCTCTTACAACATGATCCTTTATGTAGAAAAGTCTGTGGAACCTATAAAAAAAAAACCTACTACAACTAATGGACATATTGCAAAGATGCAAGATACAGGATCAGTATTTCAAAATCAATTGTAAATTCACATGCTAGCAATAAACAATCCGAAAGTGAAATTAGGGGAAATAATTCCATTTACAATGGTATCAAAAAGAATAAATATTTAAGAATAAATTTAACAAAAAGAGTGCAAACCCAATTGCTGAAAACGATAAAACATTGCTGAGAGAACTGAAAGAATATCCAAATAAATGGAGAAATAGTTCTTGTTCACGGGTTGGAGGACTCAATTTTCTTTCCAAATTGATCTAGAGAGTCAACTCAATCCCACTGAAAATCCCAGCAGACATTTGTAGGAAACTGACAAGCTGATTATAAATTTATATGGAAATGCAAAGGATCTAAAATCACCAAAACTGTTTTGTAAAAGAGCAGTTTGGAAGACATAAAAGACCCAATTTCAAAACCTACTATAAAGCTACAGAATTCAAGAAAGTGTAGTACTGGCATAAGAATAGACATACAGATCAATGGAACAGAACTGAGGGTCCAGAAATAAATCCTTTTATTCATGTTCAATTAATTTTTGACAAAGGTGCTAAGTCAACTCAGTGGGAGAAGGATGATCTGTTCAACCAATGATGCTGGGACCCCTAAGATATCAGTACACACACACACAAATACCCTTACCTCACATTATACACAAAAATTAACTCAAAGTAGGTCATAGACCTAAATGTGAAAGCAAAATCTATAAAGCATTTTTACAGGAGAAAATCTTTCCGACTTTGTATTAGGCAAAACTTTGTAGTTATGACTCCAAAAATATAGTCCATAAATGAAAAAAAAATTGATACATTAGATCCTGTCTAAATAAAAAATGTTTTTCAACAGACACATGAAGAAAAGGAAAAGGTAAGCTGCAAGTAGGGGAGACTATTTGTAAGTGATATAAATATTGCAAGTAATATAAATATTTGCAAATAATTTAAAGGACTTGTATCAAGAAAATGTAAATAACTCATAACTCAATTATAAGAAGATAAACAACCCATTTATTTTAAATGAGCACAAGATTTAAATAGAGATTTCCCTGAAGAAACTACATGAATGATGAATAAGCTCATGAAAAGATACTCCATGCCATTAGCCTTAGGGAAATGCAAATGGAAACCACAATGAGATACCACTACCTACCTACTAAAATGGTTTTTATCAAGGACTGGCAATAGTTGGTGTTAGTGAGTCTGTAAAGAAACTGCGACCCTCATTCATTGCTGGTGGAATGTGAAGTGGTACTGCCACATGAGAAACAGTTTGGCAATTCTTTCAAAGGTTAAACATAGAATTCCCATGTGACCCAGCAATTCCTACGTATCTGCCCAAGAGAATGAGAGCATATGTTCACACACAGACTTGTATGCAGATGTTTGTAGAAGCATCTTACCTTATAATAGAGAAACATGCAAATTGACCGCACCTCCGCTATGCCCACGATTGGGCCGGCAGGAGGCTGGGGGCGGGACTCTGGGTGGCATATCCGCCATTGAGAAGATCAAGATGGCGGTGCCCAGTGGCCGGGCCCATGCCGCTGCTCCCGGGGTTGCCTGGGGTGATCGGCACCCCGGGGGGGCGTGGCCGGGCCCATGCCGCCGCTCCCGGGGGTGCCTGGGGCTATCGGCACCCCGGGGGCGTGGCCGGGCCCATCGGCACCCCGGGGGGGCGTGACCGGGCCCATGCCGCCGCTCCCGGGGGTGCCTGGGGTGATCTGCACCCCGGGGGGCGTGGCCGGGCCCCTCCCGCCCCTCCCGGGGGTCCCGGGGTTGATCATCCACCTGGGAGGGCGTGGCCCGGCCCCTCCCGCCCCTCCCGGGAGTCCGGGGGTTGATCGGCCACCTGGGGGGGCGTGGCCTGGCCCTTCCCGCCGCTCCCGTGGGTCCCAGGGGCGGAGGCTTTCCGGGCCTTGGGCACCAGCAGGGAGCCTGCACCAATCGCAGGAAACCACGGGGGGTCGGCTCCTGTGATCGGTAGCAGGGACGCTGGGTGCGGCAAGCCCAAGGCCAGGAAAGCCTGGGGCGGAGGCTTTCCAGGCCTTGGGCACCAGTGGGCAGCCTGCAGGGATCGCAGGAAACCACTGGGGGTCGGCTCCTGTGATCCTTAGCAAGGATGTTGGGTGCAGCCGAGCCCAAGGCCACCGCCCGGGGCCAAGCCCCGACCCTGAAAACTGCAGAAGGCGGTGGCCACAGCCAAGGCCTGGGTCCCTGGTGCCGGCAGAAAACTGGTGCAGGCAGCCAGGTGAATGAAGGTCTATTGCACGAATCTTAGTGCAAACGGGCTACTAGTTACTCATAATAGTCTAAATGTGGAAACAATCCAATTGCCCATTGTTTTTTACTTCTTTTCTAGTGAGTCGCCATCATTGTAGATTTAAGAGCCTTATAAATTATTTTTCTTTTTTAATTTTTTTATTCTCTTCACCCATTTCTCCCACCCCCCACCCTACTACCTCCCACCCCCACCTCTGGAAACCACCAATCTGTTCTCTGTATCTAGTTACCTGTTTGGGATTTTTTGTTGTTGTTGTTGTTTTTGTGTTTTGTTTTAGATTTCACATATAGGAGAGATCATAAGGTATTTGTCTTTCTCTAGTTCCCTTGAGGTATATCCATGTTGTTGCAAATGGCAAGATTTCATTCTTCTTTTATGGCTGAATAATATTTGTGTGTATGTGTATCACAATTTCTTTATCCATTCACCCATCAATGGACACTTAGTTTGTGTCCATGTCATGGTTATTGTAAATAATGTTACATTGAACATGGGGATGCATATATTTATTGGAGTTAATATTTTTGTTTTATTATAGATAAACTAGAGGCCTGGTGCATGAAATTCATGCATGGGGGGGTTGTCCATCTGCCCGGCCTCTTGCAATCTGGGACTGCTGACTCTTAACCGCTCGCCTGCCTGCCTGATCGCCCCTAAAACTTAAGCTTCTTCTTTTTTTATTTTTAATATTTATATTTCTTCTTTAGTTTTTATTTTAAAAGTCAAGCTTCTTGAGAACATGAGGCATTTAACATTATTCCATATTCCTTACAGAGAGCTAAGCATGGTAAACACAGCAAATACTTAATACTTATGGGCTTCTATACACTTTCCAACCAGGAATGTTTCAATAGGCAGTCTCCAAAAACTTGAACTGGAAAACCTAAAAGTAGAGTGCTCGGATTTCAGGCATCAGATGCTATTAGCAGGATTTCTATCCCAATTAAACTCTAATTCTTAGCTCTCAACCGTCTGGACAAACTGCCCTTCACTGTCCCCAAAGTTTCTTATTCGTCACTATCACATTTTCCTTTTTTTTTTTATTCAATGTTTTGTATCTACATCAGTATCAACATACCATACAAAACCCACCTGCCAGCCTAGCTGGGCAGGCAGGAGGGGGGTCCATGTCAGCATAGAAAACCGGGGTTCTTGTCTCAAAAGAGGAGAAAATGGGTTTACGGTCAAGGAAACAAAATCAGAACCCAACGTGGTCAAGGAGAAGCCTTGAAGCTGCATTGAGCGGAGGTGCTGTGGGCAGCGGTGCATCTCAGCTGGCCCAGCAGGACCTGCAGCAGCCTCGGCTCCTGGGAAGCCTGGCGTCAGATAGGGCCCAGCTCTTGAGGTTATTTTTAATCATTTTGCTTTTGTGGGAGGAGGGCTTCTGGGCAGCAGCTCTATGTGGGGGTAACCGGTGCGGGTTTCACTTCAGGGTTTGGAGGGGAAGTTGGGTCTGTGGGCCGGGACCTGCCCCCTCCCAGCCCCATATGTCACAGCTGAGGTTCTTGGAAGTGGCCCAGCGAAATTCCTTCCTGCCTTCTTCCTGCCCTGACCCCAGGTCTATGGCTTAAAAATTAGGGCACCAGGCTGGTACAGATAGGGGGAGCTTGGGGGAACTGTAGGAACTGGTGCGGGCAGCCAGAGCCAGGATAGGGCAGTGCCCATGGGGAAAGGGGGCACGGGGTGGAGAAGGTATGCTCCTCTAACAGAGACTTAGAGGTACAGAGACTAAGAGACAGAGAGGACAGAGATGGGGATAAAAAGAGTAACAGGAAGAGAGAGACTCAGAGAAAGCAAGACAGAGATTCAGACAGAGAAAGCTTCACAAAGAGGGACAGACAGACAGAAAGATGGAGTCCTGCTCTGTATGAGTCAGCCAGCTGGGGGGTGGGGGGACAGGGCTCGCACGGGATGTGGCAGTGTGATGGCAAGTGCACCGTTGTGTTGCACAAGGGAGGTGTGCTGGTAATGCAGCACCAGCTCCTTCAGAGACCCGTATAGGTTGTAGGGCTCTACAAAACCCAAGCCAGTGGCCGTGCAGTAGATGACACAGTGCTTGGTATCGCCGTCCACCACCACAGAGCAGGCATAGCAGCCCGCTGGCTGCTCTCACGGATGAGGAAGGTACCATCCGCTTGCCGTTCAGCATTTCCTCAGCCTGCAAGTGGTTGATCTTGCCCACATACCAGGTTTGTTCCCCATGGTGGGGGAGGTCATCCTCATCCTCCATCAGTGCATACTGATCTTCAGGCTCATTTGTGATTCCCAACCACTCGTTGATTTTCTTCTGCCGGGCGCCTTGCTGGGTGAGCCATACCAGGCACTGGTCTCAGATCTTGCGCAGCTGCATGAGGTCTGGCTTCAGGCTATTCATGCGATTATCTAGGTTGTCCAAGGCCTGTGTCCGCAGCTCCTTTTCTAGCTTTGTGTGGCTGGGAGACGAGCCATTCTGAGTTCAGCAGGATCCTCTGCATCTCTTTTTCATTGCCCTCACACGGAAGCGCTCCAGATACTCCTTGTTGCACTTCTCTTGAGTCTGGCCCTGCTCTTCGAAGATCTTGATGGTTTCATTGAAGGCTTTGATTGCGGTGTGCTTCATCTGCAGTTCCTGGGAGGTGCGTGTATAGTCCTCATAGAACTGGTCGAACTCGTCGCTCTTGTCCTCCGCTTCAAACCAAGATAACAAACAAATAATTTCCTGCCAGAAGTCAAGTCCAAATACTGTGAGGACTATAGGGCTGACTATGTACATTCGCAGTAACAGGCTCACATTCTAGCCATAGGCACCCAGGCATCCTCCACAATCCCACAATGCTCTGGTCGCATACTTCCGGTTTTTCTAGCTCCTCCTTAAGTGGTGTTTCCTTCAGTCCCGCTGCAACATCCAGGGCCTCTCGTTGGCGAGGATTTTTCTGTCTTGGTGTTGATAGCGGTTTACTATTTGGAATCAGTGAAGTTTCGGGAGGACTGCTGCTGCCATGAACATGTCAGTCCCAAGCGCACTCATGAAACAACCGCCCATTCAGGCCACGGCTGGCGCCGTCCCGGTTCGCAATGAGAAAGGTACTGTGCCGAGCCCTTTTCCAATCGGATCTTCCTCTTCCTTCCCCAGCACACTCCAAACCTACTCTGGGCCGACCACCCCAACCCCGCAGACCCTTAAGACCTTCCCCCCCTATTTCTTTGACTTTCCCCCATCAAACTTGCACCCTATTACATTGCATAGGGGTGCCCCTGATCGATCCCTGGTGGGTGGGGCCAGCCTGGGCGAGGGGCCCTGGTGTTCTGGTCTCTAGTTGTTTTGGTCTTCACAGACACTGGCTTTTGATATATACACTAGAGGCCCAGTGCACGAATTCATGCATGGGTGGGGTCCCTCTGGGTGGCCCGCAGGGATCAGGCCGAAACCCGCACTCCAAGGCCACCTGCAGCTCCTACCTGCTGTTCCCGCTCATCCCGGCCCCACTATGCCTGCCACAGGCTCCGGGAGAGGCTCGTGCTGCCACAGCAGTGCTCGCCAGCCATGAGCCCTGTGCCTGGTGCCCTCCCAAGGGGAGTGGCCTATGGGATTGGGCTGAAACCGGCTCTCTGACATCCTCTGAGGGGTTCCAGATTGTGAGAGGGCGCAGGCCAGGCTGATGTACCCCACCAATGCACGGTTGGGCCGGGGAGGGACCGAGGGAGGGCTTCAGGACAGGTCTGGCCCATCTTGCTCAGTCCCAATCAGCCAGACTCCCACAGCAAGCTAACCTACCGGTCCAAGCATCTACCCACTGGTGGTCAGTGCACATCATAGTGACTGGTTGGCCTGTTGACTGCCTGCCCCTGGTGGTTAGTGCACATCATAGTGACTGGTTGACCAGCTGACTGTCTGCCCCCTGGTGGTCAGTACACATCATAGTGAGTGGTTGAGCAGCCTTAGCATATCATTAGCATATTACGCTTTGATTGGTTGTTCGGTTGTTCTGCTGTTCGGTTTATTCGCATATTACCCTTTTATTATATAGGATAGAAGATACCCAGAAGTGAAATTGCTGGATCATATGCTAGTTCTAGTTTTAATTTTTTGAGTTATCTTTACAAATTGGCTGCACCAATTTACATTCCCACCAACAATACATGAGGGTTCCCTTTTCTCCACATTCTTGCCAACACTTGTTATTTCTTACCTTTTTTATAATAGCCATTCTAACAGGTGTGAGTTGGTATCTGATTATGGTTTTGATTTGCATTTTCCTGATAAGTAATGATGTTGAGCATGTTTCCATGTACCTGTTGGTCATTTGTCTTCTTTAGAAAAATATCTATTCAGAACTTCTTCCCATTTTTTATAATTGGGTTGTTTGTGTTTTTGCTATTTAGTTGTATGACTTCTTTATATATTTTGGTTTTTTAATTTTAAAAAATTCCAATTACATTTTACATTCGCCATTATTTTGCTTTAGTTTCTGGTGTACAGCATAGTAGTTAAACAATCATATATTTTACAAAGTGTTCCCTCTGATATTCGTATTTATACAACCCCTTATCAGATAGATAGCTTGCAAATATTTTCTCTCATTCCATAGGTTGCCTTTTTATTTTATTGGTTTCCTTTGCTATGCAGATGCTTTTTTATTTTGATGTAGTCCCACTTGTTTATGTTCTTTGTTGCTTCTACTTTTTGTGTCAGATTTAAAATATCATCGCCAAGACCTATGTCAAGGAACTTGCCGCCTATCTTTTCTTCTAGGAGTTTAATGGTTTCAGCTGTTTCAAGTCTTGAATCTATTTTGAGTTAACTTTTTGTGTGGTGTAAAATAGTGGTCTAATTTCATTTTTTAACATGCGATTATCTAGTTTTCCCAACACCATTTGTTGAAGAGACTATTTATTCTTCATTATATATTCTTGTCCATTAAATAAACAAAATATGTACATACAAGGGCGTACTATCCAGTAACAAAAATGAGTGAACTACTGATACATGCTACCTCAAGGAAGAACCTTAAAAGCATCATGCTAAATAAAAGAAGCTGTTATTGTCATAATTAGCTAGTCAGCATTAACAAAAGAAGAGAGTAAATGGAAGGCCAGACATTATAAGCAGGGTCATCTGCTCAGCTTCACCAGGAAGCTATAGCCTCACTTTCCCGAGGGAACCACTGGTCCATTCCCTGAGCATCACTGAGGGAAGGGATTGAACAAAGGGGGAGATGGGCACATGTCCAGTGAAGTCGGGGTGATGTAGGAAAGGTGCTTGCCTGTCAGTCTAGCCTGGAGAAAAAAGGTCATTGGCTAGAAGGCTGGAGCCACTGCAAGTGCATGAAATCTTGAAAGACTAACATACCCAGACAAAGTGTTCCCTCTCTCTTGAGCTTTTGCTCAGTCTCACGCTCTCTTGCTCACTTGACCTGCCCTCGTCCATGCCCTAGCCTGCCCTGTGGCCTCAAGCAGCATAGCTCTCTTTTTTGAGGACCTCCAGCTAAAGTTTTTAAGGCAGTTAAGGGGAAGGTAAATAGCTCTTTCCTGAGTCTTGGGCCTTGAATGTCTTCAGCTGGAAATCCACATGCCAATAAGGCACATTTGGAGATCCCATGTTCTTCTGCCCCTCACTAACGAACCCCCAGAGAGCAAAATCAGCCTTTATGACTAATTTGAATAATTACTTAGGTAAATGGGTAGCCCAATGTGCTCAACAAAATGATTCAGAAATCACTCATGTTCTTAGCATTGGTTCTGCCCTATTGTGCGAAGCTCCATGCTCATGAAGAAGGAAAGTTGGCCTGGGGAGTAGGAAATGGATGGCAGTCCCCAGTTCTTAGCATTGTTTTGTAGACTCCAGACCATGGATCTCCTGTGTGTAACTATGCCTTGTTTGCCCAGGCACTGGACAATCATGGAACAGTCCACAGCCCCCTCCACCCTGTGAAGCAATTACAGTTCTGTAAACAGGTGCTTACCTCATCCTGCAGTCTACTGTTTAGAAGGAATGTTGGTGCCAAAGTCTTCTTGAAAGGGAAGAATCTAGAAATACAATAATTACCATGAAATTTCACAAATTAGATGTTGTTAAGTTAGAATTTGCCTAACAATATTGAGCCACCGTTATAAATATGCATTTCTCATGACATTTTCTAGAACTTTATTTGAGCCCAGAGGGCTTCTGGCTAAAATAAAGCAGAAATGTCAAATGCAGGGAGCCCTCTACTCTGGACCAAGTTATATTTTATTGCTCAGCTCACCCTTGGCTCCTAATAAAAGCCTGTAGCTTACTCTCATGACTTCTCCTTGTTCATTGCATAATCTTTTAAGTGCTATAAGCCAGAGAGAACATGCAGTTGGGTGTCCATGTCATAGCCAACACCCAGTTAGCAGAATTTGAACCTGTATGTCTTTTTTAAAAATATTTTTATTGATTTCAGAGAGGAAGGTAAAGGGAGAGATAGGAACAAAAATGATGAGAGAGAATCATTGATTGGCTGCCTCCTGAATTCCCCCACTGGAGATGGAGCCTGCAACCCAGGCATGTGCTCTTGACTAGAATCGAACCTGGGACCATTCAGTTCACAGATTGACGCTCTATCCACTGAACCAAACCGGCTAGGGCTGAACCTGTATGTCTTAATGAACAAAGTAGCCTTGTCAATATGTTATCTTTGGCCTACCTATATATGTTTATTTTAAAAAAAGCTTTTTATTTTAAAATACAACAAATATACAAAACCAAAGTGAATGTTTAGCTTGAAGACATTGTTATAAGATAAATACCCTTATAACACCACCCTGGTCAAGAAATAGAATTTTGCCAATTACCCCAAAAATCCTTTCCTAATCCCCTTTCTAGTCACAACCTCCTTCTCCCTAAAGTAATTATATTCTTACTTTTGTAGTTTTGACAAAAGAACATCCAGCCTAAGAAAAGGTCTTATAATAATAGTTTATTTGAGCCAAACTGATGGCAATTGCTGGGAAGCAAATTCTCAAGGGAATGAGAAGTACTCCGGAGAATGGCAGTTTTACAGCTTATTTTATATGTTACCATCAAAGGAGGAGACATAAGAGGGGTTACATGAAATCCATTTGCAGTAGTTTAAGGGAACAGGAGAAAGCAAAGTGGAAAATCTCTGAGATTGGATAAAAAGTAAATCAGAAACGTGCATACTTCTTTTACATTGGTAGGTATAGAATAGTTAACATTTGCAGCACATAGAAGTAGTATTTGGGCAACAAGATAATAATGAGGGGTTTTGTGGTCTCTTGCTCTGATGAAAGATTTTTTGAAAAGGGGTTTGAAAAAAAAGGGGTTATTCTAACATTCCACAGGTAGGTTATTTTAGATGCAAAAAGAAAATAAATACTCTCACTGAAGGTAAAGATTTACCTTTTCCAGGGAAGCTATGGACCTAGGATATGACTACCCACCATCAGTTGGTTTTAGTTAGGAATTTTTACGTGCAGACCATCCTATGTGGTTACTTTAGGTCTCTGAGTTTGTAAGGCCCACCGTGCAGGCCTCTCCTGAACTTGTCCCCTTTTTCTAGCTCTGTCCACTAAAAAGGTCTGGCCCTTTTTCATCCACAATAGTAAGCAATTCTTTGTATTTTCTGTACAGTTTTATCCCTCAAGAGTGCATCCCTAGTGATTATAGTCTTGTCCATCTAAAAAAGTTGCCATGCATTTGGCCCCTAGCTGGTTTTGCTCAGTGGATAGAGCGTTGGCCTGCGGACTGAAGGGTCCCCAGTTTGATTTTGGTCAATGGCACATGCCTGGGTTGCAGGCTCGACCCCAAGTAGGGGGCATGCAGGAGGCAGCCGGTCGATGATTCTCTCTCATCATTGATGTTTCTACCTCTCTCTCCCTCTCCCTTCCTCTCTGAAATCAATAAAAAATAAAATAAGTTGCCATGCAGGTTGTTCTCCATCCCTTTCTTTCTCTTACAATATATCTGTTGAAGAATCTGCATCATTTCACCTAAATTTCCTACTGTCTGGGTTTTGCTGATTGCTCACTTGTGATACTGCTCAACAAGCTCTGCTGTCTCCTGTATTTCCTGCAAATATGTTATCAGTGGGGTGCCTTCTGTGTCCCCACGTGTTACTGGTGGACATGGAGCTCTTGGGGTGCCCCAGGAACAAGAATTTCCTGAGGCCCCCACAGGAGGATGAAGTAACAAAGTCCCATCTTGTTTACAGCGGAGCTAGAATTAAGGCCACTGCCCAGAGTCTTTGCTCCATATAAAAGCACAGTCCAGCCCAGCATCTGGCTGGCTTAGCTTGTGTTCCCAGCTGCAGGCTGTTGCTTGTGGGGTCTGCATGGTCTAGACTCTAGAGCCACACGGCTATGGAGGAAGCAGGGGTGAGTGCGGGTCCCAGAGTCAGTGAGAAACAGGAGCGCAAGCAAGAGAGCAAGAACTCTTTGTTTCTGAGTTACAATTAGGGGCTTCACCAATTAAACCTTCCGGATTTCATGCACTTGCAGTGGTTTGCTCTCCTAGCCAGTGATCATTGTTCCTCAGGCTTGACTGATAGCAAGCACCTTTCCTACGTCACCCCAACTTCGCTGTGCACGCGTCCATCGCCCCTTTGTTTGGTCCCTTCCCTCAGTGATCTGCAGGGAATGGACGGGTGGTTCCCTGGGGAGTACAAAGTTGCAGCTTCCTGGCGAAGCTGCACAGATGACCGTGCTTATAATGTCTGGCCTCCCCTTTGCTTTCTTCCTATTGGAATCATTATTAATTCCAATGGGTTAAGTCTGAAAAGAAAAAAACATCAATTGAGCTATCAAAAAAAAAAGTGTATGTATACATTTTTGGGACACCATTTATGTATTTAAAAATCTATGTTTACTTTTATAAGTAAATATATTTTTATTTTTAAATATAGATTTATAAAAATAGAAAGTATATACTTATAATAAATATAATATATAATAAAATAGATTTATAAATATAGAAATATGATTATGAACACAGTATTTAAACATATGTGGTGGATTTTAACCCATTTTAATTATTATTCTTATTAAAGTTCAAATGGCCTCATCTTTGGCCAGTGGGAGCTCCTTAAGTTGGCTCCTGTACCCTCTGGCATGATTCTAGTGTTCTTTGATAACCTCTTTGCTATCTAGCATGACAAAACATTCCAGACTTACCTTGTACTCTTCCAGCCTCAGATCTGAAATCTGACATTTCTCAGGAAGCCCTGATTCCTTCTGGTGGGAAATGGTATTTCAAGACCACAATCTGTGGACCAGGGATGCTTATTGCTCCCGGTGTGGTCATTGTCCAGGCCTTTTCAGTGGACAGAGCTAGAAAATACATGGACTGTACAGATACTGATATGTTCTCTTTTTATGACATACAATTTTATATGAGTTTTAGGTGTACAACATAGTGATTAGACGTGTATACATAGTACTAAGTGATCACCATGAGTCTAGTACCCATCTAACACCATGCATAGTTATTACAGGTTATTTTTCAGTTTTAAATCATTTTTATTTTTCAATTACAGTTAGTTAACATATATTATATTATTTTCAGGTGTACAGATACTGATACTTTTCATTCAAATTCAGAACTGTTACCTAATCTCCTATTATATCTGTATCTCCTTCCTTCCAAACTGAGAATACAGGAGATAATAAGATTAGAAATTCCCAGGATCAGTTATTTGCTTTATCTCACATTACTCACTCCACAGTCTCAGAAAAATGATGCAAATACTATGTTCATTACTGAAAATAATTAGAAAAATATATCTGCATATATTTTCCTCATTGTCCCCTAAATGGTTGTAGTTGCCCTGTGAACTATATTTTCAGATCATGTAGTGATTGCTTACTATGTGATCTCCCTTTTCACCCTATTCAGTCTTAATTTTATAAGTAGCTAGTATTTAATGCTCACTATCAGTCCTCAATATCCATGTCTCTTTGGTGATTTTGCTTATCTAAAGCTTATCTACCAAATCCCTCAAGAAGAACTCATAGGAATAATATTCCTTGAGTTTGTGCATGTTGGTAATAGTTACCTGTGCTCTTTGTACATGAAAGTTCCTTTTCCTGAATATAAAACTCTTGAATTATATTTTCTTTTCTTAAGTATCTTAAAATGTCATTTTCTTCTAGCATAAAGTATTATTGTCAGAAGGTCTGACGGTGACCTAATTTTTCTTTCCCTTGTAAGCTATTTGCTCTTTTTGGCTAGACACCTAAATAATTTTCTTCTGCTTTAAAAATTTTTTTTTTCTTCTTAAAGTGCAGTAATTTTACCAGACTATGTGTTGCTGTTCAGGCTCAGTTTTTTAGGTACATTCTGTATTCTTGTGTTCTTTCAATATGTAGGTTCAGATCTTTTATTATTATTTCAAGAATGTTTCCTTAAATTATAATTTCTAGCATTAGCTCTGTAGCCTTACTTTGGTTTTCTTTTTCAGGGACCCATATTGCTACATATAAAATATTCCATGCGTCTACTCAATAATTTTAACTTTCTCTCAGATTCCTTCTCTCTCTCTCTCTCTCTCTCTCTCTCTCTCTCTCTCTCTCTCTCTCTCCTCTTCACTTCTTTTTTATTCTTAAAAATATTCTCCTTTTTACCTTCTGTTATTCTTAAGGTATTATTTATTATAGTTAGTGTTTCTTGCAGTTTTAATCTTTATTTTTTGAAGTAACTTTTTTTCCTTCTAATTTCTTCCTGTGAGTTGTCATGTAATTTCTGAAGTTTTATTATTATTATCATTTATGATGATGATGATGTCATTTAATGTCTTTTAGCTCATTTTGGTTACATCATTTTAGTTCACTAGGTCATAGTCTTGAGGGTATATCTTTCTGGCATACTTTCACTGTCTATAAAGAATTTATTCTGTACCTTATTCTCTTTGTTCTTATAATAATTTGTGTGGGTTTTTTCCTCAATATTTTTATGACGTTTATTTTTATGTGAATACAATTTTCCTGAACTTTGCGAAGGAAGCCTGGTTCAGGGTAGTTTTTCCACCTTCACAGAGCTTCTTCTTTGGTTGTTTTAGGGTAGTGTATTTAAAAATATAGTAGCTCATCTTCTGAGATTTCCTGGCTCTCTTCCCCTATCCATTTTTATAGGGACCTCTTTCTTTTTGAGCCTATGATTCATATTCTACTTAATTTTGATCCCACACCAGCAGTATGGAGACCCTGGGATGGGGATGCCTGTACTAGTCATTTTGAGTGTTCATAGGGTTTAGACCCCTCCATTCCTTCAGACTTTGCCACAGACCCCTCGTACTCACCCACTAGTGGCCTGGAAAGAACCTTTCCAGTTTTAGCTGCTGTTTTCAAATTGCCTCCCACCCCATGACTTCGTGCAGGAAATATTTCACAATACAAGTCCAGGAGTCTATGAAGAAACATTTATTAAAGCTAGGGTCAGTGAAACAAGGAAGGGCTTAGCATAGAAGAAGCAACAGCAGAGCCTAAGCTGGGCTGTGTTAGCTCACTTGGAAGCCAGAGAAAATGTGGGCTTTGGGGACAGGTTCAGGGGGTTAGCCTGGAATGAGTTGCTGCTGCCCAATGCTCCCCTGGTTGCAAGTCTCATGGGGTCCCTTAGAGTTTAGAAGATTGTACACCTTGGAGGTTGGGGGAAGGGAATGGCATAGATGTGCTCCCCAGGAGGAGAGCAAGTACTGGGTCCTTTGTTTTGAAGGGTTTTATCTCTCTCTTGAAGGAGGGAATATAGGGGAGGTTTCAGGGGAGGGTTTCAGCAGAATATTCATCAGTTTTCCGGGGTCGTGGTCACTACTGATAGGTCAGTGCCAGGGCAGGGGGTCCTTAGTTATTGCAGCTAGTCCTGGCATCACCCACCTGGTTTTGCTGCTTTTCTGGGTCTGGAGCTGAAATGCAACCTAGGCCTAAATGTTATCTCTAGGGAGGTGGGCTTCTGTGTCTGCTGTAAATTGCTCAGTCAGTTTGTTCAGCTGTCTGTCTCAGTTTCCCTGTTCCACTTGTCCTGGTTTACTGGCCTGTCTCAACAGGTGCCCAAACAAATATAAATGCTTCTCAAATCATATATACCATACAGTGATATGCAGGCCATACTGGTGCCCTTTCATAAGAGGGTCACAAGAGACCTGTCAACTCACCCTGACATGCAGAGCTGAGAGAGGCTGAGGAACTCACAGTGTCCAACAAGCCCATTAGCATTATTCACCTGCTATAATCATTTTAATTATTTTATTGCAGATTTCATCAGGGAGATAACATGAGGGAGAGCAAAGAGGCAGCCGGGCCTCCTGAGTTATTGTTCAGAGATGGGAACAATGTCCCATTAGCCATGGCAATTCGAGGACATATAAAGGTTTTCAGAATCAGTTGTCATCATTGCTCATAAGTTTCAAAAAATCACATTCAGAGGCAGAAACGTGGTCTGGGTAGAAAACATAATGGCAGGTGGGAGGAGGCAGGAGGGCTGTTCGTCCCTGGAGAACTGGGTGTCCTGCACACCTTCATCCTCAAGGTGTAGAGCTGCCGGAGCCATTCGTTGGTCTATTCTAGAAAGTGGATTTGCCTGCCTGGCACTGGGCTCCCTTCGCCCCTCAGCTAAGGCCACTTGATTTCCTTCCATAGGCTCGTGCTTTTAGAGAAATTCAGGGACATCATGGTCAGAGACTGGGAACACTAACTCAACCTAACTGTACCCACAGAGACCCGGGGCTGCTCTGATCCACAAACTGGGCTTTGGCCTTCGCCCAGAATGGAAGCCTCAGCATAAACCAAGTTCCAACTCTGAAAACTGAGGCAATACCTGGAACCTAAGTCCTGCTATGTTGATACTCTACCCAACACTCTAGTCCAAGCATGTCAAACTCGCTTCGCGTCATCCCACTCTGCTCACTGCATTCAGGCCTCACAGGTTACCTTCAGCGCCTAAAACATACCACTCTGTTCCCCACCCCAGAGCCTTTGCACAAACTCTTCCTCCAAGTCTGACTCAGGTAACTTGAACTGACCCTTCAGGAATCGGTTCCCAGTCTCTGCCTCAGAGGCCTTCCCTGATCCCTCAGCCAAACGGCTTCTCCCGCAGCCCTGTCCTTCCCCTGCGGTCATTTACTGCAGTGTGCGCCAGGGCACGCATGTGTGCAATGACTTCTTTACTTCCTCTGGACGGGCAGCTTCATGGGGGCAGAGACCACGTATTGTTCTCTGCTGCCTGGCCCTCAGCACCTAACAGAACACTTGGCATACAGTAGGTGCTCACTAGGTGCTTGCTGAATGACTGTGAATAGAAAACCAAGGCCCAGAGACATTAGAGACATGCCCAAGGCCACCTAGGCAGGTAGCAGGGTTCCTCCTGGGGCCCTGATGGCAGACGTACTCAATTCAGAATCCCACCCCACACCTAGAGTCCATCCTGTCCCCGGAATTCCATCCTGTCGAATTGTGTGCACCACCTGCTCTGCAGCCGGCTCCAAGGGCTCCCCACCAATGGAACAGTCAGGTTTCTGCGGCGGTCAAAGGGTTACCTTGTGGAGGTAGCTTTTGGCTGGGCTCTTGTGCTGTGCTGGAGGGAAACAGCTCTTATCAAGGTAGCCCTGATATTTCCACCGCAGGCCTTCTCATTCTGAGCTTTCCTGTCTCTTGAAACAGCCCCGTGAGTTTCCACTTGGCCTTTGGGGGTGCTGCCGGCAGCCTGTCCGCTAAGCGAAGTGCCCTGGCTGTAATTCTTCATGATCCCCAAAACACTGGGCTGTTTGTTCCTGTGACCTGCGTTCTTGCTGCTCTCAGAGGGTGTCGGGCAGAAGTGAGGGACAGCTCAGCAACAGCTTCCACAAGCCTCACTGCCCTGTGCACGGGCAGCTGCTCGGCGCTGCTGGGTGGCAGGTGGAGGGGCTGGGACAGGTGAAGAGCAGAAGGGCAGTCAGAACGCTTACCTTTGATTAACGCCCTCCAGTTCCCAAAATCACCCATGTTGGTGCCACCCCTGGCCCTATAGGGAGGCCAGGGTCTAAGTCCTCTACCCAACAGAATATGCCCACCTTTCTCGCTGCTGCAGAACCTGCCAGCAGGTCTCCGTGAAGGCCCAGGTGGAAGTGCGGGCTGACCTGCACCCAGCAGACCCAGGAAACAAACACATTTCCACTTGGGCCTCATGGCAAAGCTCAGAAGGAAGTACTAGCCACCCACCTCAGCACTCTCACACACATGCACACTCACACACAGACATACTCAATTTTAATTTATACACACTCTCTCACATACACACTCACACCCATACACTCATACTCACACACACTCATACCCATACACTCATACACACTCATACACAGACACACACACTCATACACACACTCTCTCACACACACACTCACACATTCACACCCAAACACACTCATATACTCACACACTCATACACACATACACTCACACACACTTACATACACATCACACCCACACTCTCACACACACACACACACACACACACACACACACACACACACACACTCAGGCTCACTCGTGACTGCCTTCACCCTGAGCAGCTCTCACCCACCCTGGGAGGGGACTGCGTTGCCTGATTAGTCCCCGGGAACCTCACCAGGACACCAGATAGGTTCATGTTCTAGTCCAGGCAGCTCCCACATGCCCTGAGCATTGGCCTATCCCCCCAGTGGTAGGTTATTTACAATTGTAGGATACTTACAATTCTCCACCACCCCTTCTGTCTGATCAGCCTTCCCTATCCTCCATCAGGGTCCAAATCCTACTCATCCTTCCATCTCCAATTCTCCATGAAGCCCCCTCATTCTTGCAAATGGAAATGAACTTCTCTACTCTGAGCACCCATACACTTCGGCTCCCCCTCCTCCATGACTCTTGAAAACAACTTCTGCTTTCTAAACATGCTCTTTTTGCACGTATCTTAACAGCTCTTTCCCCCAATGATTGTATACATTCATCTGATATACAACTGCCTGTCTCTACTCTCAGACCCGATGTGCACTGATAGAAAGATCACTGGCTTTGATGTCTGACAGACTGAGTCGGTTCCCTCTTCGTTCTCCCCCTCCTCCCTTCCTTCCATCGTATTTCCGAAGCCCCCTATGTGCCAGGTCCCGTGCTTCACCCAGCAAGGCGATACGCAAAGACATGCAGCCTCCCCCCTGATGGGTTTACAGGCTAGTGAGTGCTAATCCCCAACCTCTTAATTGCTTAATGTCTAAGAGCCTCAGTTTCCTTATCCACAATATTGAGTTTTATAATAACCATCTCCCAGGTGTGTTGTACTAATTAAATGGAGTCATGTACATAAAATATCTAACACTAAATACATGCTCACTGGGTGTGCCTTTCTTCTCCTGGTTCCTCCTGCGGAGAGAACTCTCAAACATAATAGAGATTCAAGGGTGTTTGTTGAAAAAGAGAGAAAAAGGATGAGGAGGAAGGAAAGGCGGGAGGGAATGGTGAGAGCTCATCTGGGCACTGTCTCGGGCTGCCAGTACTCACCTGCCCCTTGTACTTACCTGTGTGCACTTTCAAAGGGGATGCAGCCTGGGACCACCAGCTCCAGGTAAGGACCCCAGGGTCCCTAGTCCTTTTCAGGTTATCCCGGGTGCGGTCCCAGCCACAGAGCCAGGGCTGGGTGCTCTCCCCTGGGATCGTGACACATTTAACAAAGAAAACAACTTCCAGTGGTTTCCAGGGTCCCCGAAAGCGATTGCTCCCAGGATTCCCACTGAACTTCTGCCCTTCATATTTATGACGCCCTAGCTTCTCTCCGTCCTGGCTTTCCAGACAGCGGTGCAGACAAAAGGACCATTTGTAACAGCTTTTCTGACGGCTGGACATTATTTAATTACAACTTCTGGCAGCCACACAGTGAGCTGGAGGTTATTTAAAGTTCCAGCTGGCAGGAGGAGGAATGGGTCACTCACAACCTTGGGGAGCAGGGGTGCAGGGAGCAGCCAGGTCAGACTCTAGGGTCCCTTGCTCCAAAGTGGCATCTCTCAGAGCCCTGGCCTCTGTGGGAAAAGCTGGAGATGAGGTCAGTGCCCCAGTGCATATCCGGGGTGGGGTGGGGTGGGGTGGGGGGAAAATATTGCTGAACCAGCAGCACCAAACTGAACAGAATTGCCATTTGTCCAGATGAGCCGCCCATATCTTATAGAGCGAACAACTGAGGCATAGAGAGGAGAAAGGGCTTGTCCGAAGCCACATTATAACTGATGCAATTCTGGGGAAGTCATTTAAGTACCTCGGGCCTTACGGCTGCCCATGTATGAGCAAAACTTACCCTGCTTAGTTTCCCCAGTAGCAGCTGCCAGTGTCATCTTGAAGGGCTGACTGTGGCATGTGTGAATAGGAGTGTAATCATGGATGCCAACATTTGGTCATCTGGTCAACCCCCAGGGAGTCATTGGTTTTCCATTTAACTGCTACAGCCACAGTCTAGGTAGGAGATAGGTCTCCCCCATAATGGAGCAGGGGCTAAGGAAGGCAAGTCTACCATAGGTTGCTATACCCTGGGGAAGGAGGGGCAAAAGGCCAAGTATGAATACAAATAGTAATAGCTCCATGGACTGAAGGCTATTAATCCATGACGAGTAATATGTTGCCCTTTTGATATTTCCATGAACTGTATGCGATTTGTATGATTTTACAGATGACAAATGGAAGCTCAGAAAAACTAATTACACCCTAAAGCTGCCTAGCCACTAATGGACTAGGACTCAATCCTAATTCTGTCTGATTCCAGAGCTTACGTATGATCTTTTGAAACATACAAAGGGCCAGTGAGCATTTGAAACATACAAAGGGCCAGGCCTCACTGCAGAGCAATGAAATCACAATCTCTTAAGGCTGAGCTTTGGAATCAGTATTTTTGAAGTGAACCTAGTGTGTAGCCATGCTTAGGAGCTGCGACTGGCTCAGGCTGGTGAGAACCCCCACCAGTGTGAGATCAGAAGTGACCCCCTCCCACTGGCAACTCCCCACTGCTGCTGATTCATCCCACATGGTCATGGCAGCCTGCTGCTTGGTAGCCAGGGCTGAGTACCATGCTGTTGACATCTGTTGATCCTGTGACTCTCCCGGTTGACCCATCGACATCACCCTCCTGCCTATAGTCTCAGCTCCTACCACTGTCATCAGGTCTACTAACGGGGACCAGTCTGCTCATATCCACAGCCCTCAGCAGTAGCGGGTATTATCCTTGTTGATTGAGTTCCTCTGGGATGGAGATGAGCAGGGCATGCTCTGGAGATCTGTACCGATGGGAGGGATGGGAGGTCAGGAATCAGTCCTTCAGTGCTGAAGGGGGGCCTGGGTGGCACGTCACGGCACCCACGTCAACCCTTAGGAGTGGGGAGGATTTGTGTGGGGGCTGAGGAAGGATCCTCCTCCCCAGAGAAATAGAATAACTTTATTGGAGCTCAGCCTTGAACAAGGCTTTCATTTACCTCGTTCTACAACAGCATTACAACCTCATCCCCCCTGGGAGCTTTGCACAATTCCCATTAGAGGCTCAGCTAAAACCATCTAAGGGACTTGGTGGATCAGTGTTCCCAGTTGGCCTTCAGCAAAAGTCTGCAGCAGTGGGGCTGGCACACTCCACCCTCTCTCTCCCAGGGTGGAGTTCTGGGGCAACAGGAGCAGCTTTCTTCTCCTTTCCACCTAGCATTCCCAGTGCCTGGGAGTCAGTGACCAGTTCCATTACGAAACCAAGACAGAGTTTCCTGCCTTCACAAGGTGCACAGGGAAATCTATACTAATAAAAGGGTAATATGCTAATTAGACCAGACATCTTCCAGACGTCCTTCTGGACAAAGTCACGGTGGCAGGGGCCGAGGCAGAGGCGGTTAGGAGCGATCAGGTCAGCAGGAGGGGAGCAGTTAGGGGGTGATCAGGCCGGGAGATGAGGAGCAGTTAGAGGGTGATCAGGCTGGCGGGGGGGGGGCAGTTAGGGGGCGATCAGGCCAGTTGGGGGGAGCATTTAGGGGCGATCAGGCTGGCAGGGGAGCAGTTAGGAGCCAGCAGTCCCGGATTACGAGAGGGATGTCCCCTAAGGGGTCCTGGATTGGAGAGGGTACAGGCGGGCTGAGGGACCCACCCCCTCATGCATGAATTTCGTGCACTGGGCCTCTAGTGGGATATAAAAACAGAAACTTTCATGAAAATTGCCCTATTGCAATGGCATGCATGTGGGAGCAGCTGTGAGCCAGGGGAGGAATTGGTTATCTGACTGGAGGCAGGGCTGATATGATGGGGAAGAACATTCCAGGGAGAGGTCTGAGCCAAGGCTGAGGCCCTGAACCTGCAGTGTTAACAAGCAGTACGTACACCCATAGCCTCACTGGGTGTTGCAGAGCTAGGTTGGGGGACTCAGGAGAGGAAAGATAGACAAGGGCAGATAATAGAGTCCCTCGACCCACGCAAAGGAACTTGGACCTTCCCCAGAAGACAAAGGCCTCCCCACTGAGAAGGTGTCTTCAGCACGGTGGTGAGATTTTTTTAATGTCTGACATAATAAAAGTGTGTCTCTGTCCTGTTTTTTCCCTAAGCCATCCTCCATTCCCCAGCCCCATCATCCACTCACAGAACAAGCCTCGCTTTTGCCTCCTGCTGCTCCGATTTCTCTTTGTCTGCCTCAGATTGGGCATCAGTAATAAACCCACCTGCTGCACCGATTCTCCCCTCACTTCTGACGTTGAGGGTTGCTGGGCCCTCTTCACTGACTCACAGGCAGGGAGCCTGCCACACTGGAGGGTCCCTGCCCCACTTTGAGGAGAAAGGCCTTGACCTCTGTAGAGAGGAAGTGACTTGCCCGAGTGCACACAAGTCATCCAGGACCTGATGGGACCAGCCCGGTTCTCCTTTTTCACACATCACATCAGCTCATTCTGCTCCTGCCCCAGGAAGAAAAGTCAATCCCAGACAAGACTGTGCAGTTGGGAATTTGGTCTTCCAAGCCCTCCTTCTGAAATCTCTTCGGCCGCTGTCTTTTCCTTTCATACACCCCCAGCGCATAGAACCTTCCTCTTGACCAAGACCCCTTCTGGAACTCTATCTGTGCTTCATCAGAGAAACTTCCCTGCTTTTCTTGGTAGCCTCTTGTGCCATCAAAACCACAGGTCTCACGGTCCACTGTATGAATGATTTCCAAAGAGAAGCAGGAATTTCACTACTCCAAGAACTAGAAGCTAATAGCCCCACTCTGCCTCCTCTGACATTGTACAAGCACCTTCATTTCTTTGTGTGTAGCTAGGGTTTACTTTGAACCTCTTTAAATTCCTTTTAGCTCGGATAGTCTGGGATTCTACTTTTTCCCGTGGCATGCTGGAGCAGGCTCTTTCAGGCTTAAGAGAGTCCATTATGCGTGTCACCTCCCAACTCCCTTGCTGTATGGATAGCTTGAAGTCAGCCATGGTGGGAGTACTTACACCATGGGAATGGACAAATGTTAAAATCCAATCCTTTGTGTGTGGGGGAGAGGGGACTGGTTCAGTAGCACCCTCACTGAATCCATCTTCTCGTATCTTACTGAGAAGCAAGTGTCTGCATTCTCACAGACTCCTAAAAGCAAACGATACCTTAATCCACAAGGAAGCGTTTCTGATAGCACAGCAAGCACATGGGGAGGTGACACGACATGGTTTCCGTTGCCCATTCCATATCTTTGGTTCATGTTGTTCTCTTCCCCCCTTGAATTCTGCACTCTATTCATTCATCTTCAGGTCTCACAATTCTACTGCTAATACTTTAAACCAGCTCTATAAAAATCTCCAGTTCCCTCATCAAGATTAAATTTCCCCTCCAATTTGTAGAATACATCTTTCTCCCCATCTGGACAGTAGGTTCCCCGAAAGCATGAGCTGTATCTTCTGTTTCCTTCCCCAATCAGGCAGGCACTGTATCCTGCAAACAATGGGTGTTCGGTAAATATCTGGGTCAATGAGAAGTGCAGCATTTGGCAGATGTGCGGAAGACGTGCTTCCTTTTTATGGGGAACCGTATTTGTTGGGAACAGAGTGTAAGCATACAAAATGCATTTAAATAATGCAAAACTGTGTAGAAAGAAAAGCAAGCCTCCCCCTCCCCATTCCTTATTCTCTCATCGCCACTCCCAACCCAAGTTAAGTGGTGTCACCAGTTTTATGTGGATCCTTCCTGAAATGGCCTACACATGCACACGCACATCTGTCTGAGAAGAGACCTTTTGATTTTGCACAAATGGAAGCACACTGGTCTGCAGGATTTCTTTCTGAAGTGGCTCAAGGATCGTTCCATCGCAGCACAACTAGATCAGCCTCATTCTTCTTCAAGGCTGGGTGGTGGTCCATTGTATAGATGGATCATATTTTATGTAACCAGATCACTACTGATGAAAGTGTAAGTTCCTTCCTGTCTTTGGAATTGCCAAGAATGTAGCAAGTATATCCACATATCCACCTCTTTGCCCACATGTACAAGTATATCTGCAGGAAAACCTAAAACTGGAATTTCTGCATCAAAGAGTAGGCCTGGTTTTAACTTTGATAGATATTGCTGCATTTTCTTCCAAGTACATAGAGATCCGAAAGCTGTTATCTCTCTAGCAGCCTTTATCTGCTTCTTTCTTCTTACCCCTTGCTCACTTCCACCTTTTCTGGCATGAAAAACCGCTGTCGTTATTTTCACAGTCATCCATGGAGCAACCGGGTGACAGAGTGGCCACCTTTGTGCTGCCACAGCTGGTGCTGAGCGAATCACTCATCCCTCCGATGAACAAGGGCCTCAGCCTCAGCAGGGGAAACTCTTGACGTGATTTCTTTGAGCATGCCCAGTTCAGTCTCTCTGAGCTGCTTCCATCATTGCTCTTAGATCAGTAGTCAAGATAGGGAGGAGACCCGAACATGGCCACCACTCCTCTTAGCCACTCTCTCCAGGACAAGGAGGAGAGAGACCAATGGGTGCAAGCAATGCTACCCACATCTCTCACAGGCAAGGCATGGGCCCCTTCTGTTTCCAGTGTCCCTGCCTTTTTCACATCTTTATTTTCTAAGGTAGTTCTTCAGTTTACTTCTGAATATCACACTTCAGGAGGCATAGGGAAGTGGAACATTTGGTGCTCTCCAGGTGGTAGAAGCCAGAGGCTCAGGAATTACCGAATTCTGCCCTCCTGGTATCCCCTCTGCACTGTCAGGTTTCAAGCTAGGGAATTATGCCCAAAGAAAAACAGCAAGATAAGCAAGGGAAATTATTTTTTAAAAATTTACCTTTATTATTAAAAGTATTATAGGTGCCCTCCTTTGCCCCCCCCATTATCCTCCCCCTAAACCCCCCAGCCCTTCACCACACTGTTATCTGTGTCCATGGGTTATGCATATATGCATATAAGTATAATCTCCACCCACCCACCCACCCCCACCTTCCATTTGAGATTCAACAGTCTGTTCCATTCTTCTATGTCTCTGGATCTATTTTGTTCATGTTTATTTTGTTCATTAGATTCCATATATGAGTGAGATCCTGTGATATGTTTTATTTCACTTAGCATAATACTCTCCAGGTCCCTCCATGCTGTCTCAAAGGGTAAGAGATCCTTTTTTACAGGTGCATAGTATTCCATGTTGTAACTGTACCACAGCTTTTTATCCACTCACCTACTGATGGGCACTTGGGCTGTTTCCAGATCTTATCTATTGTTAATTGTGCTGCTATGAACATAGGGGTGCATATGTTCTTTCTGATTTGTCTTTTGCGTTTCTTAGGATATATTCCTAGAAGGTGATCACTGGGTCAAATGGCAGTTCCATGTTTAATTTTTTGAGGAAACTTCATACTGTTTTCCATAGTGGCTGCACCAATCTGCATCCCTACCAGCAGTATACCAGGGTTCTCTTTTCTCCACATTCTCACCAGCACTTGTCATTTGTTGATTTGTTGATGATAGCCATTCTGACAGGTGTGAAGGGATACCTCATTGTCGTTTTAATTTGCATCTCTCTGTTGATCAGTAACTTTGAGCATTTTTTCATATGTGTCTTGGCCAACTGTATTTCCACTTTGGAGAAGTGTCTACTCAGGTTCTTTGCCCATTTTTTATTTGGGTTGTTTGTCTTCCTTTTGTTAAGTTGAATGAGCTCCTTATATATTTTGTATATTAACCTCTTATTAGATGTATCATTGCCAAATATGTTCTCCCATACAATGGGCTTCCTTTTCACTTTGTTGATGGTTTCTTTTGCTGGGCAGAAGCTTTTTATTTTGATGTAGGGACTTCTTTTAAGAGCTGGGAAAGTCCTCAATTACTCTGACATAGGACATGCCTGAACACACACACCACACAAACTTGCACACACACATGCACACATGCATTCACGCATAGCCACGCCCCAATGGTTTCTAATTCTAATTTCCCCATCATTGGAAGCATTCAAATACAGGGGCTGAGTCAGAAAAGTAGGCTTGACCTGGCTGAAGGCACAGAAGAGGTATACCAGCAGGCTGAAGCCTGTCCGGAGGAAGTCAGCCCTGCCTGGCCTCTGTACTGCCTAGTGGCCAGATGGCAAAGGGGAGACCACACATGCTGTGAACTCTTCACCCACAGGGCCCTACCCACGAGTCAGACATGGCCCAATGATTGTCCTGGACCCCGAGCTATCAACCCTTCCTTCTTGGATGTAAGCTAGGATGGCAGTGAGCAGAAGTTGGCACAGGCATGGCAGACCACCCCCTCAACAACAGCATGGTGAACGGGATTTGAAAGCGTGTCTTATGAGGCATACACTGCTGATCTCAGTTGGCCTATTTATCACTGCAGCCCAGTGTCTGGCACAAAAGAGCCCTCAGAGGACACAGCCTGGAGGAAAGAAGTCTCAAAGAGGACAGGTCCCTTCCTCTGTGGGAGACCATTAAGGAGAAGAGGAAATGGATGTGTTCTGTGTGTTTCTTTTTTTAAAGATATTTTTATTGATTTCAGCAAGCGGGGGGAGAGAGAAACTTCAAGGATGAGAGAGAACCTTTGATTGGCTGCCTCCTGCATGCCCCACACTGGGAATAGAGCCTGCAACCCGGTCATGTGCCCTGACCGGGAATCGACCGTGATTCATAGGCTGACACTCAACCACTGAGCCTTGCTGGCCCAGCTATTCTGTGTGTTTCTAAGACTGATTTTGACCCAGTGGGTCGAAGGTACAGAGAGATAGATGTCAATTCAACATAAGCAATGCCTTCAACGGACAGGTGATTCCAAATAGGGAATCATCTGCTTTGAGAAGTCACAATTTCCCCATCACTGGAAGTGTTCAAACACAGGGGCAAATGTTCTGGCAGGGATGCAAGAATTAAAGGTCTGAACTGGGTGAACTTTAAGATTTCACAGCCCCTGAGAATGAATGATTCTGTGAAATGGTCCTTTCTGCCTAGACAATCATGCTATATGCCATCAAACACCCTGTTTCCTTGGCACCCTCCTGGAGCCTGAGTATGTTAGCCTATCTGTGGCAGCCAGGGGAACTGCATGCTCCAGTAGAGAGCTGATATTTACCCAGGGAACATCCATGCTCCAAACAGACCTGGAACCTTTTCCTTCCTTCCTTCCTTCCTTCCTTCCTTCCTTCCTTCCTTCCTTCCTTCCTTCCTTCCTTCCTTCCTTCCTTCCTTCCTTCCTTCCATCCCTTTAGCAAAGCAGAGCCGTGGGCCAGCCACTAAGCTGTCTGCTCGTTCAGCAGCTTGCTTGCTCAGTCTAGCACAGGCGGAGAGACAGCGGCAGCATATTGGTTAGATCCCAAGTAAATATTTTATCTCTGGCCTCTGCAGAGATGGAGAAATGGGCCTTTCAGAGATGAGCAGGCTGTGAGGCTTCCTATTGGCGGTGCCAACTATTTTGAGGAGAAAGGGGACCCATCATTCACCCGGGTCATCAATCTTGAAGCCCAGACCACGCCGAACACAGGTCCCCTAGAGTCAAAATTTGACAAATGGCAAAATAAACTCAGCACGCACAGATGAATGAGGGGAACCCCGAGCTATTAAAAAGCCATTGCCATCTTCCTGCAACTGCACAGGCCGCCATCCTCAGCTGCCTGTGTGAGCAAGGCACCCGGTGGGGCACCCAGACGGGCACCTGCAGTAATTAGCAGTTCAGTTCCGGCAGCAAAGTCTGGCTTAGTCCCAACCCCATCGCCCTGAGGGAGACTGTCCTCCGGGAGTCACGAGGCCCTCAAAATGAAAACAGAATAATCAAACAGCAAAGGCGGAGGCCCATGGGAGAAGGTGGAGACAGGCCATGCCAAGAGCCAGATGCTCCCTGGCAAAGACCCCAAAGTGCAAATGGGAAAAAGAATAAGTGAGCATGTCCACTGCTCTGATGAATGGTCCCGGCTTGGTCGATTTGTTCAGTGAGGAAATGAATCAATCATGCTTCTCTGAAGATCTCCAAGTCTTGCCTTGATTTGGCCTCATAAAATGGGTATGTGAGTTACCTCCAGAACAACGATATCTCAAAATGCAGGCATAGATGGGACCCAGGACCCGGGCTCAGCAGACTCTCCTGTGCTGACCGCAAGTGCAAGGCCAAAGGTGTCCCATCCACAGATGCACAGCGAGCCCCCGAGGTTCTGCCTGATAGAGCGGCATGGACCGCTGCTCCCTACTCTGTGCATTAGCTAGACCTGGGCTTGTGCCACATGGAAACAATCTTCCTTTTCTGATGCAGCTCAGCCCACAGGCCCCACAGGTTCCAGCTGGAGCAGGAAGGAGCACCGGCTTCTCAAACATCCTAGGCTTTCGATCAACTTCCCAAAAGATGTTCAACCTCAGTGTCATGGGGACAAAATGTGGTCAGCATCCTTTTTGTCTTTCACAGGCTTCCCTCCCTTTGCTCTGTTATTCTTAGGTGTTTCACTGTGTCTGTCCCTCTTTCTTGGTCTCTCTTTCTTGATCCCTGTCTCAGATTTCCCTCCAGGAAGTAATATGAGGCCTCCTACAGCTGACGGTTTAACCTCCTCAATTCCCTTATCTTTTCTCTGGCTACAACCCTCCCCTCCCCCGACACACACACACACCACCACCACCACAGCTAGCTCCCTTTCTTGCACCTTTCTCCTCCAATGCATTCATTCTAGAAGTACCTGTGGAATGCCCCTTTCACCTGTAGAGTCCCAGACTGGTGGAGTACCAAGCAGGGCTGGGACTGGGATGAGTGACTTGTCCCAGGAGCAAGATTAGGAGGCACTCACACCCAGGCTCCCACAAGCTCAAGGTCAGCCTCTGTAGAGCTGACCTGCCAGGAAGAGATGGACAAGAACCAAATAATCCAAACAAACTGGACCAGTGTCGGGAAGGAATGGGTCAGGGTGCTAATGTACAGCAGGAGGGGCCTGACCCAGTTTGGGGGTGGAGGGAAATGGAAGGCTGTGCTGAGGAATGATATTGGGGCTGAGAGCTGAAGAACAAGTGGGGTCTAATGACGTGAAGGCTGGAAAGGGGTGGGTCAAGGACTGAGGGCAGAAGGAACAGCAGGTACAATTCTGCAGCAGAAGCGGGTGGATATGTATGAAAAAACAAACCAAGGAATGAGTGTAGCATAAGATGAAGTTGGTGAGGGGAAATGGGGCCAGGCAGTGCTTTAGCTGGCCAGGAAGTGATACAGTGAGTCCAGCCCAAAGGTTATCAGGGTGGTCCTGGTGAGAGATGGGGGGCTCGGACCAGAGTGGCAGCTATGGAGGGGGAGATAAGTGGGCAGCTTGGAGAGATACTTCAGAGGTAAAATTGACTGGATCCATGCTGCATTCAGGACCTAGTTGAGGGCTTTTAAGAAGGCTTGCTGATTGATCCATGGTTACTCATTGGTGCTAATGGGTTTAATCAAGGGAACAGATCTCAATAAAAACAAATGATTAGTCTTTATAATGGAAATGTCAATGGGCCCTTACTGAGTAAATTTGCTAATCCTCTTCCCTAGTGGGGCACTCAGTCATGGGTGTGGACAGTTGGGACCTTAATCCTGAGTTAGAGCTCTTGCTTTGGGGCTGGGTCCCACCCCACTTCATTTGGAGAACCTTGGAAGCACAGCACCCCAGGGGACAGCATGGCATTTCCCAGTTGCGTGTCTCCTGTGTTTCTACCTCCAGAAAACCCTGGCCACCAACCCCAGTCCCAGAAGCCAAGTGCCTTTAAGGCATGGGGACAGAAGCATGTCATGGGGAACAAGTAAGAATAGAGAGTGACTTGCCCATAGCACCTTATCTGATACCATGCTGAAGGCAGCAGGGTGGAGGGAATCTTTACACACTCTCCTCACCTCCAGTAGCCCTCAGCTGCCTTGTAGCCCCCTATCCCTAGCATAGCCCCACACCTTGACCTATTGCTAGTTACATTGAGCCCATTTATTTGCATCCAAATTCATGGTTCTTTTTCACTCTCTGGACTTGGACCTATCACCGGGCACTGCCTTCTCTCCTTCTTTGCATTATTCTCCTCACACTCCCAGAAGCAGCAAAGATGATCCAGGCAGCCTTCTTCTAAGCCTACACTTGCCCACCCCAGACCCGTGGCCTATAAGCAGCCCAGAGACCACAGGAAAACACAGAACCATTGCTCCAACGAATGGATATTTCATAACTTTGGCCTTATTGATACAAGGATTTTCATTCTGAGTCTACCTCATCCTAGTTCTCTGACCTTGGACAATGATCTGATCTCTGTGTGTCTGCCTCTCTGTGAAGGAAGATTAATGCCAACCTCAATGACTGACCGTTGTGCTGGGGAAATGCCTAGCACAGTGCCTGGCCCATAGGAGGTTCTCATTAAGTGAGTGCTCCCCTCACCTTCCTCTCTACAGCCACCATGAGCCACGGAAGGCAGATCAGGATCATCATCCATGGTACCTGGGTTATGCACAGCATTCCCTGCCCCACAGAGGTTGTGGGGTCTGTGCTGTCAGTCATGAATTTCTCACCCCCCTTCTTTTCAGCCTGGGAAGGAGCAATAGGACCAGGGAGAGCTGAAAAGTGGCCCAAACAAGGCTTGGCTGAAGGAATCATAAACAAGCAGGAGGAACCAGTGCCTGAATGCAGAGTAGAGTTTTGTTTGTATTTCCTTGAACTTCACATCAAACAATGGCACTCACAGGCTTGTTCAAGCCCTACCCAACCCTCCTTAGACAGTCACTCAGGATTGTGACCTCCTTTCTGTGCCACACTCTAGATTGGTGAAGCCTCTTTACTTGTATCGCATTCAAGCGATGCTGTAGTTAAGGTGGGTATCATTATCCCATTTCATAGATGAAGAAACGGGGGCTCATAGCAGTCAAGAGACTTGCTTAAAGCCTCACAATGGGTCTATGGTAAAGCCAGTTCTCAAACCTGGGGCAGCAAATGCCAAGGCTCATCTCCTTCTCTACCTCCTCTTTCTCCTCCTCCTCCTCCTCCTCCTCCTCCTCTTCTTCTTCCTTCTCCTCCTCCTCGTCCTCCTCCTCCTTTTCCTTTTCCTCCTTCTCCTCCCCCCTCCTCCTCCTCCTTCTGCTTATCCTCTCCCCATTTCCCCTCCACCCCTTCCTCCTCCTTTTTTTTTTTTAATTTAAATTTTTCTTTCTACTGCCTCCTGGTTCATAAGCCACTGGCTCAGAGTAAAACCAACCTGTCCTCTGGCTCTGAAGCCCACCGAAGCAGGTAGATGCATGGGTTACCTCCAGGCCTAGAAGAACCCAGAGTATCTTTCTCTCCTTCCCTCCAAAATCTGCCCAGTGGGAAGCCTCACTTGGCCATTGAGGGGGACCTTTGAAAACTCTCACCCAGTTACCATTTTAATGGACATCAGATTGACATAATGACAGACCAGCGCTATAATGGCCCAGCTGCACTGATGTTCATTTGGTGACTCACAATTAGAGAGGCTCTTTTTTAACCACTTCAAAGTTTTTCTGATCATTTGAGGACAAATGACAACAATCATACAATCTAAACTCGAAACAATAGGGTGGAAAATTGCTATTCTAATGACAGTTCTGAGGAGGATTGCTGTTGGGACCACACATGAGAGCTCAGGCTGGGTTGGCCACCCTGGAAGCAGCCTGTATGCATTGTGGTCGGCAGTGTCAACTTGACTGTGACCATTCATTCATGCATTCATTCATTCTACTCACTCATTTTTTTCACACATTCTTTCACCTATCCTGATGTTATTCATGCTTTCATTTTCTTATGCATTTGTTGACTTGTCCTTCATTCACTTATTCTGCTCTCCTGCTCTTTCATTTATTCACTCGCACGTCCATTCATCCAACAAATATTTTATGAACATCTCTGTGCCAGACACAGTTCCTATTAGTATCTGCTGGCATGCACTTCAATCCTAGACATCCCTGGCCGATGCGAAGGAAACTGCTGCCCTTGCAGAGTTTACAAAACCCTCTGCAGCCCAAGAAGAGCTGCCCAGGAAAAAGTACTATGTGGATATCTGTACCCGTTCCACAAAGATGGCACAGTGAGACAGGCATGGAGCAAGGGAGGGATGTCCAGAGGAAGGGTCTCAGCAAGACAAGTGTCCAAGATTGGCACAAGGGAGTAAGCAATGGAGGGAAGAAGAGACATAAAATCCCCGTGATGAGGACAAACCCTGGGACCACAACCTAATCTGATGGGGACATGATGGAGGCTGGAAGCGAGTCAGAGGCACAGAGAGGGGCTGTTGCTTATTCAGGGCTCTTGAGTCCCAGGTGAATACATCTCTTGAAAATAATAGTTCTCAAGCCCCAACCAACAGGAAAAAAAAAATGTGTTACTGAGCTAACCTGGGTTGTTGATAATTTTTCTCAACTTGGGAAAATAATAAGGTAAAGGATAGGGTTCTCTCAATTAATATTTTTCTTATCTCATATATGTTTCTAAACCATTAGTATCTCTTACTCACCTAGACCAGGGTCTAGTATGAGAAGGTATTCAATTAAGCACAGACTATGTGTTCATTGTTTTGAGGTGTATGGTCCAGAGCCCCGTGGCGTCTGGGTGCTGTGGCCACTCATCATGTTTGCCTAGAACAGCCAGGCTCTGGCATTCCAGTGCTTGGATCCCTCATTACTGACCATCTCAGATGGATACAGCTCCTCAGGTCTACCTTGTGACAGCAGCCTCTTCATCTTCTTTGAAGCTGACCCTGAGTCAGGCCATTTGCCAATGTGTCTGTCCATCATCAGTGGTTGGGAACGATTAAGTCCTGGTCATTGTAGCTCCACTGAAGCGATGGGCCCCAGTGAGTGGTGCTAGAGTGAACTTCTCTGAGCTGCTTTGGATTGGTGCAGGCTGGGCTGAGCTGAATGCACTAAGTAGACTTGGAGTAGTGGAAACTGGGCTGAGCTGAATGGAGGCAAGCAGTGCTAGAATAGAACAAGCATGGCCAGGAGGTCACCCACACTGGGCCAGGACCTGGAGGGTCAGTTGCTCATGAAACTTGACTCAATTACATCCCTAAGGCTCTTCAGCTGCGGTTCTGTGGTCCATACCCCACCCCCCAGGAATAAGCCCAATAGTCCAGCTCCCTCTGCCACCTTCTCCCCAAGATTCATCTTGTATCAGAGCTTCAGCAAATACCGCCACCTGATGCAAACTTTCATCTCCTAGCCACAATCCCGTGTGATCTGGGTGGGGTAATTGGTGGAGGGGTTGGGGGAATAGGAGAATGGGAGTGCAATGACTGTGGCTGCCAGAAGGTTGATACTGACTTTGAGCATCTCTACAACTCTCCCCAATTCTGACCAACTCCTGACATCAGTTTTAAGATTAGTGTCAGGGTTAGCCTTGGAGTTTGTTCAGACAAGGTGTTAAGTTCCACCCCTAGTCCCTCCCATATGGGGGGAGAGTAGGGGTCCACAGAGAGAGTCACTTCAGTTTCCGCGCTGATGCCCCATTGCACACACCTCTTACCTTGCTTCAGGAGCCCATGCCCTGAATATTAGGGTTGACGGCTTCTGGAAATTCAGGACCAGAACATTCCATACACACTGTCTTCCCTGGCTCTCTGGGCATTCTTGGGCATTTCCCTGTCCTCTCTCATGTTGCATTCTGTTTGTTCCCATCTCCCCCACTCACGTGGCTTTCCCACCTTACTGCCTTCCCACTGGGACACCAGGAAGGCTTTCTTGATTGTTCTACAAAGATCGAATTGGTGTGCTGTAGTTTCTAGACTTCTCCAAGCCCTACCATCCATCCATCCAGCCAGCCATTCATCCATTTGTCTGTTATTCCAATTTTCATTTAGGGCATGGAGGATAAAGGCGTTGTTAACTCTGGTGAAGACAGAGGAGAAAAGGGGGGTCATTATTATAAGTGTGCTGTCAAACATCTAATAAGTACTAAGTAATTTTTGTAATTGAGTGTTCTACTCTACCATTATTTTACATATGGCTTGTTCTTCTAAGTTAATATTTAAACTACATTTTATTTATTTTTTTAATATTTTTTATTGATTTCAGAGAAGAAGGGAGAGAGAAAGATAGAAACATCAATGATGAGAGAGAATCATTGTTGGCTGCCTCCTGCACGCCCTCTACTGGGGATCCAGCCCACAACCCAGGCATGTGCTCTAACCAGGAACCCAACCGTGATCTCCTGGTTCATAGGTCAATGCTCAAGCACTGAGCCACGCCGGCAGGCTATCCCACATTTTAAATATGAGCAAACTGAGACTCGCATAGCTAAGAATTACCGTGGCCGTATTCAAACCCTGATCTGGCTTCTTTTCTTCACACTGCACGGAAGGGTCCTAACTCTCCTTGCCACCCATCACCTACAGCCACAGCCCAGAGATGGGCCCAGGACCTCCTGTTTCCTGGTGTTCCCGCCAGTATACCACATTGCTATGACATTTATTGGGGAATGAAAATTAGTCAAAACAGAAAAGGAAAACTACAAATGAGACAAAGGTTGGTTATTGAATTAAGCTATTTTCGCCGTTGTTTTTTTTTAAAACATAATTCAGTCAAATTGATTTATGTGCAGGGGCCCAGCCACTACCTTCTGAATGTTAAACTCTGCCCAGAATCTAAGCAAGAAAGGAAGCTCCTGGGAAGCCATTCCCTGGGGCTGCCACCGCACATGTTACTGTTTTTGTAAGGGGTGGGAGTCACAGATCTTGAACTGTGTTGAGATCTGGGTTTGCTTCTCACCTTGAACAGGAAGGATTTGGAAGTGACATCATTATGCTGACATCAAATGCAATTAGAAACTTTCTGAGGAGTTGCGTTTCCAGCCAGCACTCTCCTTGTCCTGGCTTGACATTTGATCCAATCCCTAAATTGACCTGGCTGTAGACTGTAGGGCCACCAGGCCTCCCATTGGCTACCAGGCCAAGCCAATCCCAACTTGGCTCCCAGAATTCCTTGGGCTTGCTTGGCTTGCAGGTCCTGATGCTTCTGCATTAAATCCATTTAGAGTAAATTATTTATCTGACCTAATGTTCCAAAACCTGCAAAAGCCTGCAGTTTTTCTAATCGGACTATTTCTCTAATCGAATAGCTAAGAAGTATCGTGGCCGTATTGGATTAATTTTTGATTAATGATCCTGGGACCTGATAAAAAAAAAAAAGACTTCTGCTTTTTCCTTCTTCACTTAAAGAAAATATAAGGTTGAGAATTTCAGGAGAATCGGGCCTATGCTTGCCCAGCGCGATGCATCATGGGAGTATCACCAGGCTGTTTCTGAGGATGAGAAGAAAATATAAAACTTGGAGAGAGTCTTAAATGATCGGTGGCTATTAGCCAAACCGATCAAGGTTGCTACACAGTTAATAATAACAAGTGATTGTCATTATTTGAGTGCCTGCTGGCTCCAGCACAGCTCTGAGAGTTTTAGCATAAAATAACAGTTATTAGATCAGCTTCTGGAATCAAGCTGTCTGGGTTCAAATCCCAGCTCAGCCACTTTTTACTGAGTGACCTTGGGCACTGAGCTCCGGGCCTTTCTCTAGACCAACTTCCTCATGAATCTTAGTCCAATGCCTGGCGTATATAGCAAGTGCTCAGTAAGTGTCAGCTATTGTTGTTACTTGTTTTGTTCCCATCTGCTACAGTGCATCATTCAAGTGGTATAACTAAGACTCAGAGAAATTAACTGATTCACATGGCTGGAAATGGCAGAGCTGGGAAGCCAATTTTCCCAGACCTTGAACCCAGGTCTGTCAGGCTCAAAGCCCAGTGCTATTGGGATGACATTGCCCTTTCTCTTCTCCCTTTTCTATTTGAGAGTGTTTATGGGCCAAAATAGTAGTCTGTTACCACCTTCAACTTTTCAGCATCTCATGCAAATGCAATTTCCAAAGCAGCCCTTTGATCTTCCAGAATGCTCTAGGCTCTCATTATACGTGTAAATTATTTAAGAGTAGGAGCATACATTCTACATCTTTATAGATTCCAAAGCCTTAGCACAGTACTCTTCCCACAACAGGAGTCAGAAAATAATTAGCAAATGCTTGCATAGCCCTTATGATGTGTCAGCCACTGTCTAAGTGTTTTGCAGATATTTACCCATGTAATTTGTACACAGCTCTCTGAGGAGGCTCCTGGTATTATTCCAACTTATAAAGGAAGCTGAAGCACAGAAAGGTTAAGACGTCGAAGAGGGACACACAGCCAATAAGAGATAGAATCAGGATTTGAAGTCGGCACTGGGCTATGTTCTGTGGTTAACAAAAGAAAGAACAGTCAGAGCTCGACCTTGAGGAAAATTCAATCTTGTACTGATAAGACTTGGCCCAGACACTATTATTCATAATTTATGCCCCACCCACATTGTAAAAGGTATGTTAACAGATGGCCTTTAAAGGGCTAAAAATATACATCAGACACAGCGCCCTAAGGGTCCCCTCTCACCAAGTCTGTGGGCCAATGCACAAGTTCATTCTACTTCTGGAATGCCTGTCCACCTGGAAAATTCCCAGTCACCCATCAAGCTTTCCATACTTGTATCAATGGTACCCACAGGATTTTAATCCGTGGGGGTGACTGAGTGATGACATGGAGAGTCTAATGCCATTGAAAGATGATTTTTATTACTTACACTTCCTAAGAGGAGGGGGCAGTACTGGGGGAAGTACCAAGTTTAATCAGGAAGCAGGAGGAGGTAAGGAGAATGCATGGCCCACTGCATGATTGTGTTTTCCATGGGAAAGGCAAGGAAGGGGCAACAGGTTAGGACTGGCTAGTTTGAATACTATGGTCAAGCCCTGGGCTACAGGGGTGATCTCTAGTTGTCTGTACCTATCCCTAGCATTATTTCAGGGCAGAGGAATATTGCCTCCTGAAAAGTAAGAGCCAGATAGAGGAAGTGGCTCAGAGTTTGGGCTTGGGATTGGTTAGTTACATATGACAGGTGTGCTCCCAAGCCTTTGCCATCTCTAAGAATTTACTAACCTTCAGTGGGGCAGTCTCTTCCCAGTCAGTGAGGTCACAAATGCCAGAGCATCAAGAATACAGAAAGTAGGAAAATATGGTTAATAACTGACCAGGCCAGAATTCTTTAATGGAAGTGAAAAGGGCCCAGCACTGGCCGGTGGTTCAGTTGGTTGAGTGTTATCCCATGCACCAAAAGGTCACTGGTTTGATTCCTGGTTGGGGCACATGCCTGGGTTTCCAGCTCGATCCCCAGTAGGAGGCGTGCAGGAGGCAGCCGATAGATGTTTCTCTCTGACATCGATGTTTCTTTCCCTTCCACTCCCTTTGTCTCTTTCTAAAATCAATAAAAACATATATTTTTAAAAAGAAAAGGTAAAGGGTCCACACATGATGATGAAGGTTGTTTTCTTTTTCTACACTCCTTGTTCACAGGGCAGCAAATCCCACCCCCACCTGAGAGATCAGTCACCTACCCAGGTGCTGTGGCCACTTCTTCCAGATGAGGCTTTTCAATGGGGAATAAAATACGTTTGTTTAGACACATGGTAGTTCCTTTCTTGGTTTAAAACATTATTTTTCTGGGCATGATAGATAGGCAACCTTATTTTAACTAAAGCAGCATGTGGCAGCTAAACATAAATACATTACTGTTGAATGCAAAGATAAGATCAACCCAACTAGATGGGCGAGAGATGTGACCTTCGTATCCGTAAATGGAAAAGTGATGCGTTCTGAAAGTGTTCTGAGGAGTGGAGGTGGGAAACTATGTATCTTCTTACTTCCTAGTCCAAATCTTTATAGTCTATACAGTGAGCTTAGTAATATGATGAGACACCTGTGTTCTGCCAAGGATGCTGAGCCTGGTCACCAGAGAACTTCTCATGGGCTCTATCTGAGTCCATCCAGGAACTCAGGGTGAGCCCTGCATGGTCATTGATGCTGGACTCTGCAGCAGGTCCCAGACTGGACTTCTGAGCTCCTTTACCTACAACAGGTTGAGGCAGCAGAGCCAGAAGAGAATCTAAATCTTAGGACAGGTGGCCAAAAAGGAGATCTAAGGGTAAGGCCAGACCATAAAACGGAAGAAAAGATGGGGCTAAAAATGAGTGTATTCATGGAGCTCCGTCATGTGATGTGGACTCTCAGATTTAGCCCCCTGGCCCCGGCCTACTAGCAGCTCTCCCAGTGGACTTGGGACTGGCAAGAAGATTAGTCTAGAAGGAGTCAAACCTAGACCCAAAACTGAAAGGGTGCAAAGATCCTCCAACAGCATTCCTAGAGAACAGCTTGCTTGCTCTGTGGACTAATATGGGCCAGGAGAAAATTAGAGTCAGAAAAGAGAGTCAATTCTCTCAGAACCTTCTGGGTTAGTCATGTCATATCTGGAGCTCCCAGCAAGGTCATCTGACAGAAGAGGGAGCTCCCATAACTCAATTTCCTCTTGTTACATTGTGGGTTTCATTTTTGCCCACTCTTACCTCCCTTCTATCTCTTTGCCGGGTCTGCCAAGTCCTGTTTATTAAAAGTGTTGCGTCCAATTTACTGGGCTTTTAATTAAGCTGTCAAGTTGAAATGGGGTTGTCTCCTGGGAAGCGAACAAAGATTTTTATGGTCATTTAATTTTTGCTTAGGATTTAAAATCTTTCTTCTGGCATGCTTAAAATTATTAATGAGATCCAGGAATTCTTGCCCATTTGTGTGCATTACAAGACATAAATCATTAAGCTCAATTAGGGGCAAGGGAAACGTGTGAAGTTAGAGTTGGAGGTTGTGCTCAATCACGTCTCTCCAAAGCAGCCAAGTGGTAGAGGTGTGACCAACCATCAGGGAGGGGCTGGTGGGAGCAGAAGGACAGGAAGGGAGACAATAGAGTTAGAGAGAAGGGCATGGAGAGGAAGGAATGGAAGGAGGGATCATTGGCCAAGGGGTCAAAAAAATGGAGTTCAGATAGAAGGTCAGGGAGGGAAGAAGGCAAGAAAGGAATTAGGGAGATGGATTATAGGAGGTGAGGTAATGCTCACCAATAGTTCTCATTCTTCTTTTCTTCCAAACACAAGGGGAAATTATACTCCCTGACTCCACGAAGTTAGGCATGACTATGTGACTTCCTTTGGTCAATTAAATAAGAGCAGAAGTGACATGTGTCTCCTCTGGGTAGAAGCACTTAAAAGCTCGCATGCAATTCCCCTTGTTTCCTCAGGGAGCTTATATTCTACTGTGGGAGGGGGAAATAAACAATGAAAAATAACCATGATCTACAGGTAACTTACATGGTGATCAAGCCAAGAAAGAGACAAAATCACAGGGTAAGGTAAGGAGCCCAAGGAGAGAGCAGGGGGAGGTGAGCCCTGCCTGGTCATTGATGCTGGGCTCTGCAGCAGGTCCCAGACTGGACTTCTGAGCTGCTTTACCTACAACAGGTAGAGGCAGCAGAGCCAGAGGAGAATCTAAATCTTAGGACAGGTGGCCAAAAAGGAGATCTAAGGGTAAGGCCAGACCATAAAACGGAAGAAAAGATGGGGCTAAAAATGCACAGCCTGCACTGTTCCCACCGTCATGGAAAACTTCCCGGTCTAAGATTTCTTTATTTTTACTGTGATCTTCATTGAGAAGGTCATTATTCGACAAGTATAAACCCGTGTGACTCAAAAAAAAAAAAAAAAGATGCGGTTAAAGAGATTTAAAAATAAGGTACAGTGACTTGGTAAATTACAGTAAAACTGGGAACTCAATCCATAAGAAGAGTGAAATGAAAGTGCTGTAGAGCTGGAAGATGGATAGTGCCTGGTGGGCTTCTCCAGCTGGACCTTGAGATGTGCCCGAGCTTGCCCACTGTACTGACTGGATGCAGAGTGCAAAGGGGGTGATGGGATGATGATCGGCTCCTTTCTTCAGGGCTCCACGGGTTGTCCCTTGGCCTCTGCCCTGACTGAGACCCCCAGGTCCAACTCTTGTCAAATAGAAAGTAGGTCCCATGTGCTTTCGGTGAACCGTAGTCCCATCTCCCTGCCCTCACATGTGTGTGTCTCTCCTCCAGTTTCCTTGTCCTCCCGCCACCCCTGTTATCCCTTACCTTTAGCTATCCTCATATGTCCACCCATTTTACATCCACTAACGCTTACTGAGCACCTACTATGTGCCAGGCCCCATGCTCACCCCAGAGAATACAGAGCCAAGTGACACAGGGCTCAGCCTAAGAAGCTCACATTCCAAGATAGACAAGTGAATAAATCACAAGTGGCCAAGATTCCTGCTTTGACAGGAATGGTGCAAAGTACTGGATGAGCACTGTGGGTACAGGAACTACCTTCCCTGGAAATTTGGCAATAGACACAGTCCCTGACTCTGCCCTCTTCAGGGTTGGAGTCCCCTCTGACCCACCCTATGTTAGCTTGTACTTTCCTCCTTTCCACTTTGCATTGTTAATTGTGCGTTTTCTCAGCTGACCTCCCCAGACAGTGAGTGGTCTAGGCAGGACCTGTGCTTCCTTAGCCCACAGCACAGGGTCATGACTCTGAATATTTTATAAGTTCCTGTGTTCCATGACATTTGTGCTGGGCCTTGAAAGATGAGTCAGAGATCAAGAGGTGAGAGAGGGAAGAATAAACTCACTCATGCTGAGCTATTAGGACTTGCTGTGCCTTCATCCTGTCACGCTCAGCTAACCAGGATGAGAGCTACGAATCAGCCAAAAGAATAAGCCACTAATGGTGGCATTCCAGGCATTGAAGGAGCAGAGAAGTGTGGTAGGTGAACTTTCCAATGTCTGCCCCCATCACTGAAGTTTCCCCTGATATATTTTCAGCAGCGTGAGATTGTTAGAGAGGTAGTCTAATTGTGTCCCTGTGATGAGAAATGCTATCATCTTCCACCTTAGCCCCAGATGTGTGATCCAAGGCCAGCCCTGGACACATAAATATCTATAAATTATTTGGGGGGCAGCAAGGCAATGAGGTAAAGCACAGAAAGTATGAGCTGTGGAGTCACAAAACCTGGACTGAAGCCCAGCACCACACTTTCCAGCTATGAACCCCTGGGAAAGTCACTTAATTTTTTTGAGACCCAACTTCTCACATCTGTAAAATAGAGAAAATAAGCGTAACACGTACTTCATGGGCTGTTGTAAACACTGAATGTGACTATGTGAATAGATGTGCCTCGTACATAGTAGATGCTCAAGAAATGTGAAATGCTGACCCTCGCTTCTGTTGTATCAATGCCAGCTTCAGAGCCATCAGTGTTAAAGTAATTTTCTGTTCAGCAGAAGTCAGAGGTGCATCTACGCCTGGGTGATGAATGAGATGAGAACTGGGAGTAAATATCCTGAGTTTCTGCCAACCCCATGAGTCAGTGCCTTACTGTGCAGCCTCGGCCAAGGCACTGCCCTTCTCTGGGCCTCTAGCTTTCATTGTAAGATGAGGGAATTGGACTAGATGATATTTACATTTCTTCTTATCTCAAGTTATAATTAAGGGATCCGCTTAAGTGGGGGAATCTGCTGTTCTCCTCCAATTGATTGCAAAGTGAAAAACGAAAGCCTGTAAGCGATTCAGAAGTTGCACTGATTCCCTTCACAACTTTCCTGGCCTTTGTTATGCACACTTACCATAATCCCATATGGGGCCTTCCATGCTTGCTTGCTCATTTAATCCTCACCACCACCCAGCATTCCCATTCTATAGATGTTAGTACCTTGGTCAAGATTCCACAGCTACTAAGTGCCAAAGCCAGTGCTTTTCCCTCCAAATCATTGGACCTCTGATGGGGAAAGCTCCAGTACCATTGCCCTCACCCACATCAACACTCACCCAGCCCCTCTAACTTCAGACCCGGGTTCCAGAGCTTGAAACAGTCTCATCATAAGTTAAGACCAGAGGCGGAACCCTCAATATATGCACATTGTACCCGTGAGGGTGAATGACAGCAGATTGGAGAGCAAGCCAGGTGTCTATGCATATTAAACCCTCAATATATTTTTATTAAAAATTTAAGTAAAATAACTAAGTGAACTGATGAATAGATGGGAGCGTGCTGAGAATAGGAATTTGGTCTTTTCCTTTTGGTATATCTGCTTCTAAAAAGACATGCCCACCTATACAAGCAAGGAGGGAAACACTGAAGACATTGCTGTGAGCCCCAGTACAGTCTCCAGATAGGACTGTTTTAAGGTGAAGCAAATGAGGTGCCTAGGACACAACATTTAGAGAGGCATTTATTCTCCCTCCATTTTTCCTCCCTAGATACCTGCCTTGCCTCACCCTGCCTCCAGGGTCATTTCCCCTCGGTTCTGCTCTATTCCCTCACCCTTCCCCTTTCTTCCTTCCAAGGTTATTATTCTGACCTTGACCTATGTCTCTCTTTAGCTTAGTGCCTGGCTGCACAATAGAATCATATGAGAGTCTTAAAAAAAAACAAAAAACACCACACACATCCATATATGGGCCCAGCCCAACAAATGGAATCAGAAACTTCATGGTGGGGCCCAGGCCCCAGCATTTGTTGAAAGCCCTCAACTCCAACTTGCCGTCAGGGTTGAGAGCCAGTGCTCTGCCCCGCCTGATGGGTGACCCAGTTTCGAGCTGTTTTCTGTGCATAATTCTCACCTGTGCTACCGCCTGTAACAGATGTTACGGAGCATGCTTCCCTCTGCGCCCACCGGGCTCTTCCAGGGTTGATTAGTGAAACATCCCCTTCCCTTTTACTCACATTCTCTGTGCTCTGGGATGAAGGCAAGTCCATAGACTCAAGAAAAATAACGTAACACTTAACCGTTAGCATTTATTAGAGGCTATGGTCTACCAGAGTCCTGCCACACTCCGTAAAGGTATTTCACTTATTGTCACATTACCCCTAGGAAGCGGGTTCCATATTCAGTCCCCATATTGGAAATGAGGTAAGAGATGCATAGAGAATTGAAGGAACCTACCTGAGATCCCTGGGCTGAGCAGGGGAGGAATTGGAGTTCCAGGGCAGGTGGGTGGCCCCCGGCCCAGATGTCTCACTGCTGTGTTTGGTCTCTGTCACCGAGGTATCGTTTCAGTCACATCAGGTCACCTGGAGTCTTAGACACCCTGGCTGTGTTCTTCCTCTTGGCACAAAAGGTAGCATGGCGAGTCTCCTCCATGGTTCCTCCAGGTGTGCCTGGCTCTGTCTGAACCCTAGACTGGCACAGCTGAGGTCACCAATTGGAACCTCTTTGGGGCACACACATGCCCGCATTTCATCGTCTCTCCAATCCCAGGACCTGTATTATTATGTCCCATTTTACCGAGCATATGAGGTTGTATAACTTACCCAAGGCCACACAGCTGATCAGTCGTTGAAATTCCAACTCATATCTCTCAGTAAAGCCCAAGCCTTTCCCTCTACACCAGATGGGAACCGTTGCCATGGGTCCGTGGTCAGAGGAGACCAGTGGAGATGTGAAGACTGGGTAGGGTGCAGGTATGTGGAGGGAAGCAGGGAGGGCATGTCGAGCAAAAGGAGCAGAGCGAGCAATGGCGTGGAAGTGGGACTCAATGGGGCTCAATGGAGCATTAAAGGCGCGGTGAATAGCACACTTTAGCTGGAGCAGGTAATTTATATAGTGCCGCAGTGGCTGTGAGATTGGAGGGTGCAGTAGGGCATATTGGGAAGGTTATTGAAAGCCCCGCTAAGAAGCTTGGGCTTTATTATGTAGGCATCGGGGAACCATTGAGCAGACAAGCGATGTGTACAAAGCGGTGTTAATAGAGTAGAAATCATCACGATGAACTGGACGGGGCAGCAAGGAGGGAGCCAGGATGCGAATTTGGAGGTGATTGCAGTGGGGCCACAGGAGAGGGCAGGAGACACAGACGTGGGATGATGGCTAGGAAAATGGAAAATGAGGGAGAGAAATGAGAGACCTACAGAAAATCTGTCGACTGATTAGCTAAAGAGATTAAAGGAATGAGATGCATCAAAGATGACTCATTAGCCATCAGGTCTGCTGCCAGGACAGGAGCTGCAAAGATAGCACTCCCAGTCCCTGCTGCTATAAAGTGTACTGTGGACGGGGGTCCTCCTAGGAAACAAGTGGTTCAGTTCAGGTGATAGCGGCTATTGCAGAGGCATCCTCAGGCACCCTTTCGGCATTGGAGTGCCTTGGTTCCCATGGCAAAGACCTGGCCAGTTAGGGCAATTTTAAGCTCACTGTGCGTGGCTCAGCCATGTGACACAAAGGAGGAAGCGATGACCTCAGCGGTGTGGTGACAAGGAGGGGCTGCTGTGACCAGACTGATGATTAGGGAGAGAGAACAGCACCAACAAAGGCAGAGAGGTGTTCCATGGCATGGCGTGTTTGAAACTCCAAGATTATATGCTGAATAAATTGCAGAAGGGCAGAACAAAAGTAGGAGAGTCCAGAGGGAGCAGTTTCAGGAACAAGAACATGAGTGTAGTAGTTAAACGCCCAGATTTTAGGATCAAAAGGACGTGGATCTGTTCCTAGTTATGAAATATCAGACAAGTCACTTTACCTCTCTGAGCCTAGTTTTCTCATTTACAAAAGGTGAATTGTATTACTTACGGGTACAGTATTCTTAAAAGGATTAAGTAAGAAAATATAAATAGGGCACTTCGCATAGGAACTGGCACATACATCATAAGTAATAGTTGAGGTTATTCTTATAATCATGGTTGAGTTTAGGTATGAATGACATGTCAGTGAGAATGCCCACCAGGCAGCTCAATACGGGAGAACTGGAATGTAACTCCAGGTCAAAGCAAGAGGAGGTGATCCTCAAAGCCCTGAGACCAGGTACCTCCATCAAGGGACCTAGATGGCAGAAAAAGGCAGAGGCTAAGGACCAAGTCTCTGGGATATTATAATTTTGCTTGGTGCAGGGAGGACTAAGAGCTGGCCACTGAGAGAGAAGGTAAGACCAGATCTGTGTGGTCGCACAGAAACCAAGGAGATGACAACTCAAAAAGTAGGTCACGATCAAATACCAAGAAGTTTCTAGGTGACCTTTGAGAAAATGATTTCTGTGGAATGACTAGAACTAATAAAGTTGTAGAAGATTAGAAGGAGAGGAGGAGGGAGAGTGTGGGTGGAGGTAGACAATTTGGGAAAAGCAAGTGACCTGAGACCCCACTCTAAGCCCCATTCTACAAATATTTCCATCCTTTTGGGAAGGCCACACACCTCTGCGATGTCTTTTCCTCATCTATAAATGAGGCTATTAGACATGAGTCCTAAATTCCTTTCCAACTCTCAGATTCTAAGCAGCAGACCAGAGTGTGGGATGTTGTGGGGAGAGAATTAGGAAAGATGTGCTGAAGATGTAGCTAAGCCTAGACCATTTCCTTTCTCCTTCTCTATCTAGCCAACTGCTACGGTACTTGCTGGAGGAAGGAACATGTGGCAGGCAGCCCCCAATTATCTCCACCTCCTGAATCCATACCTTTGTGTAATCCTCTCTTTGACTATGGTGGGCTGGCTCTTAGTGACTTGATTCTAATTAATCAAATATGGCGTGACTTCTGAGCTGACAAAAGGACTGTGGCTTTCATGCTGCATGTTCTCTCAAGCTTTCTCAGTCATGCTGAGGAGGCCAGCTGTCGTGTTGTAAGCTACCCTGTGGAGAGGTCCTCTTGGCCAAGAACCAAGGGAGGCCCCCAGGCAACAGTGAGTGAGGAGTCCGTTGTCCATGAGAGAATGAATCCTGCTAACAGGTGTCCCCCCACCTGAGCTTTCGGATGGGATCACAGCTCTGGCAGACACTTTGCAGCCTTGTCAAAGACCTTGAGGCAGAGGCACCCAACTGGGCTGTTCTTAAATTCCACAGAAGCCCTGAGATAATAAATGTTTGGCTTATTAAGCCACTAAATGGGGGGGGGGAGATATTTGTACACAATACGTAATTACAAATTACATGACTGTAAACAGGACAGCTGAGTTATGTCTTAAAGAAGAGGCAGCATTAACTAGAGGAAGAAAAGACAAGAGCAGAACCAGCATTCCAAGGCGAAGGAGTGGCACGTGCCAGTCTTGGGTTGGGTCAGGGTGCTGGGATTTTTGAGCCCCCACACAGAGCCCAGCACAGAATTGGTCTCTATACTTGCTTCATGAAGTTCATCATGGTAAACTCATCATCATCACCTCCTCACAATTTTATTGTATTCAACTCTCATTTACCCAAAGTCATTGCATTATTCTTGTTCAGCAGTATTTGTGGAGTCTCTTAGGAGTTTCAGGAATGTAAGCCAGGCTTACTGATTGGCATGCATGAAGACAGACAAGCATCATTTTGTCAGGAGCTGTTGTATGTTCTTCCCACACCTCCTCCTTAGACAGATTTAACTAATGGGCTAGGTGTCTTAGTCCTGGGAGAGCTAGCATTAATTTCCCACCCAGCGTCATTGATAAGAACTAGCCTCATAGTCTCTTCATTTTATCTTTGCTCTGCTGACATATTTGCTGACAGCCTGCCAAGCAATTTTTCACCTACGATGAGATTTCCCTTTGAGCCTCGAATCCACAAGCAGAACTAGGGTGACCTCCCTGTAGTAGAGATTAGGAAATCTCACCACGTCCACTTTCTTCCTCATCCAGTGTTTATATCAAGACTCCTCGGCCACCTTGGCAGTGAGGTTGGGACTTGGGTGACTGGTTCTGGTCAATGAGCTATAAACAGAAGAGATGTGTTGTCCCATCTGTGGGGAGGGCAGTTAAGAGTGGGAGTGGAGTCTTCGTGGCCTCCATTTCCCTCCTGAGGTGCTCACGGAGACCGTGAGTTGAAATGGAAGAATTAGAAGATGGAAACAGCCTGCATTGCTGAGTTACCACGTGGAGAACTGCCACCCTAACCTGGGCTTTGTATGGGCAAGAAATGAGCATTTGCCATGTTAAGTCACAGAAACTTGAGGGTTTACTTATCACCACAGCATCGCCGAGCTTGTACTGACTAAGGGACCCTGGAGCGCACTGCTGCACTCATCCTCCCCTTGCCATGTGGTTAACCAGCCAATTGCCAGAGGAGGCAGCTCTGGGCTAAAAATCTCTGGAGATGTAGGCTGAGCCATCCCTGGTGAATGAGTGATTGCCACGGATGAAAGGTGAAAAGACCACCAGAATATGTGTATGTGGAGTAGGGAGGGGCAGTAAGTAATTAGCTTCAGGGATGGCTGGAACTAGGCACCCCCACACCAGGAGGTCTCTCTCTCTCTCTGTCCACCTTCCTTCTCTGCTTCTCTCTGGTGTGGGCATCACTCAATTTTTCTGCAAAGTCACAACAGATGCTGACTGTAGCCTGGGGACATCCTTATAGTTAGCCAGTGGCTTAAAAAAATAGATATTTCTTCTTTCACAGCTGTGGAGGCCAGAAGTCCAAAGGCACTATTACTAGTACAAGGCCAAAGTCAAGGTGTTGACAGGACCACACTCCCTCCGGAGGCTCTAGGGGAGAATCCGTTCCCTGCCTCTTCAGCTTCTGGTGGCTGCAGGCATTCCTCAGCTCCTGGTCACATGACTCCAGAGGCCGCCTCAGTGGCTACATTGCCTTCTCTTCTGTTTGTAGTCAGACTTCCCACTTAGATACTCAAGATTGCATTTAGAGGAGTTCACCTGAATAGTCAAAGTTAATATCTTCCTTTCAAGATTCTTACATTAATCACAACTGCAAAGGCTTTGCATATAAGGAAACTTTTATAGGTGCTGATACCTGTGTGGGGAGGCACCGTTTAGCCTGCTACACCTGGCGACGAGGAGAGGGTCTGTCTGATGCAGAACAATGAGGAAGAGGTTGTACAGTGTTGAAAGTTATAAAGGCTCATATCCTTTCCCTCCCCGGTGTCTGTCCCTGGGGCCGGGACCCAGGTTTGGGAGGAAGGTGCCTCTGCTGGCTGGGGTGGCTGGGAGGGAAAGGAGCTGAGGTACTGTCCTGTTTTTGCTCTACTGTGTTCAGGGGAGGACTTGGAGTCAGAGCTGGATCTGAGGCCTTCAATTCAGTGCCTTCTGAACCTCTGTTTCTTCATGTATAAATAGGGATTAGAATAGGACCTGTTTCATTGCTCTGTTGTGAAATTTAAAAAAAAAAAAAGACTTCATGGCAATGCACAGTACCTGTTACATGTTAACCTCTCACAAGTCTTCATGGACATGCAAAGGCAACGGCCCCCATAGAAGTAGCCTGCGTTGGAGGAGCCACAATCAGGACTGTGACAGAACATCAGAGAGCTACACAAAAAGTGGTACAAAATGAGACCATAGAGATTGGAAGGGGCTCGTGCTTTCCAGGGACCCATGAACTTAAGGATATTGTCAGGATTGTTCTTAAGGTCAAGGGCATAGAGCAGGAGTGACTTAACCAGGGAGAATTCTGGCTCCTGGTTGGAGAATGGTGTGGCGGTGGGTGCAGGTTAGAGTGCAGCTTGGATGAAGATGGTGGCAGAGCCAATGAAGAGAAGTGGAGGGATTCCAACTGGACTTAGTAGGTATTCCAACTGGACTTAGTAGGTATTCCAACTGGACTTAGTAGGTAAAATCAACAAAACGTGGTGATCGATGAGATCACAGCATATGGTGCAGAGATATCAAGATATAACTCCTGGGTCCTCAGCTGAGTGAACAGTGGCACCAGTGGTGACATCCACTGGAATAAGTGACACCTGAAAAGCACCAAGTGTGGTAAGAGGGTGGGGGTGTAGGGAAAGGGGACACTTCCAGCTTTAAACAGATTAAGGTGAAGGTGACTATGAAGCGGCCACGTGGAGAGGATAGGCAGGTACTGGGAGGTACAGGTGGACTGTTAGACGTCAGGGGTGGAGATGGAAGTTTCTATCGTCAGCTTAGATTTGACTGTCGAAGAAGTCGAAGCTATGGGAGAGAGCGCCTAGGGGGTGGGGAGAAATGAAAGGAGAAAAGAATGTATTTCTGTTTAGCAAACACCTTTCTCATGCCAAGTCTGTCTAGATACTGAGAATACAAAGGCAAACAAGACACCCTGCCTTGGGTCTGTTAGATAATTAGTTAGAGTGTGGTAAATACAGTAGCAGACAGCTGCCAAGGTAGAGAGGAGACTGTGAGCATCTCCGTGAGGCAGTCGAGGCAGGTAGGAGCCATAAGCCCTGGCCCATCGCCATCATAGGACCCCTTGCTCACGGTGCAATATCTTGTCTTCCTTAAGACTTTGGGTTCTTCCTCACAGTCGTCCACCAGCCATGCGATGGATTCTTCTGCTCTTTCCACCCATCCAGTCTTGGCAAACACAAAGTCCATTCTTGCACAGCCTGTGGATCTGTCCCCAGAAGCCCCCTCTTCTCAGCTTCCCCAGGCCACACTCCTCACCAAGACTTTGCAGAGTTGCCAAACTTTTGACTCGAGCAGGCCTCATGGGAAAATGAAAGTAATCAACGCTGCATTTCGCAGCTGTCTCCATTAGTAATGAAATCCTTTTATTACAAGGGATTTGTATAAAACGTGTTATTAAACAGATCAAAAGGAGCAATAGCAATAAAAGTCATTAAAATGCAAGGCATACGAGAGAACAGCTTTCCCCCGGAAATAAGAGAAATCTGAAAGTTACCATTGGAACAATTCCATGTGGGAGGAAAATGAGTGACATGCCACGAGAGTTGAGGGGATGCAGGGACAACAGTTACTGCTTAAAGTGGTGACCCTCGCCTAAGAGGAAGTCAGCGTGCTAAAAAGAACAGTCCCTGGTGTAACCCAGAGAAAAGGCCACAGGAGCTGGGTGAGGATGGAGGCAGAGACCTGGAAAACCCTGCGGAAGAGGACTATTCACTCTTGTCCTCATAGTAGAGTAAGGTGGCTAATATATACCATGTGTTACCTACCATTTTACCAAGTTCTTCACTTGCAAGTTGTACTTAATCCTTATGACAACCCATGAAATAGGTAATGCTATCACCCCCATTTTACAGACAAGGAAACTGAGCTTCAGAGAGGTTCGCAGCTTGCCCAACTCCCACAGCTAGTAAAGGCTACATATGGGATTTGGACTTTGGACCCCTATCTGTCTGACTTCAGAGCATGTGCTCCTAACCATTATGCTATGGGGCAGGGATGGGGAACCTTTTTTTTTTTTTTTTTTTGCAAAGGCCCATTTGGATAGTTAGAACATCATTTAAGGGCCGTACAAAATTATCCACTTAGAAATTAGCCTGCTATATTTGGTCAGACATTGAACTAACTCAGCCCTAATGCCTTGGCAGGGCCAGACCAAATGATTTCTCAGGCCTTATATGGCCCTCGGGCCGCATGTTCCCCACCCCTGCTAGTATGGGGGAAATCGCTTAATGTCATCACAGACTGGGCCCTGCCCTCCAGGGATTTACAATGGCATTGGGAGTATGAGTAAGACTTATGGATTTGAAATGCAAGCAATCCAGTTATCAAAGGAGTGTACTAGTAGGTCCCAGCCCAGGGGTCTCAGAGTCAGGACTTAGGCGTTCTGATCTGTTGGGGCATTCCTCAGGACTGAGTCTGTGGGCATGAGAGAGAAAGGTGCCTTACAGAAAGGAACTTGCCCTGAGCACAGAGAGAACTGAGAAGCAAGTCCTTCGGTCAAGGTCAATGGCCTGACCTTGGAGGACAGACGCAGCCTGGTGTGCATTTCTAACATGCCCTCTTGTCGACTGTCCTCCCCTTGGGCTGGGACAGTCTGGGGAAACTCAGGTGATTGGAGTCTAAATTTGAATTTTAGCCTCTCAAGGGTGGGTGGCACCTGGAAGTTGATACCTCCCTCCAATGTCGTAATTCCTCCCGTAACAAACACCCCTGACAGATAGTTCAAGGAAAGGAGAGTCCCAGCATCACCGGGCAGCTTGTTCTCCTGCTGAAGAGTGCTGACTTATTAGAACATTATTTCTATGTAAAGGCGAAATATGTCTGCCTGACACTTTTACCAATTAACATCGATCCTGTCCATTAGCCCTACAGAATCATTCTTCAGTGTGATAACATTGGATATTTGCAAAGGGTGGTCATGTTTCTCCTTCAGCGCCCACTCCACAGGGTAACAGCCCCTCAGAGTCTTGGATTTCAGTGTTCTTAGTATCAGTCACTTTTCTCGGGACACGGGGTCATGTTGTCAATGCCTCACTTCAAAGGCAGTGACCAGGTGTAAGCCTCCCAGGCCAGGTTCTGTCAGACAAAGACAAGTCCAGTGGCACCATCACCTCCTTCCTTCTAGAACCTCCACTTTAATAATGCACACTCGGCTCCCGTTCCGAACAGCCACACTGCTCTCTGGCTCATATCGAACTCGCTCCCTAACAAGCCTGCTCCCCACACGCTTCTGCTAAGTGACACCACTCCCTTCTCATCCCTGCGCAGTTTCGGGACCCAATATTAGTCTCTGCTCAATGAGTTGACCCTTTGTTCCAGCTTATTGCAATCATTTTGGATCCTGTTCCTGTCATCTGACATAATTGCCATCCCTGCCGCTGTCTTGTCATCTGCAAATTTGATGAGCAAAACCTCATTGTATTCTTCTGAGTCATTGTCAGAAACATGGGTTTGTCAGGCCGAGGACAGAGGCCTGGGGTGGGGCCCCGGTGCTGGCTAAACTGACTTTCTCCAGATGTCTAGACACTGAGACATGGGAGAATTGACCCATTGCGTCAGTCTCATGAAAGGGCAAAGCATGAGTCAAAAGGTCAATTTACTATTGATATTGGGATGTGTCTCTGCCACAAGGTCTGCAATTGCCAGTCACTCCGTGACCGTTGCCTATGCATCCATTTCCTCGCATCAGCGACCTGGGAAGCGCCCTCTACTCTCAGGAGGTAGGGGCTGCACATACTGTTTTCAAATGAAAAAGAAGTGAATATGCTTGAGGAATATTTCCGTGCAGACGAGTTAGTGTGCCTGCTTTTCCTGTTCTTATTTGTACATCCGGGGCACAAAGGCAATTCCAACATGGCCTAGCCCTTAAGCTGTCTAGTGAAAGAAAAAGATACATAATCAAGTAATTGAATCTATGCGATAAGCGCGCTCATAGTGGGGAGGACAAATTTTGGTGGGACCCTGCATGGAAGATACTCATCCTGTAGAAGGCACTTTTAAAAACGTCACAGAAAGCCCGGCCAGTGTTGCTCAGTGGTTGAGCGTCAACCTATGAACCAAGAGGTCACCAGTTTGATTCCCGGTCAGGGTACATGCCCATGTTGCAGGCTTGATCCCCAGTAGGGGGTGTGCAGGAGACAAGCCGATCGATGCTTCTCTCTCATCAATACTTCTACCTTTCTATCCTTCTCCCTTCCTCTCTCTCTAAAATTGATAAAACATAGTCCTTCATTCTTCTCTATCGCATCAAATTGCTACTTAACACTTTCAGCTTCTCAGATCCAAACTTTAGATTCATCTTTTATTTCTCTCCTTTTTCAGATCTTCACATTTACTCCATTTGCAAACAGCTCTGCCATCAAATATATTTCCAGAATGTGGTTGCTTCTCACCAGGGTTCAAGCCACCATTATTTGGATTATCTCGGCGCCTTCCAGCTGGTCTCCCTGCTTCTTTCCTGGCACTCCCTACAGTCCACTCCTAATACAGCGGCCAGAGCGATCCTTTCAAAATACAAGCCATATCATGGCACTTAGCTGCTCCCAACCTTTTAGTGGCTTCTTATCTCATTCACTGTGAGAAATCAAATCTTCACAAAGGCCGGCAAGGCCCCACAGGGTCTGCCCTATGACCTCCTTGACGTCATCTCCTGCCACTCTTCCTCTCGCTCTCCCCACGCCAGTCACACAGGCCAACTTGCTCCTCTTTGAACACGCTAGCACCTTCCTGCCTTGGGGCCTTTTCACATGTTGTTTCCTCTGCTGGACAGTTCTTCCCTCTGAGAACCACATGGTTCACTCCCTTGTGTTCATCAGCCTCTGCTCAAATGTCACCTTATCAGTGGGGCCTTGCCTGGCCAGCCTTGATAAAAGAACAGACATCTTGACCACAGCGCTCTCTGCACCCTTAATCTGCCCTAGTTTTCAATACAGCACTCACCATCATCTGACTATGTATTTACTTATTTTTTCGTTGTGTGTCTTCCTTCAGTAAGATATAAACACTCCATGGGGGCTGTTTTGTTCACTGTTTTGTGTCTGTAATCTCAACAGTGCCTAGAACATGATAGACACTCAATATCTGTTGAATAAATGATTGAATGAATTATTAATGATTTCATTTGGCTCAGAATTGCCTAAGGAGCATTTAAAACTATAGATTTCTTAGGATACAGATTCTCGGGCCAAGCAGAGACTTCTCCTCATCAGTAAAACAGAGGGAATGTCTCAGACCTCTCAAGGCTGTGGTTAGAAGTAAGTACGATAACCTCTGTGAAAAAGGGCTTGGCACCCTGTCAAACATATAGATGGTGCTTAACCATGGGGAGACTCCTCTATCAGCAAAAGATTGACTCGGGGGCTCAACACTGGGACTCAAACCCATTCCCTGGAATCCTGGTTGAGGCTCCGCCCACAGGCCCATATAATTGTACACTCACATTTTCTGAATCTGCTACTATCCTGTCACCGTCCATCCTCCTTCTTCCCTAGCATCCAATGCTACCACATGCCCATGGACCCCATTTCAAATGCGTGCCACAGGATCTAGGGGCAAGCTGACCTCTCCCCAGGTTTCCTTTGTGGCAGGGACCAGGTCTGCTCAGAGCCAGGGGTCCTTAGCTCTCCTCTGATGGTTCAGAGCCACTCCCTCCCACTGACCCTCAGCTGCCTTCTTCTCCACCCACCAGGGTAGGTTGGCACCAGAGCTCTAATAGCGCCCCTGATCAGATGGCCCGCAGGCCCTCCCCTGAATACACTGCAGAGAAGAAGGGGATCTCTCCTGCATGGGAAATAGGGCTAGAAGTCCCAGGGTACTTCTGTCCTGACAGTAGGTGCCCACACTCCTCAACCCCGATGTGACTATGGCCTCCCCGGCACCTGACCCCACCACGCACTCAACCCCGCTACAGTTTTCCAAAAAATTAGATCCTGCAGGCAGGCAGCATTGGAGCTGGCTCGGCCCCTGCACCGTCCCATCTGGTTTGGCTGTAGCTTTAAGAGAGGTGGAGAGGATCAGCTTTGGACTTCCTCCCATGAGTGGTCTTTCTGGTCCCATTTCTCCTGGGGCTCAGGTTATTGTCTGGGGCCTCCACCCTCCCAGCGGAATGGCCACCCTCTCCACCTCCCCCACTGACCTCCCCCGGGGAGAACGCAGAGATCTCTTTCCAGATCAACCCTCCTCCCCCATCGGCTCCCACGCCCCACTCAAATAAACACGCAAGCTTTAGCTTTGTTTTCCATTTCCGATTCGTTTCAGATTCTCTGAAACCAATCTTCCCAGAACCCTGCAGCACAATCTCTGAGGATTAAAGCCCCAGTAGACCTCATTCTCCCAAAGAGGAAACACACACTGCTTTGAAATTTGTTTTTCTCTACTGTTTATGTTCACCCTCTCCCATCAAAAACAAATCCTAAAGTGTATTTATAGTTTGCAAGTGCTTTTCACACACCGTTTTGAGTCCCTCCCCTGGCCCCATGAACCTGTGATGATGCCCAGTTCACAGATGGAGAAAGCGAAGTGCAGAGAACACAAATAGCACAACTGAGGTCACAGGGATGAGCAAGTGGTAGTGTCAAGATGTGGAAACCATGTCTGCAAGAGGAAGGGCGGGTTTTTAATAAGATTGTCATGGGCTTAAAAAAGGCCAACTACTATAACTTTTTGTTATATTTTCTTAGTTGTTTGCTGTATGCTGTAGCCCCTCCCTGTGATCCTCTTGCATTTAGCAATGTTTACTTCTAAGAGAGAGAGAGAGAGAGAGAGAAAGAGAGAGAGAGAGAGAGAGAGAGAGGAATTTGCCCAAATGGCAGGCTCCTAAATAGCAAAGCTGGGAGGCTCCCCTGTCTACCATTCTGTGCTAAAGAGAGGAGCCCGGTGGGGACTCTGGGAACCAGCTAGTTCCTGGAGATGGATTTCCCAACACTACCCAAAGGATCTCCTTCGTACTTTCTGAGGTTCTCCAGCTGGGAAGTGTGGAACCCCTCCCACCCCTCCCGCCAACCTGCTTACAGAAATGGGCCAGGGTCTCTGAGTGGCATTGTCCTGCCTTGGTTTTGATAGCTAAGGAACCAGCGCTCCCTTCCCGCCCCTCCCCTCCACCCAGCAGGAGAGCTGCCCTAATAAGCCTTGCACTGGCATTCCCATTTTCCCTTATGTTGACTCTCTTCGGTCAGAATCCACACATTCTAAGCTGACTTGTTGGAACTCGGAGCATGGCATGCATGCCTAGCTGCTCATTTTGCCTGTGCTACCAGACTGCCCATTTGGAGGTTTTGTTCTTTGGCAGAAAAGGTTAATTATGGAACATTGTGGGTGGGAACTCACTCCAGTCCAGGAAGCTCGTCAAGGTTACATTTGCCTGCATTGTGGGCTCCCTTTTTTTTTTTTTTTTTTTTGCCTCCTGTAGGTTTCAGGAACTGAGCCCCCCATCGGCTGTCCCCAGAGTGGATGTCTTGGTGGATGCTGTCTCACCTCACTTAGGCCCCCTGCTGGGGCTGGCATATATAGACCTCTTCCCATCAACATCTTTGGAGCTCATTTCTGGTCCCACATTCCCCTAGGATCTTGGTATTAGAAATCAAGACCTCCTTGGGAGACAGCACTGCAGAAACCTGATTCATTCCATTGGAATGTGACCCATGGGGTCAAAAGTTAGGGAACTTACCCTGGCCAGGTGGCTCGGTTGGTTGGATCATCATACCATATACAAAAGAGGGCCAAGTTCAATTCCTGCTCAGGGCATGTACCTAGGCTGCAAGTTCAATCCCCAGTCAGAGCGAGTATGGAAGACAGTTGATCAATGTTTCTCTCACATTGATATATCTATCTCTCTCTCTATCTCTCTCTCTCAAAAATCAATGAAAACATATCCTCGGGTGAGGATTTTAAAAAGTGAGGGAATTTGGGGACAACCAGATACCCTTTCGTGATGCCCCGCTACCCCATGTGCCTTCTACTAAGAATATACTTGCAAGATGGATCATAGAAGAGGCATAAAAAATCAATAATAACAACAACAATGGCAGTAATCATCTTCTAATGGAAATAACATTGGTTTCAGCACAGGCAAATCTGAGCTGGAATGTCAGATCTTCCTTTTGTTAGAAAGAGAGAGAAGAAGGCAGGGAGGGAGGGAGAGAGAGACATCCATTTGTTGTTCCACCCATCCATTCATTCAATTGTCTATTCCTGTATGTGCCCTGACCTGGATTGAACCCGCAACCTTGGCGTATCAGGACAATGCTCTAACCAACTGACCTACCAGGTCAGGGCCTAGATCTGCCTCTTACTAGCCAGGCGATCCTGGGTGAATTGTGTAGCCCCTCTGCCTGTTTCCTCAGCTGGTCCATGGGGTGGTGATTCCTACGCTACAGGATCATTATGAGGAATAAGTGACATAGCACAAGTGGGTGCCCAGCACGCAGCATGGCACATGCTAGGTAGTCAATGAAAGCGTCTTCCTGTGCATTTTGTCATTTGATCTTCACAACAGCTCTGGGAAGAGACAGGGCAGGCTGGAGTTACTCCCATTCACAAAGAAAGGGGAAGAGCAAGGGCTACCTCTGGATTTTTTTCTATCAGAGTTCAGTGTCTTCCTAAAGCATTTAGCTCATTCTCAGAGTGGAGTCAGGTGCCAGAGACATCCTGTGCTTTGCACTCTTCCCAGCCCTCATGTGTCAGGCCCATGCTCCTGGGAAAGGGGGTTCTGTGGCTGGCTCTCACCAGTGCTCCTGGAGACCTTCTCAGCTATTTGGGAGTTGTGGTTGGGACACTTACTGCCCTTTGATATTTTTGGTTCCCTGGGGTCTTTTTGCATTTGACTCCCCACAGAGAGGGTGGTCTCCAATGGGAAGCAGAGGGCCTTGATCCTCTGCACCTCCAGTCTCCTTTTCTCCATCCCAAAGAACAGGAAAGGTGTGGGCTAATGTCTGGACAGTGTAAGTCTAGGTGAATGTCACCTGAGAAGGGGAGGTTCACTGGTGCTATGAACTAAATGTTTGTACCCCCATTTATATGTTCAAGTCCTGACATGATGGTATTTGATGGTAGGGGCTTTGGGAGGTGTTAGGTTTAGATGAGGTCATGACTATAGGGCCCCATGATGGGATTAGTGGCCTTGTATGAAAAGGAAGAGACCAGAGCTCACCATATCTGCCATATGAGGACACAGCAAGGAGGCTGCCAGCCAGGAAGAGCACTCTCGCCAAGAATCAAATCTGCCAGCACATGGATCTTGGACTTATCCTCTAGAACTGTGAGAGGTAAAAGTTGTTCCAGCCACCCAGTCTATGGTATTTTGTTATAGCAGCCAGAGCTGACTAAGACAACCAGAGAGAACATTGCCTTCCAAGACTGTCCAGTGCCTGGTACCCAGGCCCCTCCCCAGGGCCTCCTGTGGAAAGTCTGTGCCACGGCGGAGGATCCTGAGCTGAGATGGAGGAGAGAGGGCAGAGGAAGAAAGCCAGCAGAAGCTCCATCACCAGCGAGGAAAAGTAAAGGAGGTGGCCAAAGAAGCAACTTTCAGATAAAGGGCCAAGATGGAGGCTTGCTTGTTGGAAGAATTAAGGGGTGAAAGGTGCAAAGGGCCAACAGTAAGTTGGAAAGTAGATAGCGATGGAGGTGAAGACATGCTACTCAGTTCTGAGGCTGTGAAAAATGCTCTCCTTATTTGCTCTGATTCCCTAATGCTGTGTTACAAATTGCCCCCAAACCTAGTGAGCATCAAACAACCACCTATTATACTTATGGATTTGGGGGAGGGGAGATTCAAATAGGGAGCGGCAGGAAAGGCTTGTCTGATCCTTAATGTCTGGGCCATCAGTTGGAAACCTTCAGGACTAGATGCTAGAGTCAGCTGAAGGCTCATTCACTAGTGGTCGATGCTGGGAAGACTCAAACAGCTGGCCACTGGGGCTCTGTGAGCATTTCTTTCTGTCTCTATGTGGCCTCTCCCGCCTGGCAGGCTTAGGGTAGCCAGGCTTCTGACATGTCTGCTCAGGGCCCCCAATGTGATGTTGAGACCAGGCAGAAGTCGTGTCACTTTTTATGACCCAGGCTCAGAAGTCATGCAATGCCCTACCACCATGTCCTACCAGTCAAGGCTGTTCCAAAGGTCCATCAGGTTCAAGAGGATGAACATAGATCTCACTCCATGATGGAGGAGTGTCATGTGGGATGAGATAAACATCTGTGAAGCCATCTTGGAAAATATAATCAGCCACTTTGTCCAAACAGTGGTCAGCTTAGGTGGGTCAACAGACAATGGGTCTCCCCTGGAAAGGATGGGGCTAGAAATGAGAATACCCAAGGCTGAGACTAAGGGGGTGCTTGGCATATTCCTTTAGAGGAGAATGAAACAGTTCCGGAGACCTGGATATAATGGACAGGAGTTCTTTGCTCTTCTATCTCAGTCATGTCACTGTTTTGTTTTGTGGTGGTTGTTAGCCATGGCAGAAGTCTCCTTTGTCAACGTCCCTTCGTTTTGGCAAAGATCTTTCTGAAAATTGAGCCCATGTCCATGAAGCTGAGAAAAACCAAAGAAAGGCTCTGAGTTTGCTCACGGTTGAGTCAGAGACGAGGAGGAGCCTGTCCCTGAACGAGGCCAGGTACCAGCGGGAGGCAAGCTCAGGACTGCAGATAATACACAGCCCCTCCCACCCTAACTCCCTCTGGACAGCTTGTCTCAGCTCAGCCCTGGAGCGCTTTGTATTTTGCTTCAGTAAGATTCCCTTACAGATAGAGGCAGGGAAAAAATCAAAGTGGGAGCACCTCAAGGGAGAGGTGAAATGCCAGAGGGGAGGAGCCCTGGCACTGGAGCGACTGTCATCCTCACACCAGAATCCTCTGTACATCACACACTTTCGCCCTCTGTGCATCTTAGCTGCCCTGCCCCACACACCACCTTTGACCCTCTGGCTTCCTCCCTGCTCAACTGAACTCCCAAAGAATGCATTTCCCCAAAGGAAATTCCCAAAGGAAATGCCAGCATGAAGGAGCACACAGACACTCTCCATTACCATGCACAGATGCTAATTCAGAAGGTCCTGGTGGAGACCCTTTGTCCAGCTGAGTCCTAACATTCCCCACAGCACCTGGTGCACAGGACTGGGGCAATGATGGCTAAACTGCGTGAGCACAGGGAATGCTTGGTCCATAAAACACTGAAAATGAACATATTTGCCACCCACAGCATTTCCCACCAAGAGTATCCTAATTGTAAATATTTCTCCTTATTATTTATTAATAGAGTGTACAAGGTTCTCAAGGACTTAAAGCCCAATTCCATTCTTGTCCTGTGCTGATAGAAATACTATAGTTGTTTGGACCTTGGAAGGTATATTCCATTTTTTATTTGTCATCCATTCATTCACTTCAAAAATATTCATTGATTATTGCACTGTGGTTGGCCTTGAAGATAAACAGATAGGAGTCCCTGCCCTTGAGGAACTCATGTTCCTAATGGGAAAGCAATGAAACAAAGAAACATTTTAGTGGCTGTTATAGGAGCGAATATTGGGAGCTATGGGAGCATTTAATAGGAAGCTAATCTAGCTTTGAGGAAGGTGGTATCTAAGAAAGCTTCCTGGAGGAGGTGACACCTGAGCTGAATTTTGATCCATGAGTAAGAGTTGGCCAGGAGAATATGAGAGGTGGGACACACATGTGCAGGTACCAAGGCATGGGATAGTATGGTACCTGCAAGGAACAGAGAGGAGCTCAGAGTTTCTGGAGAGAGTGGAAGGGAGGGGGTGGGAGGGCAAGGAGATGCGGCAGAAGAGAAAGGGAGAGTGAAGAGCCTTCAATGGCGTACTGAAGAGTTTGGTCTTTCTCCAGAATTACAAAGTCACAAAATTAGCTTAAAACTTGGAATTTAATTCACATAAAGTCAAGGAGTTCACACTCACAAAATTACCTCCAAGAGGAAATAATGACGAAGTTGTCCAGATACCAGTCAAGAGCAGGGCTAACCTCTTGACTGATTAATATTCCCCATATCGTCATAGGAGGGTCAGTAGCAGGAAGCAGACAGCCTCTACTCTTAGATAAGCCTTGCTAACCTAGTCATTTACCTTGACCTCTAGGCCCCATTTGTCTGCTCCAAGCTGCCTTAGCTTATCAACCTGAACTTGACCTGTCATATCTGCCTGCCCCTTCCTGCTCAGCCGGACAGTTGTTTGGGGCCCTTCTGGGCAAGTCCTACTGTGTCACTGCCTTTGTTCCCAAAGTTCAGCTATAATTAAACTATAAATCAGTAGGATTTTTTTTTCTTCCCATTTTAACCTCAGTAGCTATACTTGCTATCTGTTGACTACTGATTGGATATCTTAGAAGTATGGGCAATTAAAGATAAAAGGCTCTTCAGAGATTACCATGCCCAAACCTCTCATTATAGCTAATGCCAGGAAGGAGAAATGACTTCCCCAGAATAAAAACTCATTGGAGGGTCTTCTCAGGTCAGCAAACAGCTCATAGATGGCCTCTTGGTAACAGGAATCGACAGGCTGGTAAACACTGTGGGTGACAGACACTCACGACTTGAGCTTGGGAAACTGTTTAGACAGATTGCCAGAACTCCATGATGGACCGAACCTTGTAAAGTCAGATTTATTCATTCACTCAACAAGCGCCAGCTAAGTACCTGCTCTGCATCGGGCTCTACAGGAGACGTGAGGGAAGCAACAGAAAACAAGACCAGGCACCTAGGAGCCTGTGTCCTAGTGAAAGAGGCGGGTAACAAACAATAATTATGCAGCGTGAAAAGAGCTCCAACAGGGACCCAGAGAGCACAAGGGACTTCTGAGTGTCAGGAAATGCTGGATCTTGGAGAAGGAGTGGGAATTAGGACAAGCGTGTAAAGGAGGGGTGGGGCAATCTGTGTGTATGAAGTCGGAGACATCCATGTGTCCAGAAACATCCTGATCACACGGAAGCAGAGGGGTGGTGACAAAGGGGACTGGTGTGAAGCTGCATTGAGGCTGGGCCTCATATCCACGCCAGGAGGGGAGGAGAGCAGCCTGGTCAGGCGTGGGTTTTAGGAAGATAAAACCAGAAGTTTGGGGAGTTAGGCTGGAGGCAGGAACACTTGTTAGGAGGGCAGGATTTGGACACTATAGTGAAGGAGTCTTCATGGCTAAGCCATTGATTTGCTTCTTAAATATGCCATGACTTCCGTGTAGATGCCAAGAAAAATCAGTGGGAACATAGGGTATGTTTTGGGAGTCTCATTTCGACCCATTTCTGAGTCATCAAAAAGGTTATGTCATTTCAATAAATAAAGCAGAGGATCATAGATCATTAAGACCAACCCCTCACTTATCAGAATGGGAAACTGAGGCCCAGAGAGAAATGACTTAGCCAAGGTCACCCAGTTGTGTTAACTGGCCTCTGCATAGCCCTCTGGCTTGCATCACAGCAGTTGGTGAGTTCCAGTTCTGGTACTTCCTCATTTTTATGGACTAGTTGTATGTGTCCCTCAGAATTCCTATATTGAAGCCCGAAGCCCCAGTAGGTTGGTATTTGGAGATGGAGACTTTGGGGGATAATTAGGGTTAGATGAGATCATGAGGGTGGGGCCCATGATGGGATTAGTGTACTTACAAGGAGAGACCGTAGAGAGCTCACACCTTCTGCGCCTGCCGACACAGAGAAAGGGCCCTGTGAGGACAGAGAGAAGGCAGCCACCTGCACACAGAGAAGAGCCTCCCTCTACTCGCTCCCCCGCACCAAAGGAACCTAATCTGCCAGGACCTTGATCTTGGACTTCCCAGACTCCAAAACATTGAGAAATACATATCTGTTGTTTAAGCCACTCAGTCTATGATATTTTGTTGTGGTAGCCCACACAGACTAGGACACCATATTCAGAGTGGTATTTTTTTTTAACAAATAACTGTCCTTTCTGGGCCTCAGTTTCCCTATGTGTCAAAGCAGAGTATTGGGCCAAAAAGTTCCCTGTGACTCCTTCCAGCTCTGATGTGATGCTTTTATGATCCAGAGAGGAAAGAGGATGAAAACCCCAGCAGCGCCCTAGGCTGTCTCTGGCCCCTAGCTAAGGGAGGCTGACAGCCAGTGGTGCCCAGAGCCCAGGGGGCCGCCCCAGGAAAGAGTGAGCCAGGGAGGGGATGGCATTAACATCCCCCATGCACACCCGGGAGCCTGGAGGGCCCAGAAGGGAAGCAAACAGGCAAACCCTCTGACTCATAGATTGCCTTCCAGAGCAGCCGCCACTGCTCTCCTGTTGCCTTGGCAACTTTTCTCTGGGTTTTCCTCTTTTCCCAGCACTGAGCCCCCGGAGCAGGGCCCGACTGACCTACAAGTGGAGCCCAGGTGGCCAGGCTGGGCGCAGGGGTGGGTCGGGGGACAGAGGCATTAGTGGTTAGAATGCAGGGCTGGGTTTTTAACACAGGTATGTCCCTCTGCTGCTGTCTGTCCTCGCAGCAAAGCTTGGAAAGGGAGATTTTTACGTGATAACCCACCTGGTCTTATAAAACCACCGCTTTTCCCTAACAGTCATTTGTAGCCGCAACGGAAAGGTCACTGCTTTCTACTCCACAGTGAACTTGCGGTGTAACCTTGGGCAGGCCATTTAATCTTTCGAGGCTGTGCTTTCCTAAACCATGAAATGAGCCAATAATTCAATTCAGGAGCCTGGAGGCAGCGCTCTCCGGCTCCTCCCCTGCCTCAGACTGGCAGGGAGTCTGTGGGGATGTCTGAAGGGTCTCTGCTTGGGAAATGACAAAGTCTTTTGAAATGTAAAGGTTTGCCAGTAATCCTATTTCTCTCCCTCCACCCCCCCTCCCCATCATTATCTGGGCATTTAAGAACTGATTTTCTGAACATTTCTTCCTTTATGGGGAAAAATGCTTTAGGGGCCAATCTACTAGACAAATGCCCATTTTAAATCAAGAGGAAATGGAAGCAAAGCGTCTCTGAAATTATTGTCAAAGTCATTAGGAGAAGAGGATTTTTTTTCTCATCAGACTTCAATTTACACACAGATAGTTTTAGGGAGACTAAAAGGTGGGCAATTCCAACGCTGATATGTCACCCCCTTGGGATAGTATCAAGCCACTTCCTTCCTCTCTGCCTCCCTCCTTGCCTCCCTGCCTTTATTTATTCCAAAGATGCTCAAACAGTGCCAGCTCCAGTGACTGTTATTCACATGCGTTTAAGGAGTGCCTGGTCTGTATCAGACACTATGTTGGATGCCAGGGATGCAGTGATAACAGTGAGGTCCCTGCCCTAGAGGAGGGCACGATCCAGGGAGACAGCCCAGGAGTAGGGCCCCCCACCCGTGGTCTTCGCAGCCTTCCAAGGCCTGTGAGGAAAGTGTTATCGTTGCCATTTAGGGGGGAAAGGACGGACACTCCTGAGGTCAAGTGCTGTCTCCCCTCAGGGTCTCTGCTTGGCCCAGGTTGGACTCCCGCCTTCCCCTCCAGCCTGTATTCCCCCAACACTGCCACGCCTGCCCCATGGCCCCGCCCTCCCTGGCTTCAGATGGACAGCGGCCACCCCCCTTCCAGCTCCTGCCTTGTCTTCCTCCCCACCCCTGACCACGTTACAGTGCCACAGCCTGTTTGCTCACGGGTAGCCCCCATCACCACTATTTCTTAACCACAGGTTCCTGAACCGCGAGAGTGTTTACAGAGAGACTTCGCTGAGTTTCAGAATCCCTATGATTTCACATCAAGTTTTGGTGGAAGGGGAGTGTGTGCATTTTGAGGGAAGCGAAGCTAGATCATTATTCATCAGATTCTCCGAGGGAGCCACAGCCCATGCAAAGTTGAGAATTACTACACGTGTGCCCCCAGGTAGCTATGCCTCCTTCCTCTTGCTTCCTCCACAGAGCCTGGCTCTCAGCCGGTAGAAACAGGCAGAAAGGACGCCCGGCTTCCATGTCCAACTAGTTCTACCATGTGGAGTAGAACACATAACAGACCCGCAGCCAACCCCCAAACCTGCTCTTAAGGAAATTGGTCTGGAAGGTGAAGGGAGAATGAAGAGTAATTGGAGGGATCACAAAGCCAAGTGAAGGTCAAGGAGAAGAGAAGACTCAAGTAGACATGGAAAGGAATAAAATGACCTTCGCAAGGTCACAACTCAATCAGCCCATCAGCAAATACTTTCGAGAACCTTTTATGTTCCAGGATCTGTTCCAAATGCCTTACTTTGTGAGTCACAGATTGCAGAGGCACTGGGGTGAGGGAAAGGGCCCTGGACTTGGGCCTGGGGACTGGCACCTGGACTGGATGCCGCTGCTCCTCATCAGTAAGCCCTGGGGTGAGACTCTGAGCCGCAGTTACTTCACCTGTAAAACGGGGGCATCATCCTGGCCCCGCTTCCACATTGGTGCCAGGAGGTTCAGATATGATGCTGGTATTACTAAAGCAGGGCATTACCACCAACAGAGGCCATACTGACAGGTCGCAACTTTAAAAAACCAGATTTCTAGAAGGAAGTTCTCAGTGTCTCCCATCTCTGTATGCTAACAGGTTACAGACGCAGAAAGCAATTTGTGTATTACTCCCCCAACCACAGTCCCACCTCTCACCCTCGGGACACTTGGTGCAAGCCTCATCCCTCGCCCTGCCCCAGCTGGTTCCCAGTGGCCTCAGCCCTCCCACCAAGGCCTTTGCGTTGTCCTTTACACTATTCCTCTCTCTCCACCACCCCACCATTCCCCTGGGGGCTTCCCATTTCCTCTCCATCCCAGTGTCCGTCGTGGTGTGGTTCCTCTCAGTGTGGACCCAACATGTCACCACCCCTCCTTGAGTGTTCCATGTATCCCCCATAAGCTGGAGTGTTCCATCTATCCCCCATAAGCTGGAGTGTTCCGTGTGTCCCCATAAGCTGGAGTGTTCCACGTGTCCCCATAAGCTGGAGTGTTCCATGTGTCCCCATAAGCTGGAGTGTTCCATGTGTCCCCATAAGCTGGAGTGTTCCATGTGTCCCCATAAGCTGGAGTGTTCCATGTGTCCCCATAAGCTGGCCTGTTCCATGTGTCCCTATAAGCTGGAGTGTTCCGCGTGTCCCCATAAACTGGCCTGTTCCATGTGTCCCCATAAGCTGGAGTGTTCCGCGTGTCCCCATAAGCTGGAGTGTTCCACGTGTCCCCCATAAGCTGGAGTGTTCCGTGTGTCCCCATAAGCTGGAGTGTTCTGTGTGTCCCCATAAGCTGGAGTGTTCTGTGTGTCCCCATAAGCTGGAGTGTTCCGTGTGTCCCCATAAGCTGGAGTGTTCTGTGTGTCCCCATAAGCTGGAGTGTTCCATGTGTCCCCCATAAGCTGGAGTGTTCCATGTGTCCCCATAAGCTGGAGTGTTCCGTGTGTCCCCATAAGCTGGAGTGTTCCGTGTGTCCCCATTAGCTGGAGTGTTCCACGTGTCCCCATAAGCTGGAGTGTTCCATGTCTCTCCCATAAGCTGGAGTGTTCCATGTGTCCCCATAAGCTGGAGTGTTCCATGTCTCTCCCATAAGCTGGAGTGTTCCATGTGTCCCCATAAGCTGGAGTGTTCCACGTGTCCCCATAAGCTGGAGTGTTCCATGTCTGTCCCATAAGCTGGAGTGTTCCGTGTGTCCCCATAAGCTGGAGTGTTCCATGTCTCCCCCATAAGCTGGAGTGTTCCGTGTGTCCCCATAAGCTGGAGTGTTCCACGTGTCCCCATAAGCTGGAGTGTTCCATGTGTCCCCATAAGCTGGAGTGTTCCACGTGTCCCCATAAGCTGGAGTGTTCCATGTGTCCCCCATAAGCTGGAGTGTTCCATGTGTCCCCATAAGCTGGAGTGTTCCGTGTGTCCCCATAAGCTGGAGTGTTCCGTGTGTCCCCATTAGCTGGAGTGTTCCACGTGTCCCCATAAGCTGGAGTGTTCCATGTCTCTCCCATAAGCTGGAGTGTTCCATGTGTCCCCATAAGCTGGAGTGTTCCATGTCTCTCCCATAAGCTGGAGTGTTCCATGTGTCCCCATAAGCTGGAGTGTTCCACGTGTCCCCATAAGCTGGAGTGTTCCATGTCTGTCCCATAAGCTGGAGTGTTCCGTGTGTCCCCATAAGCTGGAGTGTTCCATGTCTCCCCCATAAGCTGGAGTGTTCCGTGTGTCCCCATAAGCTGGAGTGTTCCACGTGTCCCCATAAGCTGGAGTGTTCCATGTGTCCCCATAAGCTGGAGTGTTCCACGTGTCCCCATAAGCTGGAGTGTTCCATGTGTCCCCATAAGCTGGAGTGTTCCACGTGTCCCCATAAGCTGGAGTGTTCCGCGTGTCCCCATAAGCTGGAGTGTTCCGCGTGTCCCCATAAGCTGGAGTGTTCGATGTATCCCCCATAAGCTTGGGCCTCCTTATCTACATATTTCTTCCAGCCTTTGGGCAATGGCCCTGAGCATGAGACCATGATCCTCCCTTCTAGGCCTTCAGAGCTGAGAACAAGGTGTCCCGGTGTCCTTGGGCATGCAGAGCCTCATCTGAGAGATCTACACCAAGGACTTGGGGCAGCATGGTGACTATGGGGCGTCTATGCTGAAAGGCTCTGGGGTGAGCTGAGCTACTTGAAAGTGAGAGAATTCCTCTTTCCTCCCATCCCCAGGAGACAAGTTCTGCTTCGTGCTCCCTCTGACCACAGGTGATAAATACACTTATGCTCAAGAGAAACAAGCGACCATAGATCTTCTATAGGGGAGGCAGTTTCTTTTTATTTCAACCACATGAAACGGGGCCCAACCAATGAGCCGGTGTGGGAAAGAGATCAGCACAGAGTTGTAAAATGGCTGAGGCTAAGAGCCCTGTTTAATAAAACCTGAAAAATAAAAACCCTCCGAGCAGGTTGCCTCCTTGTGCTCCGAAACGAGAAATTGCCTATCAGAAGATTGGAGACAACATACAAAGATGGGGCTTAGGGCCTGTCTTCCCGTGGGGAGGGGCAGCATAGTGGGCTATAGGGGAGGCAAAGGGCATGCTGGGAAAAGCTGGAGACCTTTCTGAGAGACAGTTGTGTACGTCGTCATTCATCCCACAGACGTTTATTGAGCATCTACTCTGAGCAAGGGACGCGCTGGCTTGCCCAAACGGGACAGGTCCAGTGTCAGCATCGTTCCCTGTGGCCCTCTTGCTACCTTCATGATTGTTGCCATTGCTTCAGGCTGGTTGTGTTATTGATTATTCATCTATATCATTTAAATGACTTACTTTTTAAATTTAAGTACCAACCTGAGTCATATCCATGAAATCACAAATTTGAAGTGCTAGCTCTGTTTTCTCTAGTATGTATTAAAATAAACAGATTGCCCTGGCTGGGTGGCTTAGTTGGTTGGAAAGTTGTTCCATACACCAAAAGGTTGTGGGTTTGATTCCCGGTCAGAACATATCTTCAGGTGAGGATTAAAAATAAGTAAATAAATAACCACATAATCATAGATCCCTGCTTGTCTGAGTTAATATTATCTAGTAAAAGTGTCTGTACCGTCAATGACACATACACCACATGTTGGGACCTGCTACTGGATGGATGGAAATATCAGTTAGGAGTAAGTTTGGCATTACATAATGGAAAACCCCAAATAACAGGCCTAAACAAAATAGAAAGTTATTTTCATCTAACATAGTAAAAGAAATCTGGAGATAGACAATCCAAAGAATGGTGTAGCCGCTCCAGGGTCATTAGAGACCCAGACTCCTATTGTTCAGCAACACTATCCTAGCTGAACAATTATCAAAGTCACCTCATGGCCCAGGATGGCTGCTGTAGCATCACCATTACATCTGTGTCCTGGGAGTCAGCAGGAAGGGAAGGCAGGGCAAAAAGAGAGAGCCCCTTTAACTCAGCTGCCCTCAAGGAGCTTTCCTACCAGTGCTTCCAATGATTTCTCTTACATCTTTTGGACCAGCACTTTCTCAGATGCCTGGCTATACCTCAAGCTTCAAGGGAGCAGTTTTGCTTCATGGGTGAGAATCAAGTTCTGGGTACCTCTTAAGCCCTAAGCCTCCCTACTTGGCCTCCAGTGCTTGTCTGGACTTCTGCCCTGGTTCTACCCTTGACTGTTGGCCACCTCTGCCAAAACTAGGGCTTGACCCTGAACCCTACACCAGAGAAGTGGTGGTGGCATGATACTATTGCTTTGTTTTCATCTGTCTTTTTCTCCTAAAATGGGACTCTGCTTCAGGAACTCACTTCATTTAGGTCAAGGATGTACCTCCTTGACCTAAAATCTGGACCCTACCTGATACCAAGAATCAGTGCTACTTAGAAACCCCTTCCAACTTGCCTGTACTCCAACCCCAGGCTAGACCCGTCAGACATTAATTTCTGTTCAGATGATATTGGAATTAGCTTTGCCCCTTTCTCTGCCCTGAGCATCAAATGAATTCTATTTGGTCTTCTCTGGCTGGCCCACCTGTTCCCCTTTGCCATCAAGCTTGCGGGTGGCCAGATGCATGCTCTTCAAATATATCCAATCACGTCTCTCTCCCCATGTGGCCTCCTCGAGTTCCCAACTCTCTCCTCTTCCTCTGGTGACCTTGGGTGTTGTCCACTGAGACATTTCTGCCTCTCCTGCTGGCTTGTGCTGTTCCATGTTGCAAAAAATAGAGTTCCTTGACCCTGTGCCTGCAATTGCTTCCAGTTTAGTCTTTGCTATTTTCTCTTCCTGTAAAATTAAGGACCTTTAATAGGTCCAGTTATCTCCTAGTGCGAACCTTTTCTGTTAATGCCTTTTGCAAAAACCCTTCTGCAATAATATGTAACACTGTTATACAGTAATTAGAGATTAGTTGGTGTTTAGCCTTTTATTTAATAATGAGTTTCATAATGAGAAACGCATAATTGCCAAACTTATGTATTATTCACCTGTCATGCTCTCTTTTGCAACTCAAGGCCCAGCATCCCAAAAATGTTTACTAAATGAATGAAGAAATGAATGAGCAAGTGATAACATTCATTCCCATTTGTCTATGCCACAAGGACTCTAGGTCCATAGGTCACGATGCCATGGCTACACATGACCATTCATCAGGAGGCCCCTAGGAAAGGGGAGTTTTAGGAACTGGAACATGAGTCAGCAAACTTTTCCTGTAAAGGGCCAGATAGTAAATATTTGAGACTCTGTCAGCCACATGGTCCCTGTTGCAACCACTCAGCTGCCACAGGAGCACAAGAGCAGCCAAAGGAAGTCTATAAACAAATGACCAAGGCTGTGCTCCAATACAGCTTTTCACATGTCACAACATATCATTCTATTATTCTCCTTTGGATTTGTTTAACCATTTAAACCTGTAAAACCCATTCTCGGTGCATGTGCTGTATAAGAACAGGTGGCAGCCACCTTCAGCCCTGGAACACAGCTTGCCAATCCAGATCCGGACTACGGTTGTCAAAGTTTAGTGTGCGTAAGAACCAGCTGGGACCATCTCTAACACAGAGATTGCCAGGCTCTGCAGCCCAGGAATCCACTTCAGTGGGGATGGGATGAGCCATAGAAACCTGCAATTTTAGAAAGCAAGGATTCTGCTGCAAGCAGTCCTCAGATCGTGCTATGAAAAAAACTAATCATATTAAGGAAGGCAGGTTAGACAGCCAAAACAAATGGACTCCAGAACTGTAGTGGTTTAATACAATGTAAGTTCATTACATGGAGTTCTGGGTAGTTATTCAACTTGTGGATGACTCTGCTCCACACACACGTTCGTCCCGAGGTTCTCCTGAGTTCCAAAGTCACCCTGGAAGTTGACATTCATAAGCAGGGGGAGATCAAGCATTAGGCTCCCAGTATGTGGGAGGGGAGGTTAACATGGGCCAGGCCTGGAAGAGCTGTATGTCATTGCCACTCCATTTACTGGGAAGAAATTGGTGATTACTCAACTAGAAAAAGGCTCAGAGACGTGGTCTAGCTGGGTGCCCAGGAGGAATAGAAGAACATAGACTTTGATGCCTAGTTAGTGGTCCCCGCTCCTACACTAAAAGGAAAGAACTGCTGAAAACTTGCCTGTGCAAATGTAAGCCTGGTGAGCTGTTGTAACGGGCAACAGAAGACCTAGGTTTTTAGACCCAGCTCTACTATTTCCATGGGAACTTGGGCCTCAGCGTCTTAATCTGAAAAATAAGAATAACCACCCTGTCCTCTCCACCTCATTAAATTGTGAATCTCACTGTAACATGAGGAATGAAGAGTTCAGCTCTGATTCCTCTGTGCACATGGGGAATGAAGAGTTCAGCTCTGATTGTGGGGTCTGGTAGGGGGTCTGAGGAAGCTGGGGATATGGTGCCTCGGTTCACAGTATAGAGGGTGTGAGGCTTTATCCCAAGAGCAATGAGAAGTCACTGAAGATTTTTAGCAGGGGGTGACTCGCTCAGGTTTGCACAGATAAAAGTTCACACTGGCTGCAATGATTCCTATAAGACTCGTTAGGAGGCTCTTGCTGTGGTTCAGGTGAGAGGTGGAGTGGTCTTCACTAGAGAAATGAGGTGGAGATAGAGAGATGGGGACGAATGGATTTAAAGATGCTCATGAGCTATCACTGGTATAGTCTTGAACTCTTCCATAATACACATGATGAGTATAACCTTGATGGAAACCCTGGACTTGGTCAGAATGTCTGGAAGAGCAAGTAATTAATAGGGAAATGAAATTGACCACATCACTCTATTATAAGGCCCAAATTGCTAAGAATCATAAAAAAGTGGTTCAATGACTTATGGACTCCTAGAAGAAAAGGTCACTCCTGGCTTGGGAATAAGGAAAAGCAAGAAGTGGCATTTGGCTGAGTCTTAAAGAAGAGATAAGGTATAGACGTGAGAGGGGGTGGAGGGTGATGGGCATGTTCAGGGCATGATTGTGGAAGGGTAAATGGTACTCTTGGCTTAACTGCTTTAAGGGAAACAGCTAACTGTGGCTGGGTTTAGAATGGAAAGAGTCTTAAATGCCCAAAAAGGGATAATGGGTGTTATTTCATGGATTTTGGGAGCCATCCAATCACAATATAATTAGTGAACCTGTCTTTTGTGTCAACATCATGCTGAGCTCTGGGAATGCATTATCAGGACTTTTAAGTTGCTCAGAATTCAGTGGGGAGGCTGATGTGTAAGGATCGGGGGCAGATGTGTAAATGCTTTGGAGGAAGAGTGAGGTTTGGTCTGGTCCTTAAAGAATAAGGATAAGTTCACCAGACAGACCCCAGGAAAGAGAAGATAAGGGGCACGGGGGGGAAGTGTAGGAAAGGAAGGGAGAAAAGAAATTCCAACAGCTAGAATAGAAAATACACAGCATGGAGCCCTGAAAAGCACCCGGTAGTGTGAGGAACTGCCGAGCATTCCATGTATCTGAACTGAGAGCATTGAGGGGAGGTGCTGAGGCCAGTGAGGAAGACAGGTAGCAACCAGTCATGGAGGACATCGGGGGTCTCCTCCCGTCTTGGAAAGTTCCCTCTGGAAATGGCTGGGAGGATAGTTTGGAGAATAGGAAAGAATCCAGAGACGAGGCTCTGTGGCAGGGTTTTGAGCAGTGGAGTTAGACAAACAATAATTGAATCGAAGACTGACAGGATCAGAAGGGTCTTACAAGATCAGCTTCTCTAAGTCTTCCCATTTTATGGAAGCAGGGAGAGTCCTGTTACTCATCCAAGTTTTCACATTAGTGTGAGTGGGTGATGGGGGAAGCTGGCTGCAGTGGGTAGAAGAGATTAGAGAGGGGGGTTCTGGAAGGGTCCAGGCCAGGGGTAAGAAGGGCCTCCCTGGGGCCAGGCAATGTCCGGGAGCGCAGTGGGCAGACACCAAGGCATCTCACCTTCTGGTCCAGTGTGTGTGGGTTAGACAGCGATGGAAGGGCTGATTGACATTTCCAAGACGCCTGGCCTATTGTTCCTGAGAACAAGGTGGGGGCTGGTACTCTAGGGGCTGGGTAACCAGGAAAAAGAGTGGGCTGCAGGGAAGATTGTGTGCTCAGTTCTGGAGGTGCCGCTTTTGAGATACCTGCAAGATGTCCACAAGGAAGTCAAGTTGGAGGTTTGGGTGGATAAAGCTGGACGTTTCAGCTACAGATAGAGACTGAGGAGCTGCCCTTGGAGGAAAGGCAGTGGGAACCATGGAAGAGAAGGAGCTAACCCAGGGAGAAGAGAGAAGAGGCGAGGGCCCAGGACAAAGCCTAGAGGGAGGACCTAAGGAGACCAAGGAGGAGGCACCAGAAAGGCGCGGCAGGAGGAAGACGGTTTTAAGGACCCAACTATCCGCGAACTTGCTTCAGGTCACAGGGTCACTCAGCTGATGAAGAGCGGGTCCAGATCCCAGGTACCCCACTTCCTCAGCACCCCATGCCACCCCCAGAGTCCCCTCCCCCCCTGCTGAGTGCAAGGGTAAAGATACTTTGGAAAAATTCTAAAATGCCCGAAGATCATAACAAATGCCGGTGCCAGCCCTCCTGAGACGTTGGTTTCCCATGGAGATTTTCTCCGGGAAAGAAAGTTGCATTATGAATGCATTTCGACAGGCTGCACAATCAAACACTTTGTAATCAGGGGGAGAGCTTGGAGGCGGGGAAGCACGAGCCTTCAACACATGTCAGAGCGAGGCTGAGAGGTGGAGGTTGCTTGGAGAAGGATCCCCTGGGGAGAAAAGCGAGCTTTGTACCTCGGCTGGGGGCTGTGTAAACAGGGACGCGCTGATGAGGAGAGGATGGAAAATCATTAGATCTGTGCAAAAACGGCTGGACCTGGGCCTTGGTTTTTCCAAATCGCTTAGTATGGCAGCCTAAGAAGAGATGGGCACTTGGAAGGGAGCGTGCAAGGCCAGCTTCAGCCTCCTGGCCTTTCCTGTGCAGTGGGGGCCAGTCATGATGTCCAAACATCCAGGCAGTCGCCAATAGCCAGTGGGTCCTTGGAAGTGGGAGGGGCACGCAGGCAGAGAGGAGAGGGGAGGAGGAGGACTAGCTATAATTGACTCCCCCCATGCTGGCCCTGTGATGGGGTCTTTGTTTCGTTTTCCTGATATAGATACTGAGGCTTAAAGACTCAAGTACCTTGTCAAATCATATAGTAAATACCAGGTAAGTCACGAGATCAAGATTTGAACCCACGGCTTCCTGGCACCAACGTCTATGCTGTTTTCAACACTACAAGGGAAGTAGAGTCCTTCTAGTAGGAGCAAGGGAGAATCGGGGAGTTTGAAGAACAACCCCCTGCCCCATGTTATGGTGAAATCTTGTATGGATGGGCAGATTTTTACAGAAAGGAGCTATAATAGTGTCAGATTCTTAGTTTCTGTGACTCATGGGTGGTGAGGAGTTGCCAAGGTCCTTAGATGCAGAGAAAAGTTAGTGATGCACTCTTTCTTGAGGCTGCTCTTTGCTGGCGCCGCAGAGATTCAAGTCCCAGTCCCAGTGCGTGAGCTTATGACTAGGCAGCAGGACCGACCCGTTCAGCACTAGGACTTGGCTGTAGGTTTTGGACACAGCACCCCAGCGATGAGGGTGATGAAGAGGAGCAGGCAGCACTCAAGGAGACACAGTAGAGAGGGGTCTTCACCTAGACTTTGAAGAGTGAATGGGATTGGGCAAACTTGCAGCCCCCTCTCACTTGGAACACGACATCCTGCTCGGTGGACAGCTTTGCCCACTGAAGTACAGCAACAGACATTTCCGTTCCAAGAACACATTGCCTTAATGGATAGAATGTCCTCTATATTAAGAGTGGTTTTTATTTTTAAGGTTTTTTGTTATTGTTGTTGTTGTTTTTTTGTGGTTTTTTTTAGAGGAAGAGGGAGAGAGAAACATCAATCAGTTGCCTCCTGAACACACACCCCCTCCCCCACTGGGATGAAGCCCAAAATCTGAGCGTGTGCTCTGACCAAGACTGGAACCAGCAACCTCTCAGTGCACAGGATGTCGGCCAACCAACTGAGCCACACTGGCCAGGGCAAGAGTTGTGTGAGTTTTTTTTTTTTTATAAACTGCTAGCCCTGGCCAGATGGCTTAATTGGTTGGAGCATTGTCCCATGCACCAAAAGGCTGTGGGTTCCATTCCTGGTCAGGGCACATACCTGGGTTGCGGGTTCGATCTCTGGTTGAGGCACATATAGGAGGTAACCAATCGATGTTTCTTTCTCCATCCATGTCTCTGTCTCTGTCTCTCTCTCTCTCTCTCTAAAAATCAATATAAACATATCCTCAGGTGAGGATTAAGAAAATACATAAATGAAGTAAAATAAACTGTTGTTAAACTTAGGGTGCCTGCTACCACTCGCCTGCTAGTAAATGCTGGAGGTGACACAGAGAATGAACAAGTGGAAATAAATGCTAATGGGAAACCAGGACTGTGTTTTCCTCCAAATATTTTATGTGTGATTATTCTTTTCCTGAGTTGCAGAGGCCTGCGTACATATAATACGGCCATATTTCCTGCGAGAAAAATGGTTTCAGGCCTGAGTGATAGAATTAAATATGTCAATATTTCATGGCATTTCACAAAGAAAACGGAGACTTCCCGGCGCTCCATCACCTAAACCACTTTAGCGGCTGAGGATAGATGGGGAGGTGGGGCGGGGGCAGCTGGAGGGCGTTCTGGATGAGGGGAGCGGAAAGGACAACTTTTTGTAGAGGTGAGAGAGCACAGCCCGGCTGGGAGAGAAGGCAGCCCGAGTGCCTGGGACACTGCTGTTTCACTTTCAGGTGCCCTATGAATGGCAACCCATAGTGACAGGGCAAGAGCCAATTCTATGACCCCAGTCCAGCATTCCCCCACCCCCATCCTGCCCCAATTCTTCTCCATCGGGTAGCACATGTTGATGTGCCTTAATTCAAGGTTTGGTTTGACCCACCAGTGTTTTACAAAATGTTTGATTATTTATCAATATTTTTAAATGGGATGACTTTACAAAGGGCGTGGGCCTGATAGAATTGGCCTAATGGTCTCCTGGGAGGAGGTGGGTTCAAGCTGGACTCTCCTCTCCTGAGGTTTCATGGTGGTGGTCAGGGGGCTTGTTTAGGGGGCACCTTGTGTTAGAATGACCTAGAAGAGCAGGCATGTCATGTGTCCCCAAGCCAGGCCGCTGAGGTAAACAAAAGAAACACACTGGGCCAGAACTGGGGGGGGGGGGGGGGGGGGGGGGAGACCAGATTGGTGCTTCCCAGGCTGTAATATGCAAATGAAGCATCTGGGATCCTGTTGAAATGAAGATCCTGATTGGGTGGGTCTCGGGTGGAGCCTCAGGGTCCGCACTTCTAACAAGCTCAGGTACTATGCTCTTGCGGCTGGTCCACGGACCACACTGGGAGTGGTGAGGACTGGGGAGTCCACGGTCTGCTAAAGGCAGCAGCTCTCGTCCATCTGTACCTGTTGTCATAGGAGAATGAAGGCTCACATTGCCTTCTCTTCTGGTTTTTAAAGTCGGTGTCCTCATCACAGAACCTTCTCCCCACACTCTGTATATCTCCTAATCTCACCCTGTTTCCTAGCCCTCCAGAGCTCACAATCTATGGGCAGAAGACAGACACCCAGACAACTGCAACCCTTCTCTGAATATGCTCTTCACCTTCTCACCCTAACTGTAGCCCATTTCAACACTTTTACTTGTACCTCTGCCTACACGTAAGGGCTGAAAGTGAGGTAGCTCTTCTCCTTCTTGCTCCCAAGTCCTGTAGATGCTCAACACACACACACACACACACACACACACACACACACCCCTCCTTGGAGGTCAGTGCAGTCTTTGGCACCTGCTAGCCCTCCTTGTTGCCCCTGCCACAATCAGCCCCCATTCACCTGTCTCTGTGTCCTCTCTATCATTTCTGTCATTACTCACAGTGACTTCAGAACCCCCATGGGCAGCTCATCCAGCACCTGTCCTCTCCATTTCTTGACCTCATTTGCAATAATCCATTTTTTCACCCACGCTGCTTTAGCTACCCAGCTCCATAGTCATGATCTTGACCTCATTATCACCCATGGCTGCATCACTTTGAGAAATCTTGACTGGAAGTATCCCCTCCGATACTTATCCTACCTGCTCACCCACACCTGTGCTCCGACCCTAGAAATTCTGTGACCTCATTGAGGCTGCTAAACAAATGACCCCTTCCCCTTCTCTCCATGCTCTGCCCCGAGTCATCCCCTGAGGTGCTCAGGAAGCTCCTGATCTTTCTTCCATCACATTCTTTGTCATTATAATCTACCAAACACCTTTCCTTCCTTTGCCTCCTCTGTCTCTTTTTACCTCCCAGGGCAAGCCCTGAGCGTGATTGGATCTGACCCTTCACCTGCTCTGAGTTACCAATGAAAAACACACATTCATAGGATGACTGGTCCAACTTTAAACCCATGGCCAGAAATCTCAAACTGGTACTCAGCGTTGCCTGGCAATACTACTACACTCTCCAAGTTCATGTGCCTATTTTTCAAACAATTGTTTCACACCTTCTACTCTCTACTCAAAACTGCTACATCCTCCCCCCAAAAAATACTCACACACACATTCATACACAACAGCCAAGGTGTCCATCCTTATTTCATGCTTGAATGCAATTAGATGCAACTAATTTCCATTCTGAAAAGGATGCTGCTCAGAATCCCTCTTCTTTGTCTTTCCTCGTGTTTCTATAGATGAAGTGTCCCTGATGAGCTACCCCACTTTCAAAGGCCACGCCTCCTCTTGGGCTCTGGGTCCCATTCATCTCTCTTCAATCCACCTCCCTTGCACCCCCCACTTCTTCCTTCCACTAACATCATTCCCCTTGATACATAAACTTGTTCCCAAATCTACCTGCAGCACACAAGCTCCCATTTCATCCTTTAGCCACTGCTCTACCTCTCTGTTCTTCTCAGCAAAACTTTCTTTTTTAAAAAAAAAAAGTGCTTAGCCCCAGCTGGTTTGGCTGGGTGGATAGAACGTCGGACTGAAGGGTCCCAGGTTGGATTCCGGTCAAGGGCATATGCCTGGGTTGTGAGCTCGATCCCCAGTAGGGGGCATGCAGGAGGCAGCCAATTAGTGATTCTCACTCATCATCGATGTTTCTATCTCTTTCTCCTTCTCCCTTCCTCTTTCTGAAGTCAATAAAAAAAAATTTTTAAAAAAAGGTGCCTATAGCTGTCCAATCAAAAGTCGTCACCCAATTGCCTCTGAGCACATCATCCTTTATTAAATCTCTGTTCCATATTTACTATTCCTATTTCTTTTATTCACTTAGTTATTGACCATCTCCCCTCACTAGATCATAATATATATGAGAAAAGGGCCCCTTACCTCACTGACAGCTATATTCTCAGTGCCTAAAATAGGACCCGGCACAGAATAAGAGCTTAATAAATATTTGTTGGAGGAATGCACAGTAAAAACACACAAAAAAAGGTTACCAAGAAAAAAATTGCCAATCTCCAAGATTACAAGGATAATGTTTTGCCTTCTCCAGGGAACAGATTCTTTTTTGGAACTTGAGAACCTTACTGCACTGGAATACAAATGGACACTCACTAATTATAAATGAGCTTCATCTATCCAGAGTCTCCCTGGCAAAACCTCTGTCGGGAACATGTTGGTAGTCAGGAGTTCTGGTGGTTTATTAATTGGAAACTTCTTTTGTTTTACTTTAAAAGTTTTCTTGTGGCCCAGCTGGTATGGCTCAGTGGTTGAGCATCGACCTATGAACCAGGAGGTCAGGGTTCAATTCCCGGTGAGCGTACATGCCCGGGTTGTAGGCTAGATCCCCAGTGTGGAGGTGCAGAAAGCAGCTGATCAATAATTCTCTCTCATTATCGATGTTTCTCTCTCTCTCTCTCTCTCTCTCTCTCTCTCTCTCCCTTCCTTCCTCTCTGAAATATATATATATATATATATATATATATATATATATATATATATATATACCACTTCTTGTGGTTTGCTAATTCACGCTGCTGTCCTTGGCCCTGATGAAATAAGGTTTGCTGCATATATAGAGGCATGACTCACCCAACTAAGAATTCATACTTATTCATTCATTTCACTCATTTATTCAAGTGCATGTTGGCACCCATATGTGCAGGTACCAAGAATACAGAGGTGAGACTTGGTTTCTGTTCTCAAAGAATTTCCAGTCTACTCACCAAACAGATAAATAAATCTTTACATCTGTAAGTAGTATGTGTGACTAGGGTTAGGTGGAAAGCAAGACCACAGAGTAGTTGATAGTCAAGGAAGCCCTGTGATCCCTGCTTAAACATATTACCTTGTTTAACCTTCAGCCCAACCCTGTGAAACAGGGGTTTCTATCCCCAACTTATAGACAAAGAAACTGAGGCTCAGGAAGATCAAAGTCTTGGCTCAAGGTCATGCAGTGGTAAGTAGCCAGATCAGGATTCTAACTCAGTTCTGATCGGGCTCTCTCCCCACTACAGCTGTGTCCCAGGAGTCTATTATCTGGTCCACACCTTCCTGGTGCTACCTGCCTGCCAGGTAAAAGAGACTGAGTCGATGGCCAGTGTGTGCCTGATGCTACTATAGAAATAGTCCTCGTTGTTCAAGGCTGCACATTCCTGCCATTCATCCCCTGATAGCCAGCACCTGCTTCTCTCGCCCTGTTCTACCTGCCTCAGGGGCCTTCCTCCTTCTCTAGCAACTGCTCAGGGGAGTCGTTTAAAAGCTTTACTGAGAACCCACGATGGATGTGGCACTGGGAAATGCGTGATGGGGAGCTACAAAGATTATTGCGACATGGTGCCTGCCCTTGAAGAACTAATTGTCTGGTGGGGAAGTTGGACATCTAACCTGATTTTGATACCATGAAGTGCTAAGTGCTATCATGAGGCATGAACAAGTCCCCATGGGCAGACAGAGCTGGAACATAAGAGTCAGCCCGAAGGAGTCAGGGAAGGCTTCACAGAGGAGGTGATAGCTAATCTAAGCCTTGGGTAATGAATATTTGCAAAACAGAGAAGGGTAAAGGGCAGTCCAGGTATAGAGGGGAAAGTGTGGGCCAAGGCACAGTGGCTCTTCAGGGGACTCCATAGGGATCCATCCATGACTTTTACACAGAGGAGAGTTCTGATCACATCTGGATGTGCACATCTGGGGATAGTGGAGCTGGTGCTGATGAGGGGAGGGGCCTCAGTGGGCTTGAGAAAGAGGCAGTGCTGAGCCCGTGGGCTGTGGGTGGAAGTGAGCACAGAATTTGGACACTAGAGAATGCAGAGGAAGGAAACACAGCTGAGGGAAAATGCCTCTCCTGTACAAAAGGCGTTAGAGAGTGACAGCCTCGTCGATCCACCAGACAGAAGAGATGGCTTGAGTACATACAAGTGTACAGCACAGAAGGGAGAGGGAGACAGCAGGCACCGTCTTCTGCCAGGGGAGCTTTCAGTCTGGCTGGAGAGAGAGGATTTGGACACATGCAGAAATCGGTAATGTGGTGAGGCAATCGATGACAACTGTCAGGGAGTGGCTTGGTAATGTCTGGAGCTAATGTCTGGAGGAAATTCAATGTCCAGGCAAGTTGAACAAATTCTTGGAGTAGTCAGTGGAATCTGTTCAGAATCACAGGAGACATTGGAGAGGTTTGGGGAGGAGGACAGGGATTCTATGAGCAGCTGAAGAACCCGTGGGCCATTCAGGGCAAGTTTCTTGGATGAGGGGCCCTTCACGGTCTGCCTGGTCCAGCACTGGACATGTTCATAGCCTACCTGGCCTCGGTCATTGGACAGGAACCATCTAGACTCTGGCCCCTCTGAGGTGTTCACAGGGTTTTGTCTCACCTGTTTACTCTCTTTGCTGCCTGAATTTGAATTGCTCACAGGTGGGTCCCGGGCCAGTCTCAGCCCCCCTCTTACCCCTCAAGCCTGCTGCTTGAAGCTACTTCTGTATCTGACCTTGGCTCACTTATTTGCCTACATTTTGGCCCCTTGGATAGATGAACTTTTGGTCTCTCTGAGTAGCATCTTGGGCCCAACCAACCTCCCTCTAGGACCCTGTCCTGCCCAGTCCACCCAGCTCTGTCCTGGTACCCAAGACGGGGATGATGGAAGAGCATCATGGGTATAAGCCATCGAGGCAGACTCAGTCTGGAATTCGTGAGCAGGTGCAGGAGGAGGAGCATGGAGAGGATCTGAGCTCTGCCCAGAAGCTCTGCAACCTCAGATAAGCAGAACTGATGGGATGGGGCTGCATCACGGACAATCACCTCCGTGTCCTACAAGCCCCCAAACCAGAGCTGTGGCACTTCTGGTGGAAAGGCTGAGTTGAGGGTTAGTGATCACTTAAGTCCTGAGGTAGATTTAACCAGTCCATGGAGAGCAGGAGCGCCAAGCTACAGGTATAGGGCAGCCAGCAAGCAGAGGGACCCCAACAAGGTCAGACAACAGGGAACACACACACACACACACACACACACACACACACACACGTGTACATGTGAACACATAGACACACATGAATAAATACATAAGAACCACACACTTACAAAGCACAAGTTCATACATAGACTTGTTCAAAGGTGCCCATCAACACATACATGCATAGGCACACATAGACACATATACACACGTGCACGTGCCTGTGCACTTGTGCACACAAGCCCATGCACACACTTCTCCACAAAAAGCCACTCTGCAGTCTCAAGCCCTAGCCCCAGAGTAAGGAGTTCACAGGCAGCCCCTCTACTCTGCTAACTTCCTCACAGGAAACCCTGGGGAGGGCCCCGTCCTGCTGCACTTTGGAGCCGAGTTGTTGGATTTAAGGCCATCTTCTGCTAATGTCGCCTGCCACTTGGCGGTGGCATGAATTGATCTCCGTTTACTCACAACACATTTTCTTCTGCTAAGCAACATTAAGTTTGAATCAAAATATGTGCCTACTATGTAATTATTCTTGCTGCTACTTCTCTCTGGTTGCATTTTTCTTGCTATTTATTTGTTCGGGAGTAGACGTGGGTATTCATTTCAAGAAATGGCAGCCTAAGGCAGGCCTCTACTCAGCACCCCAGCAAAGAGGCACCAAAAGCCAGGGCAAAGCCCTAGCTGAAGCCGCCTCCCCCTGAGCCCAAGGACCGCTCTATAAGGGTTCACGGCTGTGTATCGATACTGAAAAAGGCAAAGCAGTTGAATATCTGGGCATGGCCCAAAACTTACTTGGACAAACCCTAACCCCTGTGGGCCTCAGCTTCCTTCTAAGTGAAAGCGGAATTACTAAACTATAGTTAAGGTCACCACGTCCAGATGACTCCTGCAAACCTGGAGTAATTATCAATAGTGTCTGTATCAGTCAGTTATCCTCATAATGCTGCTTGACCAGCCACCCCAAGATTCAGTGGCTTAAAACAACCCTCAGTGATGCTTGCTCCTGGATCTGTGGACTGGCTGAGGTTGGTGGGCTCTGTGGGCATGGCTTCACATGTCTTTCATTCCCCATGGACCAGCAGGCTAGACAGGACATATTCTCTCATAGAAATGAGAGAAGAGCAAGGGAGCATGCCCCACAATGCAAGCCTATGGCATGTACAGTTTTGCTGAACAATAACTATGACATTGGAAACCAAACACTGGAAACTGTTTCTTTAAAGAATCAGATAGTAAATATGTTAGGCTTTGCAGGCCATGGGGTCTCTGTTGTAACTACTCAAAGCTGCCATTGTCATTTAAAAGCAGCCATAGATGATACATAGATAAACAGGCATGGCTGTGTCCCAATAAAACTTTATTTACAAAATCAGGCAGAGTTTGCCACCCTCGGGTTGAAATTATTACGAATTCCTTTCATTCTCAAAGTGACCTGGTTTGGATGATGAAGTGCATGTTCCCCCAAATAGTAAGAGTTTCTCAGTGGGTGCTCCTGGACCACTCACATCCGAGTTACCTAAAATGGGGAATGTGTGTGCATATTAAACATTAATCTTGGGGGTGGGGCCTGGGAATGTAGAGTCTACAGCTCTTCCCAGGCGGTTCTGATGTACTTTAACATTTGATTGCCACTGCGTTGGATGACCTTAAAGAGTCCCCCAAAACCCAAAATTTGAGGACATCTATCCTTGGTTTGGAAGGCTCTTTAGGACAAGGACATTGGCTCTTCCTTCCTACACATATATGAATTTTACAAGGCTGGGACTAGGGTAAGGCAGCATGAGGCACAAGACACAATATGAATTTAAGGAGGCACCCACTCCTGAGGTCGTGCAAGTGCAGGGTCAGCACCTGAGAGTGAGTGCCTCCTTAAATGATGCTCCATGGTCCTGGCCCTGGCTTATCCAAGCATACACACTTGCACATATTCATTCACACACAGGTACCTGCTCACACAGCCCACATCCCCCCACCCCCACACATTCACTATGCAGAACTAGTTTGATGAGGCAGAATCCTCCTCTGCAGTCTAATTTGAGGACCATGAATACCTCCCTCTCTGGACTATTAATAAACTTGAAATTCCATTCTTAGACATTTTCCCCTTCAAATCTTAGGGAAGTTTCTTTCTGATATCACCTTCCAGAAAACACAAGTACACCTGGGGGAGGTCATACCTGAAATTTTAACATTCGTCTAAATTAACGTTAGCCAACCTGGAGGCCTTATAGACCTTGGGAAGTAGAAAGATGAACGGAAAGAGAAGAAACATTTATTCAATGAACATTTACTAAGCATCCGCTATGAACCAAGCACTGACCTAGAAAAAATAGCAGTGTCCCACATGTACGGTGGGATTCATAGTTAATTAAGAACTTTCTAGGTAATGTGAGCAGGAAAATTTATCATCATCTCTTTTTTTGTTTGTTTGTTTTTTTGTTTTTTTATATATTTTTTTGATTTTTTACAGAGAGGAAGAGAGAGGGATAGAGAGTTAGAAACATCGACGAGAGAGAAACATCGATCAGCTGCCCCCTGCACACCCCCCACTGGGGATGCGCCCGCAACCAAGGTACATGCCCTTGACCGGAATCGAACCTGGGACCCTTGAGTCCGCAGGCCGACGCTCTATCCACTGAGCCAAACCGGTTTCGGCTCATCATCTCTTTTGCATCTGAGGAAACCCAATACTCTGGCAAGTAATGAGACCGACCCCTGACAGTGATCCGCCCCATTCCCTGAAAGGGGAGTTGGGTCCTTTCTCTGCTGGCCCGCCCCAGCTCTCAGGCATGGTCCACTGGTCGCCAGGGGAACTGAAGGCGTGTCTACAGCCCAGTGCAGCCTGACCTAGAAGCATAGACCTTCGTAAATAGAGCAGAGAACAAAGGTGAGCAGTTTTTTTTTTTTTGGGGGGGGGGTTGCTCTCCGAGTTTTAACGCTACTGACATTTCCATATGTGTGGCATTTGGTTATGCATTAGGCATTTAAGATGCATTTATAATATTAACCTTTTTAGAGGGGCCAATTTTAACGCAGTCATCCTTGCCTGCTTAAGATGCAACTCTGAGGGTTACCTGCAATTCCAGCAGTTGGAGTTAATGAATCAAAGCCATGAAATGCAGGGCGTGCATGTGGAGGGAGCGGATTTTGCTAACAGATGACCTACAGCGGAATATCGGGTAGCCATTCTAATGTCACGGCTGCCAAATTTGGCCCTGTCTCCTTTTGATGCAGCAAAAATGATCTCAGAGAGCTGCGTCTCTTACCTTCAGGAGCTGAGGAGCTATCCCAGCCTTGGGTTTGTACAAGGTCAAAAAGCGGAGGTAGGAAAAATATCCTTGGGTAAGGATAAACACACACAAAAAAAAAACAAAACAAAACAAAAACACTCTGACTTTGGACACCCTCACACTCATGTAATGTGGGTACAGCCCCTTGGCTGATCCCCCTTGTGCTTGGACCTGCTCTGCCATGCCCTTGACTAACCCTGGTGACAGCACAGGGCATGCCACATTCCCTTGGTGGGCTGCCAAGGAGTAGGCACATGTCAACCAGGCTTAGGGGTTCACTGACCCCACCCTGATAACTACTGAGACTTTGAACGCCTGGACTTTGAAACCCATCATATCTGGGTTTGAAACCCATCTTCCCCACTTACTGTCACATTGTCTGCGCTACTTAGATTAGCTAAACCAGATTCTTCAACCCAAAAAAATAAGACTAATCTTTCCCATCTGCTAATTTGTGGGAATTCACTTGAATGGAATGTGTGAAAATTACCTGGCACATAGTAGGTGCTCCAGTAATTGTAGCCTTCGTTATCACTGTTATTTTTGTTTTCCTTGTACTTAGGATAAGGCATGTTCGGCCTCATGTCTTGGCTTTATTTTCAGCTTTCAGGGAACTAAGTGGGGGTTTTAGGCATCTGGCAATTATTTTACCTGGATTCTGGCGCTGGGATTAGCCTAACTGCTTACGTTTATGTTTTTCCATCGCTGCATTCTCACAGTTTAATGTAAAAAGGGATAATAGATCTGTGTCCTTTAAATCCAGCTGCCAGGCTTGGCTCCCATTACACATTTTAGAGACTTTGAGAACGGGCAAATAATTGGCAGGTTTGTCAGCCCCAAGTTTTCCCAGCAATGAGTCAATCCTGACTTACTGTTATTATCTCCTAATAGTTTACACTGTATTGTTCCATAATTACTCCGTGAATCACACTGACAGCCAGCATGTTTGCGGCTTGCCTGAGTTATTCCTCCATCTTCCGCTGAAAGCATCATTCGTCTTGCGCTTGCCTGCGGGAAGACGACCCCCGTCACCTGCCGAATACAGAGGACCTTTTGTCAGTCCTTGTCAGGAGAGGATGACACACGAGCCCTCCCGGCCTGGGGTTGGGTTGCTCATCTGGGGAGAAGAGGCAGTTGCCTGCATTCTAAATACCCCCTACAAATAATACACCCCGTCTCCCCTGGGGCTCTGAGGGCTCAAGATACTCCCCTTGTGTCAGAATGTCCTCTTTGGTCAAACTTCCTCTCAACTTCTAGGATTACACACAGCTGGGCTGATTACCAATGGCGTCTGTTTGTGACCAGCTATAGGGCTGTGGTCATTGGAGGACAGGTCTGTTACCCATTTTTACTTTAAACTGAGAGAACCCAGGAATGGGAAGATGTGATTGGTCAGAGCCAGGAGCCCACTGAACAGCCAGGTTTCCACCTTCCAGGGCGTGCCCACCTCCTCGATAGCCCCTGCAGAGCGGAGCAGAAGAGAAGAGGAAGGTTGGGAAGGGCGTGAGCTTAGGAGCCAGGCAGACCTGAATTTGAACGCCAGAGGTGCGCCTCACTCTGTGACTTTCTCCACCCTCTCTGCGACTCAGTGTTATCATCCACGCAGTGGGTACATAAACACCTTCCTCCTGAGATGCCTCAGGGAATCTCCCTCCCCCAAGCTTACTTTGGAATAAACAAAGCTTATGCGGCTCCCTTTCGGAATGTGCGGACTCAGAAAGGCTTCAGCGTTTCAAACTCAGTGCCCAGGGACAAGGACTCTGCTGCCCAGGGGATTAGGAAGAGAGTTGTGCTTCTGAGACACTTCATTTTTGACTTAAAGTCACTGAGCAGCTTCCTTGTCCAGGCTCTTCCTGGAGGCGCTGAATGTGTCCATTTTGTGGCTCGGGGCTGAAGAAAGAGTTTGTTGTGTCAACACCACTAAAGAGGGGCTCGCTCACAAACCAGCTTTGTGTTTGAGGGGCAGCCCCAGTCCCAGGCTCTAGGGAGAGACGTCCCAAAGTGTCAGAAATGATGCATCAGCATGCAGAATGCAAATCTCTCTGGCAGGAGAGGCGCCCGACACCCACAATCCCCCTCTCTCCTCCCTCCCCCTCCCCGGAGCCCATAGGCACAGCTAAATGATTTTCTACTGTGCCACGGCAGAAACTTTTAATTGCTTTTGAAAGTTATTTTTCCCCTTAACTTTGTGTACTTGGTGTAATAAAACCTATTTTATTATGAAAGAAATATGAACTCACTGTATCTCGAAAGATACAGATAAGTGGAAAAAAGGAAGGGAAAAATTGCCCATCATCCTACCATCAAAAGATAACTACTTTAAAATTCCTTGGTGGATTCTCTTTCTGTCATTTTGTTGTGTTGAGATATTTTTACAGACTTATAATTCTACATAGAAAATTTGATTCTAACTTTTCCTCATTCATATTTTAACTCCAGAAGCCCCCTTTATGCTAACTCTCTGACATTATTTTCTGTTTAAAAAAAACAAAAACAAAAAAAAACTTTTTCTAAAATCCTCATCCAAGGATCTTTTTTTTTTTAGAGGGAGGGAGAAAGAGAAACAGAGAGAGAGAGAGAGAGAGAGAGAGATCGGGGATTGAACCAACCCGCAACCTAGGTATGTGCCCTGACCAGGAATGGAACCCACAACCATTTGATGTTATAGGACAACGCTCCATCTGAGCCTCCCGGCCAGGGCTCTGATATTATTTTCAATGGCTGCATGATCGCTCACTCCTTACACGTGGTTCAGACTCTGGAGTCACTGTGCTAGCATTGGACATCATGCCCAGTTATTTCAGAGTATAAATAAGGCTCCGAAAAGCATCTCTAAGCCTGAAACTTTCTCCATATTTCAGATTGTTTCCTTGGGAACTTAGTTGGTAAATGGGATAGATATTTTTCTCTCTCTCCTGATCCAAATCATCAAATTAATTCTCAAGACATTTCACTTTGTAAAAACATACAAAGCGGGGAGGATGAAAAGATGGCTGGCCTTCTGCCATCCGGCCAGGGGAGGTTCCATCCCCAAGGCTGACTCTCTTCTGGAAGAGTCAGTAGGTGAGAGTTGCTAAGAGACCAGATCTTAAATGTTCTCCCTGCAAAAAAGAAATGGTGGTTATGTGACAGGAAGGAGGTAGTAGCTAATGCTATGGTGGTGATCATTGGACGTTTGGGAGAGCAGGAATTGATTATTGTAGATTGAACAGATGCTGTATAGGTAATGAGACAGATTGGTACCTAGAAGGCCACAAAACTTCAATGAGGGAAGGCCTCTCTTGGGGATACTGTTATCGCTTCTGTATGGATCTGAGACCTTGGGAGAGGAACCAAGGGCCAGAGAAAATGGTCCAGAGAGGGACAGTCCAATCCATTAGCCATTACGGCCACATGGAGCTATCCAGCAGTTGGACGTGGCTATTTCAATCTGAGATGTGCTGTGCAGATGAAGTACACACCAGATTTCTCAGACTTGATACACACACGCTCACACAAAAGAATGTAAAGTATCTCATTAATTATTTTTATACTGATTACACGTTGAAATGATATTTTTATATATTGGATTTGATAAAATGTGTTTTGAAAATTAATTTCACTGAACTTCATCTGATTTCATCTGAGCTTCATTACATCTGCAAAGACTGTGTCCAAATATGGTCACATTCACAGATGCTGGGGGTTAGGATTTCAACATATCATCACAGGAGACACAATTCTGCCCACAATACCCCCATCCTTGCCACAGTCTAGAGTGGGGGGCGTGGCTCTTCTCATGAACTAGCTTAGAATCCTGTCTGTGTCACACAGCATGTGTCACACTAAAGGTGAGTGTCCATTGACCTGCTGTCTTCCATCCACTCAGCTCCATGACAGCACAGAATGGTCTCATTCATTTCTGGAATTCCCAGCACCGCAGGTGCACACAGTAGGTAGACAATCCACTTGTGTTGTGGTTAACTAAACAAAGGATACCTGAATGCCTTTCTTGGGTTTTCCCTGACTTGAAGCATACATACCAAATAACCACTGTATACGTAGGACTATTCAAGGCTCCTGATCATACCCTGTGTAGGGGGCTGTGCTGGGCATTCTGGCTACCATGTGAATAAGAAGCCACCCCAGCCTTCAGGGCTGAGAAAACGCAGTAAGAGCTTTGAGAATCAATAGAAGAAATTCTTGCCTTAAGAATCAGGAGGTTTCGTGAGGGAGGTGAGACGAGTGTTTGCTTAAAGAAATGAAAGGCAGGGGGCAAGGAGAGAGAGGGAGGTGTACCAGGCATGAGGAACAATGTGATCAGAAAGAAGGGTGGCAGAGGGATGGCGAGCAAAGCCTTGGGAGACCACGGCTTGGCTCTTTTGTTTGGAGAGAAAGCTTCCTGTGGACTAGCTCTGGGAGGTGAGTTTGTGAAAGGGATTGACGCGACTACTGGTATAAAGATTCCTGGCCCGCTGATGAAGAGGTCCAGGTGTATTGTGCAGACAATGAGAAAACACAGCTTGGGCAAGCACTTGGGAGATCAGTGATAGTTATTGTGATAGGCCAGCAAGAGGAAATGGGATCTGACGGAGCGGTGTTGGGGATGGGGAAGAAAGGAGCACGGAGAGAGAGATTTGGAGGAAGAATTGGCAAGATGCAGCCACTGACTGACTCTGGCAGTGGGGCCGGGCAGGAGGGAGGGAAACTGTGCTCAGGGTCCTAAGGGGACAGGGATAGAGCTCATAGGAGGCCCTTTGGGAACGTGCTGGTCAGGGAGCTGCTGCTTTTCCTCCAGGGAACAGGGCTGTTTGGGTTGAGAAGTGCATACTCAAGAGCAGCTTCTTGTCCAATGAGAACTGAGTGCTTGCTTTCTGTGAGGTGCTCTGCTCCATGCATTCAGCCCATAGTCCCTCTCCTCTTCTCTCTCCACGGTGGCTCTGGGCTACACCGAGATCCCAGGCTGTCGGGGACAATGGTAGGTTATGTCACATCTCTTTCCGGGATAGTTTTCTGTGACATTCCTGGTGACTGAAGTGAGGAGGAGAGTAGGCAGGTTGGGAGCCCGGAGGAATGATTAGCATCAGCTTCACATGCCTGTCCCTTGGTTTTCTTCTCTAGAACAGAGAGAGAAGTGGCCTAGTGCTGTGAGAAGGCTGCTAGAACCACTGATCCCGGGGCTCCTGTCTTTTTTTTTTTTTTTTTTTGGTTTGTTTAATATATTTTTATTCATTTCAGAGAGGAAAGGAGAGAGTGAGATAGAAACATCAATGATGAGGGAGAATCACTGATCGGCTGCCTCCTGCACACCCCCTACTGGGGATGGAGCCCGCAACCCGGGCATGTGCCCTGACCAGGAATCGAACCATGACCTCCTGGTTCATAGGTCGACACTCAACCACTGAGCCATGCTGGCAGGGCTTGGGCTCCCATCTTAATGGGAGGAAAGAACACAAAGGTGGTTAGAGTGGCGTGGGCAGTTGTCAGGACAACATGAAATGCTGAAAGAGAGCAGTGACATGTCAATGGAAGGCTACCTAGGGATGCTCCAGGCACTCAGGTTTTCTATTCTAATTTTAATGCCCAGCATCTCCAGGTGGTCAGGCAACCCCTCACCCCCTAGCCTCCTGGGTCAGAATACAACCACCACTGGAATTTGTCTGGGCCTATCCCATTCTTCATACTGCTGGAGGCGAGCAGGCCTGCAATGGATGGGGTTAGGAGAGAATCAGAGCAGCAGCTCTGTCAGAGCAAAGGCCCCAGACGGTTACCCATGCGCCTGATGTGGAAATGGAGGGACAGTCTCGCTGCCCACTGCTCATGGACAGGCTCAGCCAGGTGCAAAACCGCTTGCTCTGTGCACAGCCCCATTCTGCCTTCTGAAGCAGCATCTGTTGCAAAAGCTCAGTGAATGGGATGAGGCCTCCTTGGAGGGAAGATGAAGTGCTTGATTTAATGACACGAGGACACCGAGCCTCCCAGGAGTGCCCTCTCTTCCCTGGAGGGACCCAGAAGTACCCAATTCACACCGACCTTTCCTGCACTCCACTTTCCCGCAGCCCGTTCAGGCCGCCTCTGGCCTGACGTCTCACTCTGGAGTACACGTGGCTTTCAAGCTTATATTGAAGGCTACTACCCACATAAGACTGAGAGCTCTCATGAGTGTGCCACTCACTGAATTCTCACAGAGGGAGCACCTCCACGTTGCCAAGGCCCAAAGCAAGACCTAGAACATTACCAGCCCCTGTGAGTCCCCCATGCTTGTTTTTAGTTACTACCCCTGCCAAGTGTAACCGCTATCCTGCCTGCTAATGGCACAGATTCGTCTGCTGGGGTTTGTACTTTATGACACTAGACTTTGAGGCTCCTCCACGTTGCTGTGAATGGTTGTGGATGGTTCCCCATCACTGGTGTCAAGGGCTCTACTGCAGGAATACCCCACAGTTTATCTATCGGCTCCCCATTGATGGCACCAGGCAGTTTCCAGGCCGTGGCTGTTGGGAATAGTACTGCTGTGAGTGTTCTTGCACATGACTTTGGGTGAACAAATGCATACGGTTCTGGGGGGATATACCTGGAAGTAGAATGGCTGTGTCATAGGGTAGCCAGATGCTTAGCTTTAGTAAATGCTGCCTGTTTCCCAAAGACAGTTGTGCCAGTGCTGTGAGACTTTAGTATTTCTTGTTTATTTCTTAAAAATTATTCTCTGGTTATTTATGGCTCTATCCAGAAAGAGGTATTCACAGTTTCAAATACATTAGTCCTTTATTCTCATGAAGATTAAACCAACCCCTAAATTCTAACAGGGGAGGACTTGGACTCCTAAATGTACACGGTACACACGTCATCTTGTTTCTTCACTAACTCTTGCTCAGACTTCATGTTTCTCTTTAACTATCACCTCCTCTATCCTGCACCTGGGCTGGGCGAGAGACCTCCTCCCCTCCTTTTTGCTTCCACACAGTCTGTTCTTCCTGCTCTCCCAGTCCCTCTCACTCGTTTGTAAGCACCCACCTCCTCCCTCCATCAGTCCATCAGATGGTGGCATTCTTGATGAGAGCTATTGTGTTTTAACTATCTCTGCCTTCAGTACTTAATATTATGTAGGGCACAAGTAGGCTTTCAGAAAATATTGAATGAATGAATGAATGAATGGATGGATGGATTTTCCTACTAATCGGTAAATTCATTGAAGGCAGGGGTCAAGACTTGTTTTATATTACCCCAGTGGACTAATTGAGCATACAGCAGGCATTTAATAGAAGCTTGCTATCAAAAGTTGGCATGAATTGCAAGTCAACACCTCTAGTTGCTTAAGGGAAGATTCTTTAAAAATATTATTGACTGATTTTAGAGAGAGAGGAAGGGATGGAGAGAGAGAGAGAGAGAGAGAGAGAGAAACATTGATTTGTTGTTCACCTTATTTATGTATTCATTGGTTGATTCTTGTATGTGCCCTGACTGGAGATCAAACCCTTGACCTTGGTGTGTCAGGATGGTGCTCTAACCAACTGAGCTACCCAGCCAGGGCAGGCAGGCTCTTCTTGAAAGCCACAAGAGCAGGGCTGGCTGGGCAGACAAGGCTCTCACTCTAGCTGGATTTTGGCAACATTTGGATCATACCTCCCACTGGCTTTTCCCCTGTCATGCGGGAGGCAGAGTGAGGTGGTTCAGACTAATTTCTCACCCCCACACAGAGCTGACTTTGTCCCACTTTCAGCCTGGCTCCAACTCTGATCTCCTAAGAACTGAAGTTCAGAAGCCAGGGTTGCAACGATGGCAATAAAGACCAACTCACCTCCTCCACCCCCAAACCCTTGGGAGCAGATTCACAGAGAGGGCCCTTGCTGTTGGCTAATTCTGGGTCTGGCCCTCTCCTGTACGTCACTCTTCTTTCTTCTTTTTTTAATATATTTTTATTGATTTCAACGAGGACGAGAGGGGGAGAGAGATAGAAACATCAATGATGAGAGAGAATCATTGATCAGCTGCCTCCTGCACGCCCCACACTGGGGATCGAGCCCACAACCCAGGCATGTGCCCTGACCGGGAATTGAACCCTGACCTCCTGGTTCATAGGTTGACGCTCGACCACGGAGCCATGCCGGTTGGGCTTCTGTCACTCTTACAGTGGAAAGCAGAGTGTGGATCCAAGGTGGTTCTTCCTGGGCTCCAGACAGCAGACAGGAAGCCATGAGGTCCTGGACAGACGGACCCCAAACGGCCACCACCCTTCCTCCTGTTGCTTAGCTCCCAGCACCGTGAGACACGGTGCGAAGCCTGGTGTCCGCCTTCTGCTGCCGGCGTGGAGGGGGACAGCACATTTTCAATGCTCTACTTAAACTGCCACCACGCTTCCCATCAAGAGGGCTGTAAACTCAGTGAAAAGAAAACGTGTAATGAAAGTTCAGTAGATATCTTCTCCCCGAGAAAGAAGGAATCATTCCTACCAAAAATGTGATGGAGAGTAATTATGAATTGATTCCCCTGAAGACTGAGAAATGGTCGTTTCTGCTCTTACCTCCAGCAAGAAGCAAAATGGTTTTTGTTAGAAAGAAACAAAATCACAATAAGAAGAAGAAATGCTAGAAACGCAATCTTTAATCTTTCCTTATGCCCAAGGGAATTTTATAGAAAGATGTGTGTGTTTTTAAATGCAACTTAACAAACATTTTAAACCATGGCACAGGAACAATGAGCAAGCCTTTGTCTTTTCACAGAGGCCCGGTTTTCGTTTTAGTTCTGACACGGAAATGCTGTGTATCCTTGCATCAGGCAACTCCCTTTCTGGGCCTCAGGTTCCACATTTGTAAAAAGTCCCCTTCGTCGTTGATGCGCTGAAAACTCGAAAGATGAAGTTTTCTTAGCTGTGTGATAAAACCTAATCCTGCATCATTTAACATAACGTTCTCAAGGTCCATCCGTGTTGATGCAAATGGCGCTACTTCATCCTTTCTTATGGCTGAGTAGTATCCCATTGTGTGTATGTACCAACATTAAGTGAAATAAGTCAGTCAGAAAAAGCTAAGAACCATATGATTTCACTCATATGTGGGATATAAAACTGAAACTCGTGAACACAAACAGCAATGTGGTGGTTGCCAGAGGGAAGGGGGTGGGGGGAGAAGGGGTCCTAATATATGGTGGCAGGCGAAGATTTGACTTGGGGTAGTGAGTACATGATGCAATACACAGATCTTGTAACATAGAAATCTACACCTGAAACCTATATGTTCGTGTTGACCAATGTCACCCCAAACAATTTAATTTAAATAATAATAATAATAATCTATTAAATGTAAAGGACCACACTTAGACCCAAGAAAACCATGGCACCCGCCTTTATGCCTACTGTGTGCTAGGTGCTGGGACACAGAAATACAAGCTCTGACCCGGCCTCTAAGGAGTGCAGGTAGAGCACAGATGTCAGGACCTTCATGAGACCCACTAACAAAACAGGTCCAAGAGTGCCGCGGGCACCAATAGAGGGCCATGAACGCCCGTGGGGCGGCAGCAGAAGGTTTTCCCGGGAAACCTGGAGCGGTCATGCGGGACACATCGCCAAGAAGAGAAAGGAGGAAGAAGATGGGTGTTGGGAGGTCAGAGGACAGACACATCATGACACAGTTCCACATGCAAAAACGAATTACTTCTGGAATCTAGCCAACTCTAACCCCAGAATGAGTCCACACAGTGATGTGTTTGTAGCCACAAAACTCTCACACGGGGCGACTGTCCATCTCAGGTCTGGCCTGGCCTGGCCCAGGCCCCGCGCTGTCTCCTGCCGGCTCCCTGACTTTGGGCAAGTCCATTACCTTCCCTGGGTCTCAGCTCCTCCTCTGTGAAGTGGGGGTACAGAGGGGGGCGGCACAATCAGGAAAGGCCCTTACTACTCGGGGCATCTCGAGGCTTATAATGATTAGGACACACCAAGAGCTGTCCCCATAAGAATGAGACCTTTGAAAGCTTGAGTGACTCGCTGCTGTAAACCCACTAACCAAAATAATGAATGTCTCCACCAACTCACATTTACAAAAACACAGCCACAGAGCTCCCCCTTGGAAGAAAGCAGACTCACGATTTATGAGGGGATTTTACGGAGAACCTGTTTAAGGGGGGAGTATCTGGAAGATGTTCCACTTCTGGTTTTATCACAATGCTTTCACAGACACAGGGCTGGGAGGTGTGTGACGACTCTTGGAAGCCACCCTGTGCCCACTCAGGCCTGCCTTTGATATATATACATACACTTTATTGCTTTCAGAGAGGAAAGAAGAGGGAGAAAGAGTTAGAAACATCAATGATGACAGAGAATCATTGATTGGCTGCCTCCTGCAAGCCCCACACTGGGGATCAAGCCCGCAACCTGGACATGCACCCTAACTGGGAATTGAATTGTGACCTCCTGGATCATAGGTTGACACTCAACCACTGAGCCGCGCCAGCTGGGCCTCGGGCCTGCTTCTTACAGCTCCGTGAACTGCTGGGGAAGGCCCGGGGTCGGCCACATTCCAGGTTATAAAGGAATTATCTTACTTGGGTTCCTAGTTTGGTTGGTTGTTTTCAACTCCTGCCCCTTGAAGTTTTTCCAAAATCTTAGCATTTCCATAGACAGAGAAAGGGGACGGTCAGAGTCCACATTAACACAGGGGACCCCTGGACTGGTCCCTGACCACATCTGCATGTCCTGTGGTGTGACCGTGATCAGCTGGTCCCTGGCAGCCAAACAGATAATCCCGGGCAGCTGTTCGTCCCCCACCCCCAAGTGCAGTGGTCGGCAAACTGTGGCTCGCGAGCCACATGTGGCTCTTTGGCCCCTTGAGTTTTTAGCAAGGCCAGCTTAGGAGTACCCTAATTAAGTTAATAACAATGTACCTACCTATATAGTTTAAGTTTAAAAAATTTGGCTCTCAAAAGAAATTTCAATCGTTGTACTGTTGATATTTGGCTCTGTTGACTAATGAGTTTGCCGACCACTGCCCAAGTGGGACACCGGGGGCCCTTGAAGGAAGAAAAGCCATTTTGTGGGTGCTGAGCATGTCCAAACCACCTGACCAGATGCGCAGAATTGTAGTTCTTAAGGGTGAGCCCTTTCAATCCTTCCCACAGTCTTTCTCCAAATTTCCGGTTGCCCAAATGTGTTCCTGGTCACCATCCACTTTCCTTCCCTGACGATCAGCGCCGCCACCCCCTGCATCCCCTAAAGTGAACATCTTTTTCTCTTTTAAACTTCAAGACAAAAAGGGCCTTATTATGTCTCCTTCCTGCTCAGCCCAGTATCTCACTACCCTCGGAGGGAGAGGAAGCTACCCTGTCGATCTCCGGTGCCTCTACACCTGGCCCCCAAGCAGTCTGGGGGCGGGGGGGGGGGGGGCGCTTACCTTCCTAGTGATGATCAAAGGGACCCTCATTAGAGCTGAGACAGAAAATGAAAGCAGTCCTATCCTAGCAAGGCACCCTGCTCTATTTATTGACTCCATTAATTAAAGTAATGAGAGAGAACCAGGTGCTCCATGGGCAGAAGCCAGGGAAGCTGCTCCCCTGGAAAACGGCTTGAATTTGCGATGGTGATGTGAGGCAGGCAGCAGGGAGGGGAGCCCGCCTCCCCTCATCAGTTCTCAGGAGTGGAGTGAAGAAAGCCTAGTGCAAGGTAGGACCTTATTTGGGTACCAAGTCCTCCTCGCAGCTCTGCAGCAGGCGAAACCCGTCCTGGGCTAAGGCAGAATCAGTGGTAATGGGCATCCCGGAACCCGCACCCACATGGGGCAGGGACTGGGGATCTCTCCCTGAGACTGGGCATTGTTAAGAAAGGGAAGAGAAGGCAGGAAGGTCCAGAGCACAGAGAGCATGTCTGGAAATGGGAAGGAAAGGGAGGGGCGTGCCCTCAAAGGGAAAGAGAAGGCAGCAGCGGGAGGCTGATTTCCAAACTCACCTGCCCCCTAATGCAGCAGAGGGCCATCCTGACCCCAGCTCTTCCTGGGCTGCCAGCTGCGGCCCAAACAAGTTTTCTCTGTGATGAATGCGAGACCCTGGACAAATTCGTGCCTTTGCAAATGCTGGAGGTTTTAACCCTGGAAGCATCTCCATCTCTTCTTGCCCCACCTACAAGCGCTCTCTCTCTCCCCCCCCTTCCCGCCCCCTCTCTCTCTCTCTCACACACACACACACACATTCATCTTTATACATCAAAATCACTTTCATAAAAATCACCTGGCCAAAATGCCACCTCCTCCATGAAGCCCTTCGGAATCTCCCTAGCCAGCAGTCTTCTTCTCTGGCTCCAAGAGCTGGTGGCACCTTCTTTGACTTTTACGAATGAGGCAGGCAGCAGGGAGGGACTCATGTTTTACAGCTGTTGTGCATGTGTTTCATTCCCCCATCAGCTTGTCAACCCTTTGCCAGTAAGAGCCATGTCTTATTTATCTCGGATTCCTCACAGTATCCACAGCAGTCCCTGGCCCAAAGCGGGGGGGTGGGGGGTCCTCCATAAATATCAGTTGCATTGATGATTCTCCTAAATCGAAAGTCATTGGGTGGAAAGGAACTGTAGAGGGGGTGAAGGGATTTTGACTGGGTGCCCCCTCTATGCAGGCAGGCCTTGGAAAACTCTGCAAACACCAAACAAACAAACAAAAAAACCCCACAGGTCTGCCCTCGTGGAGCTCAGAGATATATATTGGAAAATTGACAAATGCATTGTGCTCAATGAAGAGTGACGGAAGGACTGCTCGCCCAACCTGGGGCAGGTTCTGCCCAGAGGAGCATTTTAGAGGAGTGACCTTGAAGGTCTACCCTCAGAGCCTGGAGGACTCCTTCGCTGCGGCAGGAGGAACGAGTCAAGCAACCCTGGTCCTCCATCCGGGCGTGGGGACCACAGCATTCCAAGGGCACCAGGCCCCGCACTGGAAGGAGGACAAAGGCAGAAGAAACTCCAGACAGCATTCAAACTTCTCGGGGCTTGATTAATTGCTTTAATTAGCCAGCCTGCCAGCCTGTAACCATTAAAGGAAGTGGCATGGATGATAATAACACAAGAATGGGACCCAAGATTAGGCCTAAACAACAGCAGCATTGTTCTCCCTGCAGCGGGCCCAGCTCTCTGACGCTGGTCCCGGAGCCAGAGGAGAGCAATGCGCAGGGCGCGATCCACCGCAGACCAGCGCTGACAAGCACCCAGCTCGCTCCTTGTCAGCACCAGCTCCCAGGGTGAAGGAAGTGCCTGCAACACGAATGCGGGCCTGCAAACTCTCCAACGTGGGTTTTATTCCTGCCCCGGTGTCGCCCAGTATTTTAATTAACCTGGGCTTATTGTTCTAATTACTGGAGTTTTTATGCCATGCATTGCTGCTCGGGAGGGGTGATGATCGGTAAACACAATTACCCTGTCTATTTCCAGCCAAGCTTTGCCCTTAAATTTTTATTTAAAAAGTAATAATAATTAGGAACATAAATCTTTAATTCCTAGTTCACTGGGGCTAATAGACTAAGTAGGGTGGAAGAAAAGCTTTCTTAGAATATCAAGCTTTGGTCTTAATGGTCTTCCCACCGTGGGTGTTGAAAGGGGCTTTCTGCATTTTGAGATATATCAGGTGCACAAGCCAGGCATGCAAAGGCTGCGTGATATATTACCGAATGAGGGAACACCTAACAGACTGAAGGCAGCAATAGCATTTTTAAAGGAATAATACAAAACCGCTGTGTGAATGTTTATGGGTGTTTGAGTATTTGTGCTTAAAATGCATAAAAAAGGACATGTACTAACCTGTTAACAGTTTGTCGTTACATCGGAGCGTGGGACTGGAGGCATCAAGAAGGAACGGGATGCTTTGCATTCACTCAACATGCTTCAGTGGTGAAATTTGAATTTTACAATTAAAACCTTCTTAATGAAAATCTGAAAATCACCACTCCTTGAATAAGCCACGGGCACTGCCGGCAGCCCCACCATGGGCAGGTGGCAGGCGTGAAAGATGCCAAACCGAAGGAGAAAATGCTCTTGCTTTCAAAGATTCGACATCCAGCAGGGAAAGGTACCACATGAACCAGTGCGGTGGTCAGAATCACAGAGGTGCAATCGGGCTGCGTACAAGGTACAGGGAGGCACCAGCTAGCAGTAGACACTGGCCCCAAGTTAGGCACTAGCGGGGATGCTGGCGTGCCTAGAAGAAAGGCACCATCCCCCGCCTCAAAGAGCCCACTGTCTGGCAAAAGAATGAAAGAGAATGTTGCAAGAGAATGTAAAGGAGTCGGCGGGGGCATCCAGGGACGGAGACACTAACTGGGCAGCAATCGATGGCCTGACCGAAAAGGCGCTATTTGAACGATCTTGGAGAATGGATGAGCTTGTGTGCCATGCTGGCCAGGAGAGGGGTGAAGGGGGCGGGGGCGGAAGGATGCTTCAGGCACGGGGAGAAGCTTGTACAAAGGCATAGAACTCCGGGACAGGTCAATAGTTTAAGAGGCCTGGGATTTAGAGGACTGATTGGAGAGCGGTATCTGAAGACACAGAGGCCCCAGGGTGAAGGGTTCTGAACGCCCAGCAGAGGCATCTGCACTGTGTTTTGCAGACAGCTGAGACACTCTGGAGAGGGTGAAGCAGGGAGAGACATATTGAGGTCTGTATTTTAGAACCATCTCTGTGGTGCCAAGTGGAGGATTAAGAATTATAACACAGTAAGGCTTGGAAATGAATTAGCTCATCAGCTTAGACACCCCCAGACACACACACACACACACACACACACACACACACACACACCAAGTCACATTCTGGGAAAGGGAAGAGGAAGGAAACTGATCTAGTTTATGAGGCACCTACTCTGTGCCAGACTCCAAGCTGGGTGTCATACACCTGTCTGCCCATTCAGTGCTCACTAGGATACCATGGGAGGGGGAGGGGGGTGTAACGAGCTCCATATTGCAAAAGGGGAAAATTCGGCTGGGGGTGGGGTGGGGTGGGATGGGTAAGTGGATTCACAAGGTCACACGAATACAAAGTGATTGAACCAGGATTTGAACCCAAGACTATTAGATGTCAAAGCCATGGTTTGTTACCTACCTTGGCTTCCCCAGGCAGGTGTCAAATGGAAGACACTGCAGGAGGGTCCCGGTGAGACCCTAAGGCGTTCCTCACTTAGCTCTGTGCATGATGTTTGAGGTGCAAAGTTATAAATGCCTTAGGGATTTGTGAGTTCCTTTGGAAATGAAATACCCGGGTAAGGTTTCCTCCCTTAAACAGTGGGATCATGCGCTATCTCAGATGATGAGAATCATTGAATCCATTCCTTTCTTTCAGCTTGCTACCAGAAAGCTCCCAAATCAGTGTTTAAACTCAATAACCATGTCAGCCAAAGTAATTACAATATATGCTCTCCCAACCTTTTATGTTTTTATAGAATTTCCTATTTTATTGCATTCATATACTTTAAGATACCGCCAAGCATTTTGATATGAAACTGAAGAATGTATAGAAATAACTACAAGATGTATTTTCTACTTACCTGGTTGTTTCCATCTTTACTCTGAGCAAATCTCAAAATAATCACTATAGTGTGCAGGCCTGTGGTTCCTCCCTCCCTGGGTTCTATTCCCAGTATGCTCTTGGAGAGCAACATTGTTCTTCTTATTATTATTTTAGAGAGAGAAAGGGAGAGGGAGAGATAGAAAGATTGATGAGAGAGAAACATCAATTGGCTGCCTCCTGCACACACCCTACTGGGGATCGAGCCTGAAATTGGGACATATGCCCTGTCCAGGAATCAAACCATGACCCTGGTTCATGGGTCTACCCTGACCATGATTCTCTGCACATTCTTGGTGTGAACTTCATGTATCTGATTCATCTTTAGTACTCACTAGGTATCAGACACGGTGTTGTTACATATCGTGTCACATTTAATCACTCTAACATGCAAGGTAGTTACTGTTACCCCCATTATACAGATGAGAAAACTGAGGTGTAGAGTCCTTAAATGACTTGCCCAGGGTTACACAGATAGTAAGGGATGGAAGTGAGATTGAATTGAGGTCTTTGATACGGAAGCCTGTTTGCTTTTTCCTCTGCTGAAGGAGACCCAATTTCCTTAATCCCTTTGTGAGTTGGCAAGATTGTATGTCTCATGTGACCTCCCCATCTCTCTACCCTCTCAGCTCCCCCAATTAATAAAAAGGAAAAGAAGAGAGAAGGATCTGGCCCAAGCTGTATTGACAGGACTAAATATCCGGATTGGCTATTTTCCTGACAGAAAGTAAGTGCTTTCAAATCATAAAAATAGAACCTTTCTCTTCCATTATCTTTGTCCTTAAGAACACAGAATGGAGAATGTGTCAGACCCCCTGACTTGTCTATCTTTGTTAAAAAAAAAATTTAAGTCTTTTCCACCAAGCTCTTCTGCTTTCTGTGAGGCTGGTAATGAAACTCAAGGTGCAAATTCTAACATCAAATCCATGTTACATAATGGACCTCTTCCTCCCCAGCCGTCTGCAGAAGGGCAGATTTCAGCAAGACCATTGCAGAACTGAAGTACGAGAAATTCTTCCGTATACTGATGGGCCTCTTACTGTCCACTGCAGTGCGGGTAGGGATGGGGAGTGGAGGCAGAACTGTGGGTTCTCGTCTGGAATCCCCATCTCAAAAAGTTCAAGATTCTGGAAGTATACTGCTCAAGCAAGAAGGAACTGTGTCCTTGGGCAAGCCCAGCAGACTTGTCTAATACCATTCAGAGGCCCCTCTCCTGGTCTGGGCTGGAAGGAAAGAGAATGGAAGAAGAAGGAAATCATCCCTATTGTACCCAAGACAGTGCTGAGGGTTTACTCTGCTGGCCCTCTTAGTCATCTCCGCAGCCTTTCCACAAGGCATCAGAGAGGAAGCTGGGGGTCTGAGTAGTAACATGGCCCACGTCCTCCCCAATAGCCAAGCCTGGAGCCCCAAAGCCCAGCCAGCATCTCCCGTTGCTTTTCCTTCGCATGACACTGCCTCCCACAGGTAACCACAAATGAAGCAAAACCCTGAATAGCCCACCAGGAAGGAAGAGCATGTCCTCTGTGGGAGAACTCCCTGCAGGGAGGGGTCACCGGTAACTGCTGTCCCTGCCTTCTGCTTGCTCTCCTCGCACCAGTGATGCCTGCGCAGAGACTCCTGGTCACCGTGCTGTGTGGCTCTCAGATTGGCCTCTCCCTCCTAGCTACTATGGAGACAAGTCTGTCTCTCCCAAACTGAGCCCAGAAACAATTGTATTCCTTCAAAGAGCATATGAAATGTGCAAGTACAAGAGAGAAAACAGGAGAGCAGAGATTCCTCTAAGAGCATCCCAGAGAAGGGATTTCTTAACAGATGTCAGTCATGTAGGAGCCCCCATCCAGGTATCCAAATGCCACAATAACTAGAAAGGAGATGTTTTTAAATCTCTGGACTTTGTGAAGCAAACACAGGGATTTGTTGAAAATGATGAAGTTTACACTCCTGTGATCAAAAAGATACACATTTACTAGCTATCATTATAGACAGTAAGCCATACGGTGGATTATGATACCAGATGATAAGGGATAAAAGTCTTAAGAATAAGAGTAAGCTGTGACCCCTGTGGTGAGGAAAACAGTTGAGTCCTGTCTGATTCCTCCACAGGTGTGCAGGGCTGCTCTTAGGACACGTGGTCTCACCTGACGTTTACGTTTTGTCTTATATCCTTGCCTACCAATAATGGAAAATCCCGAGATTCTGGCCTGTTATCTTTCACTGGTTTTTTTTCACAGTGATTGTTCTAGATATATTTATTACTCCCCAAAAGACTAAGTATGTGCAATCCTTGCTGTCGCTGCTCTCCTTAGTCATGGGGTGACTAGATGGTTCTGCTGCACTTGATGTTGCTGATCTAAGTGTTGTCACCTGGGTCTTTCCCGATGCCCGCCATGTTGTTCCATGGGTCGGTTCCATGATATTGTCTCTGCTGTGCATTGAGAGGGCACAATGCACTACATTTGGCAGAAAAGTCACTTCCGACCTTGGAGCCCGTGATGAAATGCAGTTCCCCCAGTAGGTAGAAACCTGGACACCATGACACTTCCTATGTGACACCATTAAAAGTCCCACTGACAGCACACCTTAGAATATTGCCATCTAAGAACGGCTGCCATTTAGCCCTGGCCGGGTAGCTCAGTTGGTTAGAGCACCAAGGTTTCGGGTTTGATTCCCTGGTCAAGACACATACAAGAATCAACCAATGAAAGCATAGATACGTGGAACAGCACATCAATGTTTCTCTCTCTCTTCCTCTCTCCCTCTGCCTCTCCAAAATCAATAAAACATTTTTTCAAAAAGAACTACTGTTCAAAGTGACTACACATCAGGCCTTGTTGATCATCAGGTTTGCTGTCATTTGATTCAGTTTTCAGGGGGGAAAAAATCTACAGTGTCCTTGCTATTCGCTCCACAGGAAAGATAAGGAAATAGGTACATGGCAGAGTTGATATTCAAACCTAGGTCCTTACGCATCATCCTTACTGCCCCCACCCCTGTGCTTGACAGCAATTCTACAGACCACTGCGGGGTTTGGACGTTATTCTGAAGACCAAGGGGATCCCTAAGAAGTCTAGAGAAGACTAGTGAGGCGTTCTGAGTTGGCAGCAGCATGGGGAATGGATGACAGGGGGGTGGGAGTGGAGACCAGATGGAGACTGTAGCAGGATTCCAGATGACAGGAGTCTTGAGAACATGACTGAGAGTGGATACAGTGTGAGAAAGTTAAATAGGTTTGAGAAACTTAGAGTTTGGATCAACAAGACTTGGGGATGGACAGAGGAAGAAATCAAGTATGCCATCTGGGTTTCTGACCTGGGCAGTTGGATGGATGGTGGTGCCATTCACGGAGGTGAGAAACTTAAGAGGAAGACGTTTAGAAGGAAAGGATGAGGAGCTGAAGGTTGGTCATGCTGCATTTCAAGTGTCTGAAGAACATTAATGAGTTGCATATACAGGCCTAGCATTCAGAAGCAACATTTGGCAGAAGTTGCAGGCTAAGAAGTCATGGGCTCCTCCATCAGTTGAAACCAGGAAAGTAAATAATTCTCCAAGAAAAAACACATAGAATAAGAAGTGGGATGGAGAGGGAAGCCTGGAGACGTAGCTGATGGCAGGGACGCGTCTCCTCTCTGTGTTCAGATGAAAGCCTCAAGCTCTCCTCCCAGTCTCTGGGTTACCTACCACCCTGCTACTGTCTGCACCTCAGGGTTCTACTCGAGCTGAGCTCCTCAAGCATGTCTGAAAAGGAATTCTCTCTCCGTCTCTCAAACTCCTAAATTATTTGCTCCTAGCAGAGACATATGAAACAGTAGTTTTCCGCTGATGAGATAAATCATTGTTCAGAAGAGACTGGGTTGCCTTGCATTCTCCTACCACCTTCTCCCTGCATTCTCCCTGCAAACACACACACACACACACACACACACACACACACACACACACACACACAAACACACACACACACAGCAGCCATATATGAATCGGGAAGTGTATTATCTAGTAGAAAAAGCACAGTCTTTAGAGTCAAACAGACCTAGACTCAAATCCCAAGTTTCATGTGGAAATGTGAGCAAGTTGTTTCAAATTTCCAAGTGTCAGTTCTCATAGCTATGAGGTGGGTAATCCTCCCTGGAGACCTAGAAGCCTGGTTGCAAAGGTCCGGTGAGATGCGAAGTAGTGAGGGCAACACCTTGCACACAGCTGCCTGCCTCCCTCCTCTTGCTCTCCCCAGTCGAGGATGGAGCCAGAGCCATGCAGAGTCTGACTTCATACCAGTCCTCCCCAGGTCTTTTGAACGTAGAGAGGGCTCTGGTAGGTCTGTGTTTACTTGTCCGCCTCTCTAGCTGGAGGCTGGGAAATGAGGCTCCATGGTTCCCAAGAAAGCTCACCTGTGGATCACATAAATAATTCTAAGGGAAAAGTGCAACTTTTCCTGTTTATATAAAGGAATAAGAAAAGTTTTCCTTGCAGCCCCCAAGCGATCCTGTGTACAGCAAACATCATTGAAGTCCGCAGGTGCAGATTCCAAGGGAAGACTCTGTCTCTTGGACCCTATTTGAGTAGTTTTCTCCTTCTAGAAAAACATAAAAAAGAAGAACAGCAGAGGATACAAGGTAAGGATCAAACCCACGCACAGCCAGTGTCCAGCTTCTTCAAATGCATTTTTACACAGGTTCTGCGCCCGAGGATGAAAGTCCTAGCTGTTCCCTTAGATCAGCACCGCAGTCCCTAACCTCTGTCCTTTTTGATACGCATTAGTCCCTTCAGTTAAGAAGGCAGGATGCTCTGAAGACACGCCTGGGGCTTCGGTGGTCTCAGGTTAATGACCAGCTCAGGGGTATACAAGTCTTGGAGAAATACAAATCCTAGAGGTCATCTAGTCCAACTACGTCACCTTCAAGATGAAAGACCTACTCCCTGAGGGAGGAAGTGACTTTCCTAAAGTCAGGGGGTAAGTCAGTGGCAGATCTGGGACACGAACCCAGAGTTCATGACTCCCACGTACCACCTGCCTTTGCTGAATATAAATACCATTTTTTTACCCTCACAGATCGGGCATGTGGAAAGACATCAAAGGCCTTGAGGGATGTCATAGGGATCAAAACACCCAGGCTTCCACGGACAGGCATCAAACAGCAGCATTACCATGACATTGAGTCTGAATATCAGAGGGATATAATATTCTCTCATAGCATATGATTCTATGCCTCAATTTTAAAACCACTTTTGACTGATAAAGGCAGCATCTCACTTGGCTCCATGGAGTGGAGAAAGAGGGTGGGATTCTGGGTACAAATATCCTCCAAAGTTGGGGATTCTTCACTAAGTTTTTATTGGATGTCTAAATAAATAGACATAAATATGTCGAGCATGTGCTCAATTTTGAGATTACTGTCAAGAATGAAATGGTCTCTAAGGTCTCACGGTCTGGTGGGAAAATAGATATAGGAGCCCATTGTGGCATTCGATTTTGTGAAACGATTTTGTGTCACGGAAGAAGTTGATATAGTGGGTGTGAGAAAAGGGGGTGCTCCAGTTTGAGTGGTCATGGTGCCATCCTTTGGGATGAGGACTGCAGTGGGGGGCAGAGGATGTGCTGAGGGGAGCAGAGGAGGGAGGCTGGTAGTGGTGATGGTGCAAGTGGTAGAGGAAGAGGAGGAGGGAGATGGTGAATGCAGTTTGGGGCACACTAAGTTCGAGCAGCCTGGGAGGCACAGAAGTTCCAGGGATTCTGTTGGGGGAACCAGCTCGGGCACACTGCTATGGGCTCCCCTCTCTGCCGGCACTTCAGTTCATAGCGGCTCTGTTCTGCCATGTGCATCACGCCTTTCAGAGATGGATCGAAATATCCAATCCACTGATGTCTCCACTTTGTCTTTGAAAGTAGTCTCCCTTTTTCTTACTTGATTATTATTTAAACAGAGTGGATGGAGGTAAAAGATGTATGTCTGCAGACAATTCACCAGGAGTTTTCAAAAGTCATTATCTGAGCAGTCAGCAGAGGAGGGGGAGGAGGAAGAGGAGGGAAGAAGAAAAGAAGGAGGCAGGGCAGAGCAGGGAACTGAGAAAAAATGTGAGATGTAGCAGGAGAATCAGGAGACGGTGCAATGGAAGAGACAGATTCAATCCAGTGGTCAGTAGCCACTTCCATACCCTCATTTGCAATATGGTAAGAATGTATCCACCCCAAATCAGTGGAATCCTTTCAACATATAGAGTTGGGACTACCTATATTCTATATACCTATAGAATATAGAGTTGGTGGCTACCTAAATAGCAAAATCATCTATGGTCCAGTCAGCTCAGACCCTGTCGATTTGCCAAAGGATGGATGGTTATCACTGAATGGGTTTACCAGTTCACTGAAGCTACCTAGACAATCTTTTTTTTTTTTAGAAAAAAAAGACTCTTGCCCAGCCACAGTGGTTCAGTGACTGAGCATCGACCTATGAACCAGGAGATTATGGTTTGATTCCTGGTCAGAGCACATGCCCATGTTGTGGGCTCAATCCCCCAGTAAGGGGCATGCAGGAGGCAGCCAATCAATGATTATCTCTCATTATTGATGTTTCTGTCTCTTTTTCCCTCTCCCTTTCTCGCTGAAATCAACATAAATATTTTTAAAAGACTCTTACCTAAATTATGTAGATGATTCATAATGGGTTTTTATATGTGGGTGGTACTGACTTTTACCAGAAATAAACCAGCTGAACCAAGTATTTTGGCATCCTATAGGTTAAATCTATCAGTGGAATAAAATTGCTCCTCTTGGTTCTTCTATCCTCCTCTCTTCCTTCCTGTTTCCATTCATGAATCATTTATTCATTCGTTCATACCTACAGGATGCCAGCTACTGGGCAAGGCTCTATAACTAGCGTTTGGTTTATGACCATGAGGCTGGCTGGGCTGGTGATAGCAATCCTAGGAGAGGTGTTTACTGGTAAGTAAGGCAACCCTATGGGGTCTTGGAAATCATAAAGGGAGGAAATATCGAAGTCAAATCCAAATGACTTGGTGGATGTGAGAAAAGATGTGGAAGAACCAGGATCATAGCATAGGAAATCCTGTGAGTAGCATGGAACACACCCACTGTCTGGAACCTGGGCCTTGAACTTGGGAAAGACTTGCTTCCCTGGAGGAAGGAGGAGAGGAGAGGAGGCAGCGGAACCATGCATGGCTGTTATAATTTGAGTACATTTCTTTCATCTCATTGAAAGAAAACAAATTTAGAGATCTCTTCAATAATTAAGCTGAAAGCCACTGAGTCATTCCTTCCCTAATGAGCTTGGTTCTCTATCCCGGGCAAGAAATCCCTCTTATTCAAGTCCAAGTTTGTTTGCATAAATGAGATTCCCTGGTTTTGTTGGCCTTTAAGATTTTAAGGGAGGTTCCCATCAGTCTTGTTACCTGTCTGACTTCCACTTCATCACCTTGACACCTGATTAACTGTTATACTTCTTCCTTAAGAAGTCTCACGTTGACTCTTCCTTCCCTGTGTCTCTCACGTGAATCCCTTCATGCTTTCTTTCCATAGAAACATTTCTTCCAATTCCCACCATCACCATCATACTCAGGCTCACCAGTGTAAGCAGAGAAGGTTGCGATTGGCTCCCTGTCTCATCTTCTTTCCACCTCTAATAAATCCTAATACCTGTTGAGAAAGTACTTTTCCAAAAGGTTCTTATTCCTTATATTTCCCCACTCCGATTTCCTGCAAATGAAATTTAAAAATAATATAAAATCACCTTTATTATCTAAGTAATAAAATGCACACACAGACAGAGGGACATTCAGACACACACCAAGCCACCTTTGTGCCTTACCTATGTTCACTCACCTGTATAGAGAATTTTCACTTCTCCAACTCTGTTCACAGACCCGAGCTACCAGATATATATGAATGGAACCTTTAAGTAGATTTCATTTTCCCAATATTTTCGGGTATTGCCTTCTCCTCCTCTCTCTGTCATAGAAACCTTGTGGTAAAATGGAAGGAAGGAGTGCTTACTCTGGCTGTGTGACCTGGGACAAGGCACTGATTCCCTCTGGGCCAGTTTCCTGATCTATAAATTGGACCAAGGAGAGTGGGCCAGCTGATTGCTAACGCGCTTCTGGCTCTCCAGTGAAGTGCGATCCACCCTAGAGCCTCCCTCACCTGCCCTTCCCAAGGTGACTGTCCTGGGTAAGAGCCTTCACACCCTGGTCTGGAGAAGGAGAGTAACTGGACTCAGTGTACAAAACATCTGGAAGCGCATCTATGTTAGAGGCATAAGAACTGAAGCCGACAGATCCACAAATGGCTCTTCTGTCCGGGCATCTATTTTGGAAGGTAATGATGCCAATTAGAATGCCCGCCTTGCTTACCTCCATACAGCAAAGGTGCTGGTTTTTTACGTGGGCACCAGATGTCCCTAGAGCTTGCATGCCACACCAGGGAACATGAGTGGGAGCAGGTTTGTGTGCTGACAACTCAACCCGAGCATCCGCCTTGAGAAAAAAAGTCTCAATGAAAGGACGATTCCTAGATTTATAAGATGTGTGTGAGATGTTTATACCTTCAGTGTCTTTCACATGAATCATCACATTTGACCTTCACAAGAGCCAAACGAGGAAAGCGAGCAATCAACACATGTGGCTGAGGTCTACTGTGCACCGGGCTCTGCTGAGGGGGTGCACGGTACACCAGTGGACAAACCCCAGATGCATTTCTTAATTTTTTAAATATATTTTTATTGATTTCAGAGAGGAAGGGAGAGGGAGGGAGAGAGAGAAACATCAATGATGAGGGAGAATCATTGATCGGCTGCCTCCTGCATGCCCCCTACTGGGGATCAAGCCCACAACCTGGGCATGTGCCCTGACTACAAATTGAACCATGACCTCCTGGTTCATAGGTCGATGCTCAACCACTGAGCCATGCCGGCCAAGCCCCCAGATTCCTTTCTTCATGGAGCAGACATCCTAGCAGAGGAGAATCTGTTCACTCCGATGAACAGGAAAGTCTTTAAAAGAGTTAACAACCACTGCACCATAATGGGATACGTGCAGAAGCTTGATGGTTAATGATAGCAACTACCATTTATTATTCAACACTTATTTACCGAGTGTTTTCTATATGCCAAGCTCTGTGCTAAATGCTTTACATATGTTATTTTATTTAATCTTCACGCTCACCCTGCAAGGCAGATATTATTATCTCCATTTTTCAAATGAGAGAATTGAGACTCAGAGAGTGTGAGGAACTTGCCCAGTTTCCCCTCGCTGGCTTGCATTGTAGCAGAAGGCAGACAGTGCTTAATCCTGTTTGCAGAACAGGGGAGAGCTCCGGAGAGGGCAGTGTTGGACGGGGTCTCAAAAGTGAGCGTGCAAGTTCACCAAGCACAGGAAAAGGGAGGATGCCTTTTGGACCACCATTCCCAAGTCATAACGTTGCAAAAGATGTGATGTAGAAGCGGAAAAGCAAGGGCTTAGATAGCTGGGCAAAAGGTTTTGAGGGTAGGAGGCAGCATGAGAGGCTGCTGGGGCGGAGGGAGCCAGGGTGAAGAAGGGCTTTATAAGCTAGGCTTTTCCAAAACCTCCTGGGATTTTTCTCAAGAACAAAGTAGATATCTATACAGCACACTGGGGCAAACGGACATGGCTGTGGTCCTGAGCAGCTCCTGGGGCTCCTGCTGCCCCAAGCCTGCCCTGTTGCCCCCAGAGCTGCGAGCATCGGTACTGAACTCCCTGTCACGCATTGTGGGACCCAGCACACAGGCTGTGAGCTCTGCAGTCAGCGCTGGGAGCCGTTGCAGGATTTTAAGCGGAGGAAGGACACAGTCAGAAGGGCAGAGTAGGGAAAGGATTGGAGAGGGAGGCAGTTAAAGGCCGGGCCCAGTTCAGAGCTGTCCATACCAGGGGAAGCTGTCAGCTGTGGACCAGGAGGCCCCAGCCAAGGTGGCAGTGACCGTGGGTCACAGACAAGGGGCTTGGGAATGATTTAGGAGGCAGATTCCACAGCCTTTGGTGAGGGATGGAACGTGGTGGGGTGAGGGCTTAGTTGAGAATACTTCCAAGATTTCTAGAGACAGAATTTATAACTGAAATGTCTCTTCTCCTGGGTAAAATTCCAGCCCCAAATTTAAAAGGATCTGCTGTCAATACTTCACAGAGCAGCACAGACATTGCACATTTCTCTGTATCAGCCAATGAGTGAATGTACCAAAGGGAAACACACACACACACACACACACACACACACACACACACACACACATGCATGTGCACACATGCATACAGCTGCACACATGCACACACACAGGAAAAAAGCTCCAGGGGAAGTTTGCCTTCAGGACCCTAATGCTGAGCTCCTGGGACACCCCTCTATCGGTCAGAAGCCAGCTGTCTCCTACTGCACAAGACCTCCCAGTCCTACAGAACAAAACCCCAAAATGCTTCTGATGGAGACACGAACCTTAGAACTGTTTTCTCAAATAAAATTCCATTTTCCTTTATTGTTTCTTCCTGCAGGAGAAAAACTGTGATAAAAATTGGTCTGTCATCGTTTTTAGTTGAAGCAACAGAAAAGTGATCGAAACATTAAATACCACAAAACTCCCTTTTATGGAACGACTAACTACCCACAGCACAAACCCCACTGGCAGCAAGGTAACCAATGGGGAATGTGAAGTCCTGTCCCAAGTCACTGTTTGGCCATCAAACAAAATGACAACTTTGGTTCAAGCTGGTGGCTGGAACAATGGCTCGAAGAGGGAGTCAAACCTTCCTTATTCAGGCTCTCTCTCCCAAAGAAACAAGTCATTTTCCTGAATAGCCAGTGTTTCCAGGATTTATGGGTTCCTTTAAGCACCAAGTTCTTTTTTTTAATGGAACCATTTGGCTAAAACACCTTCTGAAATATATCCCATCCTTTCCTATATTCTTATGCAAATGATACAGAACAAAATGTAATCGTGGTGACTCAAGGCCATCATTGGAAGTTCCAACTATAATTTTGAGCTAAAAGACTTCAGGACTTTTTTTTTTTTTTTAATGTGTGGAGTTTTCCCAACATGAAACCGCATCATTTTTTTTTAGTCCCTTTATCTGTTTTTACAGTGGATTTTGTCTTCTCCTTTGCTGTCGGGCTCTGGCTATCCTTTCTGCCTATCACTACTCTTGCATCTTAAGCCTGCTTGTTTCTTTTCATAACATGCATCATTTCTATTCTGCTCAGAGCCTGAAAAACAAATAGCCCAGCGTCTTATCAGGATTGTACACAGAGTAGGAGTAGGCAGGCTCTGTGAAAGGCAAGGGCTCACTCATGCTTAACTATGCAATGGTATCTTCAGTGTCTGGGATCAAATAATGGGGAGGGGCCGGGACAGAGAGGACTTGACATCAGCAAAACCTGAATTTGACCTTAAATAATCTACTTGCTATCTCTCAGCCTCAGATTCCTCCTTGGCACAAATAGAAAGAATAACATCTATTCCATTAGGTTTACTGTGGGGATTAAATGGGTTAATGCATGCAAAGTTTCCAGCATGCCTGCCACATGACTATCCTCAATTAATTATTGCTATTATTATTATTATTGTTATGGATTTTGTGACATGCATTGTGACTGCTCAAATGGTATTTTTCCTTATCTCCTTGCACCACCTCTAAGCTGGAAAGAAAGTATTACGGGTGCCACGACCAAGGGGAATTCCAGCTGTAGTTTGAGATGGAAGCATGGCTGTAGCTGGGGAGAGTGCTCAGGTCCTTCATGCTGTTGAGGTCCGACCAGGGTCAAGTGCACCAAACCAAGTCTCCCAGTCAAGAATTGAATTACAAGTCAGAGTAAGGTTTCCAGGCAGAGACTTGGGGACAGATAATAGAGAGGCAACAAGCAGAAAGGACACAAGGAAAACAGCACCTCAGAGGCAAATAACAATTTCCCCTTATTGGGAACAGTTTAGCCTCTGAGTCAGTTTTCATTATGGTTCACTATTTGGTCACAGAGCATCTATCTCGTGAGTCATTGCTGAGGGATTGAGATGAAGGTGGGAGGCCTGATAATGCAGGGTGGGTGCGGGGGGGCGGGGGCGGGGGGAGTCCAGGAGTCAGAAGCCAAGAGGAACATGGTTCAGAGTGGGCATGGTTCAGGGTGATTGCAGACAGCCACATCAGGCAACATCTGCGGCTCACGTTCATTGGTTGGTGGGCAGCATCCGGGGTGGGGGGAGGATGGTGAGGTTGGCCAAGAGGTTCAGGGCTGCAGTGGCCCATAAGCCAGTGATACCACTTCATAGAGACAGAATACCTTCTGCTTCCAATGTACCCGCTTTCCAAGCGTGGCTTAACGACTTGTCAGTAAACCCTGTCGCTCCTAATTCCCCTCTGGCCATCTTCACTCATATACAAAGAGAGAGGTCAGGCTCGTGTGCCTGGGACTCAGATCACTCACTGTTATTTTATATATGAGTCAACACACTGGCATCCTTGCCCTGTTCTTCGTTTAAAATGATCTAATTTCCCAATGACACAGTATCACCATCATTTGCTTGGCCATTCCCCTAGTGTTGGACATGTGAACTGTATTTAATGTGTTTTGTTTGTTTCTCTCTCTTTTTCCACCTCTATCACAAAAAGCTTCACCATTGGATACCTTTGTACTTTTTCTTTGCTTTTGGATTTTTTCCTTGGGGAACCTACAATGGCATGGGATTACAAGGTCAAAGGCTATGAAGTGTTCCATGCTCTTATCCTATATAATAAAAGGCTAATATGCAAATCGACCAAAAGGCAGAACGACCAGTTGTTATGATGCGCACTGACCACTAGGGGGGCAGACTCTCAATGCAGGAGCTGCCCCCTGGTGGTCAGTGTGCCCCCACAGGGGGAGCACAGCTCAGTCAGAAGCTGGGAAAACAGCTGGAGAGCGCAGCGGCAGTGCTGAGGATGCCCGAGGTCTCCCAGATTGTGAGAGGGCACAGGCCAGGCTGAGCGACCCCCTCCCAAGGGCACGAAATTTTTGCACTGGGACTCTAGTTACTACATATTAAGCTTATGAACTTGCCTTTATAACTCCAAACACTTTCAGAAAACTCTTTTTCAAATCTAATGTTGTATGTTAGTGCTGCAGGCTGCTGAGGAATATTAGATGAGTCAACGTAAGCACTGTTGGGCTAAAGAAGCATCAATTAGGAAGGAGGAAGGAAGGAAGGAAGGAAGGAAGGAAGGAAGGAAGGAAGGAAGGAAGGAAGGAAGGAAGGAAGGAAGGAAGGGAAGGAGGGAGGAAGGGAGGAAGGGAGGGGGGAGAGAGGGAGGAAGGGAGGGAGGGAAGGAGGGAGGAGGGAAGGAAAATGGAGGGAGGGAGGGAGGAAAGAAGACAGGGAAGGATAGGCTGAAAACCTGTGGTTTGTAACGGTAGATTCCCACTCTGTGGCCATGTGATGGCACTCAGTGGTAGGTGACTTGGATGTTGAGAGAGGAAATATGTTGTGTGGTCCTCTCGAGCTTACTTAGCCCAGCCTGGCACTGTACCCGAACCTCTTCCCCACCCCTGCACGTGTATATTTTTAGCTCTGCCATGATGGCATCACACTGGAGCTGGAAGAGCAGAGCTCCAGATGCACAGCGGATACCGAGAGACTCGCTTCTGTTTTCACTTCCTTCATCTCCCCAAGGGTTTTTGCAAAACTCCGAATTATGCTGCCACCCACTTTGTCTTTTGCTGAACTCCCAATTTCTTGTCTATCGTTGGAGTCAGACCTGGGTCAGAATCCTGGCTCTTGATACTGTGGCATACCCTGTGTGACCCTAGGCAAGTAACTTCACCTCTCTGAGCCTCGTTTCCTTCATTTGGACAATTGAGGCGTAACTCGGTGCCTGACATCTAGCTCAGTGAATGATTGCATTCTGTGATCATGGCTGTTATTATGGTTTAAGCTGTGCTTAAACCCACAGAAGAGATCATAAAATTAGAAAGATAAAGTTTCTTGGTCCCATCAGTAAAACGGGGACAATATTACCCACCTGGAGGGTTGTCATGAAGAGTCATTACTGGTGCACGTAACAGAACATGGTAGGTACCTAGTTGGGACTCTGTTATTGTGCTTCCCTCTCCTCCTCTACCTTCCCTTCTCATCCCTTCCCTTCCCTTCCCTTCCCTTCTACCTCCCCTGCCCTGCCCTTCTCTCCCTGTCTTCTGTTGGGATCATCACCACTGGAAAAGAATGTACTAAATCCCTCCCTTTCTGCTCCCTCTGTGGGTGGACAGGCAAGATAAACTGGGAGCAGGGAGATCCGTGGCAGTGGTACGGCCGGGTCGTTTATAAGGAAAAGAGAGTAAACAAACCTCCAGTGACTGAGACAGGAAAGCTGCGGCTAAGAGGAAAGCAGCCCGGATGGAGGCATCAGACCAATCAACCGGCCTTAAATCTCCGTGTCACTGCAGAGGGCCTGTCTGCCGGACAGATTCCGGGCTGGTTAGTTAATGCTCCCCAGCGCAGAGGGGAGAGCCAGGGCAAGATGAAGTCATGGCTGAAAACAGTTGAGGGGACAGTCAAGGGATTGTGAATAAAATCCTTAATTGTACCTAGAGTTGTACATTTCATGAAATCCTATTTTCACCGGATGGCTTTTCGTCATCTGAGTGGACGGTCAGTGCTGGAGAAGGTGATGTGCTTAACTATTTTAATGGGAGTTTTGTTATGTGGATGGGAGAGGAAATGGGGTAGAAAAGCGTGCAAAGCTCCATTTCTCTGCTAACTTCATAGCCCACGTTACAACCAAGACCCAGTTATTCAAGCGTAGACCCCGAATAAGTCAGTGATAAGCAAGGCTGCGCTGTGGGAGGGGAACAGATTATGGAGATGGCCTGAACATAGAAAGTATATGTCACAGGTCAACAAGACAGCACTGGGGACACAATACCCCACATCAGGAAGAGGACATGGATGTAGATGTCCGGGACAACGAGGATCAAGGCATCCTGACGTGGGGCTGTGCTGGCATTGCTTTGGTCTCAGATCATGGCTCAAAGGTTGGTCCTCGTGGGAGAGGCCACATAGGTCTCCATGATCTGGGGTGAAAATGTAAGTGTGTGGAGACCTGAGGAAAACAGAGCACATGGATGGCCACAGCTGTCAGGCTGTTGGAGGGGAGTGTGCTCCTTTGGCCCCTCTCAACATGCTGTGAAAATTTGGCATAACATTTATCATGCATTACATGTGTCTCTCTTTTTAGCCAGGTCCCCCACTGGACTGTAAGCTTAGGCAGGGACCCATCTGAGTAGACGTTGCATTTCCAGTGCCAAGGACAGTGCCTGACATAATCTAGACGCTCCATAAATATCCGCTACAGTCATTACTTTCAGCTAATGACAACCAACTTAAGACCCTATACTCTAGAGCCAAAATACTTGGGTTTGAATCCAGCTATTGGACCAGATATTTGTATGCTGATGGATGGAATGTGCTGGTGTTGCTCAGTAATGCATATGGACTATAATTACTCTTGTAAATCTCTGCCTCAGTTTCTTTCTGTGTAGAAGAGCTATAATGGCAGTGCATATCTCATAGGGTTGTTGTGAGGATTAAATGAGTTAATGCATACTAATTGAGCACAGTGCCTGATACATAGTTAGTGCTCAATCAATGTCAGTTATCAAATATCATTATCATCACCATCATCATTACCATCATCACCATCACCATCAGTACCATCATCACATCCACTTCCCAGTGACCAGATGCAAGTCACTAAACTCTGTGCATCAATTTTCTAAGTTCAATTACATGCTCACTCAGATCACTTTTGGCATTGATACCTTCTGGTTCTCTCTCTGGTATGTGTTACACTCTATCTATATTAATTACAGAAACTGCTGAATCCCAGACTGGCTTTCTCTGCCAATCAATGCATGTTTGGACCACCTTCCCAAACCAATAAGAGCTGTGTGCTCAGAGCACTCAACTGCATGCGTGTGTTATAATTAGCCTAAGGAAAATATGACCAGAAAATGAAAACCTATGCAAATGCATCGTGTCATAGTTTTCAGAGGCAGAGAGGACATATCTTCACATTACCTGCTCTTTGAGATTCTCCACATGAGAGCTTCCATCCATCAGCTTATCTACCAAAGAGTTAACAAAAAATCTGATAATAAAATGCCAAGCTCTTGTGTACCAGCTTGTCATAGTACCCACTGTCCTTTTTGGATGGGAGAGCAGGACAATGTGAAATGAGAAGTTGAGAAAAATAACAGAAGTTAGAATGAGGTGCCAGAGGAAGGCAAGCATAAAATAACTGAAAATACAAGGGGAAAGGTGTGAAGAATATGGACTACAATTGCACTAGTAAATGGTATTCACGGAACGCAGCCATTTGTATTAAAAAAGGGACATATGGTGACTATGCACACATATATATATTCATAAAGCATCACTATTAGATTATACAACAAATTGATAGCATTTGTTGCCTGTAGGGAGGAAAGATGCAGTAAAATTTACTAAATGTTTCCCCCTTGTGCCCTTTTTGGACCATGTAAATACATTACTGATTGCAAAACGGATTTTTAAAAAGTTATTTCATTGGGTGATCAGAGAATGAACCAGAAGTTGGAACCTGGATTCTAGTTCTGTCACTCAGTATCCATCTGTGTGAATTTAGAGCAAATTCCCTGGACCTCAACTTCCTCCCCTGAGAGTAAAATTAGCTCTTACATCCAGCTCCCACCTCTCAGGATTTGCACTCAACAGGGAGCGAGCACAGTGCTTCAGCAGAGCTCCCTCCAGCTCTGGGGAGCGCAAGCCCACCAGCTCTCTATCCCAGACCTGGTCCTTGCAGCCTTTAATCTTTTATATGGTGCTCGGGGGCTCCTCTTTGCCCTCTTACCCCTGGAATTTAGTGCTGGTGGAAGATGGGGATGACTAAAAGGGCAAAAAGATAGCTGACGAGTCTAAGAGTGAGCCTAGAAGAGAAAACCTAGGAGAGGCCAAGTGTAATAGACTTGAAGTGAGAGGAAAAGCAGTGGAGATGCTGAAGCTTGTGAAAAGGTAGGATGGAACAGTGTCTCCAGTGCCAACCCCACCGTGGGAGGGTGGGAAAAATGAGCGTGTGATGAGCTAAACCCACAGTGGAGAGGTCCTCCTTGCTGTCCTTCACCAATACAGGCACCCCACCATGACGATGAGACATGTGCTCAGGGCCTGTGACAAGCAGCCACTTCTGTGACCCCAGAGGCCACTGGTAGTACAGGCGAAGGAGGTGTCAGAGAGGACCCCTAGGCTTCAGGCAGAGGTTGGGGAGAGGAGAAAGAATGGGAAGGGAAAGAAGAGAGAGGGAGATAGAGTGAGAGAGAGCCTTGGGCAGCACAGAGACAGGAAAAGAAAGAGAAAGGAGAAAAAGAGAGATCATGAGATTCACAGGCAGACCCATAGAAGACCACCTATCCCATCATATCAATGAACTTGAATGTTAAAAGTAGCGTTGACTCATCACTATGAGCAGCAAAGTCCTAAAACAAAGTGCACTATGCCCTGGCCGGTTTTCTCAGTGGTTAGAGCGTCTTCCTGCAGACCAAAGGGTCTTGGGTTCAATTCCCAGTCAAGAGCATGTACCTCGGTTGATGGTTCATCCTCATCCTGGTTGGGGTGCATGTGAGAGGCAGCCAATCAATGTGTCTCTCTTATATCAATGTTTCTCTCCCCCGCCCCCGCTTCCTTCCACTCTCTCTCGAATCAGTGTGTGTGTGTGGGGGGGGGGGGGGGGGGCGGGGGGGTGTCCTCAGGTGAGGATTAAAAAAAAAAGTGCACTATGCATTCTAAGCAGGGACACCAAGAACCCATCATTAATGTCCCCTCTCCTCACCCACCACCTCCATTAAACCCCAGCAGTAAGAGGACAAATAAGAACCCGTGACCATCAGCAGTAAGATCGGGGGCTGCAAGGACCAGGTCCAGCGTAACAGGCTTGGTGGGCTTACCCTTCACAGGGCTGGAGGGTCCCTTTTTAAGGATGTTGACATCGAAGATCCCATCCCAAGAGCAGAACACACAGGAGAAACAGTTGAAGGCACTGGTGACATTTCGCCTAGAGAACAAAAGACCGCCTTAATTAGGTAGACCGCGAGAGCCCCTTTTAGCGGTGATGTGCTCTGATTCCATAAAGTATTTCGAAGGGTTCTCATGCGAAAGAAAGATCATCCTCATTTTTTGCGGCTCCTGATGGATAAATTAGAGAAAATCACAAGGAGACAGATTCCATTTGATGAAAGGATGAAGCTTTAAGCACTGCCAGGTGTTCAGGAATAGGATGGTGGACTGTCCCTGAGAGGGTGTGGAGAGGGGTTTCCCTACAGCAGGTGGGGAGCAGGGTCAGGTGGTACCTCGGACACTTTCCAGTGCCAGACCTGAGTAGTAGGGCTTGGGGGCAATAGGAACTTGGGGGGAGGGGGCTCCAGTGAAGCCTGATCAACCCAACAAAAGTGTCAGCTCCTAAAATGAGATTATAAAAACATTATTTAAAAAATCGCATTGACTTCAATGGACCTCTTTCTCCCAAGAAACTCATTTCATGGGAGAAAGAGCTTATTATTAATGGTGGTGGTCACACGGCAGAATGTGGACTGGCTGGCCACTGGCCCTTCTGCCGCTGCACACAAGCACCGCACAGGATGCCAGGTGTGGAGCAACAGATGTTTTGGAGATAAACAAGAAAAGGGAAATGTTCTTAAAAGCTTATTATTGGGAAATCACGATGCTAAAGTCTAATTTCTTGGTGGACAGGTTATGTGGGTCAGCTCACGCACTGCCCTGTGAATTTGTCTTTCCAGCCAAGTGTCTGCCAGGCTGGGAAAGCTAATTCACACGAGCTGTCCTGTCCGTGCGGCTGCGAGAGCAGAGATAGTGTGGGGTAGGGTTTGAGAGCACAGGGGATGGGGCCAGACTGCCTGGGGTCCAAGGCTGCTTTCCTGCTTAGGAGCTGTGGGGCTTAGGAAGAGTGGCTCAACCTCTCTCTGGTAGGGATTCCTCCTCTCTGAAGTAGAGAAAATAATTATCTACCCATAGGATTATTTTGAGGATTGAACATTTACAACGGTGATGACACTTATATTTCGTGTAAGCCACTTAGAACAGGACCTAGTGCTGAGGAAGTACTACATTTCTTATTATATCGTTGTTATTATTGTTGTTATCTACCACAATACTTTTTTAATCCTCCCCCCAGGATATGTTTTTACTGGTTTCAGAGAGAGAGGAAGGAGGGCAGGGGAGAGAAAAACATCGATGTGCAAAAGAAACATCCATCAGTTGACTCCTGTATGTGCCCTGACCAGGAGCAAACCTGAAACCCAAGTATGTGCCCTGACCAGGAATCAAACCTGCAAGCTTTGGGTGTACAGGACAATGCTCCAACCAACTGACCACCGGACCAGGGCTATCAATACTTTAGAGAGAAGCATGATGGAGGGGGAAAATCTTGGACTTTGCAATGAGTTGGAGCTGAGTTTAATTCCTGCCCTCCAAGCCCCTTGGTTTAACAACTGTAAAACAAACAAAATCTCCCCTGCAGGGTTGGAGTAGAGATTAAATACAATATGTTTATGTGTCCAGTTCAGTGCCTGGCATATAGAAATATTCAAGCAACCTTAGTTCCTTCCCCCTCTTTGTCACTGTGCCAGGGTGCTGTGCTAAGAGGTAGGAACATAAATGTGAATGAGAGGTAGTCCCTGTCCTCAAAGGACTCACATCCGGAAGAAAGACCTGGACACGAGCAATGATGAGGTGCTACAAGGGCTATGAGGGAAGTACCCATCCAGTTACCTAGTAGGCAATAATTAAAGAAGGAGTTGAACTTCACTGAGTTGGTCAAGGTATTGGTCAGGGAGGAGGTGGGGGCATTCCGGGCTGGGTAGGGAACACACTGTGTACCTTTGCCATAAAGAGAGCCACTGGTCACAGCTTGGGGTCACCGTTCATCGCTGAGTCTGCCTCTGGATTTCCGGGCCAAGACCCCTGGAGCCCGTGCAGGGCACCCCTTCCCCTCTGGGGAAGCGACCACCTGAGCATTAACAGGAACACCCCTGGCAGAGAAGACCCCCAGGAGACCAAGCAGCATGTGTACGTTTCCATGAGGAAATTTCCAAGGAAGAAAAAGCCTAAGCTAGCTGAACAAATCAGAAACATAAAATGCCCTCAAGGTTTCTAGCAGACAGAGCACGGTGCCACCCGGAGCTCGGATGCTGGAAGATGGCCCATGTGTGCCCTGCTTTTCCTCAGGAACGGCGTGGAGCTCACAAGGTTGCCCCACCTTGGCTGGGATACGTGTGGCTGAGGCACCTCCCAGGACTGCTGGGACCGGGCTGAGAGCACTGGTGTCTGAGCCATTGTTAGGGGTCCCATAAAACTGGCAGATTCAGAACGCCCTGTCCCCCAAAGCCTGCAACAGACATCTTCAAATAACCAAATCCAAAGCGGAATTTCAGCAAAGCCCAACTTCCATAGCTTGTGCCCCAGGTGCATGAGAAGGGGCTCCAGGGGTTGTGTATGTGTGTGTGTGTTATGTGCATGTGTGTTGTGTTTATGTATGTATATGTGTGGGTGAGTGGGGATGTGTAGAGCTCGGATGTCCTCTTCTCCGGAGACCAGAGGCAGGGAATTGAGATGCTGACAGGATGCCCTCCAGGTAGGTAGGGAGGGAAAGCCCACCCAGTGCCTCTCAGACACCAGCTGCTCATTTAACACAGATCTGCCAGAGTGCCCTCCCACCCTACTGCCACCTGCCAACCACCCCCCACCCCCATCAAAATCTACTCTCCTGGAAATGTCTGGAAAACTCCTTTATCCCATGGAGTTATGGGGCTAGAAGTGTTACCTGTCCCCGTGAGGCCTCAGTGAGTCAAGTATTTGGAAAGTAGGGGTAGACCTACTGTGCACCTCACATCAACACATCCATTGGTACCTACCACCCACTAAGTGCACACATGCACACTCACATAGAACATATACACCATCATTCTATCCTACACACACCACAACTACTCAAATGGCCACAGTACAGGATGTGCAAACAAGCTCACATGTGTGAGCTACACGGAAATGCCTGTTCCCACAGACACGTGCACATCCCACCCACACTCAGGGCACGACACCCACTCAAGTATTTGTGCAAATGTCCACATACCCAGTGGCGCACTCTCACAGCCCACCTCACACAGTCAGAAGGGCTCTCACACTTAACTGCACAGGGCCCCCCTAAACAGCCTGTATCCACTCCATGCCTCTCCCATCAGCCCGCACACCCCAGCACATCTGTACAGTGCGTCCCCCGCCCCGCGACTCCAGCAAGCGGCTTCCCGCTCGGTGTGCAGCGGCCACAGTGGCCAGGAATTAAAATGCAGCGAGGAGGAGCCGGGCGCGTCAGCACCGCGTCTCCGGGAGCGCACGGCGCCCGCCACCGCCGCCCCGCCCGCCGGGAGCCGCGGGGCCAGTGCGCGGAGGAGCAGGTGCTCGAAGCCCAGCCGCGCCGGCGTCGCGCGCGGCCGCTGCCCAAGTTCGCCCGGGGCCCGAGGAGGGCCGGGCAGGCGGGAGAGGAGGGCAGCCGGCGCCGCCTCCACCGCGGGCTTGGAGTCTCGAGAGGAGAAGGGCTCGAGGAGAAGCGAGTTGGAGTTGGGGTCACCCCCGGGAGGTGTAAGCGGGGCTCCGCAGTCCCTGGCACCTGTGCCGCCGGGGCAGGGAGAAGAAGAGGCAGCGGACTGTGAGACCCGCGTTCGGAGACTCGAGGCACCCCGGAGAGCAGGCTGAAGAAACGACGCGTCCCTCCGTCCAGCCTCTTCGACGGGGCCCAGCAGCCGGCAGCTCTAGCAGGACGCCCTGAGAGCCCCCAGCCCCAGGCGGGAGGGGGCACACGCAACGCTGGGCTCGGGCGCGGGACTTGCGGGAGCCTCAGCCAGTCTCGGTGGAGCGCAGCCGGAGGAGCAGTGAGAAGGGTCCTGGAGGGAAGGGAACGAGGGCAGCAGCCAACAGCGACCACTCGCCCCAGTACACACCCACCCCACCCGCCGAGCCAGGGGCCGCGTGAGCCTCTGGGGGCGCTCATTCCCTGGCGACTTCTCTCCCGTGTCCCAGCACCGCTGGGCTACGGACCGGGCTGGTGGGGTCCTTCGGAATGTCCAAATCGGGCATGGTGGCCGAGTGGCTGCTCTCCCGGGACCAGCGTCCAAGCTGGGGTTAGGCGAAGCAGGGGGGACTCAGTTCAGGGTCCCCCGAGAGACAGGACGCAGGGAGGCGGGCGCAGCACCCGGGGACTGGAGAGGCGGCGCCCTGTGGGGGCCCAGGCAGAGGTAGTGACCAGCGTCGGGCTGCCTTCGGGAAGACAGGGGCCAGGAAGTCTAGGGAGGCACTCGGGAGAGGCCAGCGCCAGGGGCGGCGGGCCGCGGCGGCGCTCAGTCCCGGGCGGGCGCCCGCGGAGGCGGCAGCGGCGGCGCCGGGCGGGCATGCCGCGCCAGCGGAGCTCCTCTCGGGCGCACGCTTCCCTAGCGCGGGCTGCGCGCGGCGGCTGCTGCTGCTGCTGCTCCCACTGCTGCTGCGGACTCCCATGGCGGCTCCGCCCGGCCGGGGCCGCCGCTGCCGCCAGCCGAGGACTGAATGAATGAGCCGGAGCGGTGGAGCCGGGCTGCCCCCGGCCGCGCTCACCGGCCCGGGACGCTTCCGCATGGCCCGCGAGGAGCCGGCGCCGGCGGCGGTGGCGGCGGCCGGGCAGCCCGGGAGCGGCAGGGGCGGCGCGCGCGAGCGGGCGCTGCAGGGGCCAGGGGTCGCCCGCAGGGGGCGGCCGTCGCTGAGCCGCACTAAACTGCACGGGCTGCGGCACATGTGCGCCGGGCGCGCGGCGGCGGGGGGCTCCTTCCAGCGGCGGGCGCTGTGGGTGCTGGCCTTCTGCACGTCCCTCGGCTTGCTGCTGTCCTGGTCCTCGAACCGCCTGCTCTACTGGCTCAGCTTCCCGTCGCACACGCGGGTGCACCGCGAGTGGAGCCGCCAGCTGCCCTTCCCCGCCGTCACCGTGTGCAACAACAACCCGCTGCGCTTCCCGCGCCTCTCCAAGGGGGACCTCTACTACGCCGGCCACTGGCTGGGGCTGCTGCTGCCCAACCGCACGGCGCGCCCGCTGGTAAGCGAGCTGCTGAGGGGCGACGAGCCGCGCCGCCAGTGGTTCCGCAAGCTGGCCGACTTCCGCCTCTTCCTGCCGCCGCGCCACTTCGAGGGCATCAGCGCCGCCTTCATGGACCGCCTAGGCCACCAGCTGGAGGACATGCTGCTCTCCTGCAAGTACCGGGGCGAGCTCTGCGGGCCGCACAACTTCTCCTCCGTGAGTTGCCAACCCTCCGCGCGAACCGCTCCCTCTGCTTCCCCACTCTCTAGAGTCAGAAGGTCCCCACTCCAGGGGGTCGGGGGGTGGGTGCTGGATACTAGGCCCCTGGCGGTGACATCATTCCGTGACCCACTCTTGGGTCCCCTGTGCCTTCTCCTCCAGGTTGTGGGAAGTTGAACACAACTGTAGGAGAAGTCGCCTCCTCTTCTGTACCTGCTTCTCTCCTTCCACTATGCACCCCCAAGTCCTCAACTCTGCTCCTTTATCGCCCTTTTTGGGAATACCAGGCCTCCTCCTCCAGGGCCTCACCTTGCTCTCCCTCCTCCTGCCCCCCTCCCCCCCAACTCCCGCTACCCCATCCACAGGACTCCAGGCAACTGTACTGGGTCGAAGGCATGGATGAGAGGAAAGAGAAGCATGTCTTAAGTGGGGGCTTGTTGTCTTTGGGGAAAACCAACAGGAAGCTCTTCCAAAATGGGCAGGGGCGCGCCGAGGCCCTAGCTTACCCATCGAAGAGCTATGGCTTCAGAGTTCCAAGACCCTGTCAATCTAGGAGGACTGTGGAGAAAACTCCCAGAATATTAACACGGAAGCTGTAGCCAGTTTGGTGGGGGAGACAGCAGTCCCTGCCGCTACTTTTAAACATGGCTTGTGTCTTCAGCATTCAAAGGAGTTGAGCAGTTGGTGGGCACTGGCGGGCTCTTGCCCCCACCAGGTGTGACTAAGGCTGGAGGAGCCAAAGCCCTGCAGTGGGGAAAGCAGCGGGGCAGAGGGATGGAGGGAACAGCTGGGGCCGGGAGAAGCTGTGCTCGGGGTTTGTGAGCCGTTTGCTGTGCTGGTTCCCCCGCGCTGTGGGTCTGGATAATGCAGCTGTTGCACAGAAGGTATCTGCCTTGTGCTGCTGGCCTGGGAGGAGTTTGGGTGCCAAGCCCCAGCGTGGAGCGAGCCTGTCCAGCCATTTGTGTGCAAATGCCTCTTAGGTGGGTTTCTGCTTCCCCACAAATGCAGGGAATGTTGGTGTGTGTATTTATTTGTAGTGCTGCGATGGTGATTTTACCAGCCCTAATGCATCCTTTCTGACAGTATCGTTTCTGACAGAGCTTTTTCTGGGGTGGTAAAGAGAGACCACCATTCCAACAGGTGTCGGCAAGTCAGGCCAGGCCCCTGATTGGCTGATCAGACTGGTCCTTGTCTAGAATGGGAACCCTGGCTTCAGTCGTGCCCTCCTTGCCTGGCTTTCAGCCTGTTTGTAGAGCAACCCTGAATTAATTGTTTCCTGGGCTTTTTCAGTTTGCCTGTAAAGAATACCTACCTGGTGACTACTGTACCTTAGGAAGCAGGAGATGTCGTGAATATTTGCTTCTAAGTGACTTCTTTCAAACTTCAAACACAATTCTGAGTCCCACAGAGATGAAGGAATGAGGCTATGGAGTGATGCCCTTTGGTTTATTGTTGTTTGTCTGACCTCTAACTAGCAGCCCCTAGAGTTATAGTGAAGTTCAGTGTTACATTCAAGTAGCAGCTCCAGCTCCAAGTTACACCACGCGGCCCACCATATACAATTCTGCACCTCGTGGTGGTTTTACAAGGTGTGCAGGGCTGCGTGCTAACAGCCAGTATTCACCGCTGACATTCACCACAACCCTGCGTTCGCAATGAGTTTTATTCCCATTTAAAGATGAGGCTCTTAAACACTGTCCAGAGCTCAGAGCCAGCAAGTTCAAAGTCCAGTTTTGCATACCATCAAATCCATGATATAGAAGCCACATGTAACCTTCCTCTCTGACCCTGGGCTTGTCTCCTATTAGAGGGCCCTAAGTGGGACTCTTTGCCCTCCCCAGCCCCCACCAAATCCCATCCCTCCTAGGAGCATGGCTGGGAGCGTTGAAACTGGAGCTGCTCCCGGGATCTAGGCGGTCATGTCCTTGGCCACATGTTCCCCGGGCCTAACTCAGCCCTGCGGAAAGCACACAGCACCTGCAGGAGCTGCCCGACCTCAGCCTCCCCAGCAGGTGCAGGTATGGCCGCGAGTTGAAGAAAGCAGGGTCCTTCCCACGGGGCAGACCCTTTTCTTCCCTCCCTGTGTTCTGCTTTCCTGCATTTGAAGAGTCTGCAGGCCCCACCCAACCAAGCAAAGCACTATCTCCATTCCCCAAAGGTATGTGTTCCTGGGGACTCAAGCGACCTCTACTGGCTTCCTATCGTGGCCTGGTCCTGGGAGTTTTCTGCCCCTTAACACGTCATGCTGTAGATTTTTTCCCAAGGGTCTCAGAATAAAAGGCTGTACCCCTCTATCTTTGGAAGCAGCTGTTTCAGGGGAGCCCTAAATACAGAGTGGACCCATGAGGAATACTTTTGTCTAACCATGCCACCCTGTCTCAAGCCTTTGTCATCTTTGGTGGAGTGGCACTATAGTGGAGTGGGTAAGAGCTGAATGAATGCTCAGGCTGCCCTGATGTTTCAAATGCTGAGACTACCACTTGCTGTGTGCCCTTGGACAAGTGACTTGATCTCTCTGTTCTCTAGTGTCTGCTCCATCTAGTGGAGGTAACAATAGTAGATACACCGTATTAGTTGTGTGTGTGTGTGTGTGTGTGTGTGTGTAGATATAGATAGGTAGGTGTGTATACTGTACTGGGCCCCCATAAAAAGGTTGGCTTTAAATGGCACTGGCTCCCTATCTGACCTTTGGCCTCCAGCTCGGTACTCTGCAATGTGCATCCATCCCCCACACTATTAACAGAGTGGTCTTTCTAAAGCTCCACTCTGAGCATGTCATCTTGTTTTTAAACCCGTCAGTGGCTCACCTGTCCTCAGGATGAGGCCCAATTCCTGGGGCCCTGCACCTAGGCCCTGCCGTCTCTCTTTCTGTGCTCTCTCTCATACACATACTCAAGCTCTGCAGACAGCTTACAACAGCTGGACCCGCTCCTCCAGACTCTTTGCCTTGCTCTGCCCCCCTCCTCCCCCCATTCCTGCTGCTTTGTTAACCTGGGGACACCTACTTCAACACCCAGCCCTGGGGATGTTTCCTGACCACCCCTCCATTCTGCCCTCATCACCAAACAAAGGATGCCTTCCTCCTTTCACCCTCCAGCACAGTTTAGGTGTCAGTCCTCACATGTGTGTATGTCATCACACCTGCTGGCCTGTGTCTGTCTCCCCCTCCAGACCCAGCTAGCATGGAGTCTGATTCTAAGTGCTCAGCAAAGGTCTGGGCTGGGAATGAGTATCTTCATCAGGTACCCCCAGGACTTCCTGTTATCCTGAGTCTTCTGCTCCAAAGCTGGTGGCTTAATTTCTCTGGGAAATAGCAGTCGATGCATGTCTAATTAGTAAATGCCCAAACAATTGGGGGGCATTTATTCCTTTATGGGACAAAGGGGGAGCAAGATGCCAAGCAACGCCCCAAACACCTGTGCATCCCAAGCCCTAAGAGGACTAGTGCAACAGGTGAGGAATGAGCTCCCAGGGACACCTTTGGGGGAATGTGCCAGCTCTCCCCAAGGTCTCACTCCATTCTGGAAATAAACTCAGCAGGAAGAGAAGAGTATCTTGGAGAGGCATCTGCTGAGTTTTATTGACCAGGCCCGCTCAGGATGAGTTTCCGTGCAGCTCCTGTGTGTTGTAGCTGTGCAAGGGTGTGGAGAGCGGCTACAGCGTTTGGACAGGTTCAAGCCTGGGACTAATGAGAGGGCACAATCCTCTCGTGGCAAAGCCACGGGCAAGTCCCAGCACAATTATAGCCAAAGGCTATAGTTGTAAGCTTGACCTTATGGTCTGAACCTGTGGTCCCACGTGGCTGAGTGATATGGGCTGTGGGAGGTGCAGCAAGTAAGCAAAGCTTGATCAGGTGCATGTGATTGAGTAGATTCGAAACCCAGGAGAACGTTGTAAACATCTTGACCGCGCCCTTACTTTGCCTCTTGGAATCTCGGCTATAAAATAAAGACTGAGCTTGAAGGCCGGGGCATTGTCTCTCCATCAGAAAGTGTAGCATCCCACTCAGCCCCAGCTTTCTTCTCTTGTCTGTCTTTTCTTAATCTTTCACCGCCCCCTCTCTGGCTCACCGAACCTGGCTGTGCTGGTGCGGCACATATGGTGCCAAACATGGGGCTGAGTATGGGGAACAGGGGCCTGAGTTCAGGGGAACTACAGGTTCACCCATGGCCATGCCGGCTCAGCATCAGCCCTGACCTCGGCCTCTGCACACTCTGGCCCTTCCGGGTTTTCTGGGGGGCAGAGGAGTGCAGTCTTCCCAATAATTGGGCAGGATGCAGAGCTTTGGGGCCATTCTATATGGGCACTGGGGCCTTGGAAGGGGGCCTGAGCTGGGGACGGGCCAACAGGCCAAGCAGTGTCCACTGTGAGAACGAGGAGCAGTGCCCCTCTCTGGGAGGAGGCATGTTCAGAGGAAAGTGTCAGGCAGACCTGGTTCAGGGCTGCAGCTCTGCCCCTTACTAGCCCTGGGTAGACACTTAACTCTCCAAACCTCAGAGAGCTGGGAGGAAGATAACATGTGTGCAGTGACCGGCCCATGCCTGGACAGCAGTAGGTGCTTGATATTCAAGAACTATTGTTATAATTTGAAGAAAGAGATGGACACAAAGTCTTTGCATCTGATGGTAGCAGTTATTAATTACTATCAGTGTAATTATTGTATCTTGTCATGACCGAAGTGGGGATACACTCGTTTCCTGGTTCATTTATTCAATCAGTCAGTGTCTGTTGAGTGTCAACTATATGTTAAGCTCCCTACTAGCCGCTGGGAATGTAAAATCCAATAAGGCTTGGTGTGGCGCATAGTATTGTTGAGGAACGAGATGTGTGAACAGGTTCCAGGAGTTCACAGGTGCTCTGTGGGCTCAGAGGGGTCCCCACATCAGATGGGGACCTCTGATGGCTTCTTGAAGAGGTGACACTGGACCTGAGTCTGGAAGGATCGATAGTAGTTGCAAGGTGGAGAAGGAGGGAAAGAGACTTCAGGGAAAAGGGACAGCATGTGCCCCTAAGTACAGGGGCCTGGAACAATGAGGTTGAACACAAGCTTTCTAGACCCTGAGGGTAGTTCAGGGCAGTGGGAGGGAGGGCTGGGTGTGCTGAGGTGGGTGGAGTTGAGGGATAATAATGAATGGTAGGTAGGATGGACACCTGGAAGCCAAACTGAGTTTTTAAACTTTGTAGTCAAAGCTCTGACTTCGTTCCTACTGGCTATTATGGGCTGTGGAAGGAGACCTCATCTACACCCCAGGCCCCCAACTGCCACCCCCATGCCTCGCTCCATCAGTGGCCACTCCTCCCTATACCTTTGTCCCTTTTTCTACCCCCATTTGCAAGGGTCAACCTGGAGTACAGATTTTGGACTATTCATACGTTAAAGACAAGGGAACGGCCTTGGTTTCATCATACTTTGTCACAGCAAGCAGGCTGGATAGTTGGAGCCAGTGACAGAAAACAAGACATCATTTCAGCAGCATACTAGGTTTCCAGTCAGCAAATTCTGTTGAAATGGTGCTAGCCCAAGAAGTCCAGCAGTTGTGAGGATGGATGTCTTTAAGGAGGCAAGAAAGATACTTTTGCCTTTAGAGAAAGACGAGTAAACGAGCTAATACATGTAAAGTGCTTACAGCCGTTCCTGGCAACAAGCAAAGACTCAATAAAAGTGAAGGATTTCTGTTATCATTACTTGCAGTGAGCATTTCCAGTGAAGGGCCGGAGCAAATGGCACTGGGTGGCTGTTGTGCCAGACCCAGGCTGGGCATGTTTCATGCCATGTCAACTCTCCCAATAGCCTTAAAAAGCTGTGTGATTATCCACATGTTACACATGAGGGAACCACGGATCAGGGAGGGTCTGTAGTCTGCTCGTAGTCACAGAGCCAACAGGCGATAAAGCTGGGGTTTGAACCCAGGTCCTCATGATGGCAAAGGGGTGTGCAGCTGGATGCACAGCTGCACAGCTGGATGAGGAAGGAGCAGCATTGATGGGAGGCGGGACGTGTGTTGGGAGGACCAATCCAGCCTCAGTCCTGCCCTGACCAGCCATGTGACTTGGCTTCAGGTTCTTCCTCTGTGAAATGAGGACATGAGCTAAATGATCAATGGGACGCAGCTAAGAAGTTCTGCATCCAAGTAAGCAGTCAGGGGGAAATAGGGCTTCACTCCTACAGATGGCCGAGCTCTTCAGCCATCCATTTCTTTCCTTTGCCCTCCTGAAACCGTGACTGAGGGGGAAATGTACAAGTTATTGAAGTGCTAGCGACAGGATGGTGATTAAATAGACATTTGTACAAGGAACGTGAAAGGACCTGCACCCGTTATGTGACTTCGGGGAAATTAGTCTAGGGAATCAAATGTAAACTCTGCTCAGGTCTGCAGATATCCAGATTGACCAACGCCAGGCTGATTCGAATAGTGGCTATGTGGGGGCCACGGTGGCTGGCCAGGAAGGCATCCATCAGATGTCTGCCCAGTCGAGAAGGGCTGGAAGAATAACGAGGCTGTTTGCTTCGTGCTTCAGTTGCTTTGATTCTCCTGAGTGATTTGCTTGGATCAGCTACTCGGCGATTCAATCAACCAGTGCTCATTGAGCGGCTACTGTGTGCCAGGCACTGGGCCACAGAGACAACCATAAATTCTCTCTGTTTCTGGTGAATAGGCTTGTAAAGGTCATTGTGCTTCGGCAGGTGACTGGATCTGTCGGGAGCTGCCCATCCTACTGGGAGTAGGGCCCACCTAGGATTTGTACAGGACACCTGTTAAGTAAATAGTCACATCAATTTCACCAGAATCGAATGGGTGTTATGGAACCCATTTTACAGATGAGGAAAGCAAGGCTCAGGAAGATACAAAGTCATAGCTTAGGGGCAGTGAGGATTCAACCGAAGACCAGTCCAGCTCCAAAGCCAATGTTCTTTTCTGTGACGCCGTTCTGCCCACTCTCAGTGATTCTGGTGAACAAACCCTTCCCTTGAGGGCATCCCTCACATTATTTTGCATCTGAACTCACGGTTGCTTTCACTGCACATGGGTATAGGAAGGCATTTGGATTCCAAGGTCTACACGTCGGAGAAGCAAAGGCCGTTAGGATCAATGATGGACATGTACCTCCTGCTCCATCCGCCAAACATCTGGGTAGAAGTAGACCTACAAAGGGGAGTCTACTCAAGAGCTGTGGAAGTTTTAATTCAGCCATAATCTGAGCTAAATTACCATTTCCCTTCTTTCAAGGACATTGGTAACTTAAGTCCTGGCTAAGGAAATGTTGCCAAATTGAGATATCCAGCTCAGGCCTGTGCTAAGAAATAGATGACTCACTCATAATTGGAACATGAATTGTTGATAAAACAAATAGAGGCCGCTAACATACTGGGCAGGTTTGTTCTCCTGAGCATGTCAAATATCTCCCCTGACACCACTGTTTAGACTATTAAATTGCTCAGTAAATTGTTTTCTCTGATTTCACACACATTTATTGAGCTCCTGCTCTCCGTCAGGCACTTCACGTTCATTAGTTTATTTCAGCCCGACAGCAAGAGGATGGTATTCTTTTGTTCCTGGTACCCGTGAGGAAGCTGATGGGCAGAGTGGTGCAGTGACGCGCCCAAGGTCATGGACAGAAACCCTGATCTTAGGGTTGCAAAGGCAGAGCTCTTTGCATTACATCACAGTTGTTCCGCAGAGAAATCCCAGTGCAGCAGAGTGTTCATTATTACAGTGTGCATCACCTTCGGGTGGTTATTGCACTCCGTTGTCTGCCTAACTTCAGAGAGGCAAGATCCATGAGTCACATGGCATGGGAACAGCAGACAGCTGGAGTTTGGATCCAGGCCTCTTAATGCTCCCATATACCTTTTCTTCCCCTGCAGCTCCTCTGTTCCTGCTCAGTATGGGCTGGAGGGATTTTATCTGCCCTGGAAGGTTTTCTTAGGGCAAAAGCAACAGGCTTCTGAGTTCCATGCAGAACAGAGTCAGTGCTAAAACTGACTGCTGAGAAGAGGCACTGAGGCAAATGTTGAGCTCCTTCTTGATCTTTGCCCGGAGACCTGCCCTCCTTCCTAAGCAGGTCTGTTCGGGCACACTCCTCCACTTGGCCTGGCACAAGCCTGGCACAAATGGGGAACCCTTCAGGCCCTGTGCTTCTCAAATGTTAGCATTCCTAGTTTCCTGGGCCCACCAGGGAGTTCCTGACTCAGTAGTTCCGGAACTGGCCTGAGCTTTTCATTTCTAAAAGCTCCCCTATGAGGCAGATGCAGCTGGTCCCTGGGCCACATTGGGGGAGGCAAGGCTATGGGCTCCTTAAAGTTCCATGAATGCTGAGAAAGGACCCATAGCCTCGCTCAGTCACGTCTGATTCACTGGGTCTATAAAAGTACAGGTGAGATGAGCATCCTAGAACGAAGCAAGGAATGGCGCCTGGGGGAGGAGTGCTGGGCTCCCCAGTGAAACCAGGAGGGCGGGCATAACAGAGGCATCACCGTTCTGGGGGCAGCCTTCACACCACATCAAAGCAGGGTCTACAGAGGGGCCATGGGCCTAGCCAGAGTGTTAATCAAACCAAAATGCTAAGGCCATCTGGTAGGCTGAATAGTGGCCCCTCAACAGTAGCCATGTCCTCATCTCAAGACCCTGTGAATGCATTGCCTTACATAGCAAAAGGGACTTGGCAGTGTGACTAAGTAAAGGCTTTGAGCTGGGGAGATTGTCCTGGGTCATCTAGTGGGCCCCACGTCAGCACAAAGGTCCTTATAAGAAGGAGGCAGGAGAATCATATCAGAGAAGGAGGTGTAACTACAGAAACAGCTGTCAGAGAGATTTGAAGACAGTACATGAATGGCTTTGAAGTGGAGGAAGGGGTTGTAAGCCAAGGAAAGCAGGCAGCTTCTAGAAGCTGGAAAAAGCAAGAAATCATTCTCCCCAAGAGCCCCCACAAGGAACACGGCCTTGCCGAGCACCTGATTTAGTCTTCTGACCTCCAGAACTTGAAGCTAATACATTTGTGTTGTTGGAAGCTACTAAGTTTGTGGTAATTTGTTATAGCATCAACAGAAAACTACTCTGAGCCTCATCTGACATATAACCACCCTCTTCTACACACCTGATTCTACATAGTGAGCCAGGCTGGGTAGGTTTGGGTCAGGGTCTGTCCCAAAACCAAGAAAATAGAAGAATCCATAACAAACATGCTTAAGTTAGGCTTAAAAATAGTCAACGTGGGAGTGTTTTACTCATGCTTACATTCATGCAAGATTGGGAATTTAGACCCCACTAACTTAAAAAGGAGGTGGTTGAAGGAATAGGAAGAAGGTGGCTTCAGGAGTCAGAGACTCAAGTTTGAATCCCAGGTCCGCCAGGTATTAACTGGGTGGCTGTTGGGGAGTTGCTTACCTTCATTAAGACTGCTTCCTTATTTATAAAACAGAGAGTATGCCTTTCTTACAAGGTTGTTGTGAAACTTAAAGATAACATATTAACCCATTAAAATTATTTATTGAGGCCCTGGCTGGGTATCTTAGTTGGTTATAGTGTCAACCCAATATGCCAACATTTCAGGTTTGATTCCCAATCAGGGCAAATACATATACATGAAGCAACCAATAAATGCATAAATAAGTGGAAAAACAAATCTCCCTCTTCCCTTCTCTCTCTAAATTAAGTAAATAAATAAATTTTTAAATTATTTATTGACGGCCACCATGGTGTAGTCCTGGTTGACAAAAGATGGGTATACATACAGAAAGCATCCCTACTTTCTGGACTACAAAGGCACAGACGTCTAGGTGCTAGATAAGTGAGCTATCACTGTCATCCTCCTCACCATTATTAAAAGGAGACACCTCTCACTTTTCAGGAAGACGTCTGGGCCCTGGAAGAGTAGTGCATTCATGGTGGCCTTCTGTCAATTGTCACAAGTCTAACTAGGAACCATCATGTAGTTTTCATAGCACACCTCTATGGTAGGGCAGAACCTTATAGGGTTTCTTCCTCCATCCAGTACCCTGACCAAAATAAAAATCAGAGATGGAGATTGAGTTACTCAAGGTCACTCAAAAGTCACTGGGAATTGTCCTGATACACCAAGGTTTCGGGTTCAATCCCTGGTCAGGGCACATTCAACAATCAACCAATGAATGCATAAATAAGTAGAACAACAAATCAATGTGTCTCTCTCTCTCTCTCTCTCTCTCTCTCTCTCTCTCTCTCTCTCTCTCTCAAATCAATAAACTAAACGTGCATGCTGGCCGTCCCTTCTGATTCCAGTGGCGTATCTGATCTGAATGGCGTCGCTGCTCTGAAAGTGAAGGGTTTAATCTTCTCTTGGAACCCCTCCCAAGGAAAATTATTTTCCTGCTTTGAAATGGCATGGGCATCCACTGTGAATCACATCTATAAATCTAAGCCTGCTGCTCGGGAAAGCAGAAGAGGTCTGATTCTGCGTCTCAGCACAGCCTCACAGAGCAAATTATGGCAAGAATTTGATTTATAGAAGCACCTCAAAGGCTCCGGAGTGAGACGCGTGTTTATTCACTTTATTACCGTTTATTTTACACTATCTCTTTACGCTTCCTGCACATGGATTCGAAAGACTATTTGGACAGATGCGTATGCCCAGCCAGTCTGCACAGCCCTGTTGAGGAGCATGGCTCTCTTTGACCATCCCGCCAATAGCTTGGGTTTGGGTTTGAAGCCCAGGGGTGACAAACAGGCTCAAAGACTGTGGCCCAGAGTTCTTGCTTGCATTGCCCCAGCTCTGCGTTTGTGCGGTCCTTGGCGCGGGTCTCCAGCTGCAACCCCGGGTTCGCACAGGCAGGCTTGATTTAGGATTCAGAAGTCTCAGAACAGCTGGGGATATTTAACGTGGCTATAATTACATTACATTTCTGACAGTACACGGAGTGAGAGTCTTTTCTGTTGTTGAATATTCGATGAGCATCAGATATTTTAAGTAGCCAGGGAGACATGGCTGCATTTTTTTACATCCAAGTGGTTTTGTTTTTAAAATTCCGGCCTGGGTGAGTGGCTCAGGCTGCAAGCCCCTCTTACCTTGTCTCTGGAAAGGCAAGAGAGAAGCCCCTTGGGCTGTGGCTACAGAGCAGGGTCAGGGGAGCTGTGATGCTGAGGGAAAAAGGGAACAGGCAGGGACAGTGAGCGCCCCTGTGTGGCAGGAGCCACAGGCAGCCTGGAACATCATCCCAGCTCCCTCCCTATGGCACCACCCCAGCCTCCACGAGGAAGCAGAGGCCCTGAGAGCAGACAGACAGAAACTTGCCGAATGTTACTAATAAGTGTTGGAGCTGGGGTCAGCTCAGGGCTCCAACAAGGCGTTTCTGGCCTCCCGGGGACACTGGTTGCTGTCGGGGGGGGGGGGCAGTGGAAGCAGGATGGAGGCCCACCTGCTCTGCTCTGTGCCTCACACTTGTCTTCTTCAGTCCTCAGGACAGTACTCGCGGGGACAGCGCTGTCGTGCCCATCTAACAGATGCGGGAACCAAGGCTTACAGGGTTAATGTGGGAAGTGGTGCGATGAGGAATGTGCATCTGATGCTACTGCATTGGAATATTTAATTTTCTGGCTATTGACCTCTGGCTACCACCTTCCCAATCCCTTCCCTCCCCTACCCCTGCTCCGAGGATCTCAACCAGCCAGTGAGGTAGGAAACTACCTATTACTCTCCCCACTTTCCTGGCGTCAGAGGCACCCAGCCAAGTCTCTTAGGAGCAGCTCTTTTTTCAAGGAACTTTTCAACATCCATGCCCTTGCTTAGCTCGTCCCCTTCCCCCGGATTAAGCCTCCTCTCCTCTACACACCCCTGTGCTTATATATGCACACACTGTGCCTGGAAGGGTGTGCGTGGGGTCTGATAACAGGCTGCCCCCCAGGAGAGGCCTGAGAGGATGCGGCAGGAGGGGTGGGAAGGAGCCTAGCGTCTTATTCTGCACCTTTTTCTATGGTTTGAATTTTTCAACCATGTGTATGTGTAACTTACACTAAACAAACACACGAAACAAAACGAAAGTACACTCTGAACAAATGCCGTCTCTTCTGAGGTTATCTCCAGCCACTTCTCCATGGAAACCGTCTGGAAAGGAAAGGTCTTATCCCTTCAGCCACCCAAGGCTCACTTTGCGTAGGCCCCTCTGATCTGGCCCTTTTATTACAACCCTCATCAGACCATCGCCTTCCTGAGGGCGGGGGCCATGCCTGGCTCCACCTTCTGGCGCCCCAGGACCTACTGCCATTCCTCGTAAGCACCAAGGGCTCGGTCTGAAGACTGAATTGCCAAAACAGGAAAAGGGATTGGTGCCACCACAATATATGTGGACTCGTTCAGTCGTGCATGAATTCATTCCGTGACGAGCTGCGTGTGCCAGCATTCTGCTAGGCGTGGGGTGTAGAGGGAAGTGGGTACATCCGGCCCCTCCCTCACGGAGCGCACATCCTGGAGCTCAATGAATGATCTGCGTGCCGATCGGAATCAGTGTTTAAACATCCCTGGCCTGGACCCAGAACTACTGAATCAGAGTTTATGGGGGAGAGGACCATCGATCTATTTTTAACATGCAGCCCCAGGTGACGGAGGGTTTTAGGAAAACATTCTGTGTTGCGGGGTGGCATAGATAATCTACAAATGAACAAACACATGAACAAGACTGGCTCCAATATTACTCGGTGCTGTGAAGGCAAAAGATGAAGGGCATGCGATGGAGAATGGCAGGAGGCTACTTGAAGATGGGAGGAGGGGAGGACTGATTCCCTGGGCAGGTGACATCTTTGCTGAGACACCTGGAAAGTGAGAAGGGGAAGCCATGGGGGGATCCAAGGAAAAGCATTCCGGCAGAGGGAACAGCAAGCTAGGCCCTGGGGTTGCATGGTGGTGGTGGTGAGGGAGGGAGGGAGGGAGGGAGAGAAGGAGAGAGGGGAATTCGTCTCCTTCCTTCCGACCCCGGAAATTCAGCTTCAGTAGCTCAGTTCTCCTGTTCTTTGTATTGCGAGTGCATTTGGCTGCTTCCAAAACGTGGCTGCCTCTCTCACCCACACACTTGAGAGAACATGATTCTAGCAGTTCGGGAAATACTGACCTTCGGAATGCTAATGTAATGGAGCCTTAGGTCCTTCGGCTGAACTCTCCTCTAGAAAATAAGTGCAAGTGAGCGGAAAACCCCGCCGTCCCAGGAAGCCGGTTGCAGATCCCTGTGCAAGGGCAGCCCAGGGAGACCGGTGTGGCCGAGCGCTTCATCCTGGTTATTCAGCACCCCGAGCCCTGCTGATTCATCTTCACGAGGGTGGGGTCCTACCCCTCTAACGTCCAGGTGGATTTTCCTTATTCATCTTCTGAAGCATTGGGTCAGGATGGCCGGTTGTTCACACTGAAAACAGGCCCCTTTTTGCCTGGCTTTTGTGTTTCAGGGAGAACTTGCAAACCTTTCAACATCCTTCATCTTCATGAGAACCATGTGACAAAAAAGCCAACGGTGTCACTCCCATTTTACAGATGGGACAACTGAGGCTCGGAAAGGAGAATTGACTTGCCCTGCGTCACCCAAGTGGTGCCAGAGGCAGCTCAGTTCTTCCCCCGCCCATGGCAGTGAGTCGCCACCGGGAGACAAAACCTGTGCCCTTCTGCAAGTCTCAGTGTCCCTGTCACCTCCTCCGGGAAGTCTGCCTTGGTGCCCTGGGAGGGCTTTGTGAAACCTGGTCGAGGAGTTGAATCTTTGGTTCAGAGGCGTGAGGTTTTTCTCCAGAGTTTCTCAAACTTCAGTAACTTTTCCATGCACGAGACTCACCTGTGGCCACTGCAGAAATGCAGGCTCCGGTTCAGTAGGTGGGGCCTGAGATTCTGCATTTCCGAGAAGCTCTCAAACAACACCAATGCCGCTGCTGCACAAACCACATTTTAAGTATCAAGGTTCTACAAGGCGGGAGGAGAAGGCAGCATGGAGTCAGAAAAGGAAGGGCCTCTGGTCCTGGATAGGAACTGGTTGCATAGCAACCCTGACGCTTGATTCAGTGTTAAAACCACCATTCCTTATGGATGGAGTTCCAGGAGGGCCCACCCTCGTCCCGCCCCTGCCCTGAGATGCCAAGCCGCTTCTTCCAGGCTAGCTTGCAGGCGGCGGCTGCTGCTGCTTAAAATGCAGAAGGCACGGTCCTGGCGAAGTCTCTGTTAAGGATAACTCTTTCCTTTGTCTTTAGATGATACTGAAATGACTGGGCATTTAGGGAGACCGTGTGAATGGGGAAATGGCAGCGGAGTCGCATGCCTCCAAAATGAGGAGCCGACACTGGGTATTTCCGCACACTTCCCTGATTCTGTGCGTGTCAGTGGACACATCCGCGAGCGGTGTCAGTCCAGGAAGGATGGCTTCTATTCTCGCCTGATCACAGTGATCAGTCTTGGTGCGGCGTGCCGCTCCTGAGCGAGCGAGGACTTCAATTTGAGGGAGCCGTGCCCGTAGCAGGGCATTTCTAGGTAATTCAGCCAGAAGCCTGTGCGTTTGTCGCTGCGAGGCCATTAGTTAGAATTGCTAAGGCTGCTCGCAAGCCATGCCTGGGGCTGTTCATTTGATTCTCTCATTCATGCCCTCCTTGCTATTTCGGTCATCCATTACTTTGCTCATTCTTTTACTCATTTATGACTCTCAGATTCATCTCCTCATTCATTCATGTATCGAGTGCCTCGTATATACCAAGCATTGTGCCACGCTCTAAGGATATCAAAGTAAATCCATTCTAAGTCATCAATTCAGTCTCCTCACCCCGGTATATCCTATCGGCAGCAACAGTCCAAGTGCCTTAACGGCCTCTTCAGGTGGGTGCTGAAAACCTGAGCCGGCCATTTGTTATCTGTGCTCTGAGAATCTGTCCTGTTTAAAGTCAGCACGTGGTTCCCCAGTACAAGATAAGGCCAAGCAGCCAGGTACGCTCCAGACTCTCACCCCCACACATCATGCCTTCTGCATGTTGAGCTGCCTCCGGTTCCTTGCATCTGCATGCTCTCTCAAGCCTTTGCATATGCTGTTCCCTTACCTTGAAATGTCCTGCGGCCCCCACCTGTCCTTGGAAAACTCTTCCTCATCCTTCAATCCTCAGCTTTGTCATCTTTGCCCCTTCCCTGTGCCTCCATGCTAGGTGCAATTAGGCCCTCCCTCTCCTGGGCTGCATATAGCCAACGATGCCCTGGACAGTCTAGCACACAGTAGTTAAGAGGAAGGGTTCAAGTCTGGGCTTTCCCATGTGCCAGCTGTATGACCATGGAGAGAGATCCCTGGAGTCCACCCCGTTTCACATTCATTCTCCGTTTGGATTTGCACGACAGCTCTCAGGGCAGGTAGAAAGGCTGCCAACCCCAGGCAAGTGGAGTGACTTGCTCAAGGTCACAAAGAGAACAAGAAGCCAGGTCTTAGCTACAACTTAGCTCTCCTCCCTTTCCAGGGCCGATGCTGGTCTACAGCACGCACAAAGAGGTTAGCCACGGGGAGCCACTCATTAATACCTGTCGGGCGTTTTCATTGCTTTCCGCCGAAGAATCTGCTCTGGCCAGACAAGTAAGCCACAGAGGGGAGCTGAGGTTATTGTGCGATGATTCAGGTTTTGAAAAGCAAGTTTTGCCTGAGATATTTAAATAACTTCAAGTTACTGCCTCTCCATGCAGGACAACCAGGCAGTGGTATATGACTTCTGGGTGGGAGGGGAATTGAGTGGGAGGCCGGAGCCAGGCTTCCAGAGAGAAATTACCATTTTGTATTTATTACTTTGGCTCACAAGAGTGCCGCAGGGACAGGCTTACTAATACATTGGATAATTGCCTCGGTTCTCCACTTCATTTTGCCGCGTGTAGACCAGCCCAGGTGCAGACTGGATATGATTCAGCTCAGGCTCCCAGGTGCCCAGGTTTGGAAACATGAGATGCTGGATGGGGGTAGGGAATTGGGAGAGTGGGGGACTGGGGTGTCCATCTCTCAGGCATCAGGGTTCCTGTGACTAGAGTGAAGGGAGTGGAGAAAGAGTCCCAAACTAGGAGCCAGGAGACTAGAATCTGCATTTTGCCACTGACTGCTGAGCAGCACTGAGCCCTTAGAGCCCAGAGGCCCACAGAGGGACAGCTATCTGGAAAATACTAAAGGAAATCATAAGTCACTATTTCTCAACTCTGGCTGCACATTAGAATAACCTGGGGCAACTTTTAAAACAAAACAGTTACTAACACGACAAGCAAAACCTCCAAAGATTCTGATTTCATTGGCTTTGAGGTAGAGCCCAGACATGGGTAGTTTTTAGCCGGAGTTGATCGTCCCTGGACTAAACTGATCTATGCGGCCTTCCTTAGGATGGGCATTCTAGGAGCCTGTGTCAGCAAAAAAAGTCAAGTCAGTGACCTTGAGCTTCAAGGTGATTTGGTTCCATGTCTAGATTTATTGCTGTCAATAATTTGGACCTGCTCCTGTCTCATCTTCTCCCCAGAGAGGGTCCCTCTGCCAGTGATTGTTGGGGATCTGCACCTGGAGGCAGGAAGTTCAGCTTCACGCTCTTGTGTTAGCTCTGTGGCCATGTGTCAGTCACCTTGGGATCCCTGGGCCTCAGTCTTCTTCTCCCTAGATGATGAGACAGCAGCTCAACTCCGCCTGCCTGTGAGCAGGGGTTGGACCAGACTTAGTGTCACAGCGCCATCTGGTTTTACAGGGGGTGTTCCCATCCAGTGCCTGAGCAGGCAGCCTGAGAGTGGAGAAGTCTGTTCCTATTTCCTAGATAAGGAGACAGGGGCTCCACATGGTCAGGTAACTTACCCAAGGCCATCCAGCCAGCCAGGAAAAAGGTGGAAGCAGGCAGACATCAGTTCAAACCCCAGCAATGCAGCTTCCAAACTAACATTGACTACTTGATTAATTTTTCTGTGCCTCCGTTTCATCTGTAAAATGGACATGAACGCTACCCATTTCCAGAGTAGGATTGTAAGAAGAAAGAAAGATAACCAGATAAAAATCCCGTGGAGCCTGGCACTAAGCAGATGCTCAATGTTTCCTTTCTCCCTCCCTTCCTACCCCCATGATTTCTCCCATTCTCCTCTTATTCCTTCCTTTCCCCTTGCTGGGTTTGAAACTCAATTTTAAGGACTGGGACCCTGAGAAGCAATTGACTGTGCATGACCTTGGGTGAGTTGTTTAATCTCTGGACCTCAGTCTCCCCATCTGTAAAATGGGGATATCCGTGGTATTTGCAGTTGTGAGGACCAAATGTGTTGGGAGAACAGGTTCTGGCATAGAGTGTTGGCTGTTACTGTTCTACTACTTAGAGCAGGGGTCCTCAAACTTTTTAAACAGGGGGCCAGTTCACTGTCCCTCAGACCCGTTGGAGGGCCGGACTATAGTTTAAAAAAAACTATGAACAAATTCCTATGCACACTGCACATATCTTATTTTGAAGTAAAAAAACAAAACGGCAAAACACCCGCATGTGGCCCGCGGGCCGTAGTTTGAGGACGCCTGACTTAGAGCCTTCCTTCTCCTCACTGGGCCCTGGCACAGAGGACTACTTTGCCCTCCTTGCCCCCAGTGGTTGTTGAGTGATCTGGGGAGCGGTCCCCCATCCCCAAAGCAGAGGGACGGTAAACAAGCACGGCTTCCCAAGTCCTCGCTTGCTGGCTGTGTTCTCAGCCACGACAGCTCTGCTGAGCACACAAGGCCCCCAGGGTTCCTGGCAGAGAGAGGCAGCCCTATATCAGTGGATTGCTTACTATCTGAGGTGGAAAAAAGGAAAAAGCTATAAATATGAAGGATTTGTCTGTGATAAGTCATGGTTAGAAACCTCAGCTATATAACTTTTTAATTCCCCACTCCAGCTTGTAAGCTCATGCAGTAAAAATAGTCACTAGTAATTTATTTTTTTCCACTCTTTTAATTTTGTAATTTTTTCCCTTAACCAGCCAAAAAGTCCTAAACTGGCCCTAAGCTTTTATTTTTTTCCCCTTTAGTAGTCATAAAATGTCACCAGGGATTATAATGTAAAAGCTATCCCCTTTCCTGCATTGCCAGGATGAAAATGTACAGACTCTTAATTGGATGTTGTTAAAATAGGAGTGAGTGCTGAGAGTGGCTTGCCTCACCTGCTTCCAGGTGGCCAAGGAGGGTGGCTCAGAGGGAGGCAGTTCCGTCAGAACTGGGCATGCAGCTCAAGTGATGGATTTAAGTCACATCTCTTTTACTTAAGAGCTGAGGGATCCCAGGCAAGAAACTGCACGGGGCTTACCGTATTTTCCGGTGTATAAGACGACTGGGCGTATAAGATTTTCCTAGGTTAAAAAGTCGTTTTATATGCCGGAAAGTACAGTAGTCCAATAGATCTAATCCATTATATCTAATCCCATCAATATAGTCCAATATACCGTATTTTCCGGCGTATAAAACGACTTCTTAACCCAGGAAAATCTTATATGCCCAGTCGTCTCATACGCCGGAAAGTACGGTAGTTTCCTTGTCTGTAAAATGTGGACAAAAATTAGCCCTAGCTGGTTTGGCTCAATGGATAGAGCGTCAGCCTGTGGACTGAAGGGTCCCAGGTTCGATTCTGGCCAAGGGCACATGCCTGGGTTGCGGGCTCGGTCCCCAGCAGGGGGCGTGCAGGGGGCAGTTAATCAATGATTCTCTCGCATCATTGATGTTTCTATCTTCCTCTTCCTTCTTCTCTGGAATCAATAAAATATATTTGAAAAAAAAATTAGGGGCTGATCTCCCTCACTGGGATGCCCTGAAAATTCAGAGATAATGTATAAAAACTTGTTTCACTCAATGTAAAGTACTGTAAACCTGTTGGAGATTATTGTTACTGATGATGATGGTGGTGGTGGTGGTGGTGTTAGCAGTGGTGATCATGGTGATGGTGGTGGTGGTGATGACAATAGTAGTAATGGCAGTGGTGATGTTGATGATGACAATGATAATGGTGATGGTGGTGATGATGGTGGTGGTGGTGGTGATGATAGTGATACTACCATGTGTAGGGTAGAGCCTATAGGTTTATGTGATGAGATAAGGATTTTCCTCAGAGCCTTGTACCTTTCTATGTATACAAAATAGGTGTTCAGTCAAGAATCATCTACCTAAAATCAACTTCAGGTTTCAGAACTCAGTTCACCTCTTAGATGTTTCAGTCATTTGTTCAGCAAATATTATTGAGTGCCTACTGTGTGCCAGAAACCGTTAGCGCTGGAAAACGGGGAACAAACAAAACAGGCACAGTTCCTGCTCTCATGGGGCTTATTGTCTAGAAGATGGTAGAGTGGGATGTTGGAGATAGATGTTAATGTTGTAGTGTAACGCCCATCTTACAAAGGACGCCTCAAAAAGTCGAATTATGGAGTCGTTTATTAAAAGCCGGCGGCATACGAGGGAGCAAAAGCGCTCCAGACCTTGCAGCCCCAAACAGCTCGCCACATCTGGCTTATATTGGCAGAATATCACAAAAGTATCGATTACATCTTTGGGTCTGGAATGAGGAACCTGTTTGCACAAAGCAATTACAGAGTTTTGGGGTCTACAGATCACTGAATCAACAGAAACACATTATCTGGGACCACCGGGGCAATTTAGAATAATTGTGCTGTCCAGATTCTGGGATCACTGAGTCAACAGGAATGCACTATCTGTAGCTACTGAGACAATTTAGGATAATTGAGCTGCCCCGGGTCCAGAAGAATGTGCTTCGATGACCAGTGAGATCACAATCAATGGGATATTCAAACCGCCATCAAGGGAGTATTCAATCATACATAAGTTCAGAAAATCAAAATAACTTTCTATTGTTTTAGCAAACAAGTACAGAACCCAAGCAGCAGTTTCTACCTGAGATGATTGCTACCATACTTCAGTAATCATATGGACAAATAATAATTTCAGATGGTGATAAAGACTCTGAAGGCAACAGAGTGATGGATAGAGGTGTTGGCAAGACCCTTTTGGCTTGTGTACTCAGGAAGGCCTGTGTGAAGAGGTGACATTTCAACTGAGGCCAAAATGGTGGAAGGATGTAACCAGGGGAAGATCCGGGAGCAGAGTGTCCCAGGTAGAAGGAACACAATGCACAAGCTTTGAGGTGAGAATGAACTTGACTGTGTGAGAGGTGAAAAGAAGATCTGTGTCTCTTGAGCAGAGAGGAGGAGGCAGAGAGTGGTTTGAGCTGATGTTGGAGAAGTAGGCACAGGCTAACTTGTGGCAAACTTTATAAGCTGGGCTGAATTTGGAGATTACTCTCAGGGCAGTGAGAGACCTGCGGAAGGTTTCAAAGATATAGAACACCATGAGTTAATACACTCTTCAAGAAGATCATTCTGGCTTCAGAAATTGGATAAGAATGGAGGCAGGAAACGAGTCAGCATGCGATGCAATATTTGGGATGAGAGATGCTGGTGGATTGGACCAGGGTTTTGATGGAGGTAGTGAGAGTGGCTCAGGGTGGGCTGTGGAAAAAGGTGGATCCGAGACTAGATGTTGGATTGGGTGTGGAGTGTCTTAAAGGGAGGACTCAAGAGTAACTCTCAGGCTGTGGTCTGAGTGACTGGGCTGATGCTGGTATCATGCACTGAGAAAGGGAGGGCTGGGGAGAGTAGATGTGGGGGATGGGAGATATAGGAGTGTTAGGGGGCTGTTAGAACTCAACATTCTGGACATGTTGAGATTGAAATAACTAATGGCCATTTTAGTAGCCAGTTGGACAGATGACCCTGGCACTTGTGGAGAGGTCAGGACAGGGTATGGGGATTGGGGAGTCATAGGTGGAATGATGGGATTCAGCGGCTTGGACTGGATGGGATCGTGTAAGGAGAATGTGTAGACAGAGAGGAGCAGTGAGCCGAGCACTGGGCAGGGGTGAGGAAGCAGAGGGGCTGGCAAAGGAGAGTGAGAGGAAGCAGTCAGGGAAGTAGGAGGGAAACCAGGAGACGGCTAACAGAAGCCTAGGGGTCATGGGTTCAAGAGAGAAGGGTGGTCCTCACTGCACAGCAATGAGCAGCAGCGAAGGGCAGGCCTCTCCCGTCCTTGGACATGAAGGCTGTGCAGTGTAGAGGTTGGAAGCAGAGGCCCCTGAACCCAGGCCTGACACTGCCATTTCCTCGTGCTCAGGCCTTGGGCAGGCCCTAGCCTCCTGGCCCTTGGCATCCTCCTGTGCATGGCATTGTTGTGCAGCTTGAAGGAGCTCGTATCTGTAAAGTGCTTCATGCTGGGCCTGGCATATAGTAGGTGCTCAATAAACGGTAATTGTATTTCTTCAAATCTGTTCAGTAGGGTAGGGTTTTTATTAGTCAGGGGTGCTGCAGAGGTGCCCAGCTTATGAAGGCAAGGTTTCACTTGGGCAGTCTAGCCTTCACTCAAGGTTGGAGATGAAGTTGTCTTGAAGGCTCAGACAGGTCATATAAGAAATAGCCAGGTGGAAGCAGTTAGGAAAAGCAAGGCCACTGGCCAGCTGCATCCTGCCTACAGGTGTTCTAATATGAATGTTTCAGTCCCATGTGGGCCAAACAGAACCTCTTCCGAGAGGCCCAGTTCTGACCTGGGTTTGAGACCCCTGTATTTACGGTGATGACGGACCAGAGAAGCATCTTGAACAGATTGATGGGCTCAGATTTGCATTTCAGAAAGACTGTCCTGCAAGCAGTGCCCAGGGAGGATGGAAGGGGTGTGGGTCTCAGGGTCTGGTTACCCTCAGGGAGAGGAGCCAGGAAGCCCTGTTCTCATGTGAAAGGAGAATTGGGGTGAGGAAATGGCTCATTATAAGATAATTAGCTGCATAATCAGTATGCAGCCCTATGGGCTGAAAAACCGCAAAGATGATTATACAATTAAAGGGTTTTCTTCCTTTTAATGGAAGTAACCTGCCAGCCTGTGGGTTTGAGCGGGTGGTTGAGGAAAAAAGTAAGGTTGTTGTTGTTTTTTAACCGATTGATTTTGCAAGGAATTAGTTTATTGATTTAAAAAACCACTCTCTGTGGACAGTAAAAGTTGTAAATGAGATCAGTGTGTGGTTAGAGTGGAAATTAAGGGCAGGGGCCCCAGGCTTCCCCTTGTCAGGCTGGAGAGGAGGGGCCCTGCCTGGACCACAGAGCCTGTGGGACCCAGTGAGCGTGCTCAGATCGGAAACTGTCCTCCGCTCTCTGTAAAGAACTAACGAGTAGTGGAACTTTGGGCAACGAGGCAGCCCAAGCTGACCAGGACTCCCTACTGCTCCAGACATAGAAAATGTTTCTATCACCATTCCCAATGTGTTTAAATACATAGAAAAGAAAGGAGGAAGGAGAGATGGAAAGAGGGAAGGGGAAGGGAGGGGACAGGAGGGGAGGGGAGGGGGGGAGGGGAGGGGGGGAGGGGATAGGTAAAGTGGAAACTAAGTCCCAGGGAGGTATGTCAACCGAGCCCAGGTCACACAGCGTTAACATTAGGCAGTGTGGGATAATGGAAGGACCAAGGGTGTTGGAAGTAGTAAGACCTGAGCCCGGCCTGTGTTGCCCAGTGGATTGTGTGTGGTCCTGTGCACCAAGAGGTCACCAGTTCGATTCCCAGTCAGGGCAGATGCCTGGGTTTCGGACTTGATCTCCATTAGGGGGCGTGCAGGAGACAGCCAGTTCTCATCGATGTTTCTATCTCTCTCTGTCTCTCCCTTCCTCTCTCTCTCTAAAAAGAAAAAAGAAAAAAAAATTAAACAACAATAACAAAAAGAAGTAGTAAAAGCTGAGTTTGAATCTTTGTTCTGCCACTGAATAGATGTGACCTAGGTCAAGCTGCCCAAACATTCTTAGCCTCAGTTTCCAGAAAATGGGGTTGCTGACACCTACTTTGTAGGGTGATTGGGAAATAAAGACGATCACTTCAGTGAAAATATTTAGAAAGATTCTATATTCTGATACTGTCTGCTCTATAGGTGTTGGTCCCTTTAAACTTTGGTCTTAAAAAATTCCCTCCTCTGAAGAGCCCTCCATGAAGCCCAGCTGGCCCTGGTGCTTCTTTATCTAGCAGACCATCTGTGTTCTATTACTTTGCACTGATTTGCTTGTTATTATAAGATTAATTTTTAAACTCCTTCTGGCTTTCTCATTTCCCTTAACTTTGTGCTCCTTGTCTATTCTGATTTTCTCTAGTCCTCAACACTCTAATAAAAGACTGGCGGGCAGGGGGGAGGGTGGATGGATAGATGAGAGGATAAATGGGTGGGTAGATGGATGGATGAGTGGATGGATGAGTGAATAGGTGGGTGGATGGATGGGTGGATGAGTGGATAAATTTATATCAGTTAGGGTTTGTTGGTCAGCAATAGAAGCTAATCCTGGCTACATTAAGCGAAAGGGATTGTATTAGAAGGATATCAGGGAGCTTGCAGAATCAATAGTCCTGAAAGGGTTTGTTTAATTAAACACCCACTGAATGAAGTTTTCCAATACCAAATATGGTACCAGGATAGAACCCAGTTAGACAGGTGGGACACACATAAGCACCATGCATGCACACACATGCACACAGGTGCACATACAGAGAGAAATACTGGAAAAGCAGGCTGAGGAAAAGGCAGGGACTGAGGAGCTGCCGGGTTAAAAGGCAGCAATAATTACCTCGCAGTCAGATCAGGACCCTGTGTCTGGAATGAAGGAACAGCAGACATTGTTCATGCCCAGACCTAATTGCATTCAAGTCACAGTCCTGGAGAGAGAATCCAGTCGATGTACCTTGGGTCACATGTTCCTTGATGCATAAACCCAAGCCCGTGTGCACAGGTAACTTGCCAAAAGGAAAGTAAGGCCAAAAGAAGGGAGAATGGCTGCTGGGGCTCCGTGTCCCACCACCGAGTGACGTGGGTGTTCAGTGAGCAGCACCAGTGACTTGTGTCTTCATTGGCCCCCAACACGCATCCCCTTCATGCCTCTACTCACCCTCCATTCTCCCCCACAGGCCTGCTGGCTCCCTCTACCTCTGGGCATCCTCCTGTCCCCTTATAAAGCACCTTCACTTCCTACCTGCTTGAGGAGCCCTCGCAGCTTCCCAAGCCCACGCCGATTGCTGCTTTCCCTGAACTCCAGTTGCCCTTGCCATCAGCAAGCCCCAGAACTGTCCTTAACCCTAGCCTGTGTGGTGTGTGGTCTCCCTGCGGGGTGTGGGCCCCCTGCGGGGTGTGGGCTCCCTGTGGGGTGTGGGCCCCCTGCGGGGTGTGGGCCCCCTGCGGGGTGTGGGCTCCCTCCGAGTTTCCCGAAAGTAGAAGTCTTGTCAAACTGGCCTGATATTCCCGGTGATCCTAGCACAGTGTTGGGTTCGGAATCAGTGACCAAGGAATGCATGCCGATCAGTTATCAATGAGGGAGTGTGGCATGGAGTCGTCAGCTACATTATCAGATCTTTAGAAAGAAAATGGGGTTGAATCAAAAGAGCTGTCTTATCCAAAGTTGCACAACTGGTCAGAGACAGTTCCAGGTCTGGAGACAAGCTCTTATTATTCCCAACTCTGCTGCCTTGGGCTGTGTGTGTGCCTTTGTGTACACATGTGTATGTATGTGTGTGTGCGTGCATGCATGTGTGTGTGTGTGTGCTTGCGTGTGCCCCACCTCTCTGAGTTGGCCCAGCCTGGTACTCTATTTGGCATAGTAGTCGTCCATCAGTGGTTGCAAAGTGCACAGAGCCCTGTGAGGATGTGCTCTCTCTCATTCCCGCCCCATCCTTGCTCAAGCTCTGCTCACCTCAAGGCCCTTTGCCACTGAGCAGCCAAGACATGCTGATTGCATACCCCCAAACTTTATTTATTTTGTGAGTCAACGCATTTCAAAAAGTAGATATTTTGTTGTGTTTGGACAGAATCAACCGAATCTTTGTGTCACCGAAATCACTCAGAGCAGGAGTCCTTGTCAACCCCCCACCCCCCCCACCCCCCACCCCCCCTGCCTCACTCCGTTCTGAGCTGCTTGGAGCGTTAGTTGGTGCACTGGAAATAAAGTCACAGGGAGCGAACATTTTGACAAGGTAATGGTCCCCTGCCTCTCTCGATGTTTGCGAGGGAGTCAGCGTCCATTAGAATGTCACAATGGCGTGCGCCACTGACATCTCATTGAATAATTAAAAGGCGGTTTAATCATGGCGATCATCCACTTAGTGTCTGGTTCCAGATGTCCGGAAGCATTTTTGAGGAGGCGGCCGTGGGTGTCAGGCGGGGACAGATCTGCATCAGGATGGAGCCCTCCAGGTGTCCAGTCCTGCTGCAGCACTGCCGCTGGGGGCGGGAGGCAGTTCCTGACCCCCGCAGTGGCCCCCAGGGGAAAAAAAATAAAGCATTTCTACCTTCTTCTGCCTCTGTGAACTAAAAGCAAGAGATGTCTTTCTTTTCAGTGCAAATGAAAACGGAGAGTTGGTTGTTGCTCATTAATCACAGGTAGTTTTCTATCTTCCAGAAGGCAGGTATTTAGTGAATGCGCGCTCTGAATCGGGCCTTGCTCTCAGTGTCTTGGATACGGGGAAGAAAAGGACAGACCGGCTCCCACTCCCATGGGGCTCATGTTCCACAGAGGGGAACGGATGAAAACACACGTGCTGGGTGTAGGACTAAAACTGGGTGACAGGGTGACTGTGCTGGTTGCATGGCCAAGGTGGGTCTCTCTGGGGAGTGGCTTTTAGCTGAGGTTTAAGTGACCAGGAGCCAATCTTATGAAGTGCCCTGGGCGAGCACTCCTGGCAGAGAAAAGTTAGTGTAAAGGCTCAGGCGGGAAGGAGCTGGGTGTGCTCGGGGACCAGGGAGAGGACCATGGTGGCAACAGGGCAGGGAGTGAGAGGGGGGTGGGTCTCCCAGGTGACTGGGTGGGGGGTGTTGAATTTCAGTCTCCATGGGATGGGAAGCTCGTGATGAGATGAAGGAGAGCAATGACAGAGTTGGGCATTAGACGTCTCACATTAGAGAGAATGAACTCCACCTTGGTTCTCCTGCCCGGTGCTCCTCCTCCATGCCTGGCCGCATGCTAGATGCTGGGAAAGATAGCAGTCAATGAATGCACCTGCCTCAGGGGCTCACTGCTATGTGTGGAGACAAATGAAAGAACAGGTGATGACCACCTGGTGTATCCTGGGGCAGAGGTGAGCCCAAGATGATGGGAACCAGAGTCCAGGCACTTAATCCAGGAAGACTTAATCTGGAGAGTTGATGAGAAGGGATTGCCCAGTCAGATAAGGCACTGCGAAAGAGAACATTCAGCCTGGCTCAAGGAGCCCCAACAGAAAATGGCACATCTGGGGAGTAACAGGGGGTCTGTGAGACTGGGGTCACATGACTCAGTGAAGGTCACATGGTATACAGGTGTTTGTTTGGTTTTACCTCCTTTGTTCTTCAGGGTTAAGATGACTACGATCAGGTATTCATAGCATTAGGTGAGGTGGGTTGTCCCAGAAATGCTCTGAGTTGGGCTGGTGCTTGGACCTGGCAGAGTTCACATCCAGCCAGGCTGGGAATGCTTTTTCCCCCAAGGGCAGGTGATTCTGACTTGCCTCTCACTTTCCCCCAACTGTTGCTCTTCCCAGTTCGAATCCTAGACTTGCACCCTAAAGCCCGCAGGGTCCAGATTTCATGCCACTAACACCCTCACCCTGTCCATCCTATATAATAAAGAGGTAATATTCAAATTGACCATCACGCCCTCACAATGTGGCTGCCTATGACCAGGCCAGCAGGAGGGTTAGTGAGGGATGACCAAACAACTGAACAAGCAGGCTGTGTGGGGCAACCAGGCTGGCAGGGGAGCCGTGAGGGGTGACCAGGCCAGCGGGGGCGGGGGTGGGGGGTGGGGGGTGGGGGGAGTTGAGGGCGACCAGGCTGGCAGGGGGGCAGTAAGAGGCAATCAGGCCGGTGGGGGGGAGGGGTGGTGTAGGGCAATTAGGAGTGACCATGCTGGCGGGGGGGTGCAGTTGGTGGCGACCAGGCTGGCGGAGGAGGGCAGTAAGGGGTGACCAGGCCAGCGGGGCTGGGGGGCAGTTAGGAGCGACCAGGCCGGCAGGGAGGGGGCAGTTGGGGGTGACCTGGCCGGCAGTGGGGGGCAGTTAGGGGCGATCAGGCCAGCACACAGAGTCAGTGAGGGGTGATCAGGCCGGCGGGGGCGGGGGGCAGTTAGGGGCGACCAAGCAGGCAGGCAGGTGAACGATTAGGAGCCAGTGGTCCAGGATTGTGAGAGGGATGTCCAACTGCCAGTTTAGGCCCAATCCCTGGGATCAGGCCTAAACCAGCAATCAGCCATCCCCTGAGGGGTCCCGGATTGGAAAGGGTGCAAGCTGGGCTGAGGAGACCCCCCCATTCACAAATTTTGTGCACCAGGCCTCTAGTGCTGTTATAATGGGGAAAGTGGAACCTGGAGAAGGGAGCTGAACTAACGAAGCCACGGAGCTCCAGGTGGGCACACTGGGACCAGCGCCGACCTCGTGACCCCTGATAGGGCATTGTTCCAGAAAACGGCGGCCTCGTCCGGGGTGGGGTCAGATCGGAGAAGGCCCACTTCCAGCACAGTCATCTCCAGTGTGTGCCTTGAGAGGTACAGGTGGTCCGCAGTGGGGGGCTCAGTGGTAACCTGGTTCCGAGCTCCAGTTCGGAGTCAGGCAGCTTGCATGTGTGTGCCAGGCATCATTCTGGGTGCTTTCCATATCTCATCCCAATGGTGATGTTATAGCTCATGGAGTGCTTTACAAACGCTTGGCCTGCGCCTCGTGCCTCTTGTCGATTTATTGCACTCACATTATCTCATTCAATCATCACAAAAACATGATGGGATAGATTTTATAGATGCAGAAAGAGAGGCCCAGCATGGTTCGGTCACTTGCCCAAGGTCACAGGGCTGATGAGAGGCAGGGCGGGATGCTAGCCCAGAGCACTTGCCCTTTCTCCACTGGCCGCCTGTCTTCTGCCCAGGCTCCCTGCCTTGCAACTTGCTACTCGACTGTCATTGAGACTCACCAGCCCTCACCCTCTGCCTGCAGCAGCCCCCTTTTTTGTCCTATGCAGAGGCGAGCCTGGAGAGGAACCCTGCAATGTGCCATATGACTTCCTCTTGCAGGCAGAGTTCTGCCGCAGGAAGACCCCCTTCCACACACTAAGACCTGTGCAGCCCGGTGCATCCAGGCTGGGTGACGGGCGTGTGGGCTCCTGCTGCCAAGTGACTCCCGACTCTGCAGTGCTCCTTCGCTGAAGGGCAGACCCTGGTCAGAACGGGAGCAGGCGGCAGCCTGTAGTTCACGGGGCCCGAAAGGGGAGGCCCCACCTCAGAGAACAGAACAGCTAGGCCAGGGGTGTCAAACTGGGCTCCCCAGAAGTGCCTGGTGGGAGGACCGACTGGGCTCCAGCCTTTATGTGTGGTCTGGACACAAGCGCCCCTCAGCCCGCCCCCCCTCCCCCGCTCAGCTCAGCCAGAGTGTCTCTGTTTCACAGGGTGGACTTACACCCAAGATTTTATTTGGAGAAAAGGGTTTACTAACCCAAACACAGAAAGCTAACAACGGCAGCCGACAGGGAGGCCTCTGGCCTCACAGCCCAGGCCTACGGCACAGTCCTTCCCACGTGGGTTATCTTCATGGCTCAGAGGGACAGCGGGTGGGGTGTGCAGAGGGAACACGCTACCCTCGCTACCTGCCGCTGTAGAGGCCACGGCTGACGCTCTGAATAACGAGGTGGTGTCTGTTTGAATTAGTAAATACAAAGCACTCAGCTAGGCCGCGAGGCCGGAAAGCACCCCGATGAGTAACAAGCTGATGCCCTTCCCTCAGGGAACTCACCGTCTACTTAGTGGGCTGAAGCATCTACGTAGTGGGCTGAAGCGGCATCCATAACACTCCCCTTAATAGCTCGTTTGCAGAGCAAACAGCCATGACTTGCTTTAAAGTCCTTTCGAGTCTCTGGCACTAGCCTTCGGCACCTCCTGCCTGGCTGAGACCTGGGTGTCGTCACCAGTGCAGGCAGCCTTAAGCCTCGCCCCAGACTCCTCCCCTGCACACCAGAAAGGCTTCTCTGCCCCCCACCCCGGCTTCCCCTCTCGTGGCTCCTTGTTTTTCCCCGTAGCACTCTGCACAGAGTGGGATCACACATTTCTTGTGTATTTGTTTCTTGAATGTCTATCCAATCAGGGCCTGTCCGTTGTACTCACGGTGTTTAGCCAGGGGCTAGTGGAGCATCTGTCTGCCACTGGACACATAGATTAATTTCAAATCAATGAATGGTCTTTTGGGAGATTGGGATAGGTCAGTTTGGAAGGTGGTTGAGGTTCAGAATCTGGGAGAGGGGGTTTGAATGACAGGCAGATTCACATGATAAGGCATTTGCACAGCTCTAGACTTTTTATCATCCCCCCTCTCTCTTTTTCTTCCTTCTTGTTACTGAAAGATAAGAGAAAAAAAGGGAAAGAGACCCTTGGGGGATGCACAGGGGTCAGTGAATATGGAAGCTGGCCGGTGAGTTTTGGTAAACCTGGTCCCTGGGGCTGGGGTGGGGGTCTTCCCAGCAGGCATTGGGAGGGCCACACGTTTCCACCAGAACCCACATGGACTTGCAGGCTAGTTCCCCGCACACGAACTGTTTAGTCCCCCGCCTGACAGCCTGGCCATGCACCAGCTCCCCTTCACGACTCCTGTCTGCAGACACTGCCTTAGCAGGGAGAGGCCGCGGCACCCTGCTGGCTGCAGAGAGGGCCTAGGCCGCCGGCAGGCTTCCCGGGGATGGGAAGCACCTCCCGGGTGAAGGCAGCAGCCAGTCCCCACACGCACCCCCATCACACGCATGGCTCTGACTGCCGTGTTGAAAGCATGAACTCTGGGGGCTGATGTCCCAAGTTCACATCCTTACTCGGCAGCGTACAGGTCACTTCTGGGTGAAAAATGGGGATAATATAATGACAGTGCTCACGTCCTGGGACAGTGATGAGCATTAAACGGGCTAATGTGCATAAAGTGCTTGGCTGTGGTCAGTGCTCAGAGCATCTGGACAGTTATCATTATTGCAATGATCTGGATGCCTGCCTCTCTCTCAGGGCCAGGGGCCAGGCCTGGCTCACTCGGCCAGAGTTAATTGACTTTCTCCAGGTCACCAGGAGATTCAGACAAAGCCCAGTTCCCCATTTCCTTGCTATTTCTCCCGTAACCCTGGGAGCTGCATGAGGACCAGGGCCCAGCACCCACCCCTAGGCACCTAGCGGCAGCTCAGAGAAGAGAACAGTTGTTGAGTAAATGATTGACAGGGGAATGAGAACTGATGATGCTGTGATGCAGAGGATGAGGGGAAGGTGGGGCTCAGTAGTCATTCCTAAGTATCCTTAGGAATGCTCAAGAGGGGATGTCATAATTCTAATAACCAGGTGAGGATATAATAAGGGGGAAGCCGGCCACGGTGGGAACCAAGTTGCTGAGATTGGTGATGGAGGACCAGGATACTGTTTGGGTCCCTAGTGAATTTTTTATTTGGGAAAAACGGTCCTCTGAGTAGGGCACACTTGGATATTTCTAAGTCTGCCGTCAAATCGGGAGCGTGAGGATCTGCCATCAGATCAGGGCAATAAGGAAGGAAATCAACATGTTTGTCGGAAAGCTTAAAAGGGTTTTAAAGAGGAGATTCCCCAGGAAGAGCAATCAAGTGGCAATGAAGCATCTTTACAATCATGCCAGGCCACGGAGGCCACCGTGGGAGGCCAGCATTTGGTCTGCCCAAGCTCATTTACATGCAGGCGCCCAGGGGCCAGGACCTGCCCTGTGCAGGGAGGGAGCTGGGGAGGGGTGGTGGTGAAGGTCACCCTGAGGAGGCCGGGGCTCTCCCTGAGGAGGCAGGCAGGGACCACAGGCACTGGCATGGGGAGAGGGAGGTATCTCAGCATCTCTGCCTGCAGGGCCCCGCCTGGCATGGCATCCCCACCTGCTCCCATGATCCCATAAGTCACTTACCACCTCTCTTGAAAAGGCCTCCCGCCTTGCAGTGCAGCCCAGACCTGAATCCTGGGCCTCCTGGTGGCAGCGATCTGTCGTGTGGCTGTTGGAGATGATGAGGTTCAGCAGGAAAAAGACATCAGACCATCATTTTCCTTCCAAGAAGCCATTAGGTGATTCTACCTGACTTTTTGGGAGCCCAGGGAAGCTCAGAGTGGCCTCTGCCGAGTTCTCCAGCCAGCCCCCGCAGAGCTAATGTGCGGGCAGCTGCTGCGAGCCACGTGCCTCTGGTTGGCATCCTTGTAGCTTCCCCTAATGGCTGTGGCTCCCATGGTTGGAGGATGCTTGGGGACAGAGTCAGGAGACAGGCAGGGCATGGGGAGAGGGAGGTATCTCAGCATCAGCCAATGGAAGAGCACCAGCCTCGGGGTCCAGGAAACATGGCTGTACCTGCAGCTCTGCCCCATTCTGCTTGAGAACTTGGATAGATTGTTTCTCTCTGTGTGGTTTTTATATGGCGGCCTCCAAAGTCCCCTGGAAGGACTCAACGTGGGGACCCAAGACCAGCAGCATCAGCATCACCCGAGGGCATGTTCAAAATGCAAATTCTCAGGCCCCTCACCCACATCACGTGTGGTCTGACAGGATCCAGGGATGTGTACGCACCTTGAGGTTTGATAAACACTGTCCTAGAAGGAGACTTGTGTCTTGCATCCATCCCTATCCTCAGCTCAGAGCAGGACGTGGGGGAGGGGCCATATGATCAGATGGCCAGATGACCCTGAAATACATGATCAAGCCCAGACTCACATCTGGGTCTCCAGACTGTCACTCCCTGTTCTTTCCACCCAATCCTGCTGTTTTAGTGCCTCTGTCTTCCTGTTGCTTAACTGGCTGCTCCCCCTGCGGATTCTGCCAGGGATGTACATTCCTCCCCTTGTCTGTGGAGCCCTGGGCCTACAGGGCTTGAGGGAACAGGTTGAGGGAGCTGCTTCGGGCCTCACTTCTAAACCAAGTGGTTACTGCACATAGAATGACAGGCGATGATACCCACCCATATACAATACATAGGTTTGCAGGGTTCTGTTATAAATTACAGGGTTTTATGACCCTGGTGTAGCAGACCGATGGCATGAATTGTAACAATGCAATATATCGCTGTATAAGATAGTGCCGCGGAGATGGAGGCCTAATATATCCTTACCAAATAGGATGTGCATTTAGAAAGGTGCTGTTTTTATTTTAATGCCTTTGGTGGTTTAAAACTGTCAGCTCTGAGGTGCCCACAAACTGACAAGTTTGGGGCAAATGCCACTTTTCATGAGGTTGGATGGGTTGGGGTGGGAGACAAGGGCCAGCTCTCAGAAAGGTTTGGGCTAGATTAAGGAACTTGAATTTTGTTTTGAAGGCAAAGGAGACCTATGGACAGATTTCATCCAGGAAGGGAAGGGAAGATGGTATGATCGTGTTTGAGATTTGCATTTTAGGATCATCACACTGGTAACGGTGGAGGGGCAGGACTAGGGAGAGGGTTAGAGGTTTCCCAGAAAGTCCTGATCCCTTGATCCCCGACCTTTATAGACTGAAAAAATCACCCAGCCCTCCCTCTCCCCTGCAAGCCCATGCTGCTTCTGGGACAGTTTTCTTAATTTTTCCTGATGGCTGTGATGTTTTCAGCTGGTGGATGTCGCCTCCAAGTCCCAGAGCGCCTGTTAGGGGAACCATTAACAATTTGACATAAATGGTTTTGGAAAACTTGCTCCCAAAAAAATCTGTTTCTCTCTTCTACAGTTGCCCTCCATGAACTATCCTATATAATAAAAGCCTAATACGCAAATCGACCAAATGGGGGAATGACCGGTCACTATGACGTGCACTGACCATCAGGGGGTAGAAGCTCAATGCAGGAGCTGCACCCTGGTGGTCAGTGTGCTCCCACAGGGGGAACCCCGCTCAGCCAGAAGCTGAGCTCACGGCTGGCGAGCGCAGAGGTGGTGGCGGGAGCCTCTCCCACCTCTGCAGCAGGCAGGCGGTTAGGAGTGAGGGGTCTCAGACTGTGAGAGTCCTGGACTGAGAGAGGGGTGTCTGACTGATGGCTTAGGCTCGATTGCCTAAGCCAGCAGGTGGACACCCCCTGAGGGTTCCCGGACTTCGAGAGGGCACCCTCCCCCCCTGCCCATTGCACAATTCTTGTGCACCAGGCCTCTAGTAGTTCATAAAACGAAATTCAAGGGAAACAGGTCCTGGGGTCCCACATAGTAATGGAAACCAACAGAAGGTTGAGTTGCATGAACCATGGGTGAGTTTGAGCATGCTTTTCCCACCTGCTGACCCCAGCCCCGTCCTCTCAGCATCAGGGCACTGAGACCTCCCCAGAGAACAGGCCACCTTCCACATGTTACCTTTGGGAGACCCACGGCTCTTGGAAGAAGAGACTAGATGTCTCACTTGTTTTAAAAATCCTCTTCTTAATCAGATCCTCACTTTCCTCTTCTTTTCCTGACAACTAGAGTCTCCAGGGTTGAATGCTCGCCTGTTTTCCCCAACCTGAGCCCCACCTCAGCCCTGAGGCCCCTGGCTGACTGGCCCATCCGAAGAGGATCATACCGGCCAGCGAACGCCAATCCACGCTGCCTAGGCAGACACCTTTTTTTCTTCTTGTAAACATCTGTAGTATTAAGTAGAAAAAAAAGAAAAATGCAAGAATATCCATCAGCCTAATTGTCTACAAGTGGAATGTTTGCCATGAGGCATTAATAATACTGACTTGGTGGTAATTTTTCATTTTCAACGCTGGGTCTAATTCATATAACTCCCAGTGATACAGATGAGGGGTGGTATATTCGTGTGTGTGCATGCGTCTGTATGCACGCATGCTCGCGTCTGAGTATACTCAGGACTAAAATGAAGCTAGAAACCACAGTCAGAAATACCTGTTTGGTTTTTGAGTTCGTGAGGATAAGCATACTGTTTGGGAGGCAGGATTGCATGTTGCTAAAACCATGTGGACCTGCATTTCAACCCTCCCCCCCTCCCCCCCCCCCCCACGTCCCCCGCTCTGTCCTCCGTGAGCTGTGAGATCTTGGGGAGTTGTATACCTTTTCTAAGGCTCATTTCTTGATTTGCAAAGTGGGAATACTACAAGAACGATCTCACAGGGGTGTGAGTACTGGCTAGCTAGACTCTCGATTCCAATAATTACAGGCTGTTGTTGTTCCTTGTGATTAAGCCCCTATCCCTGTGGTTGGCAAACTCATTAGTCAACAGAGCAGCAAGCCGAGGCTCTCGAGCCGCAGTTTGCCGACCACTGGGCTAGCCAATGAAAAGAATAACTCAGCACCCGGCGTGCAATCAATGGTAACTGTTATTCTGATGCAGCTCATCATGTGAGCATGGACCGACCAGGTGTGGCTGAGCTCCCCGCACCAGAACAAGTCAGACCTGGTAGAGTCAGAGTGTAGAGGGCAGGAGGGTCCGCCATAAGTCTAAGAGGCCAAGGCAGCCCGGAGGGTGTTCTTAAAATGAACAGATGCAGCCCAGCCAAGAGCCAAGTTCTTGAAAGGAGGAAAGGGAACATGTAATGAGCCAAAGATCTGGGCAAAGAAATACGGGGGGGGGGGGGGGGGGGGGGGCGGAGAGAACAGCAAACGTCCAGCCAGGAGAGCCGAGAAGCATTGAAGTATAAGGGACACACCAGGTCAGGAGCTGAGGCCAGGAACGAGGGGTCCGCACTAGGCGACACTGTGAGCAGCACTGAACATCTGTGCTGCCCTCGCTGGGCTCTGCAAACATGTTTTCCTGCTGCATTCACCTCGGGAATGGCAGAGCAAACAGAAACACACGTTTGCCATTGTTCTCTCCCAGCAGGCCCTGGGTAGGAAGTCTGGTCTCCAGGCTGCCTCTGTGTCAACACGCCGGAGAGGTGTGTCAGGTCCCTGTAGACCGATTTGTCCTAGAACAGAGCAGACTGTGACAAAGGCTGTTTGTAGCAGGGCTGGCTGTATTATGCATGACATTCATTTGCTCATTTGCATTTCCTTCCCCTGTTAAAAATATGAAAGCAGAAGCAAATAAATGATGAACGGAAGGGAAAGTGAATGCCTAATAAATGAAAAGCCTGCAGTGCTGGAAAATTTGGTGCACTTTGTAAACAAAACGGGTTCTGCTAAAGAGGGGGGCATGAACTTCCTTAGCAAGGTAGCCCTGTAGTTCATGGCACATACTCTTGATGGGGAGAAGGTTCAGCCGGGAATAACAAAGCCCCAATTCTCCCCACACTTGGCATGACCCTAGGCAACTCACTCCCTCTCCCCAAACCTCAGTTTTCCTATCTGAAAAATGGGCACGATGGCACCTGGCCTGCTTACCTCACAGGGTTTATGAAAGATCAACATTAGTAAAGTAGACAGGGGAGCTGGAGCTGAACTAAGAATTTTCAGATTAATAAAGGGGGTTGCTTTTAATTCGATGACTGTCTGCTAAAATCAGACCTTTTGCCCTCAGAAACAATGTGGGGTGGGGAGAGCACAGACTTTGCACACAGATCTGAGTTTGAATCCTGAACCTATTAGCCATATAGCCTTTGGGTACTCCACCTCTCTGGGCCTCAGTTTCCCGCATGTAAAATGGGAGTAGTGATATTTTCACCCTCGTCGCATTGGTCAAAGAATTAACTAGCATAAGGTATAAGATGGTACTTGGCACACAGTAGGTGCTCACCTGAAACTGCTTTTACTCTCTCCTTCCTGCCCTGACTCTTGAACAAAAGCATTTGCCCTAATTTCTTGGTAACCCAGAACCGGCTTCAAGAAACTACAGAGACTTACCACAAGAAAAAGTTATCCTTTTTGAGATTTTTTTTTTTTTTTTTTTGAGCTTGGAGAGACCTTAGAAATACTTAGCTCAGGATCTGTCTCTCTATTTCTGTCTTACAGTCAGAGCATTTTTAACTGACTACAAATACTAAGTCAGCCCCCTCATCAGAATATACTAGTAACCGTGCAACAAATTTGACATCAAGAAAGTAACAAGTGGGCATAAGACAGTAAGAATCTGGCTGGCTATCTGCAGGTTAAAAATGGAAGTAAAGCATACACACAAATACACGCTTATACATAACTATTTGCAATACATATTCATCAGCACCAATTCCTCTGACTCCGGTCACATGCAGCTTTAAATTCAGAAGCGCTAGCAAATGTTGCCGTTAGTCAGAATTTCCCAGGCTGTTCCTTAGAGCTACGGGGTCCACGGAGGTGCCAGGGGCTGCCTTGGTGGGATAAGGAGGGTTCTGAGCTCCCTCCCCCCTTTAATTAGGGCTTCTTTACTCTGTTTTAAACATCATTTGTCATGCAAAACTTTAAAAAGAAATTAAAATGTGTTCCTGCTCGAAAACAAAAATGTGCAAACCAGTGTAGTTCAAATGTAGCTCCAACCCCTCATCTTACAAGTTGAGAAACGGAAGCTTATGGAGGAACGGTGACTTGCCGAGGACACTGTGTGTGTGTGGGGGGGGGGGGGGGGGGGGGGGGAATCTGGGACTGGGGGCAGGACTCGAGCACCAGGCCTGTTCTTGTTCTACTTAGAGGCTGTTCTATGAGTCTAGAGGCGATGCCTGCTGTGAGCCTTCCGCCTGACCACCCCAGGACTCCCCTGGCCTCCCCGGACATGGGTTTGTGAGGTGGCTGGGCTATGCTGGGCTGGCCTGTGCAGTTGAGTCAGGAGGCCAGTTGCCCCACATGAGGAATGGACTCCTGGTCCTGGCCTCCAAGTCCACAGGCCGGCCGCCTGCACCTCCTGACTCCTCTAAAAAGAGACATCTCCCTTTGGGTGGGTGTAGGAGGACGAAAACTAAAATTGTTTGAGCATCTCTGATGTGCCTTGTAGCTTAAATACGGTACAGTAGTCTCCTGTTATCCACAGTTTTAGGCATCTGCTGGGGGTCTTAGAACATATCCCCCAGGGATAAAGGGGGATCACTATATCTCGTTACTTCCCAGGGAAGTAGATCCCTGGCCAGGGCGTGGCTGTGACTTCTTAACCCCCATCCTGTACACCTGGGAGTGCCTACAGAGGAGGAGAATCGAGCCTACATGTTACTCCTCAGCCTAATGAAACCTTTATGCGTGCTCCATGGAACAATTCATGAAGTTGATATGACATTACATTTTGGAGACATTTCAGTAAACATTCATTTACTTCATTTCTGCCCTTTTCCTTTTGGGTTTTAGAGCCAATACGTGTGTTTTCTTTCAGGCCCCAATTTTGTTTTTTGTAGGCTCTTGAAAACCTAGGTCCCAGGGCCTGCGTCATGGTGGCCAATGGAGAGACTGGCCTTGCTGGGGAACCCTCAGTGGGGATCAGAAAGGCCCGGGCTGCCCCTGGTGGTCTGTCTGAGCTTGAACAAGTCAGTCCCGAACGCACTCTCCACCTGAGCCTCCCTGAGCCTGGAATTGGGATTATGGCTCTGCTTCCCTGTAGGAATCAAACGGGATCAGTAAAGTGATATACATCTGCTCTCTATGCGATCGCTTTTACCAGCCGCACCGGCTGACCCCCCTGGGCCAGGTGTGGAGGTGTGCCTCATTTCCTCCTGAGCCGGAGTCAGCCGCGCTCCCTGGCACCACTCCCTGGCACAGCACCTGCTGTTTGCCCAGTTGCATCCTGACCCCATTCTGCCTGCTGGTTTGGCTGCCGGCCGGCCTCGGTTTTAGTCACGTTGCCCATTGCATGGGAGGGACAGACATGTTTGGGGTGCTGGTGTTTTTGACACACCATGTCATTTCACCCTCAGAGAAGCCTGTGAGCCCAGAAGTGTTGTTTCTCTTCCTGTCTTCACCCTCTGAGCACACAGCCCCTCTGTCGGCCTCAGACCTCAAGCCAGGAGGCTGGGAGCCACTTGACTCTCTCCTTTCCCTTTTCCCACCCCCACGTCTTAGTCCTCAACCAAGCCTACCTTCAACATGCACCCCAAGTCCACCCACCTCTCTCCATCGTCTCTGTTACTGTCACTTCTCACCAGGAGGATGGTATGGCCGCCTCTGAACTGGCCTTCCCACATTCATGGGGTCCCCCTTATCCCATTCCCTAATAGGGCCTAATAGGATCCAGCATGCTTTTAAAAAAAAAAAAAATTTTATATATATATATATATATATATATATATATATATATATATATATATATATATTATTGATTTCAGAGAGGAAGGGAGAGGGAGAGAGAGAGATAGAAACATCAATGATGAGAGAAAATCATTGATCGGCATGTCCCCTTATGGGGATCGAGCCCATAAACTGGACATGTGCCCTGACCAGGAATCGAACCATGACCTCCAGGTTCATAGGTCAGGTGAGCCAGGCCAGCCGGACCCAGCATGCATTTTAAAAGGTAAAGCAGATTTGTTCAACTCCTGCCCTCCCCTTCAGGGCTCCTTCCTGAACTCCTTGCACAGTGCCCGCCTCACCCTTGGGCCTCATTCCTCCCCATGTGCCCTCTCACTCAATCTTCAGTGTCTTGAGCCCCCCACCCCCACCCCCCCGGCTCTTTGCACTTTGCCCACGCTGCCTCCAATGCTCTTCCCCTGACTCCTCACTGGTACGCTCCATCTTACCCCTCGGCTGTCAGCTCAGCAGTCACCTCTTCAAGGAGGCCTCCCCAGATCTCTAAGGTACCTCTGTCCCTGTCATTCTCTCATATCATTTCTGAGCCTCCTTTACCTCTCCACACACAGTATGGAACCCACATTCTTGCTCCTGTCCGTGTGACGCCTGCCTCTCCGGCATCAGTAACTCCGAGAGGGCATGCTCAGAGCGGCCGCACAGCACCTCGGCTCTGTAGAAGTTCAGCAAACAGTTGTTGAATGAATCAGGATTTCCATCTTGACTCAGTGTGGCAAAGCAGATGTTTAACGCAGAGATGAGCCGAAATTCCAGCCCCTTTAGGACTATAGCCGCCTCCTCTGGGCTCCTCCAGCACCTGTTCTCATCGCCGCAGTAGCACTTAGATTGATGTTTCCTTGACTCTCCTGATAGCTTCACCCCAGGAGCTTTCAAAGATGCCCCTGTCCCAGCATCTAGCCCTGTGAAAACGCAATTGAGGAGGAAATAGCACTTATGGTGAGGCAGTCCCAGGATTCGGGGCCTGATTGGGAGTCTTTATAATGCATGTGATTATTCCTATCAATCGTTACAGTTATGATCTGTAGTAATATAATAGTTATGTCATAATTACGATAGAACTAGAGGCCCGATGCACGAAGATTCGTGCAAGAATAGGCCTTCCTTCCCCTGGCTGCTGGCACTGCCTTCACTCTGGCCAGAGCCACCTTTCTGCCTCTTGCCTTGTGGTGTCAATTTGCATATTCCCTCCATATTGGCTGTGGGCACCGCCATCTTTGTCTTGGAGTTATGGTCGATTTGCATATTCTGTCTTTATTAGATAGGACTAGAGGCCCAGTGCATGATTAAATCATGCACGTGTAGGCTGTCTGTCCACTGGTCGGGACCCGGGGTGGCCGGCAGCTCCGAAGTCCCTGGGCCCCTAGGGCGAGGCGGGGCGGGGGCGTGGTCTTCCGGCGGCCGGAGCCCAGGCAGAGATCTTGCCTTCACCTCCCGCCCAGGAAGGCTGGGGCCACCACCACCTTCTCTGCCTTCCGGCTCCCTCATGAGCCCTCCCTCGGCCGGCCCGGGCTGCGTGGAAACTGGTGTCCTCTGCAGACACTGCCGCGTACTCCTGCGGCCTGACCACCGCCAGACTCCTCCCCCGGGAGCCGCGCCGCCTGCCTGCCCACACCACCTCGTCAGCCGGGGTCTCCAAACGCCCGGCTCGCTGCCCCAGAGGCCCCTTCTGTGCCGCAGCACAGCCATGGTGCAGACGCTGAGCTCGCGCCGCCGCTGGTGACGTGAGCTCAGCGTCCTGCCAGCCCAATCACCACCCCAGCCACCCCTGAGTCCCGCCCCCTGCGCCTCCCGCTGGCCCAATCGTGGGCGTAGCGGAGTGATGGTAATTTACATATTACCTTTTTATTATGTAGGATAGACCATGTTCATGCTAAAAATGCCCCCATAATTTCGAGCAACCCTTTTGTCAAGTGCCTGAGACTGAGAACTCTGGAGGGTCATGCCCAAGTTCACGTGGTTGGCAGAACCAAGACTGAAACTCAGGGTCACTCACTCCCTGATCTCTCTCCTCTGCATTGTCACCATTGGGCAGAGATGCTGAGCCCATGAGAAAGGCAGGGTTGGCAGGAGGGCTGCTCATTGTTATTAGTGCTGAAGGCATTCCATCTGCAAGGCCCATCTGAGAGCTTTTGGGGGTTGTGGAGTGGGGGGAAGGTGTGCAGGGACAACGGGTGTGAGTCTTTGAGATGGTGAGCTGCTGACTTCCCCTGCAGTGCTGTTTAGGGCATACTGATAGATGATCCCTGCCAAGCAGATTATTATAACTTTGCCTTTTTGTTACCAACGTTGATTGTGTTGTGTGAGCTGTATGCTATGTGTGCACTTACATTACACCCTTCAGTTAAATACTTGCATGGAAAATAGAAAATTATCAGAATTATGTCTAATATATCTCACGCCAGGCACTGTGCTAAGTGTTTTATATGTGTTCGCTCCTGTAAATAGTGATCTGATCAATTCGACCAACAAAGGCCACCCAACTGTGTAAATCAGAATTTCCCGGGCTTCCCAGGGCCTTGTTTTCTAGTCTGGTGGCCCACGTGGTTTTCTTACATCGATGGGTGGTCGCCTAACCTGCCTTCCCAGTAGGAATTATAAGCAAATATGCAGTTGTCCCCAAACACTGCCAACGCAAATCCACTATTATTCTACAGGCTGTCCTCAAAAATGTATACACGCTTTGAATAATTCTTAATTCCAATGGGTTAAATCTGAAAAGAAAGAAACATCAATTGAGCTGTTGAAAAATGTATGTGTATACATTTCTGGGGACACCCTATGTATAATTTCAGATAAGAGAATTTTGTTCAGCCTTTTCCTTCATTGCAATGAGGACAGTATATTTGACCTGGTATGAATGTCTGTCCTAACAGGATCACTTAGCACGTCCCCATACTGCCTTAGACCTACCTGGTCCATGGGAAAGGTGACGCCAGGAAGAAAAGGGTAGAAAGACCTGGCCAGTTTCACCTGCTCACACCACATTTAGCCTAGAACTGTGCGTTACGTATTGCTGTTTATGACCCTATAGAAGTGGGTCACGGTGACAGGAGGTTCCTGAGAGATTACCTGGTCCATGCCCTTCATGTAACCTAAAAGGAAACAGTCTCAGAGAGGTTAAGTGACTTTTCCAAAGCCACACAGCTAACTGTGGCAGAGCCATACCTAGAACTCATTTCTCCCAACTCCCAGTTAGGTGATCCTTTTTTCAGAGGGTTAAAAATGACTGGGAAGAAGCTGGGGCTGGGTGTATGGAATTTTTTAGGCTATTCTCTCTACTTTTGCTTATGTTTAAAATATTCCTTACAAAAGAGTTTCTTTTAAAAAGCCTTAGGAGAGTGCCTGATTATAGCAGGAGGGGGTCCTGTTTTTATATTCGCCTCTTCAACGAATTCTTCCCGAAGGGATCTTTCCTGCGCTTTGAATGTCCTCAGCGTAACACAGTCTGTTCTACACATAATTCCTAATGGTGAAGCAGGGGCTTGGTCTTTTGTTCTTGTTGTTGTTTTCCTTCTGTCCACCAGCCAGAATGCAAGCCATCCTGTCTCTGAAGCTCCAGACCCCTGGAGGTGGCCTCAGGCTTCTTCCCAACCTGTGTCTCTCCCATCTGTCCACGCCAAGCCCCCACGGCCAGGATATCCCCAATTTCATTCCCCTGCAGGCCATCTTTAGGGTTTTTGCCATCACCAAGGACCCAGCGCTACCACCTGCTCAATCCTTACCTTTGAACTGGCTCATTTTATTTACTTAAATACATTTTCAGAGAAAACTGGGTGCCGTTGCTATCGATGGGAAATCGGCCGTGTTATCTATGAAATCTGGGTTTGAGGTACTAGTTACACTGATTCTAACGGTCATTATAACATGCCTAGTTATTTAAGAGTCAGAACGTCTATCGATGTACAACTTGAAATTTCAGTGCAGACTGTGCTGAAGGACACTGTCGCCTGCGGCCAGTCTCTGGGGATCAGCCCTGCTTAGTGTCTCTGCCCAGAATCTGCCCAGAATGGGAGGTGTGTGCACACGTGTGTGTTTTCTGCAGCCGGGCCTGGCCACCTGACCACTGCAACAGGCATGCGTGTTCCAGGGAGCGTGCAGCTTGCAGCGAAGCTAAGCAGACAGTCTGGCGGTCACCTCTCAGCACACTTGTTCTCTGCCCAGCACCTTGCACAGCAACCTCCCCGCCCCCAAAGTGAGCCTTAACCGCCCCACTGGTGATGGAAGTAGGACCTAGAAGGGATGGCCCTTGGCTAGAAAATAGATGTTCTATGGAGCTGACTATCTGCTGACATAGAATTTGTCAATTGGGAGCCCCCGGAGGTCTTGGGATCACTCTCGTGAATGTCAAGGTTTAATGCTGCGCGTTTAGCGAAAGGCAGCGTGGTGTGCTCGGATGGACATGGCTTTGGAACCACATAGACTGGCTATAAATTCACTTTAAGTCTCGAGAAGTTGCTGGAATCCTTGGAGCCTCATTTTCTTCACCTGTGGAATGGGGATAGCAAAACCTCCTGTACAGGGGGCGTGGAAGATGAACTAAGAAAGAACCTGCCAGAGCCCCGGGCTGTACCACACAGACCGTTGTGAATTCCCTAAATCCGTGAAAGACCTTAGGATTCATTGAAGAAAGACTCAGTTCCATTTGGTAAGGTTCAGCGTTCAAGTGGAGAATATAGATTATTGCCTTCTAATATTTTGAAATTGCATCTTCCATTTACATACTGCAACTGTCAACGGGGACAGTGATTTAAACGGATCGCTCCATGGCTGCCTGATGGGGTGGTGAAGGCGGTCCAGGGCATTGCCTTGGAGTAAGTGTCTTGTGGCTCCACTGGGCCTCCCCTGCTTGGTTGAGACGCCCAGAGAACCGGGAGCTTGCCTTCCGCTGCTTCTTCAGAGAGCTCCCTGGCGCCGGCACAGCCTCTGTGCATGTCAGATTCGCAGAGCAGGTGTCCGAGATTGAACAGAAAGGAATTAGATCACAGGACTGCCAGGGTCCAGAACGCCCCGTAAATACAGCCCTCTTCCTGCCCAGGTTCTGAGCCATTTGGAAAAATAAGAGAAAAGAGTAAACAAGATAGAGGCCGCCGTGTTTCCCGGGTGACCAGTGAGGTCTAGATGAGGGATGGTTTATATCTGTGGGCAAATAACTTCGGAGACAAATGCTGAAGGCTGGACGGGCACAGACCCACCCAAGTCGGGCAGCGCAGGCCTGAGAAGGCTGCCCGGTGGTGGGCCCACAGGGAGGCCAGGAGGGGCCCGAACTGAGGTCGAGGGGAAGAGCCGAGCCCTGTGTGAACGAGACCACTGCAACGTGAGGAAGCAGCAGAGAGAGAGGAAGATCCTTTCGACCTGGCAAATGTGTTTAATTTGTGATTTTCCCACCTCTACTCTCCAAGCACCAGCACCCTTTAAGTCATTCATTAAGCACGCAAAGCCCACTTATCCTACGTGTAAAAAGGGTGGCAAGGGAGAGAAACAGCCTGGTTTCTGTATGAAGAAGGTGGAAGGAGGGACTTACATAAGACTCTGCCTCTTGCTAGGGGAGTGCCCTTGAACCTGAACTTCGGTCTCCTAATCTATAAAAGAAGGTCTATGAACCCTATGTCCCAGGGCTGATCGGGGAGATGAATGAGATAATGCAGGTGCCCAGGCTCCTCATTGGTAGGACAGAGTAGACGCTCCATAAGTGGGAACGTTCACTGAGGAGCTAAAATCCCCCGATACTGGTGTGCCAAAGTCCTGATTTCACTGCTTTTTTCTTGAGAGGGCTGGCCATGAAGGGGACAAAGAACATGGCTCCTGAGCATCCCTCTCCATGGAGGGAGGGCACTGGCAGGGCAGGGACCCGGCAGGAATGGGAGGTGGGAGACCCCGCAGCTCCTTCCTGCTCCAGGCTGCCTGGGGCTGACAGCCTCCATGCACCTCCCATAGCCCCACAGCAGACCAGGTGGGGACTCTAGTGAAATGGAAACTCTCGCCCAGATGAAGAACTCCAGGCCTGAGTCGCACGGAGCCTGGCAGGGCCCTGGAGGCGAGGCCAGTATTTGCTTCCTGACCAGATGCCTCGCACCAAACATCTCCCATCTCCCTGGCAGGCTGCTTCCTGGGAGAAGCTTTTCTTTCCCGGCCTCATCCTAGGGCGGGCACCTGGGTAGAGGGTCTGGAAGAGAAAGACCAACAATAGCAGGTCTGAACAGAATCCTCTTGAATGAGCGGGGCCCAGAGTGAAGTCTGCTGACCCCGGGCCTGGTGTGAGAAGCTGCTCTGCCCTGAGCCTCTATTTCAGGAGAGACACGGGGGGGCGGGGGGGGGTGCAGGGTGGAGGCAGTATTTTCTGGATAATCACCTGTTTTCACCAAGACAATTTGGGGCATCCCTCCTTCTGCAGACCCCATCAGGGCGGGGATGAAACCAGCACCCACTGGCCCAAAGCATCTGGTCAACCACATAAGAGTGTACCCATTTCAAAAGTATTCTGCCTCCTGTGTTATAAACTCTTCCAGTAAGTCATTATTGTGCACCTAGTATGTGCCAGGTCCAACGCTGGTGCTTCTCCTACAGGCTAGTAGGATAGGCAGGCAAATTAACAGGCAGATGCGGGACAGTCTGGGAAACGCTATGCGGGGGGGAGCACCAAGGAGAAAGGCCTGACCTAGTCTGGAAGTCAAGGGGGGTTTCCCGGAGGAAGGGATGTTTAGAGAACAGCACATGCAAAGGCCTGGACACTAGAGAGGAGAGAGCGTATGGAGGGGGCGAGCACAGTGCTGACTGTGGGCAGGTACTGAACACTGCCCAGTACTCACATCTAGGGGGGTTTACCCATGTCTCTACAGCTGTGTCCCAGATCTCAGCAACCTTTCTTCTGAATTTGAAATCATCTTGGGAGGGCGAGGGGATAGTACTATGTCCTGAGCACGTACCATGTGCCATGCCAGAGAGCATCTTAAAAACTCTCATGTGCTCCTTCCTTCATTCACTGGACACATAGCTATGGAGTGCTTACCGTGGACTTGACAGGGTCATAGGCACCAGACTGTACAGCAGGGAGCAACCAGGTAAAACTCCTTGCTCCGTAGAGCTTTCTCTCAGCTGCGGTGGACATAAGGGGTCAACAAATATGTAAGTGAAGTGTATGGCGTGTCAGGTGGGACCAGTGCCATGAAGGAGACGAGAGCAGAGCGGGGAACAGGCATTGCTGGAGCCGGGGCGGGGAAGGGAGGGCGCAGCGGCAGGGGGGAGGGGGGGGGGCCCAACTTTAATTAGGGTGCTCAGAAAAGGCCTCATATTTGAGCAAAGACTTGAAAGGGGTATCCGTATGCCTTGTGGATCTCTAGGGAAGGAATACTCCGGCAGAGGGAACAGCCAGTGCAAAGGCCCCGAGGCAGGAGCGGACCTGGAGGGAGTGTTCCAGGAGAGCAGGGGAGGTCAGCGCAGTCCAGGCTCAGGGGCACGAAAGATGGAGGAGGAGGTGAAGTCGGAGCCCATCGATGGCAGGCAGGCCGCGGTGAGCCTGCGGCTTTCCTGGGAGTGAAATGGGAAAAGCGGGCCGGTTTTGAGCAGAGCAGCGGTGGGTTACATTTGAAGGCCCTAGTGTCAAGAATAGCCTGCAGGGAGGGAACCAAGGAGGCAGGGAGGCCAGTGAGGAGGCGGCGCCCTGCAGCCAGAGCCTCAGCATCGCCTTGGGCCATGCTGCCTGCCTTCTGGCAGAGTCCCAGTCCTCCCTCCTCTCCTAGGGTGAGTGAGTCACCGCAGCCTCAGAGGCCAAAGTCTGGCAGGGCTGAGTGCAGCTCCCTGGGGTGTGCAGGGGGGACGCCCTCCAGCTTTCTTTAGCACCGCCTTTTGCATTTCACCTGAAGGCTTCTTCACAACCAAACCAGCCAGCGCGGGCGGGAGGTCGGGCCCTGGTGGCAATGGAATCAGGCCGAGGAAGGAGCTCTCCACAAACACAAAACCTGTGAGCATGAAAGCACCAGAGGCCTGTATAATAGCGCTAAGCAGCCGCAGCTCTGGAATCACCCGGGCCTGCTGGGTTGGAATCCTAATTACTTCCATTTTCCCAGCCCCAGTGTCCCAGCAGCGATCTTGCTTTTCAAGAACCGAAGATAGCAAGACAAGTGCCATTGGAAGGAGAATATGTGGCCAGGGGTCACATGCCCTCGGGAGAAAGGGACTGAAGGAGGCAGGAAAGGGTGTGGTCACAGCTTTGTGTCTGGCCTCAGCCTGATCCCAGGAGGGACTCAGAAGCAGGCATTCTAGATAGCCTCGGAGACTGGGACCCTCGATCTGGATGAATCGGGGGTCTGTGAGCAGCACACCAGACCCGCTCTGAACCCACTCCCCTCCTACCAAAGGACCCCACTCAACAAACCACCACGCCCTCCCCTCAGCCAGGAGGGACCCTGCAGGGACCCCACCAGCTCGGCTATTACAGCGGTTCCCGAGGCCAAGAGAGACCTGGTAGGAGCTGGCAGCCTCTGGGCCCCGTTTTCAGTCGATTACAGGGAGGCACTGAGCCTGCCCCAGACCTCATAAAAGATGGATGGTGTGGTTGTATAGCATTCGGGGCTTTTTATGAACTTCAGCTTCCCTTTAAAAGGCTGCTAACTTCAAAGGAAATAGAAACTGCTCTAGGCATTTTGGTGGTTGTAATAAAATGCATTCCCTAGGAACTCAGGTTGTGTTTCAACCTGGGATAAGGAGGTCATGTGGTCCTGTGGATGCCCACGTGGCTGCTTCCTTGTGACAGGTTTTATCTCCCCATGGCCGATTTATGCTGAGAACTGCCCGCCCGTGGCCATGACCTCCCTTCCTCTTTACAACTCAGTATGGAGCTTGGTGCAAGGAGGGGTGTCTTGACAATGTGTTTTACCAAAAAATAAAATAAGTGTGTGTGTGTGTGTGTGTGTGTGTGTGTGTGTGTTTCATTTCCAATTCAATCCAAAAGTCTCATTGCAGTTTTGAAATCCTGGTAAGAGTTAATGTGTGTATGCATCAAGTCAAGTAGTAAATCTCAACTCTAAATAACATAAACAGTGTGTACTTGACACGTGAGTTTTCTGTGTGTGGAAGGAAAATCTCTGTAGGGGAGGAAGAAGCATTTTCCTTCTCCTTCGAGTTCTTAGCTAAGACCCCTGTCAGGAAAGACATGTGAATAAGAACAGCGTATGAATGTGTGTGTGTGTTTGTGTGTGTACTGCGTGCTGTGAAGCTGGCTCCGACTCCAGGCAACCACATGAATGAGTTACATCCCGTATCCTGTCCTCAGCAGCCCTGCTCAGCTCCCGTAGACTCACACCTGTGGCCCCTTTTATGGAGTCCATCCATCTCACAATTGGTCTTCTCGTTCCCTGCGGCCTGCTCTTTCTCCCACATTATTGTCTTTCCCAAAAAAAAAAAACTTCTGCCTTCTCAGGAGCCTGGCCCAAAGGAGGGCAGCCTCAGTTTTGTCATTTCCTCCTTCATCGATGTTTCAGGCTTAATTTGCTCTAGGACCCACTTGTTCATCTTTCTGGCAGCTCAGGGTATCTATCTGTAGAGCTCTCCGCCAACACCCTATTTCAAATGAATCTTCTTTTTTTTCCTGCCAGCCTCCTTCACTGTCTGCCTTTTGCATCTGTACACAGTACCTGGGAATATGAGGGTGTGGGTGATCTTAAATGACACATCTTTGTTCTTGGGGCTCTTTCCTAATTCTTCCTTCGCTGCCCTTTCGAGTCTCAGCCTTCTCTTCACTTGTTGGCTGCGGTCTCCATTGGAATGGATGCCTGAACCAAGGTAAGCAAAACCTTCAACACTTTAGATGTCCTCGTTGTCTATGTGGAAGTCGGGTATTTCTTCTGTAGTCGTGGTTTTTGGCTTGACATTTAAATTCAGTCCCACTTTGGCACTTTTGTCTTTCACTTTCATCAGAAGTCATTTCAAATCATTGCTACTTTCTGCCAGTGGGATGGTGTCATCTACACATCTTCAGTGATGGATGTTTCTTCCACCAGTTTGCACGCCTCCTTTCTCGGAGTCTAGCCCAGTTCTTTGTATGCTGGGCTCTGCAACAGACGAAGCATACGGAGATGAATGCACCCTGTCTGACACCTGTGCCGGTGTGACATGGATACCTCATATATACGTGGGAGACACCCGGGAAAATATGAGTAACCCAAAAGGTAGCTTTTAGAATGTAAGCTTAAACACCATCTTAATAGGGAAAAGAGAGGGGGCGGGGATGCAGGCCTCTTAAGGGATGGTAAATGGTTTTGGGGAAAGGTGAATGGGCCATCAGAAGAATAGATGGGAACTATGATAGTTTGTGACCATTTGTCTGGATGTAGAGTTGCCTTCTGGTCTCTTTTCCTGTGAATCAGTCCTCCCTGAAAGATAAAACCTCTGGGGGGGGGGGGGGGGGCGGCGGGGGAGGGGAGAGGCGCGGGGGTTGATAGTTGAGTTCCTTTTGAAGGATTTATCTTGAGGCAGATAAGGTGAGTTAACATTTTCAAGTGCCTCCAGCTCAAAATAGTCAATATATCTACATGGCACATTTTGGGGTGGCGTGTCCTGAACTCGTATAGTCACATTTTGGAGTAGTATATTCTGCTACCATCCAGCTCCTAGGGAAATGGTGTGAGGGCTCTCTGCTCAGGGCCCTGTTAGAGCAGCCTGGATGGACAGGGGTGGGAAAGGGAGGACTTGCAACTTAGGTGGAGCCTCAATACAGGGGTTGGCCCAAGACATGGATCCTGGAATGCTGGGATTGAGATCTATCTAGTGCAGCTGTCTTCAAGACTTGGATCCTGGAATGCTAGGATTGAGCTTCATTTAGTGCACCTGTCTTCAAACCAAGCTACCCAGACCACTGAGAGAATGGATACAGGAAGACTACCCAGAGGGTGCACAGGCAGAGAAAGTGGTAAAAGAATCAATTTCCAGATTCTCAACTTCCACATGGTCTGGCTGGGAATGTGCCTGGAATCTGCCAAGATGGCTCTTCTCAGCTCCCCTGTCCTAACCCACCTTCCCTCGCTTTCCTGATGAAATGCAAGCCTCACAATTTCTAGGCGCCTTGCCCTGGGGGGTGCAAATCTCCTGGCATAATCAAAGGGACAGTTCCAGAATGTGCAGCTCTGAAGGGAGAAGTCCCTGAAGACAACGCAAAGGGGGTTTCCGTAAGGCGTGGTGAAGCAGGCAACCAGGAGTCAAAGGCTCTCCCATGCCTTCATCCTCTTCCCTCATCCATCTTCATCTCCCTCGGCATTCGAAAATGGCCATGGAGATGTGTGTTCATGGGCTTGTTTGAATTGAAAAATGATGTCAGACTCTTGCCTGGAAGTAAATCTGATTTGGCTGATGGATTTGACAATAAGGATGCTTGGTCATTGACGTTTTATGGGGTTTAGGACATGCTACCCCCAAATAAGGTAACTGGCATATTGAATATTTTTTTATTTTATGTTTTAATTACAATTTATATTCAGTGTTATTTTGTATTAGTTTCAGTGGTTAGACAATAATATACTTTGCAAAGTGATCCCCCCGATAATTTCCAGTAACCACCTGGCACCAAAAATAATTATTACAATATTATTGACTATGCTTTACATCCCCGTGACTATGAAGGGTATTATGGTAAGTGAAATTAGTCAGACAAAGAAAGACAAATGTCATATGATTTCACTCACATGTGGAATCTAAATAAAAAAATACCTAAATGAACAAGCGAAATAGAAACAGACTCCTAGATACAGAGAACAGACTGATGGCATATCTAATAGCTTAAGCTGAAGGAATTTGAGAAAATAGCAGAAGCAGGAAGGTCACACTGACCTCCCCACCTCACCCTTCCTCCCTGAAGCAGGTCATAAAACTCCCAAATGAAAGGTGCCCTCTCTGTACGAGAAGGAAAGACAATATTCTTATCACCAGAGACCCAGAGACTGGGAATTTAGGGCCAAAGAGGCTGTATAAACAAACCTTGTCAAATTAACGTTTATCACTCTAGTTACTTCTTCACCACTTACTGCCCTAGCCCCAAAACCATTTTTCTTATCAGTTCTCTCACAAATTTATTATTTCTTCGTCTTAAAGGTATAAAGGGCTCCTGCTCTGGCTGCTGCTTCAGGTCCTTATTCTCCTGTGAAAGCTCCCAGGTACATATAAAAATTCAACTAAGTGTGTACACTTTTCACCCATCAATCTTTATCAGTTTAACTTTCAGACCCAGCCAGGGACCCAAAGAGGGTTGAGTAAAATGTTTTCCTTCCCTGCAGGAGCAAAAATCATAGCCCAAGGCTTCAGTGAAAATATATGTAAAACACATATACAAAATAAATTATATTCAATTGCTGCTTTTAAATGTTTTAGGTGGTTAATAGTTTTTCAATTTATTTCAGGAACATGTTAGCAAAACTGATCAAGTACCTAGCATGGTGTTAGAGATGTCCTACATAATAAATATTTGTAGGATGAAAAAAAAGGAATGAATATGGATGAGGAGACTGAGGCGGCAAGGACACGTAATTTGTCTGTTTTTAAAAAGCAGCACTCAATTGTACACTTAAAAATACTTGAAATGGCAAATTTCATGTTATGACTATTTTACCATAGCAAAAATAAATTAGTGTCAGAGTTGGGTAGCACCCAGGTGTCCCGAATCCTACCCAGTGCCCCCCTGCTTGCCTCTCTCCCCATTTCTCATCTTCTTAGTTTTCTGCAAATGTTATCAGGTATTTGCTGAGAGATACCTGCAAAACAGGAGACTTCATTGTTGAGAAACACTGAAACGAGACACAATTCTAGCAACAGAAGCAGGCTGTGAGGAGCGTTTCTAAGCCTGAGAAATAATGGGGTCCAGGGACAGTTCCAGGACCCTGATCATGGTGCCTAAAATGGCCATTGGGCCTGGATCCGACAGACATCAAGGTCAGTATCTGAGGCAGAGATCTGGGGCTTAGGCCCACAGCAGTGGCCCATCATGTCTGGGATAGGACCCCAGCTAGTGCCCCCAGGACTGGGCAACAGGGTCCAGCCATGAGGAGACGGAGCTGACACAGGCTAGGGCAGCAGGATACCCTCAGAGCCAAGCCCTATGCCTTAGAGGGCCCCATTCTGGCTCTTGGCCAGCCAGGTACCTCCTATAGAATGAAGAGTCCTTGGGCCAAGGGACCCTTCTTCAGGCCCCTGGCTCCTGGAACTAACTCCTTTCCCAAAGAGCACCACACCTCACACACATTAGGGACAGGCCTGGGCAGGTGTGGGGATATGTGTTCTCCTGGAGGCAAGAGGACGTGTGTCTGGCATGATGGTGCCATGCCCCAACCTTGAAGCCAGCAGGTGCCCGGCGGCTTGGCACACAGGTGGCCTTTGGCCCTAAGTGGACTCCCCTGCCCAGTATTTTCCTCCACCTGGATGCTAAGTTCCCTGAGGACCAGAGAGCCCTGTCTTAGGCTCCCAAAGCTGGGGGCCTCTTTGTTTAACAGGGGCATCTTCTGTTTCTCTCCCCCAAGGCCCCTGGCGTGGTACTGAGCTCAAAGCAGGCATTTGACAAATAGTTCCTTGGTATTAACTATGAGAAGATGCATGTCCTTGGCCCACACAGGAAATGGCCGGTTTAGGTTGATGCTGGTCGGCTGTTCTCTGTAATATCTCATTCAGCAAAACCCAGGACCCCTCCTGGGCGTGACGTGTCTCACTCTTTAATAAGTGCCTTCACCACTCTATGGAGTATCCACTCTGTGCCAGGCACTGTGCTAGGTGCTGTGCCTGGCAGCATGATGTCCCGTTTCATAGATGAGGGAACTGTGGCTTAGACAGGCGCTAACTCCAAAGCCTTTGCCTGTGTGTGTGTGTGTGTGTGTGTGTGTGTGTGTGTGTGTGTGTGTGTGTGACTTCCATGACTGGCTGCGGGAGAACTGCTGGCTTTCCAAGGAAATGGCCTGAGCCACCCAGAATCTGGATGTTCCTAAGACCAACCTCTGTGGCCCAGCAATTCCCCGGGGCAAGGGAGGATGCCCCCTACAAGCTGAGTTATGTAAGCAATGGGTGAATTAGCACAGACACTGCCTGTGGTATACGCAAGAAATAGATCTGTGAAGATTCACCCATGAATCGATCACTTTTAAATTAGATAACCCTCATAATATCATGTAGCACGCATATCCTCATCTATCAAAATCGCCTCCATCTCCTTGGAGCATGTTTGCTCTCATTGCCACCTCCCCTGGAGTGGGGACCTTCCCATTAACCTCAGCGCCCACCCTGGGTGACAGCTTACACAGTACCCCTCGCACCTCACCCCAGTTGTGTATTTGGTGCCCATGGGCACTGTACAGCAGGGAAAACAGAGACTCATGGGAAGGACGTGGCTCCCCCAGACCAGCCAGCTGAGGACACGGCAGGGCTGAGCTGGGAGCCCTGCCGAGTTCACCGCCCTGCGCCAGGCCCTCACACCACTGGCCACAACAGGATGGAAGGAGCAGCCCTTGTCTCCCCGGGCCATGGCCTCTGGACCTGGGGGCAGGGCTCCCTGTGACCTTCGCTTTCACATAGATAGTTTATAACTGTCGCTGTTCCACCGAAGAGGCACAGTCTCTCTAGAGTGACTTCTGAGCCCGGGAAAGCGGAGGCTCTGATGCTTGTTGAGTTAAAGGGCAGGAGCTGGAGCACACAGCTGTCCGCTGTTGTTTTCAAGTGGACAGCTGCCAGCTTTGGGCCCCGAGGGGCCTTCTGACAATTCATTAGGCAGAAGTGAAGGGTACTGCCTCACCCCGGAAAATGAGTCACTCAATGGCCTGTGTGTCACCAGCCAGCATGGGTCCCACCTGGACCCAGAGAAGGCACAGATGTCCTGCATGACCATCCTCGGCTGCCTGGCTCAGCTCCTCAGGCCCCATCTGGGTCCCAGAATCAGGGCAGCTCCGGGCAGGAAAGGACCTTCAAGGTCATCTGGTCCCAATGCCTACCAAAGGCTCGAACCTCACCCAGTGACACCTGCCCTCTGCTTGAATACCTTGGGTGATGGGGAACTCACTGCCTCTAGGAACAGCCAGAGCTGGAAAGCCCCCGGAGAGTCATCTAGTCTGATATCCTCATTGCACAGATGGAGACATGTCCAACATCGGCAAAACAGCTTGTCCCAAGGTCATCCAGCTAGCCCAACAACAGGGAGAGGTCTGTTCCCCGCCTCCCGCATGCCCCATGCTCCAGTCACATTTCACTTCCTGGCATGAGCCTTGCTGTTTCACATCTCCTTGTCTTTGCCTCCCTAACCCCCCTCTCCCCCACTCCCAATTGCCCTTTGAACTGTATCTCCCACCTGCATGGGAATCACACCTGCCTTTCAGGGCCCAGCACGAGCATCTTCTCCTCCTGCCTGAGGTCTTCCCCCCCACAGTTAGAAGTGCTCCCCATCTCTGTGCCCCAGGCACCTGCACTGGCACAGTTCAGAGCACGGGGCACCCTAGACTCCGTGTCTGTATGCTTGTCTGGTCTCTGACTCTCCGGTCACGCAGCTGGAAGCAGCCTTTCTTGCTCTCTTTATCTCCAAGTTCAAGGGAGATGTCATGGCGAGTTGTGCCCCTTCCCGAGTGGCTTCTCCTGTGGATGAACTTCTCACCCCCGGCCCAATCTGTGAGCCTACCCTGGGGCCTTCTCTTCCCCAGCCTCAGCCCCGGGGCCCATGCAAGTCTCTTGGGTTCTGCATCGGTCCATCTGGGATCCAGCCCCTGGACCATAAAGGGGAGTGTGGATGCAGATGTGTCTCCTTCATGTGATGGAGGCACAGGAGGGCATGAAAAGAGGTGGGGGGCCAGACAGGCCTTGGCTCCAGCTGAGGGAAGGATAGTGGATACAGACTGTAATGGGTGCGGGGGGGTGGGGGGGCATTTAAACTTTTACTGGCTCCAGTTCATGCGCACGCTGGCAGCCTCCCTCGCTGTGCTTCTCCCGTGTGATGCACACTCACGCCCACCTGTTAGAGGCTCCCAGGCAGGTTTGGGCCCTCGTGGGGATGGTGGGGGTACACAGAGCTGCAGGCAGGATTGGGGAAGGCACTGGAGGGAGGGGCCTGGGAATGCTGTCGCCATACAGAGGGGACAAGGGGCTGGGCATGACACGGTGCCGACACTGAGAGGGAGCAAGTGTGGGTGAAGGGGAGGAACGCTGGCCATCACCTCCCAGCCCTGCTTTCTCCTGCCCTTGCTGATAGGAGGACATGTGCCATCCTGTTTCCTGAGGCCTCGGGATTTATCACTGCAGCTGTGACATAGACATCTTAGAACGCATGCTATGTCCACCCGGCAAACTCCTGGTCATCCTCCAAAACCCTGCTCACGTGTCCCTTCTCACTAAGACTTTCTTAGCTCCACCACTGAGTTGGCGTGTGCTGCTTCTGTGCTTGCACAGAGGATGTTGTGCGTGCCTGTCCCATAAATGTGAGTGGGAGCTGACTACGTACTGGGCACTTTCCCAAAAGCTGGGAGTCAGTGATGAAGTAGTGGGAGTCCTTGTCACAGGAGCTCACAATTGTCCTGGAATTGCTTGCCTGGTTGGCTTTCTCTCCCACGGGACCACCAGCTCCTCCAGAAGCAGGAGTCTCCGTTGCCTTAGGATGCCATCTGGCACATAAGTCCTCGATAACTGCATGAAAAGGGAAGGAGGAAGGAGACAGTCTGGTGTGGTGATGTTGGGGAGGGTGTTAGTAAACCCATCAGTGACTGGGGCTATCGAAGTTCCTTTCTTGCTCCGTTCCAGTGCCAACAAGCACACACCCCGAACCTCTTCACCTCTCCTGGCTGCGGCTGGCTGACCCTGTGGCCAGGGTTGCCTTAGCCTGGAAGTCGGAGCAGGCTGGCCACATGGCCCAGCTCCCCATGAAGCCACGGCTGGCTGCTCAGAACTGCACTATACTGGTCACTCCTTTCACTCTCTGAGGTTTAGGATTGGACACAGTCCCAGACCCTTGCTCCAAGGGGTCAGCTGTGTCTTGGGACCAGACTGGCTAGATGGTCACCTGGCCAGAGGGAAAGTCCTGAGTCTCAGAGAGCTGAGGAGGGGCAGAGGGCAGGGAGGAGAGGGAGTCTTATTAATGATTTCCATATTTATGGAGTACCGTTAATTATTGCTATTTATTAACTCCTGACTATATGCCAGGCACATAGTTCTAAGCACTTGCTTCCTATTAATTTTTGTAATCCTTGCAAGGACCCTATAAGTACTGCTGTTATCCCCCCATTTTACAGATGGGAAAACTGAGGCACAGAAAGGTTATAACTTGGCTAAAATCACAGACGGTGAGTAGCAGAGCTGGGATCCATATGCCGACTTGTAACCATGCCTCTCTGTACAGAGCATTGTGTGTAATCATCCCCCTGTTGGTGCACACACTCTGCTAGTTTTTGGTCTCTTGCTGTAACAAGCATCCCCATGCTTCATTTTTGTACACGTGCAAGTATTCCCCTAGGGCCGTGGTCAGCAAACTGTGGCTCGCAAGCCACATGCGGCTCTTCGGCCCCTTGAGTGTGGCTCTTCCACAAAATACCACGGCCCGGGCGAGTCTATTTTGAAGAGGTGGCGTTAGAAGAAGTTTAAATTTAAAAAATTTGGCTCTCAAAAGAAATTTCAATTGTTGTACTGTTGATATTTGGCTCTGTTGACTAATGACTTTGCCGACCACTGGCCTAGGGCTGCTGAGTCTGAGGTGCCCGGGCTTGTTTCATTTAGACAGAAAGTGCCAAGTTGCTCTCCGAAAAGGCTGCCCTGTTTCCACTCAGGAGGTGCCCTCCCTGTGTGAGGCCTCCCGCAGAGCAGCAGGGGTGGCTGTGGATGGAGAGGACCCAAAAGGCAATCCGTTCCCCATCAGACTCAGGCTCAGGGGCCCAGCGAGACAGGTGCCCCGCAGAGCTGCTCCTCCCAGGGCGGGACGGCCTTGACAGCCCTCTCCCCACAGCACCTGGTGCTCATAGCTTTGCCCACTTTTCCCTCAAATCAGCGTCTGGCCAGTGGGTACCAGACAGCATGGCCTGACGCCCCCGCTGCTCACCAGGGAGTGCCGGCCTCAGGCAGCCCCAGCTTCCAGCAGTGTAGAGCAGCGACACTAACACCCCTATCGCAGGGTCCTGGGATTGAATGGAACAGCTGTGTGTCCACGTGCACCTCACCTCATGTAACGGCAGTGACAGTTCAGTAAATGACTCGGAGGAGGCACCCCGCACGGGCCAACGTTCTCCCTCCTCCTTTCACGCGTGAACTTCTATCATTCATTCATTCATTCATTCACTCGCCTGGCCTTTATCCAGCACTTTCTTCTAGTTGGGTCTGTTCTCTTGCTCCCCCATATTATAACCCATTGCTTGTCAACTCACTCCCGCCTTCTCTGAGAGCAACATTGCTTTACCTTTCTCTCCGTTCTCTGGCCTCCCTCTTCCTCTCCCTGCCACCTCCTGCTCCCCCAAAGCCCTAAGACGTGTGAGTTCCCCAGCCCAGTCTGTGTTTCCTGGAAACAGATGCCACATCTGCACATTCAGGTACCACAGCCGGCGATGCCCCATCAGCATCCTGTTTTATTTCTGGCCTCGTGAATCATTCAGGGCCCAGAAAGCCAGGCAGAGTCATTAACGTGAGGTGGAGGGGGGTGTCCAGTGCCAACACAGACCCCATTGGTTTTATGACCAAATGCTGCCAAGTTTAAATGCACAACACCTGACCCGGAGTTCTTGGCTTGCATTTGAAGTTACTTTCCATATTGAGACAATGTGTTCGAGCCTCATCTCATACACAGTAAAGGAGCCCTTTCCCGAAGCCAGTCTGTTGGTAAAATCCTTGAAAGGAAATGAGACGGCCGCCTCCTGCAGAAATACCCAGACCGCTGTCCCTTAGAATGCCCTGTGCAAGACGCAGGTGTCTACGACCAGAATCTTCTTTGCCCTTGACTGATCTCGCCTCAAACTCTAACCTTCCCAGACAGAGGTCTTAGCACAGCGTCCATTCGGCCCAGAGGAGGCCCCCAGGAAGATTTGGGGCTGCACCTCACTCACATTATCTTTTCAGAATCGCTGGCTCCCCGGTTCTGAGAGAGCGCTGATGGGTGGCTGCCTTGAACATATTTCAGTCCTGGGCAATTCTTTGTCCTAGAGTGTTCCTGTCTGATCCAAATATTCTGTAAAGAAACATGTACATGTGCCACATAGCTCCCTCTTTGGCGCCATGCTGGAAATCGTTTTATGAAGCACATTAATTGATTTAGTTGAATACCTCACATGTTTGGATGTTTGTTTGTTTCTCCCCTTAAAAAGAATCTGCTGTTAAAGGGCAAATATTTGAAGAAGGGGAAGGTTGGATGTGTTTTGGTTCAGTTCTGTGGATGCAGGTTGGAATGCAAAATAGGGATAATTAGGACTTTTAGCACATCTAAGCATTTTTTTTTAACATGGCTGCTTGGTGTGAACCTGGCTCCCTGGTGAGAATCTCATTCCCTGATGAGAACCTAGTTCCCTGGTGTGAACCTGGATCCCCGGTGAGAAGCTGGCTCCCTCCTACTGGCATGGCTTCCTGGTGTGAACTTGACTCTCTGGGACAGAATTGGTGTTCAGGAAAGGGTTTCTGTAGGATAGGAATGAATGAATGCTGCTAGATGGTAGCTTCATTGGATAATATTTTGGAAAATACACTCTCTCGTAAGAGACATATAGAATTATTGCCTAAATTACAAATCCCCTCATTACAAACATTCCCATATATTTATGTGAACAGCACAGAGCCAGGGTAGTGGAGAAAGCTCTCTTTGGAGCACAGGAAAGAGAGAAATACTTCTTCAATTGCTTTGCTTAATCCTATTTCTTTTAAAAAAAAAAGAAAAAAAGAAAAGAAACCGCTTTATTGGCATATAATTCAAATGTCATACAATTTATCCCTTGAAAGTGAGCAATTCAATGTGTTTTGGTGTATTCAACCGGGGTGTGCAACCGTCACCCTTTGGAACATAATGGGCCTTTGGAACATGTATGCCCCCACAAAATAAACCGGTACCTACCCATTGCAGTCACTCCCTACTCTCCCCAGCCTTAAGCATCCACCAGTCTGTTCTCTGTTTCCATAGACTTGCTGCTCCCGGACATTTCATACAAATGGAATCACAAAGTATGTGGTCCTTGTGACTGGATTCTTAGCCTAATGTTGTCAAGGTTCATCCAGATTGTAGCATGTCAGTACTTCCTTCCTGTTTATTGGCAAATAATGTTCTACGGAGTGGATAGATGACATTTAATTTAAATCCATTCATTGGGTTTTCTGACTTCCTCTTTGCCAGGGTGGATGGTAAGCCATGAAGTGGTGACCAGAGGCCAAAGAATTCCTCTTGTCATACATTTCTTTTTAACTGCAGAGAGCATCGCCCATGTCCCTTATGCCACCGCGTTCTCTCTGTGCGGTGCTACGGAGAATCTACTTATCCTAGGGATAGCCCAAGATACCCCCAAAACACATTCAATCCATAATAGAGACTCCAAGTGCTGGGTAGCCCGCTAAGGCATTAAGATATAAATCATTTCACCGTGTGTGGTGTGGCTCTGTTGGTTGGGCATCGTCCCATGCACGGAAAGGTTGCCAGTTCAATCGATTCCCGGTTAGGGCACATGCCCAGGTTGCTGGCTGTATCCCCAGGAGGGGGTGTGCAGGAGGCAGGTGATCGATGTTTCACTCTCACACCCATGTATCTTTCTCTTTTCCTCTCCCTTCCTCTCTCTCTCAAAAAAAAAAAATAGATAAAAATTTTTTTAATCTTTAAAAATATATATAAATCACTTCAAAAGGGAAGTATAAATGTGAATGGGTTAAATGAGCCTCTGTGGGGCTCGCCTGAGAACCTGCCCAGCATTTACAACTTTGTTTGCGTGGGGAAATGAATTCTAAATTATTGTCTTTAAGATGAACTTTCGGGGGGGGGGGAAGTATTATGATCTTCCTGTATAGTGTCTGCATTTCGAAGCTCCAATAAATAAATATATTCTATGTTTGGTCCAAACAAAACAAAAAAAAAACTTAGTCGAGGCTTCATAATATGCATTATGGCTATTTTACAAAGTCAAATCTAAAAGAAGTGAATCTACTTTATTGTATTTGCCCCTCTTTATAATAAGCATCTTAAATAACTTGGGGGTTTTTCAGTGCCAAGTAGGAACAGAACCTGGAAGTAAAAATCTTTACTCATAGTCTAATCAGCTAGGGTTCTCATTATTTCAGGATCAGTGGAAGAACAACTCATTTCTTTTTTGTTGTTTTTGATGTTAATTTGTTTTAATCCTCACCCAAGGAGTGAGGATACTTTTTCCATTCATTTTTAGAGAAAGTAGAAGGGAGGGGGGATGGAGAGAAGAGAGAAGCATCAATATGACAGAGACACATGGATTGGTAGCCTCCCATATGGGGGAGGCAATCTGACCTTCAACCCAGGTACCTGCTCTTGACCAGGAATCAAACCCATGACCTTCCTGTGCACAGGCCTACGCTCTAACCACTGAGAACACTGGCCAGGGATTACCACATTTCTTTAACACAGACCTCTCAGAGCCTTTAATAAGCAACATGTGTGCTGACTCTAAAGGGCGGGGGTCGGGGGGTGTAAGCAAAAATTCCCAAACCAACCCCTTGGACCACAGAACCCTTTTTCCCTCTGATAATTACCTGTTAGCATCTCAAGAGGCCCCAAGGTTCCTTGGGACACCGTTTGGGAAACACAGGACTTTACAACTATGGGCTTGACAAACACAGACTTGGGTTCAGTTTTTACTCCCCATCCACTGCTCTGAGCTTCAGTTTTCTCATCCATGAAACAAAGACAACAGAACCCAATGTCTTTGGGTAGAGGCAATGGATATCCTATATAATAAAAGGCTAATATGCAAATCGAACAGCAGAATGACCGGTCGCTATGACACACACTGACCACCAGGGAGCAGATGCTCAACACATCTTAGCCAGAAGCCAGCTTCACAGCCTCCTCAGTAGCACTAAGGATGTCTGGCTGCCAGCTGGACATCCCCCGAGGGCTCCCGGACTGCAAGAGGGCACAGGCCAGCTGAGGGACACCACCCCCCTCCGTGGGTGCACAGATTTTGTGCACCAGGCCTCTAGTATGGATATAATGTGCAGAGAGGGGACCCGACACCTCCTTAGGCGAGAAATATATATACGGGGCTGGTATTTACTACCTCATAGGCGCTAAGCATACTACCTCATAAGGTCATTGTGCAGATGGAATGAAGTGAGACGTGAAATAATGTGTGCCACGTGCTTGGAATCCCAGGGGCCTTCTTAAGGCTCACTTGCCTTTCTTCCTGCCTCTCCTCTCTGGGCGCTAGGAGCTAGCGAGCAGCTGACTGCCTGTGCCGGGAAGGCACCGACTGCCTGGAATACGGAGCCTTTGCCATCTGCTTATGGCTGTTAGGAGAAGGTGACATTCCAAGCTTCGTCAGGCCCTTGAGTTTTTAAGTAATTGAAGTGCCGAGGGTCTGAAGTGACTCACCCCGTGCCGCCTATTCTGGTCTGCTTTGCACAAAAGCAAGAAAAATCACCAGCTCTAACCACCCACTGCATAATGTTAAAGATGGTAATAGCTGGAGAAAACACCGAAAATAACTCCCTGGGCCCGGGTTGGCGCTGCCTTACTTGGGCGGGGCTGGGAAATATTTGTAGCAGATCCAGAGTCCTCAGGGCGGTAGCCCCCACTTATCACTACGTCCCTTGAAGGGTGAGGGAGGAAGGGTTAGGAGGGAAGGAGGAGGGAGGAGAGGGACTCTGAGCAACCCGGTCTCATTTCCAGTCCACACTGGAAGCAAACGGGAAAATAAGTTTTAAAAATCCATCATCGTTGACTGAACACACCTACTATGTGTGAGGCACCCTGCCAGTTACGGTGGAGGGAACAGTTACGCAATTGTGAGGCAATTCTCAACGGAGAATGCTAAGAATAGCAACGTCAGCTCCCACATCCTAAGCACAATGCTTGGCAGTTTCCACTTTGCATCTCTAATAAGTTCTTCAGAGGAGGACACATTATCCACTTCTTACGAAAGGTGCAGTGGAGACACTCGTTCCTTCATTCACCCAGCGGGCTCTGCGCCCCCTCTGTGCCGGGGGCTGGGCTGGACAGGGGCAGAGAACACAGGCTCTCAGCTGAGCGTGGCGGTCAGTGACTTTCCAAGGTCACGAGCAAGCAGTGTGAGCAAGGGTGTGAGTCCGGCTCTCTGCACCCCAGACCTGTGCCCGCCTGCAGCCCCGGGAAGCTGCCGTTGCACCAGGCTCCCGGTCTCCCCGGGATGGGATGTACGCAAACTGCACTCAGCGGCCCTGTGGTGAGGGAGGCGCACCGAGAGCGCGGCTGTGGTTCCACGCCAGAGTCAACAGCACAGCTAATTTACCTTAAACAAAAGCATGTAAAAGCACGAGTTGCACTGCCTAGCAAACAGGAAATTTTGCTGCAGAAATTGCCCTATTATACAGAACTATGACCGCGCAAGATAATCCCACAGGGCCTCTGTGTAGACACCTGTATCTACAGACCCATCTCGAGTCCCCTCTGCCAAGATCCAGAGGACAAGCTGCTACTCAGTGCACCCTCAGCCTGAGCGTGTCCCTCCCAGCTCTGGAACAGGCAGTGAGCCCTACTATGTGCCGAGTGCTTTACCTGCATGATCTCATTTACTCCTCGAAGCTAGCCTCCACGGCGATGCTGTCACCCTGTTTTACAGGAGAGAAATCTAAGGGTCCGAGAGGAAGCTTCCCTCCCTTCCAGAACCAGCCATGTCTGGAGTCGGAGTCTGGGCTCTTTCCCTGATGCCCCACAGTGCTCTGGGGGAGTGCCACCGACACGAATGTTTAAACACAGTCAGCGTGGCAGGTGGGAAAGGATGAGCACCCAGCAGCTGGACACGCAGGCTCCGGCCTGCCTGGCCATAGCAAGCATCATGTTGCAAAACAGACTATTCAGGTACACCAATGCTCATCTGTAAAGTGTGTGCACACGTGTGTGTGTGTGTGTGTGCGCGCGCGCTTGCACACACATTTCACAAACATGTGAGAGCTGATCACAAACTCATGATTCCTTTCTGCTTTGCGAGGGAAAGGTGACCTGCAGAAAGAAGCCCTGCCTTATCCACCTGGCAGCGTCCCAGGAACCACGGTACCTTTGTAACTTTCTCGCTTTCCATTCTCCATACCCCGCCTCCATCTGGCGGAGCCATCAGTCAAAAGGAAACGGCTCTGCACAGCGGTGCCCTTTGCTGTGTAAGAGCAGGAGCTCTCAGTCAGTGGAGCCAGCGTCTGGGCTGTGCCCGAACCCCCTACCCCGACTCCCGCCCATGGAAGGCATCTGAGTGCTGGCCTTCCAGAGGCTCCGGAAAGGACCTGGCCTCTGCACCGTCACAGTGGCTGGCGGAGAAGATGCGGGCCTTTGGTCTGTGCATGTACCTACGTTCTCAAGAGCTGTATGTGTTCCTGAAAGGTTGTGAATAAATCATATTTTGTTCAATCAGATTGCCTTTTCATTTACCCTGAAATGTGAGCCTGCAAAAAATACACAAGTGAGCAATTATGAATGTGCTGACAGTCGACCCAGTTGTCCGAGCCAGAAACCTGGGAGTTCCTCTCTCCCCCTAACCCTGCAAACCAATTAATTTGCAAGGCCTGCAGCTATTGATTTACCTCCTAAACCTCCGTCCCAGCTGTCCAGCTCTCTCCATCCCCCTGCCACCTCCTCACTCTTTCTCACATAAATTATTGAAACATCCCCAGACAGCTTCTCACTCCCCAACCCACACTCTCGGCTTGACCCGCGTGATCTTCATTACTGTCCAATCTGGTCATGATCCTCCCCTCTCTAAAACCCTCCTGGGGTTTCCATAACCTTCTCAATACACTCTAACCCCACAGCATGGTATCTACAGCCTTTGACAATTCCAGCCATTCCCAACTCATCTCTTCCTCCCCATCCAAGCATGCCAACCTTAGGCCAGGCCACACTTTGGGTGGCCCCTTAAACCCAACCCTGTTCTCCATGTCTCCCCTTTAAGTCTTTGCAAATGCTGCTTGGAGTGTCTTCTGTGTCTTCCTTGCCTAGCTCCTCCTCATCGTCTGCAGAAGGGCCCCCTTGACATCCTCTCCACCATGCCCCGTGTGAATCGGCCTGAACATCTGCTCTCAGGGGACCATAATCATTGATCTGCTTCTCTCCCCTTCCAGACTCTAAGCCCCTCACAAACTTTTTCACCTCAGCATCCGTAAAGCCCAGTCTATTGAAGGAATCAATGACCACACATAGGTCTGACCCTCCTGAGGACTTAGACATGGCGACATATTTACTCGTAGGATCTGGGGACAGACAGACAGACCAAAGCTGCACCCATCAATGATCAATCAGAAGTGACGTTCTTGTCTCTGAAATTATCATGTGAGTCAATGAGGAAATAAGGAATAATTTGTAAAACTTCAGGGTACATTTGACTAGGGTTAAGGACATTAAATCTATATTCATCTGAAAGGACATTTTTGCAAAATCACTATAAAAGCCACATGCACATTTTAGAAAATACATAATCACCCATAGCTTCACAGCCCAAACCTAACCACTAACATGTTGGCTTACTTCCTTTCAGTCTTTTTTGTCTATGTAGGTTTAAGGGGATTTTAAAATATCGATGTTTGCTTATTTTCCATGCATCATATTGCAAACCACTTTTTCCCCTTATGACATTAGCATGTTCATGGTATTATGTTCATGGTATTAGACACAGCATGCAATGACTACATGCAACTCCATTGCTGGACATTCCATGGTCACGTCTCTTTCCTCTACTGCTAGATGTTTGCATTGTTCCTACTAGTTTCTTGTCCTGGGGCACCCATATTTCAAGACCTCGTTAGGGCAGATTCCCAGGGGCAGAATTACCAAGTCAAAGGCTGGGAACAGTTCTTTCTTCCTCCCTCCCTCCCTCCCTCCCTCCCTCCCTCCCTCCCTCCCTTCCTTCTTTTCTCTCTCTCTCTCTCTCTCTCTCTTTCTTTCTAAAACATTTCTAAGGCACTTGATAAATGTTATCTGTTGTCCAATCAGTTTCCCCGATACACACTCTCCCCAGAAGTACATAAGAATCCCCATTTTCCCACACCGTACCCTACATGCAATTATTACTTTAAAACATCTATTATACTTTGACTGGCGAGAAATCATTTCACACCATTTGGCTTTGTACCATTTGGATGAAGAATGAGACGCAGGATGTCCCCTATGTTTACTCACGAGATATATTTCCTCATTTGTGAATTGCAATAGACCTTCGTCTTCATTTATAGGGAAACACCTTCGTAGACAGAGCGAGCATGAGCCAGATGCCCAAACTCAGTGCTGGCTCCCGTGCCAGCCGTGTGGCTCCAGGTGCATGCCTGTAGCTCCCTCAGCTTCTTGTCCTTGTCTGTGAAATTGGGATTCTAATCTCATCCTGCAAATTGGATGTGAGGATGAAAGAGGGAGCAACTTACACTCGCCTGGCCGGCCCCTGCCACGCAGCAGACATGCAATTGTAGTTCCCCTTTTCCTTCTTTTGGAGCTTTCTGTCATTGCCTCAAGGTGACCTTGTAGGCCCCTGCTACCTGGAGAGCAACAGCACCAGCATCCCCTGGGAACTGGTTAAAAATGCCGATTCTTGGGCTACACCCAGACCTATTGCATTGGAATGTGCATTTTAACAAGGTCTGGTTTATACACACAGTAAAGTTTGAGGATTCCTATTGGAGACTTCCAGCTTTGAGGGTGATGGGTATGTTCTCCAGGTACAACAACCAGCACCCACCCAAGGAAGATCATGAGACTGGTGCCTGGAAACGCTGACACGCACCCCAGTCTCACAGCCTCTGCCAGCCCCAGAGAATAGCAGGCGAAAGATTGCCCCATCCCCTTCGCAGTCGGCCCGGCAGGGTGCTGTCTCCAGGAAGACAGCCCTCAGCTGGCAGCTCAGTGTTGTATTTCTGCCTGAGCGAGGGCTCCACCACCAGGAAGTCGCCCGGGGGTGCAGGTGAGAGGTTGCAGACTCAGCAGGATGTAGCAGCCTGACCCTGTACCACGTTGACATTGTCATTTGTGCAGAGGCTCAGACAGGCGTCGGGGATGCTTCAGAGCTCGGGGAGCAGGCCCCGGGTCATTTAGGCTACACTCCTGTGCAGGCCAGGCTTACGTCGGGTGAGAGAAGCAGGGGAACTTTGCTCTGAATATGGCAGAACGGAAGCTGCTCAGGCATGGGGAGAGGTGAGCACGCTTTCCAGCCAAACACCACCTGCAGCATAGGTCCAGCCCCTCAAAAAGAAGAGCAGGGGCACCTCACATCTGTCATCCTGTCATGTCTCATCACTCTCTCAGCCTGTGAGAAAGCCTGCAGGGGCAGCATGCCAGGACCTATGCCACTTAGGTGTCCTCTCTCACCGAACCTTCCATCAACCTTCTGACGAGGAACCCCATTTCCAGTTGAGTAAACTAAGGCTCAGGGAGATTGGCAGCTAGGACACCTGGCCTGCCAGGGGTGAGGGGGTGGGGTTGCTGCTTTCTAGGTCCAAAAAGCTCTTACCACTCACCCAACTGACGGATCAGGAAAGTAGTTGAAAATTTAAGACACTCAAAGTCTCAAGTAAGGATGGTAACAGGACTTGAAATGGGGCCTAGGCCTTCGGAATCCCAGTTCGTGGTTTTCAGTTAAGTCAGGCGACAGCCACGGAGCTTTACGCCCAGGCCTAAGCTCACCACTGTTGCCAGGCCCAGCCCCCAGGGGCTAAAAGAACAACCCCAGTAGAACTCCACCACCGGAACCATGCCATTCCCTTCTCATCCCTCCAACTGCCCCCTGCTCTCGGCCCGGCCACCTCATTCAGAGCCTTCACATCTGCAGACTTCCAAAAATTGCTTCTAGTCTTTCCAGTCAGGCTTATGGGACCAATCTGTGCCCTCTCTCTGGCCGTGGCAGCCGGAGAAATCTTTCCAAATTAATATGCATTGGAGTGTCTCCCTGAGGGATGGTTTCTCAGCCTCCAACTTTGAAAGGCCTCCCCGGGGAGCCTGGGGAAACTGTTTGCAGAAAAGATGAATAAGAATAATCTGCAGGGAGCCTGTTTTGGATGCTCCTTTGATGAACTCCATATTTTATCCAACTTGAGCTTACAGAATTAGTTTGCTGAGCACACAGGGGTAAAAATTTTAGAGCTGCATCTGAGAAGTCCTGACATCTTCAGAAGTTGAGAGAAAGTGCTTCAGCCAAGGTGACATAACATGTGGCTGGCAGAGTCGAGACAGAACCGGATTGATGGAGCCCAGTGTGCTGTCCCCTGTCACTCAGCTGCCTCCTTCCCTTTCCCTAGGGCAGTGGTTCTCAACCTTCCTAATGCCGCGACCCTTTAATACGGTTCCTCATGTTGTGGTGACCCCCAACCATAAAATTATTTTTGTTGCTACTTCATAACTGTAATTTTGCTACTGTTAATGAATCGTAATGTAAATATCTGTGTTTTCCGATGGTCTTAGGCTCTACAGCAGCGGTTCTCAACCAGTTATGAAGTAGCAACGAAAATAGTTTTATGGTTGGGGGTCACCACAACCTGAGGAACTGTATTAAAGGGTCGCGGCATTAGAAAGGTTGAGAACTACTGCCCTAGGGTGTCATGGGATGCTTGTGTTTATTACAGATTGCAGCTTCAGATTGAGGTCAGTGTGGCTAAAGGGGGTGGGATGACAGGCAGGGGAGGACCCCTGGACATCCAGCCTCATCTCTTTCCTTTCCTGCCTTGGCATCTTCCTCCTGCTTTGGGACATGTATGAGTTTCCTGTTGAAGCTGTAACAAATGACCACAAATACTGCTCAAAACCACAGAATGTATCTTCTCATAGTTCTCATAGGGCCAGAAGTTCCAAATGAGCCTTACAGAGCTAAAAATCAAGGTGTCCACAGGCCTGGTGCCTTCCAGAAGCTCCTGGGGAGAATTTGTTCTCATTCTATGCCTCTTTCAGCTCCCAGTGGCATTCCTTGGCTTGTGGCCACATCACTCCAATCTCTGCTTCCATCATCACATTGCCCTCATTTCTTCTGTACTCAGATCTCCCTCTGCTTGCCTCCTCTAAGGACCCTTGTGATTACATTGGGCCCATGGTAATGTCTCCATCTCAAGAACCTTAACTTGATCACACCTGCCAAGTTCTCTTTGCCAGGTAAGGTAACAGTCACCGGTTCCAGGGATTAGGATGTGGATGTCGATGGGGGCCATTATTCAGCTGACCATAGGTAGCCACCAGATCTAGTTAAAAGTGTAAAAGCCTTAGAGACAAATGTGGGGTCACCTAACTGTGAGACCTTGCGCACGTTTTCCAGCCTTTCTGGGACTCCTGTTTCCTTTCCTGCAAAATGGAAGTCACATTATCTCCCTTTCGGTGCTGTTGTGAGGATCAAGTGCCATTTCCATCCGACAACCACCATTGTAGCAGGTGCACTGTGGGTATTTGATGTAGGCGGCCAAGGGTGCTGGGGACTCTGGTACTCCGCGTCCTCACTCACAGGAGGGTCTGCTGGGCTGGCGCAGCCTCGTGATTCTGAGGAGTCAGCGAATGCTATCAGGAAGCAAGAGCCAGCCGATCGTACACACAGATTGGTCCTCCATTATCCTTGAAATTCAGTTTGCACCAGGTCCATTTGGATTAGCTAGTAATGGAAGAGGCAAAGCGCTGATCTATGGCAAGAGACTTCTGAATAAATGAGTTTGGGATAATGTCACATGTGTAATAGATGGAGGGGGTAGGGTGAGGTGGGGTGCTCTGCCTGCCTCCCTGCTGAAACACTGCAGCTGGTCAGATCCTCACTTTGATTTATTTATTTTTTCCATTTAGGGAGATGTTTAGTTCTCTTTCGATGGGGCATTCCCACTTCGCGGGGAAAAAGAAAAGAGAAAGAGGAAGCAATCACTTCTGATTTTCTAAACTGCAGATCTGAATTTCCAGCCATTAGCGCCACCTTCCCGGAGCCCTCACTTTCGTTAGCAGCCTTACCAGCCTGCTGCTTCATGAGACCTGGGAGGGGATGCCCCTCGGGTCCTCAGTATGTGCTAGTAAATGTGTAACAAGTGGATTTCAGAAAGGGGGTCCTGATTGCCCATTTCCATGGTGTAAATGTTCCCACCGTGGCTGATTTCAAGCTACCAACCTGACCTTGCTGAACACTGAGTTGAGCAGGATGAGCAGTGGGCTGATGAGCTGATGCAGGCTGGTTCCAGTGCCCAATGCACCACCTGCACCCGCATCTCTCTACTGACATCACTCACCACACACCCCTCGCCCCACTGAAGGGGCACGCACTCCTGTGAGGTTGCACACTCTATCGTTCAGTCCTCAATCCTTTCCATCTTCCACCAATGTTATATTTGTTCCTCGAGCCTGGACGCATTAAGTCCTTCGAGTGAATCAATCCTCCCCTTCTCTGCGTCCCCACAGAATACTCCTTCTACCTTTATTTGGCTTTTTTTTTCACGCTGTCTTGTAGTGCACAGCTAAGCCTCTTTCCCGGTCACCTGGCTTTGGGGAGACAGTGGCCTAAGTCGAATCCCCTTAGTAGCTCTGTGACTCAAAGCACATGAGATTCTCGACTGTGACACGAGGCTACCACCGCACACCCCATTTCAGTTGAGGACTTACTGTGAGGGCCTGTACAGAGTGCACACAGGAAGTGCTCGGTAAGTGGGGAGGCCATTCCTTGGAGGGCAGGACCCGGTCTCATTCCCCGTCATCTACCTGCACATTCCGGGGACTCAGAAGGCTCTCGCTCAGCCAGGACTTGTTGAAATGAGATGAAATCTCCAAACGTGCAGTGCAAATAGGGATGAGGGAGGAGGGGGGGGATGCACCCTAAAAGGTCTGCAGCTGGCCTCCCATCTCGCCCATATGGGATGCGCTTTAACAGCCCGGGCTGGGGAGGGAGGGAGAATGGGAATGAGTGCGGATGGCAGGTTTTCATGGCGGCTCCATCTCGCAAGCATCACAGAGAACTCATAAATGTCAGAAGTGATGCACACAATTTAGAAGGCAGAGAGGGATCTGCAGATATTAAGATATTTACCAGACCACGTGAGGGAGCAGGCTCGGCCTCCGCTGCCGCTCATATTTTCATTAGCAGAGGCTCAGTGAGCTCGAGCAGCTTAGAGTCTGATAGAAGCCTCCCATCTTCTTATTTGCGATCTGAATGCAGTTGCCTCATTATACAGTGTAATGTTCCCTGATGGATGTTCGCTCTACCGGTGTCTGTGAGAAAGAAATATGAGGATGTGGGGGGCAGGGGGTGGGCGGGAGGAGAATTAGCAGCTCCATCGCTTCCTCCACTGTGGCTGCTTAGGTTGGATCCCAAAGCCTGTGAATGACACCCCGACGGATGGGGGCGTCTGTTGCACGTACCCCCAGGCTCTGCCTCCTGCTTTCCCCGTTTCACTGGAGGGTTGAGGTTAGATGTTTCCGGATTCTGTGCACAAGGCTGAGACAGATCCATTTGGGAGCGGCTGCCTATTTGGAGATAGCTTATGGGGAGCCAGATGGGATAACTCTCCCTCCCGGAGGCTGGTCCATGCGGCTGCGGCCAAAGTGAGGGCAGGAGGGCGGGAGGAGTGAGGAGCTCCTGAGCTCGGGTTGTTCAGCAAACTCGGCCCGAGCACACTGGCCGGAGTCAGGCGTTCGTTCATTCACTTGGTCACACATGTGCTCATCCTTTCTTCCGACAGATATTTACGGGCCACTTAACCCGGGCCTGGCGCCAACAACACAGGCATCCGCAAAATAGAGTCCCTACCCTCAGAGAGCTCGGGGCAGTGGTTCTTCAATGGGGGCAGTTTTGTCCCCCAGGGAACAGTTGGCAGTGTCTGCACACCTTTTTGGTTGTCTTAACTCGGGGAGACTTCTGGCATCTAGAGGCCAGAGGCCAGGGATGCTGCAAAACATCCTAAAATGCACAGGGCAGGCCCACCCCCACCGCAAAGAAGGAGCCAACTCAGAATGCCAGTAGCGCTGAGGGTGAAAAACATGGTCTAGAGTGTCAGGGGAAAACATTCCTTTCTGTGTGACACGTTTCTAAGGGCAACTAATTTGTATGGCTGACCTATATATTTGCTCATAGAAGATAAAACTGGGACAGTTTCTAAATAAAGTTGGAAATACCACAGCAAGAATAATATCCTCTGTCTATGCCACGTGGTAGGAGATTGGGCTACAAGGTCAGGAGGTCTTGTATTGGGCCTGTTGAAGGGCCGGAGAGGATGCCTGCAGGACAGTGATGGTCAAAGGCATGGGCTTTGTGGTCGGGACCCCAAGTTCAGGGTCTGACTCTCCTACTCCTACCTGAGTGATGCTGAGCTATTCACACCATCCTTTTCATCGCCTGTGGTCCTTTAAAGACATCCAGGTGGACCAAGTAAATATCTACGGAGGCATTGAAAGGCAGCCAAAGGCACTGGCCTTTACACTTGAGAATTCCTCCAGATCTCTGCCACTGCTGTCTTCTCATCAATCTACCATTCATTCTTCTATTCACTCAATAATATTCATGGATCACCTACTATGCACCAGGCTCTGTTACAAAGGTGGAGGCTGCCAGTGAGCAGAATAAACAAGGTCTCTCACAGAACCTGCATTTTATACAGAGAACAAGTTATTAATAGTAACAATAAAATATTCCAGATACAGATTTTATGATGAAAATAGAATGAGGGGGTAGGATAAGGAGTGACTAAGTTGGTTGGTCTCTCTCTAAGGAGGTCACTTTTAAGTTGAAACCCAAAGGAAAAGGGAAAGGTGAGTCAGGCAGAGCTCTGGGGGGATGATCCTTCCAGGCAAGGAGCCAGCGTGAATTCAGGTGCCCCAAGGAGCGGGGAGCTCCATGTGTCCCAGGATCAGGTGTGTGAGGCTGGAGCTCACGAGGGAGGGCAACTGAGTCTGGGATGGGTTGGAGAGGGTGGCAAGGTCGGAGGAAAGAGTTTGGGTTTTGTTCTGTGAGAACTGGGCAGCCAGTGGTGGGGGCCTGAGCAGGGAGTCCTCCTGGATCAATTACCCGGCTTGGAGTCCGTGCCTGGCCGTAACTTCAGCAACCCTCCAGCACATGATTTCTAGCACGTTTTCTCTGCTTCTTCACTCCAGTCCAGCTGGAAGATGCAGCCCCTTCTAAGTCCAGCTCAGTCCCCAGGAAACAAACACATCAAGACCCAATGACCCCCCTTCCCTCGACCTTCCCAGTCTGGGGTCAGGGATGGGGCACGTTCTCTCATTCATCTACTCGCTCACTCCATACGCCGTTATTTAACCGTGTCTCAGTGTGGTTCCCCTAGAAGCAGACCCTTAAAAAGGGGCACGCAGCTTATTGGGGAGATGATCCCGGGAAAGACTGATAGGGGAATAGGAAGTGGGACAGAGAAGGAAAGGAACCAAAACCAGTGAATTATTTAGCTAGTTAGCACGAGTGGCATTTAGACCTTCTCCCCCAGGGAACTCTGAGAGTCAGAGGGAACGCCCACCTGAGAGTTTTCCCACCTGAAGGGTGAGGGAGTGGAGGTATTCAACTCCTGGAAAGCCTTAACTTTGCCTGCCCTGTGTGGGGGCAAAGAGGGCTCTTGCAGTCAGAGAAAGTCCTCAGGTAAAAAAAAAAAAAACAAAAAAACAAAGAGCTGGTAGTAGGAAATTGGGCTATCTTAGACTAAAATTAAGCCCAAGGGGATACAAGAGTGATGGCCAACATCACTAAACATGTGCTACAGCCCACCGGTGTGGCTCAGTGGTTGAGTGTCGATCCATGAACCAAGAGGTGAAGGTTTGGTATCTGGTCAGGGCTCAATCCCTGGGGGGGGGGGGGGGGGTGGTGGTGGTGCAGGAGGCACCCAATTAATGTTTCTCTCTCATCAGTGTTTCTATCCCTCCCTCTCTCTCTAAAATCAATATATATTTTAAAGCATGTGCTATAGCCAGGATTTTTTTTTAGCACTTAGTGTAATTTAATTTTATTTTATTGTGGTAAGAACACTTAACATGAGATGCCCTTGACAGTACAGCACCACTGGCTACCGTCCAACATTGTGCAGACCTCTGCAATGCATGTATCTTGCTTATCCAAAGCTTTTTGCCCTTTGGCGAGTAGCTACCCATGTCCCCTGGCCCCAGGCCCTGGCAACCACCATTCCACAATTTGATTCCATGAATGTGACTGTCTTAGGGAGGTATTTGTCTTTCCGTGACTGACTGATTTCACTTAGCATCATGTCCTCCAGGGTCATCCATGTTGCCGCGTATTACAGAATTTCCTCTTTTCAAAGGTTGAAGAGTATTCCACTGTGTATACAAACCACATTTCCTTTATCTACTCATCCGCCAAGGGACCCTTGGGTTGTCACATCTTAGCTACTTTGAATAATGCTGCGGTGAACATGGGAGTGCTCATTTCTGTTTAAGATCCTGACTTTAATTCTTCCGGATAAATTCCCAGACCTGGGATTGCTGGGTCAAGTGGTAAAGTGGTAGTTCTATTTTTAATGTTTTGAGGAATATCCATACTGTTTTCCATAGTGGCTGCACCATTTCACCTCTCTCTCTCTCTCTCTCTCTCTCTCTCTCTCTCTCTCTCTCTCTCTCTCCCTCTCTCTCTCTCTCCCGCCCTCCCTCACTCCTTCCCTTCATCCCTCTCAGCCATCTTGGCAGGTATAAGGTGATATTTAATTATGGTTTTGATTTGCATTTCCCTGATGATTAGTGATGGCCATTTGTTCATATGCGGTTGGCCATTTTCATGGATGTGGAGAATTGTCTATTCAAGCCCTTGGCCCCTACCACACAGGGATGTTTCGAAGATTCAATGACATACCACATATGAAAACCCTGTGCAAATGACTTGTGGGTTAGATGTGATTGTCAATCCTCAGCAAGTCACTTTGCTTTCGTTAACCTTAGTTCCCTCCATCTGGCAAATGAGAATGAGAATATTCGCTCTGCCAACCTCAGACAGCCATCAATGAAGTGAATGAGAATTCACTAGAACGCTATTGAGATGTGAGCCACTGCTCACCACTGCCTCCATCCTCTTTGCACCAAATGATACAACTGAGGATGGGGATCTCACCTGACCCACCTTTGTGAGCCTCTCCTCATCCCCGTGAAGTGCCCAGTGCATAGTAGGTGCTCAATAAGTCCTGGTGGAGTTGAGTCAAACACCACACCTGTCGTCACTGTGAAGTGGGCAGGGAAGGAGTTATTAAACCCAGTTTACGGATGAGGAAACTGAGGCTCAGAGAGGGAGGTAGAGTCGTGCTGCTAGAAGGGGGCAGAGGCAAGACTAGGATCCATGATATCTTGCTTTCAATCCAGTGAGCTCTTCACTACCACCCATTAGAACGACTGTTTGAGGATACAAGCCCTCCCCAACCCCCACCCCCCGCAAAAAAAATGTGGATGTTTCCTATGGCAAACCACCCTTCTGGCTCCCCGCAATACTGATCGCTAGTAACGTATCCAGGGTCAGTCTGATGGTAGCGTCTCCAATCTGGAGGTGTCTGGACCTCCTTGGATTTGGATTTGCACCCTGGATCCGGTTTACTTGCATCCCCTCCCATTCTCACCTCCCCCCATCAGAGAGGCAGAACCCATGGAAGGATCTTCTACTTTGATTGGGACACGCAGAGGAGGGGTTGTCAAAGGGTAGAAAGTAGAAAACAACACCACCACCCCGCCAAGGGGAGTCGGCTGACAGACAGACCAAGTCTGAGATTTCTCTACATAACACACCAGTGAGAGATCCCTCCCGGGGCAGCTCAGGGTGGCTGTTCAGACCTGGGTTCAAACCCCAGTGCCTCCTTCAGGCAAGAGACTTTATTCTTCTGCATCGTAGTTTCCTCCACAGCACAACATAAACACCATTCACCACGCTGGGTTTCATGAAGATTAAGAAAGATCATGAATGCAGAGCACCTACATGGAGCCTGACACATAGTAGGTAGTCAACAAATGGTGGTCTCCCTTCTCCCTTCCTTCCCCACCAATCCCAGAACTAATTATGCCTGGGCTGCTGGCTCCTCCACCTCCTCACAGGCCGTGAGAATTTACGAGGCAATACCAAGCAAGCATTTCTGCTTCCTGGGAAGCACAGCACTGCTGTTTTGAAAGGGGAAAAATATATATATTAAAATGTAGCTCTCTTCCTGTCATCCAGGTTCGAGTCTCCAGGAGGCCTCCTGTGGCCGTCCTGCATTTTTATGACCCTGGTGGGTTTCATGACAGGCCCTGATTCCTGGAATCTCATCTGCTATCCTGACCCTGAGAGCCTTTGATTCGAAACATCAATCACAGTTTAGTGCTGAGCTCCCTGTTTGCAAGTAACTGCAGACACTCTTGTTGCCAAATCTGAACCGTGGTCTCGGAATGAGGTATTAGGGAGTCCCACATGGCCCAGAAAGGAATGGATGCTGTCAGCCCAATCTGTCTCCTTCTGCCATCGCCGTGGGGATGCTGTGACAAGAAACATCACAGACTGTGGGGCCCCAGCCCTGCTGCATGCTGGGAGATACGACAGCAGAAAATGATGTCAATATCACCAGGCCAGGATAGAGGTGTCAGGACCCCCCAGCCAGGACTGAAGGGCCAGCCCCTCCAGGAAGGGGCCAGTTGTGCACATTGCCAGGTCTCAGAGAGATCTGCAAATCCCAGTCAAGGTTTTCCAACATATGTGCTCAGTAGTCACATGGATTTCCAAATGCTGGATTATGATATGTCCAACACTTAGGTTTACTGCAGTACGTGTCAGAGTCTTTAATAAGCGCACGTGCTTGTGGCTGTCCAAGAAAGGAATATAAAATACAGGGCTTTGCCAACTTTTTAACATTACACACATTTGTTTTTGTTTCTTTAATCTCCAAAAAGAGAGCTGATGGGACCAGCATTCCCCAGAACGTATTTTGGGAAACACTCCCTCGGACTGGCAGCATCCCAAGGGGCACGGGCAGGAGCTTGCATGTGGTGCTGTTCTCGGTGTCAGGTGGTGGGGAGACACTGAGGACCAGGCGTTGAGGGAAGGCTGAGGGGGACCTGTTACAGGACCGGAACCCGGGTGAGCATCTGGTCTGGGGAGCCAGGCTCAAGGGGTCCCAGTGGACCACTGCTGACTGAGGGTGGAGAGAAAGCTGAAGACCCCACAGTGCAAGGACTGGAAGAGAGGCTACTGAATGGCCATCGGTGGGGACTGATGCTTTGAATCAGTGAGGACACTTCTGTTTGCGAGGGAGAGAACCCCATTGAACTGTGGTTAAGTAAACTGGAGAGCTTATTGGTCCAGGAGGCTCAGCCCAGGGGTCCAGTGCTGTCACCAGGACAAGGTGTGTTTCTCGCCAACCTAACTCTGCTTACTCAGTGTTGGCTTCATTCTCAGCCACATGGGCTCCTCGCGGAGGCCCAGTTCTCCATCCTGCCAGCTTCATGTCCAATGAAACGAAAGGTTGCTTCTCCAATAAGACGCACATGGACACACACACACACACACACACACACACACACACACACACACACATTGAGTTTTCTTGGCTAAAATCACCCTGACTTGGATCCCATTCTCACCCCTGATCCAGCTGTACCGGGGGATGAAATTCACCAGGTGGTTGGCCTCAGCCATGGGTGCCACCCTTGGAATATGGGTAGAGTCTCCTTCATCTGAAGCACATGGGGCGGGTGGAGGAGGTGATTCCCCAAGAGGGAAAAGTCCCCCTGGATTAGCTCCCAGGATGGTGGATGGGTGTCGGACAGTAGACACCAGGAATGACACGCAGGCCGTCTTTCTGGTAACCCAGGGACTGCAGCACCTGCCTTCACCTCCTGCCCCAATGCAGGCTCCTCATACTGTGCCAGGCGGGCCTCTCGCTGACTTAGCGGCTAGAGAAGGGCTGAGCCTGCAGGTAACAAGAACACAGTGACCAGAGCTACACAAGGGAAGGGTTGGTGGGGAATGACCAGAGAGAGAGAAGTGACAGGCTAAGTTCTGAAAGATTGGACACGGGATGAAAGACCGACAGTCATCAGACTTAGGTGAGCAGGACTGCGCGCATGTTCTCCTGTGAAAGCCCAACTCTCAGAGGTATGGGAACCTACATCCTGCCCCCCGGCCCCAGGTCTGACCAATAGAAAATAGACACAAATATCAACTTGATGCAAGGCCTGGTGTGTGCTTAATGCCTCTGAATGCAGGGTTCTCTGACACGAGTGTGGTTTACCTGAGGCTGAACTCGGGGTCTCAGAACCCTCACTCCTAACTCAGACCTTGGAACTTGCCCAGCCGGTCATTGGGCCTGCCCCACAACCCCAGAGAGAGTGACAAGCCACCCCCAGCCTGCATGCCACCCTGGGGTGCTCAGCCAAATGAGCAGGGAGCGGAGGAGTGAGTCCCCAGGTGTGTCCTGTGAGTCAGAAAAAGAACAAAGGTGGGATCTGTCACCCAGTCCTGAAATCCACTGCTACCCCTCCTAGTAAAGAGGCCACCGAAGTTTAGCTGCACCCCCAATCAGAGGAGCCGCCTCTCTCCGATTAGGTAGAGCTAAAAAGGGGCTCATCCTCAGTGGTCCCCACGAGGGCAGAAGAGTATGGAAGTCCCCTCCTCTAGGACGGAGTGGGCATGTGGGAGAGAAGGAAGCCGTTTCTTCCCATCACTTAAACAGGTCTGCTTTCTTCTCAGGTGGCTCCAGTCAGCCCTCTGGCCTGTGGCCTAGACCTTGGGCCTGGCGGGATTAGAGAGGTCGTTACCCAGAACAACCAGAAAACTATGATTTGAACAGGCACGTGGATACACGCACAGACACATATTAGGGCGCCCCAAAAATGGATACACATGCTTTGAATAATTGTAAAGGCAGTGCTTATCAAAATACATTTCAGCCCTAGCTGGTTTGGCTCAGTGGATATGGCGTTGGCCTACAGACTGAAGGGTCTCGAGTTTATTCCGGTTCAGAGCATATGCCCGGGTTGCGGGCTCGATCCCCAGTAGGGGGCATGCAGGAGGCAGCTGATCAATGATTCTTTCTCATCATTGATGTTTCTATCAGCTCTTAAAGTGTGTATACATTTTTTAGGACAGCCTGTATATACAAATGTCTGTGTGTGTGTGTGTGTGTGTGTGTGTGTGCGCACGCGCGTGCGTGTGCAACACTGAGCTAACTAAGCCTTGGGACCATAAAAATCCACTGGATGAGGTCCCTGTCCTACGGTGCTTGCCATCTAGAGCAGAAGGCAGACAGGGAAACCATTGATTCGAACACAGCGTGACCCATGTGCTGGGGAACTCTGGGTAAGGACGGGGCTGTGGCTGCACAGAGCAAGGGGACCTGTGCCTCGGGGGTTGAGCCAGAGAAGGACCTCAGAAAGGAGCCAAGACAAGGGCTCAGCCCTGGAGGCCGGGCCCCACACCTCCGGACCACACGGGTCCTGTCCAGGTGTTCTCTCCTGTTCCCTGAGCTCCCCGCTGTCCTGGCCAGGCCACCTCCCCGCTCCTGTGGATCAGTGCACAGCCGCCCAGCTGTCGGAAAGTGCTCCCCAAGCCCTCTGGCCTTTGCTTTCGCCAACAGCTGTCTTTCCCGGTTCTTTGGCCCGAAGAAGCCAATGTGTTCTCTGGTTTAGCCGCTGAAGGTTCAAGCTCATCAGAGCAGGCACCGTGTGCCACCCTTGCTCATGGAATCCAGGGCTATTCTTGGCTTTTTCCCTCTCACTAATCCTCCTGGGGAGGCCTCAGGGAGCAAGCCCCCAAATGCAAGGATGATTCTAGATAAAACTGGAAGGAGAAATGTAAATACCTGCCTCGTCTACCAGTAGGCAGGTAGCCAGGGAACTGCAGTCATTTCTTGCAGGCACGTTTTCTTTCCCAAGAAATGCATAACTAATTTTCTCAGTACGTAAGTTAATGGATAAATGGGCGCACAGTTCACTTTATGTCTTAAGTCTAGGCTGGCTGCCAAGTTCAGCTGGAGCCCTGCTGCCCCTCTTAGTGGTACCCAAAGGGGGCACTGACCTTCTGGCTACACCCCGGCCACCCAGATGGGGAGCACAGTCTCTCAGGGTGGGTGAGGTGTCCGGGCCCTGCATGCAGGGCCCTTCATCTCACACCTAATTTCCCCCTGCTCTCAAATCCAATTCAGAATATTCCCTAGAGAGAAACCCATCGCTGCTTCTCGCAGCCCAGTGACCCCAAACAGCCCATCATCTCCTTGCAAAGCTCACTGCGCCTAAGGAATCCACGACTGTGCCTGCGGGGAGTCAGTAAGAGCTTTGTTATTGCAGAGGTGGTCTAAGCTACTGACCCCTCGCTGCGCAATCATCCTGCTGGTGCTGCAGGGCCGCTTCTCCCTGAAGATTTTCATTCATTCATTCATTCATACATTCATTCAACCAACTAATGTCTAATGGACACCTTCTATGGGCCAGGCCCTGCTGTAGGCACAAAGGGCACATTCAAAACAAAACAGACCGAAATCCGTGCCCCCACTGCTGGAAGGAAACAGAAAATAAACAATGTTAATTCAGTAACGTGTCAAGTATGGGGAATGATAAGTGCTCAGAAGAAAAGACAGTTCAGGCAAAGGATCTGTGATGGAGGTGGAATGTTCGATAAGGGGGCCAGAGAAGGCCTCCCCGAGAAGGTGACGTGTGGGAAAGGCCTGGAGGACATAGGGAAGCTATCTGTAGGGATCTGGGGAGGGCACTCCAGACAGAGGACAGAATTGCAGAGGCCTTGGGATGGACGCTCGCCTGGAGTATCCAAGAACCACCGAGATGAGCTTGGCAGGTTTCAGGCCCCAGATGGTGCAGGGCCTGATAATCAGGGCAAGGACTTTGGCATTTACTCTGAGTGTGATGGAGAGCCTTTGGAAGAGTTCCTTAGGCGCAGTGAGCAGAAGAGGGATGTCATTTCACAGGATCACTCTGAGGGCTGTTCTGGGAATAACATGAAGGGGGCGAGAGTGGACGCAAACAGGGCTGTTGCAATAATCCAGGTGAGACCTAGAATGGCTAGACCACAGTGGTGGGGTGGCGAGGAGTCAGATTCAGAATCCCTTTTGAAGGTGGAGCAACAAAGCACAGCCGGACCAGGTACGCGGTGAAGAGAAGTACAAGGAGTCAGGGTGGCACTGGAGCTTTTGTTTTGAAAGACGGACTTCCCCTGAGGAGCTGAGCTCTGGGCGAGCTTGGACTCCGAGAGCTTTGTCCGTGGGCAGCTGAGAGTATGAGTGCGGAGGTTCAGGGAGTGGGCCGGGCCAGGGTCATTGGTGAGTCCTCAGCGTGTTGATGGTTTTAAAATCTGAGACTGGACAAGATTCCCTAAGGATAGAAAGCTGAGCCAATGGTGTGAGGCCTTATAATCATGCCTCACGCCTCAATCATTTGTTGCCTCTATGCCAGGCACTGAAATGGCTCCTTGACATACAGTGATGACACTCACCTGCAGGTCTGAGAGAAGGACCTGAAGGGAGGTTGGGTAGGGGAAGGGATGGCCGCAATGTGAAAGGAATGTGATCGTTGCTTGTGGCCGGAAGCTGAGGGGTTACAGGGAAGGCTAACTATGAATGGGCTGGGATGTCAGGGAAGGTCTTCTAAAGAAGAGAACCCCTGAGCTCCCCAGAAAGGTACAAGGAGCTATTCAGCAGAGATGGTGGAAAGGTAATCCAGGAAGAGGGAACCTCATGTGCAAAGGCAGGAAGTTGGCATAGAGCCTGAGGCTAAAACTGGGAGTGCCTGAGGAAGAGCGAGGGAGGTGGTAAGGCTAGGGGAGGTAGTGGGGGATGAAGGCAGGTCTTGGATGCAATGCTGGGGAGTGTGGACTTTGTCCTGAGATGAACAGGGAAGGGCTGCTGAAAGACTATACCCATGAGAATGTCACAGTCAAGTTCCCTTTATTAACAGTCAGGATCTGGCAGATGTGAGGTGTATCTCGGTTGGTGATGGTGGCCAAGGCATTTATGTGAAGCAGCTCATTACCAGGGAGAGGACACGTCCATTTCTGAGCCTGCTGCTTCGTCCATGGCCAGGTAACTGTCCTGCAGCCAGAGGTGTGCTTTCCCAGATCAGGGCCATGTTCAAGGTCAAGGGAAGGGGGCGGGAGCTCAATGCCGCCACATTACTATATGTCCATCATCTTTGTAACACCCAAACCACCACATGAGAGAGGTGTGAATGGCTCTGTTTTCTGCAGTAGACAATGAAGTCTTGGAAGATTTATGTATCAAGTCCAAAGTTACCCAGGGCAAATGTGGGGAGCCAGGATTTGACCCCAGGTCTGTGGGTGCTTCCCCCGATGAAGCGTTTCCTAGCGAACATTGCCACCTGTCAAGAGCACACCTTTTGCCGGGCAGCTGATGATTAAACACATTGGCTAAGTGGTTCTCACGCCTCATCCGCAGTGTTCTCACCTTGACATACTATGGGTAGAATGTAAATATTGTCTTTCACATCAATGCACGTTTCATTAGCAGGAAGCACTTAGAATGAGCCATCACACCATCACGGGGACTTCTATTATTGGTCCTTAATAAATATTTGATGCTCAAAATGATTATGAGCCCATGATGTGGGGTTGGTCCCACCTGCTCCCTCCTCTACACCCTCTGCCACAAAATTGAATGAGCTATTCGTTAACAGACGTGTCGTTTATCCTACTTTTAACTGGCATGATGTCGGAAAAATAAAATAAGCATATCAGAGGAACTGCAGAAGGCTCTTTCCTGATAGAAAGTTAAATGGAAAGAGCAGTCCTTCCCCCTGGCGTGTTCTCATGAGCCATGTCTCTATGCAGCCGGTTCATGACGTGGCCAAGGCCTGAGACCGGAATTCAGACTTAGACATTTGCTCTTTAGAAGAGGGATCATGCATGTGAGTGGCCCCTGCATCTTCCCTAGCGGGGGAGCTGACATTTAAGGAAGCCTTTCTTGGCCATTTCAGTTTTGCCCCAGACAGCTTGATGCACGTCTTGTTTGCTGGCTTTAGGTGGAGAGATTCCGGGAGAGGACAGAGAAGGTCCCTCGAGGCTGACAGGGGCTCCCCGAGCTGAAGGTAACCCCAAGGGCTAAAATAGGCAGGCAGCGTGGTGGTCGGGCTACCGTGTGCCAGGTGTAGGACAGGGGTGACACAGGGAAGCCATTCCAATGGGCAGCCAAGAAGTCTGCAGGGCGTGGTGGGGAAGGGTAGAACCCCAGGCCCCGGGTGACAAAATAACAAGCTAACATTTTACTGAAGGCTCACTGTGCTTTGGGTGAAGGACTAATTGCCATGTGTCAACTCATTGGCCCAGACGACAACTCTTTAACGTTAGTTCTAATATTATTCCTAGTTTACTGATGAGGAAACCCAGTACAAAGAGGTTAAGCAATGTCCCCAGGGTCTGGGCTCCTGGTTAACACCTGTGGAGCCCCGGACAAGAGAAACAATAGACCACATGTCTAAATATTAGAGAGTGACGAGTCCAGCCAACAAATTATTAGTAAAGAAATGTTCTGTCATCCTTTTTGACGAATAAACCTGTGTCATGACTGGAAAGCCCAATTTGCATTCAGAATTCTCACACTCCTTGGAGTTCCAGACTAGAACCAATGGCCCAGGGGAGCCATCCCTGGCCCCTGGCTTCAGAGTGTGGGCCCAGAGCAGGTCCAGGGGCTGCTGATTCTTGAACCCAGCTGTCTGTCTCCAGAGTCCAGATGCTGAACCCCAAGCTATATTCTTCCTCAACAACAGAGCATAAAATCAGGTGGTGGATGTAGATTTCCAGAACCACCCACCCCTCACCCCGTGTATGAGCAAGGAGAGAATCCATTTTGTAAATAAGGAAACTGAGGCTCAGAAAGGTTAAGTGACTTTCTCAAGAAGACAGACAACAAGATAGGCCAGCCCAGCTGGTATGGCTCAGGGGTTGAGTGTCGACCTATGAACCAGGAGATTAGAGTTCGATTCCTGGTCAGGGCATACGGCTGGCTAGGTTGCAGGCTCGATCCCCAGTAGGGGAAATGCAGGAGGCTGCCGATCAATGATTCTCTGTCATCACTGATGTTTCTATCGTGCTCTCCCTCTCCCTCTCCCTATCTCTCTGAAATCAATAAAATGTATATTTTTTTAAAAGACAGGCCTGCTTCCCCTACCTCTCCCCACCCCACCTGCCAGCTTTCTAGCCAGGACTTGGACGTGGGTCCTTGCAGGGGACAGCTCCCTCCATGCGGTTTACTGTCTGTGTTCTCATGCTGAGGCGAGGTTCCTACCCCCATCTCTGTGTCATGCTGCCCGGAGCCCTGGGTGGTGTCAATGTGTTCCAATTAGCCTTCTGAATCATATTTGTTGCCTTAAAATATTTATATCCAACTACTTCCCACCTGCTAGCAGTGAATGCCAGCCTCTTCCTCGGTTCCTCGCTGTCGCAAGCCCACAGGAGCTCTCGTGTCACTTGAGTTGTTCATGACATCAGGCTCTGCCACCAAGATTAGGTGTTTCCCAATCGGACTTAAGCGGGCCAAACGGGGAACGCAGGCCCTCGCACTTGGAGCTTATTGCTTCTGACAATGACACGTTGCTTCCACCAAGAAAAGCCATTTGCAGTTGTATTTCTACTCCTCAGGGTGCTCCACGCCCCCGCCTGGGCTTGTGGGAGGCTCCGGGAGATACCCACAGGGACACCCACAGGGATCCCTGTACACTCGGACCCTTCCTGGCAGGCTGAGAAGGCTGAGCATCTTTTGCTGCAGGCCACACTGACATTCTTCTCCCAACAGCCTCCTCTCATGTACTTTCAAGCCACAGGATCCGTGTCTAAGATCTGCCTCTTAATAGCTGCATGGTCTGGATTCCATGACCAGTTTTCCCATTTGTAAAATGGGGATGGCAAAGGAATTATGGTAGAGATGAAATGAGCTGCTCACCTGCTTATAGCTTTCGTGGAGCACCCACTTGGTACCCCATTGTTTCCTTAACCCCTTGGGTATATGTAAGCAACCAGCAGGGTATCTACACACGGCATGCAATGCATGCTGGAAGGCAGAGCATGTCAGTGCCACATTTTTACAAAGGAGGAGACAGACTGCCTAGGCTCTGCCAGCACCTACACCTGAGAGGCTTGGCCACCGTTTCAGGGGTCTCTTCATTCACCCCCAGAGAGAGCACACATCCCTGCCCCAGGAAAGCATCCGGACTAATAAGGTGTGTGGGTAGGTGACAACCTGAATTATGGGAGCCTGAAATTGGACAGTTGAGAGTCCCAGCCAGAATACCCCCAACGCCCTCCCACTCCTACCTCCCGCCAAAATGATGCCAGGCATCCATCTCCTCTCCAACACATTGCTTCATCTCAAGGATTATTTTATGCATTTAAGTGCCAGGTCCAGTAAGATTTGGGCAGGACTTGTATCAAAGTCTTCCTTCTGTTCCTCGTCCCCTCCAGACCATTAATCTCAGAGTCCCCTCACCGAGTCCCAGGAGGGTGAGGAGGTGAGGGTGGCCATCCTTGAGGTGTAGTGTAGGGTCAGACAAGGAGGCCAGAGCTATGACCCTCCTTCCTAGCCGCATGACCTTGAGCTGGTCATTTGACTTCCTCATCATCAAGTTCCCTCTCTGTATAATGAAGATGATCATGTGTGTGTTCTGAACCAAAATAATATCTCTCAATTATTGGGTGTTTAAGTCTGTCTTCTCGGATAGCCTACAGACTCCCTGAGGACAGGGTCTATTCGTTAATGTAAAAAAGTTGCCATTTAATATATGGTTTGGAAATACTTTAAAACTGTAAGATATCAACCCAACCACCGTCACGATCATCATTCATAATAATAACCATAATGCGATGAAGTCATTGGCAAGATGCTGTTCCATCCATACTCCCCCTGAATCCAGACAATGACCTTCTTCTGTGTGATTATCTCATTTTACAGTAAGAAGGAGCTGTGGGATTATTCCAAGGTCATGTAGGACTGAGTGACTGAGTCGCACCCGCATCTGTGTTTCCCAGTAAGCTCCGTGATTTCCTTCCACACGCTGCTGTCGTTTGGGGTGTAAGGCTGTGCAGAGGCTGCTGTATGCCTGCTGCCTGTGCTCAGGAAGGTCGGGGTTGTGACTGACGTCTCCGTTTTTAAATTTTCTTTCCATTTTAATAAATAATATGTCACGATTCAGGCAAGCCAGCTGACTAATAATTTGTCAAGCCCGAAGCCCGCCTTAGCTGGTTCCCACATTTGTCTTTCTGTCTCTCTCTCCGTCCGGTCTTCACACATCCTGCTGAGCCCCAGGGAGCTCTGCCGGGTGCTGTCATCCTCCCCTGAGAAGTGGCAAACATGAACTTTCTGTCTTTCCCAAAAGTTTCCACTCAGCCTACTGTGATGGGCTTCGCAGCTTGGCGTGCAATCGAGGGGACAGCTGATGGCCCTGAGTGCCCTGCTGACACACCCTAGAAGCTGATTCCACCACATATTCTACCCCTGGAACTCGGCCCCCTTTGACCTTGGTCTTGGCTTTGCAGAGTATAATAGGTTGGACTGGAGTATTACCAGTTAATAGTGGGAGCTCCAATGGTGATTTCTACCCCAATCTGAAAACTTTAAGGCTTAGGTTTGTACATAATAAATGTGTTCCCTACTTTCCATTGCTTAAATTCAAGATTTCATGTATAGATACAAAAAAAAAACAAACTACTTTAGGAAAACTCAGAGGTGCTGTGTTTTTTCCTGTATAATAACGATCATCATAACAGCTGGCTCTCACGTGAACCTCATCAGCTTAGTGAGGAATTCCACATTTCTCCTCTCATTTGATCATCACAATTCTATGACAGCGATAAGGGCAAGTATCGATATACCCATTATTTGGATGAGGAAACCAAGGCATAAGCAACATTTGATGAAAACCTGAGGAGAGGAGGGGCTGATTCTGACTTGAAGGTCAGAAACAGCTTGGTGGTAAGAATGGTATTAAAAGTGAGTTTTGAAAAATGAGGAGCATGCAGAGAAGTGGAAATAATCATCTCAGCTTCATGGAACAGCATGAGTAGAAGTCAGGAGCCTTGCAAAGCTCTGGTGTGTCTTGGACTGGGGAATAGAGACTGGTGCCCAGTCACAGTGGGCCTTCTACCTGCCACGGCATTTATGAGGGTGGGCTCCCCAGACGCAAACCCTGAGACAAGGATTCGTGTGGCTGTGCTTATCCAACAGCCCGGCAAAGGTGTGATGGCTGCTGGAACGAGGAGGTATCTTAAGACCAACAAACAAAGCCGGCAACTCCATAGGATATAATAGAATTGATTATAGGGCAATTTACTTACAGGAAGATTGGGTTAGAATGGAAGAGTCGACCCAGCAATTTTGTAGAGTATTCTCTGCTACCAGGCCCCTGCTACAGTACTTTTTTATAGTATAACTCAGATACTAATAATGATTGACAAGACCAAGGAACAAAGAATACAGAAGTGCTCCAGGAGCCATACTTCCTGGTGGTCGTGTGACAGATGATTGCTTATAGTCAACACTAGTACCGGTTTGATATTTATCTTGGTTGTCATGCCATTCTGGCTATTGCAAAATATATATATTCTATATCTGAGTCTACATTTTAAGGAACACAGATAATCATCAACTAGAAGGCTTTGATATGCTTGCTAAGGACAGTGAGGCTGGTCAAAGGTCACACACAGCATGAAACTTACAGGACACAGATGAAGTTGGTTTTGTTTGCATCTCCATCTATACAGTGATTTATTAGGAAGTATTCTCAGGAAAAATCAGTAGTGAATCGGGACCTGGAAGATGACCAAGCCAAGCAAGAAGACCAAACCAAGTCCCCAAGATGCAGACTTGACTCCGTCCACCAGGCATTGGAAACAGTGTAGACCTGAGGGACTCCAGCGTGGTCCTGGACCAGCCACACCAGCAATCAGCAGGGACTCTGCAGACTGAATTAGAGCCTTGGGTCTTATTGTAATGGTTTAGATCCCATCTCGGAGTTGTCCCAATGAGCACACAAGGGAACTGAAGTATTCATACACACCATGCACCTGTCAGTCAGTGGTTAAGCGTTGCTCTCCAGAGGCATGTAAATTCCCAGGTACTGCTGGCTTTCCATGTGGTAGGTACAGATTCCAGCATTCAGAGGACAGCCCCCCAACAAGGGCTAGGAGCCATGTGCAGGAAAATAGAGAAGGCTCCAGGGTGTGAGCAGAGCTTAATAGGGTTTGGTCATCCAACCAGCCCAATGCAAGTACAGATGCAGGTCTACATCCTTGAGGTCTAAATCTTTTAGGCAGTCAGCCTGGGAGGGTGTAGAGACTGGAGAAAAAGTGCAAACTAAGTCACTCATCTTCAGATTCCCCTAGGGAAGGTGTTAATGCTTCCTGACACTTACCAGGTGTTAACAAAGGGTGCTAAGTAGAGTTAAGTAGGGTTTCCCTCTTTAAATAAACAGATAAAACGCATTTGTAATTAGAACATTAACATGTAAATGGATACCAGTAAGGGGCTTTCAGATGGGTTAGTTCTATCAGGCAGGTTAAATATTCCCCTGAAACCTAGGGTGAACTCCTCAGTTGCTTAGCAAACTCCTGCCTTATAGACCACAATCCTTCTAGAACAAAGGCCAAGTCAAGAAAAAGAAAAAGTATGTATGGGCAAAGGTTTGTTCTCCTCTCCCCAAAATAGCCATAGTGACTCTCATGGCAATATAAAAAACAAACAAACAAACAGGAAAAAAACCCTAGTCAGCCATGCAATTATGAGGGTTAACCACTGATACTCCCACAGTATGATCATTGTTTTAGACAATTTCACTGAACCATAGGTTAATGTAAGTGTTCTGAGCATGTTTTAGGTAGGCTAGGCTAAGCTCTGATGTTCAGTAGGTTAGGTGAATTAAATGCATTTTCAACTTACAATATTTCCAACTTATAATGGGTTTATCAGGGCATAACCCTATTGTAAATCAATATATTCATCTATATATACACCTGTAAAACTATCAATACAATTGAGAAAATTCAGTTGTCCCTCAGTATCTATGGGGTATTGGTTCCAGGAACCCCATAGATACCAAAATCTGCAGATGCTCAAGTCCCTTTTATAAAACGACACGGTATTTACATATAACCTATGCACAACTTCCCATGTACTTAAAATCATGTCTAGATTACTTTTAAAACCTAAAACAATGTAAATGCTATGTAAAAAGTTAGTATCATCCCACAGCTCACTGATACTCTATTATTTGTATTTTGTTTTTTCCTCTCTGTGTTTCATTCAGGATAGTTTTTATTGCTATATCTTCAGGTTCACTTATCTTTTCTTCTGTAGTGTCTAATCTAGTATGAATTCCCACCCACTGTATTTTTCATCAAAGATATATTTTTATCACTAAAATTTTGCTTTGTATCTTCTTGACATCTTCCATGTCTTTCCTTATCATGCTTTTCTCTACATTCTTGAACAAATGATATGTTTATAACAGATGTTCTAATGTCCTTATCTACTAATCTGATCACCCTTGTCATATTTGGATGTTTTTATTGATTCATTTTTCTCATTATAATATGGTAGGTCATAACTGGGTCTGTTTCTTTGAATGCATGATAATTTTTATTGGATGTCAGGCATTATGAATTTTATGGTGTTGGGTGCTGAATTTTTTTCAATTCCTTTAAATATCTGGGACCCCATTCTGGGATGCAGTTAAATTACTTGGAAACAATTTCGTGCTTTAAAACAGGGACCAGCAAACTACTTTCAGCCTGCAAAATCCAGCCCACTTTCTGTTTTTATAAATGCAGTCTTAATGGAACAGTCACCAGCTCTATCCATGCATTTATGTATGGTCTTTGGCTACTTTTGCATGACAACAGGACACTTAAATCATTGAGACAGAAACCATATGGCCTCCAGAGCCTAAAATATTTACTATCTGGCCCTTTACAGAAATTGTCTGCTGACCTCTGCTTCAGAGACTTGCTTTTAAGCTTTATTAGGTGTGCCCAGGACAGCCCTAGCCTATGGCAAATTTGTCTCTACGACTGAAGCAATACTGTTTTGAGGACTCTACTTGATGCCTGGTTTATTGCAAAGTTATTGCACTCTGGCTGGTAGAAACCCATATTCCTGGTCGTTTGATCTCAGGGGCTTGTTTAGCCTGCGGTGGCTCTCTCTCTCTCTCTCATCCTGGATAGTTCTCTCATACATGTGCACTCAACAAAGACTCAAGGGAGACTTTCTGCAGAACTTGGGGACTCTCTATATATAGCCTTTATCTTTTAGGTTTCCAACCCCATGAATTCTGGCTGTTTTTGCCCTTCCGGAATTTTCAACTCTATCCCCTCAACTCAGGAAGAATGACAGCGTCTGTTAGGGTTCTTCCTCCCTTGACCACAGTCTAGAAACTCTCTTGGCAGCAATGCAGGGCAATTGTGCGACTCACCTTGTGCACTTCTGTCAGGGAGTGCTGTCCTGTATTGAGTGTTGTCCAATGTCTGAAAAATGCCCTAGGCTTCTTTTGTGAACTTACTGTTTGAGCCAAATTGAGTTGGTTTTTCTCTCATAGGCAGCCCAGACTTCCTAACTGACATAGTCATCCAAGAGGCTGGGCTTCCACTTTTGTGGCTGAACCCTCGAAAGCCATGTCATGAAAGAGATAGTGGAATAAACAAACAAAACCCATTCAAAAAACGAAAAACAGCATACTGCTCTAGGAAGGGAATATTTCAAAGTAATAGTCAATTTTTACACTTAGACTTTTGTTATTGTTGTTTTGTTTTGTTTTAATATGGGATTGCAGGGAAGGTGGCAGAGGACTAGAATTGAATAAATCTTTGGGGCCAATTTCTCTGTTATTAACACTGTAAAAAGAGTGGTGGAAGTTGATTGCTCCTGAGATATGTAATAAAGGTTCTAGGCTTAATGAATTGACTGCATTCGCTTATAGCAAGCAGGTGTTCCACTTCATGTAAATTTATACTACCTCCCAGATGGTAATAAGTTCTAGAAGCTTTATACTTTCCATTTGAAATAGAATTGCCTTTTAATGTCCTAAACTTTCTGTTGAATTGGAGCAAACCCAGCAAGGCCACAGGTTAACAGAGCACAGGGTCAAAGGTCACAATGATCAAGAAGCAAGTTGGGTAGTCACATTTGGCGTGTCCATTGTGAAGGACACAGAGGACCAGAACTTTGATGTGTCTGGGGGCTGACCACATGTCATGGAGAAAGTTCTGTCTTAAAGGCAAAGGACTGGGGCCTTGGGTCCTCCCCTCCAAAGTCTCCGACAGCAGCATTTTTAGGAAATTTAGTGCATTCATGACTTACCCTCTTCTAGCATGTTCACTGGCAGGCAATGCCTTTCTAGACTGATAGGTTCCAGATGAAGAGTTTTTATGATGGCTACTTAGGAGGAAGTGTTCTTCTGTGTTAGCATAATGGTTGATGAGGTGCTGAGCTTGGAAGCAGGACACCTTGACTCTGCTTTAATAGCATCTGGGTCACTAGCTAGCCAGGTGGATTTGGTCAAGTCACTTTAACCCCTGATACATTAATTCCACCTCTCTAAAATCAAGGGGTTGGGCCGAATGGCTCAATCGTAGTCCTAGGCTCCTTTAACTCAGCACTATTGAATGTGCCACTTGCCATCACAGACATTTCACATACAATGCCCAAAATCCTCAAAATAGCCTATGACATAGGCATTATCATTAGCAGCTTCATTTGTGTGATGAAGAAACTGAAGCTCAGAGAGTTTAAGGAGGTGCCTAAATTTGCACAGGTAGGAGGTCTCAACTCCAAAGCCGTAGGCTTCCCTTCTGCTTATAACCAGTTATAATTCTACAAAGTTTGACTGAGCCTATGCAGTTGGAATGCAAATCTCAAAATCTGACATAAGCCACAGGAAAACAGACCACTGCTCTACCCAGAGCTTGATGGAGAACCGCTGATGCCAGATGATCATAGATCCAATAAACGCTTTTTCATTTGACTCCTACTCATTCAGGTTTTGATATAAAAACTGATAGAGTGCTCATGGTCTTTTTTGAGTATAGTTTGAAATTACCTCTGCTACTGAAAACTTTGGGGGGTCTCAGTAGTTAAGGAAAATCTATTAAAAATCAGTATCCTTTTTCTAAAATTAAAGGCTCTCAAATTAAGCATTCCTTTCATGCATCAGCAACTTCAGAGTCCAGCAATTAATTCTTGTAACTTTAAAGATCTTTGATGTTTATGATGCACCCTTGCATTCTGCAGGCTTATTATGAATTGTAATTTTTTCATTAACTCCTTTCATATTCATTATTTGCACTCTATTATATCTTAGTTGATCATTTATATAACATTTGAAAGTAATAAAACTGTTTTTCATTAAAATCATTCTATAACGCCAACATTTCACTAAGGTTCATTAAAACTGTTGTGCGAAGGAGGAGAGAATAAAAGTTAGTTTCCGTAAAACCAGGCGCAGTTGACCCTTGAATGGGATGCCAACCTTCCACACAGTCAAAAACCCACGTTTAACTTTTGACTCCCCCAAAATTGAACTGCTAATAGCCTATTGTTGACCAGAAGCCTTACCAATAACATAAACAGTCAATTAACACGTATTTTGTATTTGTATTATATGCTGTATTCTTACAACAAAGTAAGCTTTTTTAAAAATGGTAAGAAAATCATAAGGAAGAGAAAAGATATCTACAGTATTTATTGAACAAAATCCCCATATAAGTTGACCCGTGCAGTTCAATCCCATGTTATCCAAGGGTTCATGGTACTTGGAAAACCCACTGTCCAGTGTGGTAGTTACACTTTAGAGTGAGGAGGCAGAAGAGCTTCAAGTCTGAGCTTGGCTTCTTACCAGCTGTGTGGCCTTGAGCACGTTAGCTAGTTTCACCTCTCTGAGCATCCGTTTTTTTATCTATAAAATAGGGATGATAAAAATAATAGCAACCTCGTTGTTCATAAAAGTTGTGAAATGTTTGAATGAATGAACTGAAGAAGCAGTGAAAATTCACCAACACTCTGCTTTGAGAGAAAAAAAAAATCAACATGAAACTGTCACATGGATAAGAATGTTCCTGGGAACCTGTGAAAATTGGAAGGGAATTAATGTATCGCTTCAAGAGCAGTAGCCTGTCATTGTATACCCCTCACTGCAACTCACCCATTTAAATTCAATGGCTCAGGAAGAAAAAAATAACAAGGATCTCAAGGAGATCATTTCACAATTGCCACTGTTTCCTTTGTTGCTGTGTCTATTGATATTGTCTTGTTCATTGTGATAGAGAGAGGCTCCTTGAATATCAAATGTGTTCTCAGCACAGGCAGGAAGAGAGGGGGGACAAATTAAAATGATTCTCGGCTCATTCTTCTCTCATCATGGAGGCACTGATTTTCCTGACAAGTGGTTCAGCCCAGCCTGGCACCTCCTGGGAACCTAGAGCTGGAAAAGGTTTCCGATCACAGAATAATAATAACAACAACAACCACTGAGGGCGCTGGCAGTGTTTCCTGGTCACACAGCACTTTCCCTCCTGTCTCATTTGCTTCTCAGGAGAGACCCCCAAAGAAAGCAGGAGTCTGGGCCCAAAGATCTTGGCTTCCTCACTGAGGATCTGAGGGAAGCGGGGAGAGAGGCAGGAAGAGGTTAACCACAGAACTCATGCATATATGCATAAACCCATGCACACAGACAATAATGTGGTGAAGGCTTGGGGGGGGGGGGAGGGGATGGGAGCAGGGTGAAGGGGACCAATGGGGGCAGGGGGACGGGGACATCTTTAATCCTTTCAACGATAAAGATAACTTTTTTAAAAATTAGCTTCCTCTTTGTCATAAAGCCCACACCCAACCTGCCAGCAAATCCTGTTAGCTGTTTCTTCAAAATATGCCCAGACTCGATCTTCCCCAGCCTCCCCCTGCCCCGGGCTGCATCCTACTAATAGCCTACTATAGACCAGAAGCCTTACCAATAACATAAACAGTCAATTAACACATATTTTGTATATGTATTACACACTGTATTCTTTTTAAAAAGTAAAAAAATGTTAAGAAAATCATAAGGGCCGAAACCGGTTTGGCTCAGTGGATAGAGCGTCGGCCTGCGGACTGAAAGGTCCCAGGTTCCATTCCGGTCAAGGGCATGTACATTGGTTGCAGGCACATCCCGGGTAGGGGATGTGCAGGAGGCAGCTGGTCGATGTTTCTCTCTCATCGATGTTTCTAGCTCTCTATCCCTCTCCCTTCCTCTCTGTAAAAAATCAATAAAAATATTTTTTTTAAAAAAAAAAAGAAAGAAAATCATAAGGAAGAGAAAATTTATTGAACAAAATCCTGTTTATACCTCGGGCCCACCATAGTCCGTTCTCAACCCAGTAGCCACTTTGGAATCCTATCAAACCCAAAGCAAATCCTGTCACTTCTTTGCTCAAAACCATCTGTTAGTTTCCCATCTCATTCGATTTGAACATCAAAGTCACTAGAGGGTTCTACACAGCCTGGTCACTGTTACCTTCCGATCTCAGCTCCTCCAACAGACCCGCCCACTCCCTGACGAGGCTTCAGTCCACTGCTTTGTTGCTGCTCCTAGAATAGGTTTGAGGTCTGTTTTTTTTTGTTTGTTTGTTTGTTTTGGGTTTGTTTTCTTGTCCTTCCCCCACCCCCACCCCCATCCCACTGTTGTGTCTCTAGTACTTAGCACTATATCTGGCTCCATTAATATTTGTCTAATCAGTAACTTTTTCAATGAGCTCTGGAAACAGACCACATGGGTTTGCATGTCAGATCTGCCACTTAGTGTGTGACCCTGACAGTCTCCTCACCTGTAAAGTGTGGGTCATAGAAGTATCTACTTCACAGGTGTAGTGAGTTGAAGTGTGTCTCTAAAAGATGTGTCCCAGTCCTAACCCCTGGGACCTGGGAGTGTGACCTTGTTTGGAAATAGTACTTGCAGATGTGATTGAGTCCCAGCTCTCAGCGTGGTATCGTCCTGGATTTAGGGTGGATCCTAAGGGCAATGTCCTTGAGAGAAAGGGCAGGGAGATGTGAGACACAGGGAGGAAAGCCAGGGGGAGGCAGAGATTGCAGTGATGCTGCCACAAACCAAGGAATGTCAGGAGCCGCCAGGTGGGACGAGGTAAAGACGAGCTCCCACTAGATCCCCCAGAGGGAGCGGGCCCTGCTGACACGTAGATTTCAGACTTCCAGCCTCCAGAGCTGTGAGAGAATCAACTTCTGTCGCTTTAAGCCACCAAGTTTGGAATCCTTTTTTCAGCCAGCTACAGGAAACTAATGCCACAGGGTTGTGGAAAGAATTGAATGATTCTGTCTATATAATGAGCTTTATTATACGCAGCTCTATAGGTGCTCGCTGTTAGCATTATCCTTTTACAGACAATGAAATCAAAGCGCTGAGAGGCAGCTGACTCATCCAAAAAAGCTCACACCTGCCATGTGGTGGCTCAGGCATCAGAACTCCCATATTACGGCTCCAGGTTCTGCCAGGCTGCCTGGCATTCTGACGGCAGATAGCACCTGGCTGATGGGCATCTCAATTAAGTCTATTCCAGCTTCTAATGTTCTTTGAATTGGCCATATGCTTTTCAACAAAGGTTCTGCGAATTGCTAAAGTAAGTGTTCCAGGTGTGAAACCGAGATCACCCTGGTGACCTTTCAGTTTGCCCACAGACATCAGAAGGAACTGAGGGATTAGGCCACCAGACGGGGCCCCCATCTCCCCTGAGGCATGCACGGAAGTCTGGGAGCTGGCCGCTTCACAGAACCACACACACAGGCTCAGGGAGCGGGCTGTGTGCCCTGCTGTTCTCTAGAGTTAGTATTCGGGTCCGTAAGCAAGTAGCTTCAAGAAGCCTGGTTTCTAAACCTCAGGGGGTCCCCAAATAGCGGAATGAGTCTCCCAGTCATGTTTTCCCCGTCGAAATGTTCCCTGTAAATCAACAAGCCCCAAATCACTGGCAAGGACTTATTGGCACTCCGGGCCGGGTGGGGGCTGAGGTGGTGGAGAAAAATGGAGTGAGGAAAGCCTTCAAATGAAATGACTCCCTCCACCTGCCTCATGAGCACTGGGTCCCAGGAAGGGGTGTCAGTGCTCCTCAGGGGACACTGGTTTCTGGCTTCCGGGCAGAGCATGCTGGGGACAGAGGAACCCAGTGGTGGGGAGGGAACCAGCAGGAATGCAAGGCGCCCCTCCCCACCCCCATGATGCCTCTCCAAGGCACCACTGGGTCACTGTATTCAGATCATGCTCCCTCCACCACCTGTGAGGGGCCTGGGGTAGGTGCAGGGATTTGCTGAGCTCTGGCCACTAACATTACTGCTAATAAAATACCTTCTCTAACTGAGGGCATCTTTCAAGAAAAGTGCACCTCGTTAGGAGAACTGGCTCATGCCAGGGAATCTTGCTTAATTGGCGGGTAGAGTCAGATCACCCTGTCCTGATGGAGAAACAGGGCTGGGTGGGGCCTGTAATCCAGAAACCCAGTGCGTGGGACTTGAGGGCGAAAGTACGACCGACTGCATCCTGAGGAGAGCGCCTGAGACAAGCAGGAAACAGTTATAAGCCGCCGTCGGAGGCAAGTTCCGAAGCTGAAATGAGGAGGACCAGTGCGAGGCGCAGTAGGCAGAACAGTTGGTGACTAAGAGGTGGTTTGGATGGGGGGGTGGGGGGAGGTCCTGGGATGCTCCAGAGCCTATGGGAAGACCCTATTACAGAGTAGTTAAACTTGCACATCCTGGACTCAGCCTGCTTGGCTTAAACACCAGTGCTGCCACTTGGTAGCTCTGTTAAGAGCAAAATCTCTTCACAAGTCCATGCCTCCATCTCCTGAGCTGTAAAATGACCTATGTAGAGACAGTTGGGTGAGTTAATCCATAGAAAGCACGTAGTACCAGGCATAAAACAAGTACTCAGTAAGTATTGGCGTTTATTCTTATCACTTTATTATTGTGAGTTGATCTATGAAAGGGGTTGTGGGCTGGATGGAAGAGCTTTCTGAAGACGAACCTGCTTCTGCCTAAATCTCCTGCCACATCTCCCCACCATCAGCAAAAAAAAAAAAAAGGAGGGAAGGAAGGAAGGAAGGAAGGAAGGAAGGAAGGAAGGAAGGAAGGAAGGAAGGAAGGAAGGAAGGGAAGAAAGCCATGGCATAGAGAACACCTGCCCAGGTGGAGGACCAAGATGAGTAGTTGGGATGATGATGGAGAAACAGGAGAAAAAGCAAATGTGCAGGACGTTTGTATCTTGATCAACTGCTCGATGATCTCACGTTACGTTTCTGAAAGTTGGAACCATTGTTGGCGAAATCCTGTTTTCAGTGAATTAGAACTTAGGGTCCAGATCCTATCGTCACTCTTTCCCGGCCACTCCTTTCCAGTTGTGTTATTCCTTCTAGGGTTGGAGGGGAGGCTCCAGTCCTTAAAGTGGAGGTGGCCTTACTGTTCGTCTAGAAAGCCACAGGAGACCAGCAAAGAAATCTAAGAAAGAATCACAGATGGACAATGGCTGCAGATAAAGCATCTCCGAAAGAATCGGTCATCAGCTCCTACTTTTCATTCCACAAATACTCCCTGTGTGTGTGCGAGGCACACTCGACCCTGGGAGGGCCGTGATGGGCCAGCATCAAGGAGTCCCTCCGAATGAAAAGGAAGAACCAGTCAACACGAAAATTGGAGTGAGCCGTTCTGAAAGTCAGAATGAGAGGGTCCTTCCAGCAGAGGAACTGACTGCAGCTGTTTGTATGAACATAGAATGAACTTTAGCATCAGCCAACCTGGTTTCAGCTTCTGGCCTCATCACCCAAGGGCTGCTGGACCTCTTATGAACTTCTTAACTCTGCAGCCTCAGTTTCTTCACCTGTAAAATGGTGCTGCTCCCTATCTATGGGGTTGTTGAGGGGATGGTTTGAGATAATATAACATGTATCCCAGCCCCTGGCACATGGTAGAGATGCAACAAAAATCTGTCCCCTTCCACTCGAGGGGGTCCAGAAAAGGGACTATAAAGGCGGGACCATTTAAGCAGGTTCTGAAGGAAAAAAGTAAGAGCCTCCCAGATAGAACGGGGTGCATTTGGGGGATCCTTTCGACAATATTGTGATTTCTGCCCAACTTTTCAGGAACCCATATGCTTACTAACTGACAGTAATTTTTCAAAACCAGACATGTTTGAATTTTTTTTCTACCCAGAAAAGGATCTCTTTTATTTATTTATTTTTACTTAACCATTGTTCTGTGCTAGTTACAAAATGTCCTCTTACTGCCAGCAACAAATCTGCCAATAATATCGTAGAGGGCATTCAACGTGCCGGGAAACTGAGGGGAGGCAGGGACCTGTTTCCTTCCGTTAAAATGGAGCGCGGTCTTGCAGGTGAAAAACGCATCGATCTCAAAGAAGAGGTAGCCGGGCTGAAAGCTGCACCCTGGGTCCCCTGTCCCTGTCCCCATCCCCACCGATGGCAATGCACAAAGGCACTGAAGCGATATGGAGTGGGGACCCTTCAGTATCTGAGCCGCCAATGAGCTTCCATTTCTAACGCACTTATAATTCTGGCCAGTGTGGAGAAAGATAAGAGAAGGCCCTCTCCATAGGAGGGGAAGAGGCCTCAGTAGTGCCTTAGGCATGGCAACCCCTGGTGATGGCTCTGGGCGCTGCGGCGGCGAGGCTGGAGGGGAAGCGGGGTTCACGCCGAGATGAGCTGGTCTGCCAACTCATGTTCGTATATGTGCAGGCACGCACATGCACACACATGGGGCCTCCTCTGCTGGGCTGTCTTCTACACTGTGTGTCTCTGAGCCTCCCTTTCCTCACCTGTGAAACTGAGGATGATTCTTGCTCGGCCTGTATTTTCGTCAAAATTAAATGACATAATAGATTATTTCGCTCATATTCAACAAGTACTTACTGATCTCCTACCATGTGCCAGGCTCTGGGAGTACACAGGGAAATGAGATACAAGCCCCGCCTTCAACGAGCTCGCAATCTAATGGGGGAGACAGACAAATGATCAGTTTCAAGGCAACGTGGCCAGCACACAGCACTATAGGAAAGCCCGCAGGGTACCTACCCTCTGTCCAGCCAGGAAAGGTTGAAAGTGACACCTCTCAGAGGAGGAGCAGGGACCTGAGGGATGAAAAAGGTCAGAGAAGAACAGAAAAAGGGCAAATGTCCACAATGCAGGGTCCACAGGAGGGAGTGTCTCAGGACAGGTCCCAGCCGTCATGTTCTGTAAATTCAGAGGGAAAATGATAAATGGCTGGAGATGAGAGGAAGTTCTTTCTAAAGAAAATGGCATTTGAAGGGCCTTGAAGGATGGGTTGGATTTGCGCGCGCACAGAGATTGAGGAGAGCATGTTAGGCAGGGCGCGGAGGTGGGCACGAAAGTCCACGTCTCGGAAATGGCAGACGATCTGGTTTTGCTGAGCATGGTATCCACCGAGGAGAGATGACGAAAGAAGGCTGGGGAGGCCATCCCCAGGCACTGTGGGGTCAGGCCTTGCATGCCAAAGTGAGGGCTTTGTACCTGATGCAAGAGGCAATGGGCAGCCATGGAAGGTTTTTGAATGAAGGGGTAAGAGCAGAGCTGCCTTTGGGGAAACCCATTTGGCATCCTGGGTAGAATTGCTTGGATGAAAGAGACACAAAAACTGGAGGCAGGGTATTGGGGGCCCATTCTGAGGCAGCAACAATGATCCAGGTGAGAAACCACAAGGCACTCACTAGGTGGTGGCTACAGGGCTAAGAAACCAGAAGCAGAACAGGGCCACTGTGGGAGCAGAACCCCTGCACCTTGTCAGGCGACTGAATAGAGGTCAAGAGAGGAGTCCTGGCTGCCGGCGAGGCTTTGGTTATGGCTGGTTCACTTGCGGGGGGTGGAGAGGGGGAGGTGATACCACCAAGAGAAAAGGCAGGTAGGAGAGGACATGCTGGTTTGATGGCACCAGGGTCCCTCGGAGGAGGAGGAGGTGCAGATGACGGAAGTGGCTTGGAACCTCTTAAGTGTCATGTGCTGGCCTGACACTTCATCTTTACAACAACAGGGTGGGGTCACCTGATCAGACAGGGTGCGCCTACTGTGTGCCAAAGCTTGTATGCGAAACGTTATACGCACTGGCTTCTTTAACTGTCACCACCTGCCTAGAAGAAAGACATTGCTCTCTCTCCCAGCCCTAAGATATTGATTCCGTGGTTCCAGTCTGTTCCCAAATCATGCTCTTTTCATTAGAAGCAAGTCAAAATCCTGCCTCTTTTGAGCTCTTCTGAAGCAACAAACAAATCCCTGTCACTGCTAACACTTCAGCTGAAATTGACATTCTCTGAGGAGTGGTGGAGATGCGCTGTGCAGAGCTGCCTTGGTGCAGCACTGCGGCTCCTCCGTGCAGGGGAGCAGGGAGTGCGCTCGGGCCCTGGCTCTGCCTGCTGTCTCGGCTGTCACCGCATTTCCCTGCAGCCCACCTCCCTCCAGTTACTGCAGGGATGAGGCCGGGAGGGTGGGCTTTCCTTCAAGTCCTAGGGAAGCAGGTCCCACCTTCATTCAGGGGACCCGGAGCATGAGGCACGTCCGGACCCCAGGGACACCTGCAGCTGGGAATGGAGGACAGGGTCCAGGGACCCCAGAAACAAGGTGAGACCAAGCATTGCTTCCTTTTCCCAGCTAAAGGGAACTCCTCGCCCTTCTGGACCCCCATAGCACTTGGTCACAACTGTCCTTTGGAACTTGACTCTCAACTTTACCTTCATTAGCTACACTCTTAGATTATTTCTCCCTCTAAACTGTGAGCTACTTGAGAGCAGAGAAGAAAGGAAGTAACATTTCATAAGCACGATAGGGGTCAAACTATGTCACTTTATAACTACTCATTGATGTAACAGCCCAGTGAGAAAAGGATTATCACCCCCATTTTCCAGATGAAGAAATTAAAGCTTAAAGCAACTGAGTCAACTCAGGAGAGGTGCTTGGACCAGTGCCTGGCACAAGTGCCCTGTAAATCATAGCAATTACGAGGGACTGTCTTGTTCAAGGACTCGCACTGGAGTTCAGTTCAGTTGGACTGAGTCCAGCATCCATGCGCACCTAAGCCCTTAGGGCATTACAGTGTCCACTCCAGCAGTTCAGAAGCAGCTCTCCAAATCATTAAGTCCTTTATCCTTCCATTGATGTCCTTGACCCGCCTGCACCCTCCCACAACGCTTGGAATATCTCACCACTCTGCAGGGAGCGCCTCCCACAGAGAAGCCCCTGTATGAAGAGGTACAGCCTCCACTACCTCTTACTGTCCCTGCTCCTCTCTTCAAAAAGTGGCTAAGAATCTTGGCAGGGGCACCAAATGGAGATGTGTCTGTCTCTCTCTCTCTCTGGAACTGAGTTTCTTAACTGGGCTAGAAAGCACTCGGTCGGAGTGGCACCAGGAATTGGGAACCCAGACAGGAAGTCTTTTCTGGCTGATTTCTGGGCTGGGCCCACTTATAGATTAACCAGGCTTCCCACCTCCACCAGACCCCCTCACAGCCGGCCTGTGACACACCCACGAAGGCCCCTGCAGCTTATGCATTCACACACACACACACACACACACACACACACACATACACACACACACACACACATCTTAGAAGACGGTTTGGTCCAACACTGAGCTGTTCTGACTGTCCATGTCGGGCACATGTTAGTTTCCTCCATGTTGAGACGATTGGAGTGGCCTTAGTCGGTGCACCTGCCAGGCCCTGTGAATCGCCACGTGGCAGAGCAAGAGTTCAGCTCCTCCTCCGCCTCCCCCGATGCCAGCGCTGCCAGAGGGGAGGGCGGGCTCACTGGCTAGCCGTGACCAGGTCGCCAGGGGTGCTTTGGGCACGGTTCTCCTGGCACAGGGAGCGCTCCTATAGGAACTTGGGTTCAGAGCAGGTTCATGGAGGAGCCTAGAGGTGAGGGAGGCCTCAGGACCAGCTGCCATGTCTGTGCCAGGCATTCACTTTGGCTCTGTTGTTCTTTCTTTTTTTAATATATATTTTTAATTGACTTCAGAGAGGAAGGGAGAGGGAGAGAGAGAAACATCAACGATGAAAGAGAATTATTGATAGGCTGCCTCCTGCACACCCCCACACGGGGGATTGAGCTCACAACCCGGGCATGTGCCCTGACCAGGAATTGAACTGTGACCTCCTGGTTCATAGGTTGATGCTCAACCACTGAGCCACCCTAGCCATGCATCTCTGTTGTTCTTAAGTCTCAGAGATGGCTTTTTGGTGCATTGGAGATGACAGAGGGACTGAAAAGAGTCACATGCACATGGTAAGTGCAGGAGAAGGGGACTTACCAAGGTGAAGGTGAAGGTGAAGGTGAAGAGAGCACGCTGAGGGCTGGGGTCCTGCACTGGAGGTTAGGAAAGGTCAGGGGGGAAAAACGCCCAAATGACCGCCTCCTGATGACGATGGGGCGCTGGGGAAATGTACGTAGGGAAAAGGCAAGGGTCACAATTCCTTGCCTTGAAGGTCACCCTCAGGTTCCAGGGCAGTTCCTGCCTCTAAAAGATTCTTGACAGGTGGGTTTTTATCGCAAAGGGCTCATTACAAGACGTGGCCGCAGTAAGCCCCGAACCTTGAGCAAACCCCTGCCAACAGTCAGGAGGGGGCATGTTGCTGTGTGTGTGTGACATCGTGTGTGTATGTGTGTGTTAATTGTGTGTTTGTGTGTTTATGGTTTGGGGACAGCTCTTTCCAGAGAGCCTGGTCAGTGGTCCTCCCCCGCAGTGCCGCTGCCGTCCCTGCAGGGATTGGGTCAGTTCTGCCCCCGTCAGTCACTCCTATGGGAAAGATCTCAGCGGGTCTTCATGTCTGAATCCCAGGGGAGGGGGACTCTGGTGAGAGCCCAGGAGGACAGCACCTCATCAGAATCCCAAAATACTCTTGAGTCACTAAATATAGAAACTGCTGTCCTGCCAAAAGGGAGGCGAGCTCTGTGTCAGCTGTCAGCATGGGATGGGCCTGGGGTGGAAAAGGACAGGACTGGTGGCCAGACACACCTAGGTGTGTCCATGGTGCTCACATAGGCCTGGGCCAGGCCACAGGTGGGAGAAACGCCCGGAAGGAATGCGCAACCCATGTCAGGAGAGGATGAGCGACAGCAGGGAGGGGCAGTGTGGGCTTTGTGCTTACGGATTCTGCTTATGTGAGCTGGGGCAAGGCCCTGGTTTCCTGACTTGTAAAGTGAGGTCAACCATACTGTAGGGCATCTAAAGCCGTGTAGTGTATCTAAAGGAATGGCTTTGCAATCAAAGTGCTAGTTCAGGTCTTAGATGCCTCACTTATTAGCTGGACAAGTTCCTCGTGCCCCGTGATTCTCTGTTTCCTCACATGCCCAGGGGAATAGTTATACCACCTCCCGGAGTCCTGGAGGTTCATGTAAAACTCCACGGGAAAAGGACCCAGCCTCCAGGTAGGAAGAGATTGTTATTGAGCACCTACTATGTGCCAAACACTGTCCATGGGCATACAGTCATGAACAACAAGTTGAAGATGCAAGGATCCTCCACCTGAGGTTTTGGCCTTGCTGTTCCTGCCTGTGCTGTTCCCCGTGATGTCTGAATGTCTAGTTCCTCCACCCCCTTGATCTGCTCTGATCTGGGAGGGAGGCCATCCTGACCACCTATTTAAGACTGTGACCAGCCCTGGCATTCCTGGGTCCCCTTCCCTCTTCAGCATGTGTTTCCATAGCACCTTTTTCTCCATAGTATTCATCGGGCTCACGTCTGTTTGGTTCAGTACTGTATCGGCCATGCCTACAGCTGTACCCAGGATCCAGTAGGTATTCAATACATACATGTTGGATGAACACATGGGCGGGAACATGGATGAGGGAATGAGGTGGAGTGTGGGCATCACCCGGCACTGCATGCCTGGCAGAAGGCAGGAAGCAGATGACATCCGGCAGGTGGTCAGCCTCAAGCACATCAGGTAACATGGGAGGGTCTCAGCACACAGGTGGGGGCTGGAGCAGGCCCTGCGGGTCAGCGTGGGCAGCGCCAGGCACACAGAGAGGTGGGTCTGAGAAGTCAGCCTGCCGGAAGTGAGGCCTCCTCTTGGAGGGTAGGTACATGGTAGGACACAGGCTTCTGGAAACGCTTTGCACGAGGTCGTTCTCCACGTTCTCAAGAAGGGCTCCTCGTCCTTGCAGAGCCTTCTCTCATACCCACATACCCCTCCATGGCCTATGCCTCTGGGCTTCCCTCCGTCAGAAGTCTCTCCAGGGGTCGCCTCCATGCTCGCACCCACCCTCAACTTCTGCCCCGATGGGCTCAGCTCCTTGGGGGCAGGACAGTGTCTTATTTGCCCCTCTATCCCCAGAGTGTAGCCCAAGACCAGGCACCTAGTGTGGGGTCAGTGCAGGCAAGAGAAACAACCAGGGTCATTGGAGGTGTGAAAAGATATTAGGTGCTTACAGAATTGCCGGCAGATAAAGGAGGGGCTTTCAGTTGGATGTCTACCTGACTCTCAACCCCAGAAGTGGCCCTTCGGGGGAGCTGCTACCTGGAAGGCAGGGAACCAGGAGGCCACTGCTCCCATCCCCACTCGACTTGCCTTAGACACGCACAGAAATAGCTACGTGTGCAGTGCGTGTCCCGTCACCAGGCTTGGGATTCAGTAGCAACCAGAGTGCGGGTGTGTGAGACGGATTAGCCAACCATTAGAACTGGACCTGAGGGGAGACAGGCTTGTTCTGGGGCCCAGGTCGGGACTCAGCTGTAGGTGGGGTGGGCCCGCGGCTTCCCTTGTAGACAGGAGGGGGCTGAGAGGGGCAGGAAGCCGGACGAGCCGGTACAATAGCCAGCTTCCGGGCAATGTCCCTATCCTTTGCTCTTCTAGGAATTTTGTTCTGTCTGGTATCACTTGAAAGAAATGGGCCACTCTCGGGGCTTGGGGCGAGGTTTTGTGCAAGGACATTAGTGTTGCAATGCTATTTGGCCCGAAGTGCTGAAGCAAATGCCTTCCGAGTGTGCCTCGCTCACATGGCAGCCACCCAGTTTCCCTGGCGTGGCTGCAGGCCTTGCTTCTCAGCTGAGCGTGATCAGGGGCCGATTATATCAATACCCCCAGGAGCAGACAGCCTCGTGGGGCAGGGGCGGGGTGGAGGCGCGTGTAAGTCGAGCTCTTACAGAAGGCTGGCTGGTAAATAGAAATACCCGGGGATTAACCTTCCCTGGGAGAGAGAACCGCCAGGCCACATGAAATATTCACGCCAGATGGCTGGCACCTTCTCCTCTCGCACGCTCTCTTTAGAAAGCCAGGTGAGGACAGAAGGTTGCTTGTGGGAACTGAGGCACCTTGGTGATGCGAACAGCCAGCGTCATTACATTATGCTGACCTGAGGTCCCTGGGGAGCCGTGTGGTGCATCTAACGATACAGCTTTGAAATCAAAGTGCTGGTTCAGGTCTTAGATAGTTCACTTACTAGCTGGGCAAGTCCCTCGTGCCCTGTGATTCTCTGTTTCTTCCCGTGCACAATGGAATCGTTATACCACCTCCCGGGGTGCGTGGAGGTTCACATAAAGCTCCATGGGAAAATTCCCAGCCTCCAGGTAGGAAGAGAGATTTGTTGGGCACCTACTGTGTGCCAGGCACTGTGCATGGGCATACAGTCATGAATAGCGCCAAAAGAATCTCCAAAGAGCTTGCATGTTAGTGGTGGGGAGCAGATAACAAGCAAACCAATAAAATGGTACGGGGAAGTGCATTAAACAGGATAAAGTAGGGTGATGGGAAAGAGTGTGGTGGTGGGCAGGGTGGAATGAGGGCTTTAACTGGTGTTAGAGGAGACAAACTTTAAACTAAGACTAAAGTGACATTCAGGAGACATCCGTGCAAAGAGCAAGGAGAAGAAACAGGAAGAGCGGCACGTGGTAGGAACAGCTGGGTGTGAGAGGAAAGGAAGGTTACTGTGACTGGAGTCCATAAAGGAAGGCAAGATAGATGCCTGGCACAGTGCCTGGCACACAGTAGGCACTTCATACACGTGAGTCCTCTTCCCCACTCCAGCGGTAAAGAGCGAATGCTCGTGTCAGCTGGCTGCCCAGCCCTCCCTCGCACAAGAGACAGCCAGTCCCGACCCCCTCGTTGTGGAGCAGGCCCTGTCTCGCACTGTCACCGTGGATGTTACTGCTTCTCCGGAGTAATTGCATTCCAGGCTTGCGATGAGATTTGGGAGACCGCCTCAGTTCTGCAGCAGCCCAGGTACAAGCTGTCCCTTAGACCGGGTCTCTGCGCCAATGGCTTCATCTCCCCTCCTTTATGTCTTTTTCAGAGGAGGGCGTTTCCTGTCCTTGCCCTGGATGTGTTCATTCTGTGCACATTTGCTGAGCCAGGCCCAGGCTACAGAGAGGTGCCTGAGGGCCTCTCCCCACCCAGGAGCAGCATGCACAGCTCACAGTCCACGGGGAGGTGCAGTCTGTGTTGAACCTGTCGGCCCCTCCCACCAGACCCCATCCCAGCCTTCTGACATCAGCCAGGCAGATGGGACCTATCGGAGGGGCATTCCCACTCCTTGGCATCCTCTCTCTGATGTGTTTTAAAGACGCAGCAGGCAGTCTTTGCAACACAAACCTTGCACGTGCATCTAGTTTGATGAGACGCTCTCCTGGTGCAGACGAGGGGAAATGATCTCCAAGTAGCCCAAAAACAGCCAGACAGCAGTCTTGGGCCATCTGTGTACAGAGCCAAGCATCTGTGAGGGCGCAGAGTTGAGGCAGACTGAGTCCAGAGATGCTGGGGTGAGCTCTGAAGGCAGGGTCGGGAGTGGAAGGGTTCTGGTCGTGAAGTGACACACTGCAGTTCAGAGTCTGGACATCACTGAGGCTCAGCTTTCCCGTCTCTGAAATGGGGATAATAATCCTTGCCCGGAGTTGTTTTGAGGCTCCCAGGAGATACTGCCAATGAAGTTACTTTGTAGAATTGAAAGCTTTATACTTGTTCCTTTCTCCTGGGAGGCTGCAGGTGGGCATGGGGCATCGTTGATATCTAAAAATATTAACAATGACCATCATCCCATGAACATTTTCTGTACGCCAGGCCCTGAACTAAGGCACAGGGCATGAACTGTCGGATCGGATTCTTCCAAACCTAGGAGGTGGGTGCTAGCATTATTCTTATGTTTCAGTCGAGGAAACTGAGGCACAGGGAGATGAAATAATTTGTTCAAGTCACACAGCTGGAAAACCGTCTGCCTGCTGAGCCCCGCCCCTCACACACCACATATCGTCTTATTACTGCAGACCAGCACCCTATGGGGAGATCTGGGAGGAGCCCTAACCCAGGGTTGGGACATTTCCCACCTCTGTGGGGCCCCAAAGACCTCTGTGGAGGAAGGGGTCCTGGTGAGTGGAAGAAGCCCAGGACAGGTAATAGGATAACTAGATTGTCCTGACCATGAATGGCCTCTGACCCTTCACCTGTTTTATAAATGGGCCTCGGTTTCCCCATTTATAAAACAGGAGGGAGAGGGAAGATTGGTCTAGAACAGTCTCTTGCATCCTTTTTTACTCTTGTCCACCTAGGCAAGGTTAAAAGAAAACCACAGCCGCCTGCCCCACCTGTCCCCACGAAGAAAGGAACTTGGAGAGAATGTGAAGGTTACAATGCAGGCAGTTTAGGGGAAACACTGGAGACAGACTTGCTTTACGAATGGGCGCTAGATAATGCCTAGTTGAACCACAATGTGCACGTGCCTTAAAGCCCAGCCGTTGAGAAATCATAAGTCCAAATTACTGTTGTTAAGCAAACAACCCACAACAAACTAAATTGGGAATGATGAAGCCGAATGAATGGTAATTTACAATTAAAAAGCAAGATCGGTGGCAATTGGACCGCTGCACCGGCTCAAGACAACACCACCCACGTTGTTGCTGATAACCACACTCCCTCACTGCTGGCTGTGCCAGGTGTGGGCAGTGCCCCATGTGTCTTGGCATCGGACTTTTGGGGTAGAACAAATGCTGGAGAATCGTTGTGAGGTTTTGATGACCTAGTGTTTTGTACTGGGCTTACATAGTATCTGGGACATGGGGTAACTATTAATTCTGGTGGGGATGGTGATGATGGTGGAGATGAAGACAGTGATGCAAGGTGGGGGCAGGGCAAGGTAAGGACGTACAGGTAGGACCAGAGGAGCTGAGAGACACAGCACGGCATGGGGTCCGAAGCCTGGTGGACAGGAGAAGACAGCACACCTGCTAAGCTCCTTACTAGTAAACATGGTGAGCCGTAGGGGGAACCATCTGTTCCTTCACTGTCAAGCTCATGTCCCCTCAACTCCAACACCAAGGAGGAAAAACGCAGCGGGTTACTGGGGCCCACCCTTCCCTGACATGTCACCCGGTCTTTTCACTCGCCACTTACACGGGGGGATCACGCCTTTCCCAAGAGGTGGGGGCTGAATCCATCCATCCATTCATTCGTTTACCAAGTACTTACTGAGCATCTCCTAAGTGTAAGCATCGTTCTAGGCACGGGGGATGGAGCAGTGAGCAAAACAAATGAACACCTGGTCACGGAAGGCAGATAGTAAACAGATCAGTGAAGTTCACACTGGCAGTGCACCAGATGGTGGTGAGCGCTGTGGAGAGAAATAACGCAGGCGAGAGGAAGGGGTGTGCCCTTGCGTTCGTTTTCAACAGGGTGACAGTTGAGCAAAACCTGGAAAAGGAGCAAACTTCATGGACCCTGGGGGAAAACGTTCCCGGCAGAGGGAATAGCAACTGCAGAAACCCGAGGCTGGATGTGCGGGGAAGAGTGAGGGGGAACCAGATCATGTAGGTGGGGAGAAGGTACATGAGGTCAGAGAGGAGACGGAGGCGGGGTTCAGTTGGAGGGAGCAGTGCAGGCCATGCCAGGATGTTGGCATTGACCCAGAGTGGGATGGAAGCCAGTGGAGGGCAATGTCTGGAAACATCTTATCCGTCAGTCTGGCTCTGTGCTACAGAGTGTGGGCAAGGGCAGAGGCCGGTGAGAGAGGGGAGTGCTTGGAAACACCGTGGTGGCAGGAGGAGGGACGTGCCTGGACCCTGGGTATATGGTGAAGGTGGACCCAGTGGGGTGTCCCAATGGGTTACATGTGGGCTGTGAGGGAGACAGGAGTCAAACATGACAGGATGGAGCTTGTAATGAGCCATTTACTGATACAGGGAAAGCCACACGCACAGGAGGAAGATGAACAGAAAGACAGACTGGGTTTGACGCATGGTTCCGCTGCTGAAAGGACAGTCACCTCGCCTTGCAGAGCCTCAGCTCTCACACATGACATGGGCATCACAGTGCCCACCTTACAGGGTGGTGATGAGACAAGGAGAGTAAGGCTGCCCCAAACTAAAAGTTGGTGCCATTTTCTCAAGGACGTCATTCCGGGCCTTCATTTCTATTACAGCCCCTCGCTCTGTTGATTGATTGGGGGTGCCTGGGGTTGGAAGAACCACTGAAATAATGAACTGTCATTTTCCTTGGCCACAGAGAGGATGGGACCGCTGGCTTTTTGCCTTGACCGAGCCCCACCTCATGGGCTAGCACATAGGGGTCCCCATCCTGCTCTCCAGGGATGGGATCTCAGTCTCCGCAACCTGCGCAGGTCCCCAGCTCCTCCCAGCTGTGTGGCTCAGTGGTTGAATGTCGACCTATGAACCAAGAGGTCATGGTTTGATTCCGACTGTGGTCAGGCACCGGTCCCCAGGGTGAAGGAAGGGGAGGAGTGAAGCCAGGGGGCCAGGCAGTGGTTCCCAGCCATTGCCACACAACAAAATAACCAGAGTAGCTTTTTAAGACTCGACTGTCCGAGCCCCTGCACACCCCCATCTGATTTATTCAGCTCTAAGTGCAGCGCAAGGACTGGTCATTTTTTAAAGCTCCCCAGGTGGTTCCAAACTATAGCTGCCGTTAAGAAACACTGAACCGAGTTGCAGTGTTGTCCCTTTTGCAGACACAAAACGCTGAGAACCGCAGAGGTCATGTGGCTTTTCCGGGGTCTCTCGCCAAGTGGTCGTAGAGCCAGGATTCAAACCCTGGTAGCTCTGATTCCAAAACCTAGGGTCTTTCTACCATATTTCACTGCAGCCTTAAGTGGAAAGTGTTTATAGCAGTTGTAAGTTCGCTTCTGTGGTTCGTTAATTCTTTCCCAGATAGAGCTGGATTGCCAGGACTGGCCAAATAAATTTAAATCTTAAGCATCAGGAAGCCCCTGACATGTATATAGTCCATGTCCATAATAGCAAGTATTCAACGCGAGTCAGAGGTCAGAAGGGGAGCCCGGCCGCGTGGCTCAGTGGTTGAATGTCGACCTATGAACCAGGAGGTCATGGTTTGATTCCCTATCATGGCACATGCCCAGTTTATGGGCTCGATCCCCAGTGTGGGGCGTGCAGGAGGCAGCCAGTCAATGATTCTCTCTCATCATTGATGTTTCTGTCTCTCCCTCTCCCTTCTTCTCTGAAATCAATAATATATATATATATACATTAATATATATATATTTATATATATAATAATATATATATATAATATATACAATAATATATATATATATATATATATATATATATATATATATATATTTAAAGAAGTTAGAAGGGAAAATGGACTCAGCACACTGCTGAGACACGCTTGTGGGCACATCAAAGAGTCCTTGCATCAGGGCCAGGGCTGCCAGGCCTCAGTGTGCCCACCTGGTGCTTGGGCCAGATAAGGAAGGTGAGGGTTAGTTTAGGGACCACCCATGGTCAGCCCACATTTATTGGGCACCTGCATATGCCAGACTCGAGGTTGGGCACTCGGGTCCTTGCTGGGCAGGCCCCAGCCCTGAGGCTCTCCCTGTTGATTGGAAGCCCTGGGACTCCAGCTGGAGCCGCAACCCTCACAGGTGGCACCTGCAGGAAAGAAGTTGCCGCCAGCAGTCGGCACAGCAGGTGCAGGTGAGAGACAGCGGGGAGATGGAAGCTCGGCCCTCGGTGTCCTGCAAAGCAATTAGAAATGCAAATAAGCCACATACGTCTCAGCTTTTCTTCCAGCCTCACAAGCCACCTGTTATGAAATTAAAGGGGATTTGTTTTTTAATTAATAGGGCAGTAATTAACAGACAGTTCAGATGCTTAGAACTGCGTCTGCATGGGGAGGAGGGCAGGCATGGAGTGGAATGTGATTTTATTTTTCAAAAAGTTCTGAGCATGTTGGGATTCTGTAAGCGCTCTTCTCTGCATCCATATGGTAACGGTGCATCCATAGTTACCGGCAGCTGTGTTTATAACGGACAGCCAAGGGGTGCGTCTTAAAACCAAAAATCACTGCAGCGTAGAGCACAGGTTGGGCCCAGCAAGCCTGGGTTTGACTCCCACATGGTTACTCTCCAGCTGTGTAGCCTGAGAAAAGTTTCTTAACCTCTCTGACCCCTAATTTCCCCCATAGAGGTGATAATACCTGCCTCCCCAAGACGGTCGTGAGATTGTTAGGAAGAGAGAAGGGGGAATGGCACATGCCCCTCTGCCAGCTTGTTAAAGAGTGAAAAATAATTATTAATCACCATGAGGGTGATTGTCTGCGGTTGGGTTTTCTGTAGGGTCCTGGTGTGCCCAGGACTGTCTCGGTTTTAGCACTGAAAGGCTCACATCTTGGGCACACTGGAAAGCAGACCCTGCGATGGAGTTTAGTGTCCATTAGGGGGCACTCTTGGGACCAGAAGAGGGAAAAAGCAGGACAGAGCCAGGGAAAGCCTTTAAATTGTGAGGTAGACCCAACAGGCACTCACAGCTAATTGTCACTTGAGGACAACCCTTCACTGGGCCTGCATGGCCCTCAGGGATGAGCCCCTGGATGCAGGCTGCCTTGGGAGGGGGGAGATCACAGATTCAGCTCCCTGCAGGGGCTGACGCTGGAGGTTCCAGCTGAGAGCGCTTCCAGCCGTGGGCCACAGGTCTTTCCTTGGAGGGGGAAGAGGCAGGGCATTCGTGTCCACCATAGACATGAAACCAACCCAGTTACCTAGAAACCATACATCACGCCAGTTGTGCAGGTGTCCACCCTGCCAACCTGTCATCCAAAATAGAAAATGAAAACCTGCCATTCGTTACCACATCCAAGAAATCCCTCTACCACCCAACCAAAGGTCAGATGTGTTCATGAGGGTAGAGAGAGATCATAGCAAGCACTCAGAAAAGAGCAAACCCGTTCCCTCGAGTGTTCCTGCTTAGCTTGCAATCATGTTGCCCCCAAATTCGTGAACCCAAGATCCTCCTTCTCACATGCACTACCCCCCTGCAGGAAGGAAAGCCAGGCTACGCCCCTCCCTCGAGAAAGGGTGGAATGCAGGGACTGCTGCTTCCATCTTTCCTCCCTGGGAAGCCACGTCTCAAGAATAAATCCAAATCCCCTAACTTGACCTGGGAAACCCTCCCTGATCCAAAGGCCAACCTCCCTGTCCAGCACTCTGTCTCCCACCGCGCCGTGCAAACCTTTTGCTCTAACGTCTCCTCACTCAGTCCTCCAGGCTCACTCCTACCTCTGCTTTAGTCCTTATTTCTTCCTCCCTCTTGCCCTGAGTTACTATTTACCTGAATCCTCGCATCCTTTGCGACCAAAACCCAGACCTGCCTCCTCCTTGCAGGCCTCTGTCCGCAGGGATCGGGTCCATGTGTGTAACACCAGTGCCCTTAGCCTCACGACTTTGCAGTGTGAGGCATGTGGTGACGGCTCTCTGAGTCTCCCGGTGGAAGTGTAGGTTTCTCCTGCGTCCCGCCACCCCTTTCCCTAGACCCCTTCTCCATGCATCGTATGACCTAGTAGTTCTCCACTGGGCAGCGGGCAGAGCAAGTGTCCCACCAAACCTATGTGACCTTGAATGAGAACTATACCCTCTGAACACCAGCTGTAAAATAAAGATAAAAATAGCATCTACTCCCCAGGATTGCTGTGAGTGTTAAAGAAGATGAGATAGGAAATAATCCCCAGATGCGATGACATTAAATGGTAGACCCATTGATCAGTGCTGGCTCCCTTCTGCCCCTGGTGGAAACAAAAGGCACTGCAGCAGGGAAACAGCATTTGCTAAGCAGCCTAGTGTGGGAGGCACTTGACTTACATCTTTGGCTGCAGGATTAGGACTTGGCAGAGCCGTTGCTCTGGGACAGTGGTCAGCAAACTCATTAGTCAACAGAGCCAAATGTCAACAGTACAACGATTGAAATTTCTTTTGAGAGCCAAATTTTTTAAACTTAAACTTCTTCTAACGCCACTTCTTCAAAATAGACTCGCCCAGGCCGTGGTATTTTGTGGAAGAGCCACACTCAAGGGGCCAAAGAGCCACATGTGGCTCGCGAGCCGCAGTTTGCCGGCCACTGCTCTGGGACCATCATTCTAGAAATGAGAAAGCCACAACAAGAGGGCTTCCCAAGGTCACATATGAGTAAGTGGCAGAAGTTAATGCAGGAATGATTTCACTCTGGTTAAAGAAAGAACGTCTTCTCATTGGTGATAAGACCGTGGAATGATTGGTTACAGGTGGAGGGGAGGCTGTGCTTTCCAAAGACATTCCAAGAAGCAAATAAACGTCTTTCTAGGAGGATTGGACATTCACTTGGAGGTGAAGAATCAAATCTCATGATGTCTCCAGTTCTGGAATGTTCTGTGTGTCTCTCTGTGATTCCCTGAGCAGCAGGCAGGACATCTGTGCCAAAGAAATATGCACCTGTATGGGCAGGTGGGTGGGAGGGAATATGTTGTCATGCTAGGAAATAAAACCCGTTTTTCTTCGATTGCCATCACTTCTCGGTAATTAACGGGATGCTAATGCCTTACATTAAGGTCCCTCCAACACCATGATTGAACTTTAATCAGGTGTGCGTGGAATTACAGGAAAACAGAATGGCAATCAGAAGCCGAAATGTCAGGAAGGCTGTGTGTCAGCTGCCAGCTCCCTAAACTTGAGCGAGAAGTTCATTAATGCCTGAGAGCTGTCGGGGCTTCCTCAGAATTAATGACTGTGAACTTATTAATGCAGTTACCTTAAAGTAATTAGCAAGCGCCAGCTCATTGTGATGAACCCCATAGATCGCCTGGCAATGTGAATGTATCCACAGGAAGTGCATCAACACTGCTGGGCTGGTCCCTCGTTCTTCAAAAATGGCTCCTTTCCAAGGAAGGTGAGAAAGAGGAAAAGAAAAAAAGGAAGAAATGGAAAGGGGCAAAACACAAAGCAGATAGCTAATTAAGAGATGAATCAACTTTCATGTATTAATATCGATGAAATAAACAAAAAATTGAGACACTAGGATTCCATATTTTATTTAGCAAATCGGTAAAGATTTTTTTGTTATTTTTTTAATTAAATGTATCGGGGTGACATGGTTACTAAAATTATAGCGGGTTCAAGTGTACATTTCCATGCTACACGATCTGTATATTGCATTGTGTTCCCACCACTCAAAGTCAAATCATCTTCTGTCACCATATATGTCACCCCCTCTACCCTTTGCTGTCCCCCGCCCCCTTCACTCTGGTGATCAGCACACTGTTGTCTGTGTCCATGAGTTTCCATTTTATGTTCCACACAGGAGTGAAATTATACGGTTCTTAGCTTTTCTAGACTGCGTTGTTTCACTTAGCATAACATCCTCAAGGTTCATCCATGTTGTCGCAAATGGAAGTATTTCATCTTTTCTTATGGCGGAGTAATATTCTGCTGTGTATTTGTATCATACCTCCTTTATCCGCTCTTCTATCAAAGGACACTTTGGTTGTTTCCATGTCTTGGCCACCGTGAGTAATGCTGCAGTGAACATAGGGGTGCATATATCTTTGCAAATAAATGTTTTCAAATTTTTTGGGTAGTTACCCAGGAGAGGGATTGCTGGGTCATATGGCAACTCTATTCATAATTTTTTGAGGAACTTCCATACTGTTTTCCACAGTGGCTGTACCAGTTTACATTTCACCAGCAGTGAAGGAGGGTTCCTTTTTGGTAAAGATTTTTTTTTTTAATTTTAAAACCAAATGCTGGTGAGATTGGAATAAGAAAGAAACGCTTACAATAAATATAGGAATGTAAACTGGTAGAAACTCTTGAACTTCCTATCAAAACATGAGTTTTCATTCACCCAAATGTTCATGGAGCATCTACCATGTACAAAGCATGCGCCAGGGTTAGGCAGGCAGCTGTAGACCAGAGAGCCTCTTCAACCAAGAATGAATGAGTAGCCAACTGCTACAACCATTCTGTGATGGGTGCATCAATTATGGTTCACCTGTCGAATGGCTACATAATTTTGTGATGACTAAAAGCTCAATTTTAAAAAACGAGTTAATAGCATAGGGAAATGCCCATGTTATGATGCTAAATTTAAAAGGCAGGATAAACACTCTCAATGTATATAGTTCTAGATGTGTTTAGAAAAAGGTGGCTGGAAAAACATCAAAACATTGTGGTTATTGCTGTGTTGGGATTACAGTGATTCTTATTTTCTCTTTTATATTTCCACTAGAGGCCTGGTGCACGAAATTCATGCACGGGGTGGAGGGGGGTGGTTTCCTCAGCCTGGCCCACACCCTCTCCAATCTGGAACCCCCTCGGGGGATGTCCAACTGCCTCCTGCAATCCGTTACTGCTGGCTCCTAACTGCTCGCCTGCCTGCCTGCCTGATCACCACTAACCCCTCTGCCTGCCAGCTTGATCACCCCTAACTGCTCCCCTGCTGGCCTGATCACCCCTAACTGCCTCTGCCTCACCCCGCACCCAGGATCATGGGGTGGGCGGCTTGTCCCTCTCCCAAGCCGCAGCCTGGCTGGTCCCCATTCCTCTCTCATGAGCTCCTTTGTGCCTGGCTGGTCCCCATTCCTCTCTCGTGAGCTCCTTTGTGCCTGGCTGGTCCCCATTTCTCTCTCCCCAGTGTTGAGTGTCTGAGCCGTTATGGCATGATGGTGTGAGGGTGTGATGACCATTTGCATATTAGCTCTTTATTATATAGGATATTTTCCATTTTTCTACAAAACAAAGTGCCAATCTGATGCTGAAAAGTCAAGAAAGATATGGATCAACTTCTTAATTTTTTATTATTATTACCTTATTATTACTTTTATAATAAAAAACTGCTGTTAGCCGGTATTTACTGAGGGCCGAGCAGGACATTGCTCTGAAAGCTTTCAGACTTGGTTTTTAATTCCCTCAATAAAGCAATGAGGAAGGTACTATTATTATCCCCGTTTTACAGATAAGAAAACTGAGGTACAGTAAGGGTAAGTACATGGCACAGCTCTGGGAGTGACAGAACTGGAGTTTGAACTCTGGCAGTTTGACCTCAGGCCCAAGGACCTGAATCACGACACATTGTGTCAATGGTGTGTGGGCATCTAGTGCACTGCTTGTAGTTCACCCCAGTGTGTATGTGGAGAGCAGCATGGTAAGACTGAACAAGACCCACATGTGAAGTCGGGTGAGCTTGATTTAAGTCCTGGTGACCTTGGGTAATTCACGTCTCCTTTGCTGAACCCCAATGTCATCATCTGTGGAATGGGCTTAATAATCCCTGCCCTGGGCTACATAGGGTGTATGTGACATGTGTCAATGTCTCTTTACACAGTATGGCATTGTCTGCAAACATAAGGTCTGGTTATCTCCCCGCCAACCTCACGGAGCTGTGGGGCGGATGGAACGGCACAGCAGTATGCAAGCACCCTGTGAACTGTGGGCGTCCTGTACACTGACAAGTAATCGTTACTGTTATTTCACGTTTCACGTACGCGTGGCTTTCCTGTTGACTTCAGTGAGAGGCCTGGCCCTAGTCTTGTCTCGGCGCCTCGCCAAGCCTCCGTTTTCCCATCTGTTCAGTAGAAGGACCTGCAGAGTTCCCCCAACCTGGCACTGCAGGGCTCCAGGTGAGCACGCAGCCCTGGACACAAACCGGTGCCCAAAGCAGGCCGCTGCCCTGGGAGAGAGACCCCACTGAGTCTGAGCTGGATTCGGGTCCAGCTCTTGCTGAGAGCATTTACTAGTGAAAGTGAGGATGGGTGCCCTGTGCTCACTCAACATGAATCCCTCCCTTCCCCTGCACACCAGCCGAGTCAAGCTGGCACTGGCCCTGATTTGACTGTGGGGTCATTTTTGCTCATTAGAGAAATCATTAGCAGCTCCTTCCTCAATCAAAACATGTGGTGGAAATAACAGTGAGATTACGTTACCCCCTCTGTGCCAGCACGCCACCATTTCTTTAGGACGATCCTGCTGTGTCTCATTAAATGTAAAAAAAAATATCGCAGTGAATTGAAACGTGTCAGAGGACACACTTCCCGTGGCCCAAGCAGAGGTGTTTATTAGTGCGATCCGCGTTGCGGTCCGTGGAATGTCATCAGCCCATCTGTCCTTCCAGATTTAAACACCAGCCGAACCCGGACGGTGTCTTTTATCAAGCAGTGAAAATTGTTTCTCCTTTCAGATCGGAGCTCCTAGTTCCCCTGTATTTGCTCACTCATTTCAAATGTTTGCTTCAACTAGCTTCTCTCTCCTTTTACTTGCTTTTTAATGTGCCTCTTTTTGGGGGGTTGGGGGGGGAGTCATTTTTACTGTTCACTTTATATATTCTGAAATATTTAAATTTCCTCAAATTCTCTACAGTGATAAAAATAATAGCACTCCTCCATCTACCCCGTCCCTGTGATATTATCCAGTTCACCTAACCTTACCCAGGCTTGAGATGTTACCAGACCCTTACTTCAAATGGGAGATGCAAATAAGCACATTTTGCCCAGGCATGGCTCAGTGGTTAAGCATCGACCTAGGATCCAGGAGGTCACGGTTCGATTCCTGGTCAGGGCACATGCCCGGGTTGTGGGCTTGATCCCCGGTGAGAGCCATGCAGGAAGCAGCCGATCAATGATTTTCTCTCATCATTGATGTTTCTCTCTGTCTCTCCCTATCCCCTCCTCTCTGAAATCAATAAAAATATATTTTTTAAATAAGCACATTTTCAGAGTGGGAGGTGGAGTTCTTTAAGAGACACCAAGGAGCAAAACAGATAGAGCAGCAGTGAAAACAGGAAGTCACCTGGACCCGTCAGTGATTATCAACACAGGAAGACCCCCAGGTTGGCTTTGCTGTGGGCCAGTTTCCCCTGAGAGCCACTGAGTGACCAGAGCTCCCAGCCGGTTAGCCTCACGCCCCTGGAGTTTATCATGTATACTTCTAGATCCTTCAAATGCCTCCTCCCCTTCCCTCCTTCCAGCCTAGACCAAGGCTGCTCCAGGGAATCCAGCCAGAAGCTATGGTCCCGCAGGAGAGGACGCAGGTTGGATGCAGTCTTCTTTGGCTGCACAGTCTTCTCCCAGCTCTGGGGGCGTGGCCTGGGTGCAGCATCCTCTGTCTGCCTTACCTGCATGGAACGTTCTTGTTTTACTACTAGTCCAGGTCCCTCTGTCTGGCTCTGAGCCAGCTAGGAGCTCCCGTTCCCTGGGAAATGTGGTCTGAATGTCACCTATTCAGATCCCGGAGCCACCTGTTTCCCACTTATTGATCGTGGGCAGCTGAGTCCGGTGTCCACAGGGAAGACCTAAAGGGCAGAGCTCACCCTCCCTCTGGCAGCCCTGCAGCCAGCCAGGTAGCGCTTCAACCTCAGCTCTGCCACCTGGGTTATAGGACACGGCCCCTCCCTGACCCCTCCAAGTGTGAAGTTCCAACTCTGTATTATGGACGTGATCTCTCCCGCCTTGTGGTTGTTGTGAGGATTGAATGATGGATGATGTTTTCAAGGTCACAGACACAGAGTCCATGCCCGGAGGTGCTCATTCAGCGCTTCAGTCCACCATTCACTCCCCTGTGAGAAGGAGGGTAGCTCTTCCTCTTTCCTCACTCAGGCGCATCTCCTGGGATTCCTCTTTGACTCTGAGGAGGCAGGATGGAAAGTCGAGCTTCCTGCACCTGCCTGGGGCCATAGAAGGATGTTTTTGAGACCAAATTAGAATCTGCTAGAGCAACTAAGACAGGGGATGCTAAGCGGGAGGAAGGTTTAGAAAACACTGTTCTGCACACTTTTGCCTGTACCTGCAGGTGAATCCGAGCTGCCCGTGCCTCCGGGTGGCTGTGGCAGGAAGGTGAGGGCGGCCCACTGGGCTTGGCCTCTATACTTAGGGTACAGTTGCTGGAGACCAGTTCTCTGGGCAGGTCACCGGGAGGAGACAGCCTCCTTCGTACATGAGCAGACTGTTTCAGACACAGGGTGAAGGGAGTAACCAGCATTTATGAGCCCCTTACTGTGTACCAGCCACTTGACCGTCATTACTTCACCAAATCCTCTCCAAACGCATTCAAAAAAATTTCAGGGAAAGAACTGATTGGTCCAGCTTAGGTCAGGTGATGCCCACCTTGGAGCAACCACCTTAAGTAAGACAGCAGGGTCACATAAATGACTTCTGCCCAGGGGTAGTTGGTTCCCACAAGATTGGGGCAATTTCTAGAAACAGAGATGGGTGGACAACCAGTGGGACCATATTACAACAGAGCATGTAGATTATGCTGGACGATGGCACCACACTGCACTTAATTGTCCCCCTGTTGGACATTTCTTATTGCTACCCTTTTGAGATTATGAATAATGCTTCAGTGTATTTCTTTATGCATAAGTATATTTTCCATAGTTAGAATTGTTTTCTTTATAGACCTTTCCAGGTGTGGAATGTGGCTTAGAGTTTATGTGGGTCTTTAAAAATTAGATTATCCAAATACCAACACTGATTTTATAGCTGTTGCCATGGAAACTGTTTTTTCTGTTGCTAGGCAATTGGTAAAAAAAAAATTAGGTAGTGAAGACTAGTAAAAAGACACAGTCTGTCTGTAGAGCCAACAATCTGGAGTTAGCTCAGCTTTTAACCGGCTTTGTGACCTTGGGCAGGTTGTTCAGCCATTCTGACCATTCTCTGTTCTTCCAAAAATAGGATAAACATAGTTTTCCTAACTGGGTTATTTGGAGGAGTAGGGAGAATATATAAAAAGTGAAACCACATTATGGGGCCTGGAATGTAGTAACTTTTCTATAAATTGTACTTTTTATATTGTATCTTAAATGTTTCGTAATCACTTTTTATCATGAGATTAATACAGATCAAAATAGGCCATTCACAGCCTCATAGAATGCAGGAGACCTTAGCCCACCGCTATCTCTAAATGTTGTCTACCTGAGATATCTCCATCTCAAAGAAAAGCTTTACCTAACTATCCAGCACCCATGAACTAGGAAAGGGTCAGAGGTCTAAGCCACCCCCCTGCACTGCTATCTCAGGGCCTGACTACCACCAGGTAGCATGCTGGCAGGCCTTGGAGACACACGGAATATGTAGAACTAATTATTTCTCCTCCCACGAGACAGCATGATTCTTCTCCCAGCCCAACACCAAGCCCTCATTGAGCTTTTTCGTTTATATGTGCAAGAGGAAATGCAAGCACTTTATTCCAAGGGTCAGAGAGACACAAGGCCCTGACCTCCAGGACCATGGGCAGTGGCACGCCCAGTGTGTGGCGAGCCAGACACTTTATTATTTTTTTAAATTTGTCTTTATTGTTGAAAGTATTACAGGTGTCCCATTTGTTTGTTTGTTTATTTGTTCGTTCGTTCGTTCATTCGTTCCATTGACCTCCTCCACACTACACCCACCCCTCCCAGGCCTTCACCATTCTATTGTCTGTGTCTATTGGCTATGCATATATGCATGTAAGTTCCCCTGTTATTCACTCCTCACCCACCTCCCCACCGCCACCTTCCCTCTGAAATTCATCAATCTGTTGGAGCCAGACACTTTAACCTGGCCACACCAACAGTATCCACACCAGCAGCTCAGTGAGTTTACCATCCACAGAGAGTTTACACATACAGGATGGTCACCAAATCTGGGGACATAGATGAATACCTAATCAATGGTTTATTGCTAGTACATGGTGATACATAATAAAATAATATCTATTTTTCTGGTGATGTCCAAAGAAAGACGAGGACAGTTCTACCTGAGTAAAGGGTGTGGTCATTGACTTTAGTCTTGAAAGATGGGGCCAAGTGGACTAGGAGGGTCTGGACATTCCAGGCAAGAGAAGCAACATGAACAAAGATCCCACAAGGGCCCCATGGCCCAGTACCAGTCTCTCTTGCTCTCTCTGTCCACCCAGAGAGACAGCCTGCCCTACATCTCTGAGGTCTCCAGACTGGCTGGGAGTCCAGATTTTCCAGGCAGGAGTGTAATCCCTTATCAAAGGATATGGCTATCCTTTGAAGACAAAGAAAGGATCTATAAATGTTCAGAAGAAGCTGAGCAATAATAGATTCATCTCTGCATGCTGGCTCTTAGCTCCCTATCTGGTTTGTGTGTGTTTTTCTTTCCACAACCGAATCCTCTGGGTGGAAATTCTGCCTGTAGACTCCATGGAAGGCTCAGTTAATGAGTCGGGTGTCCAACGCCTGAGCATGTGCTCTCAAAGCCCACTTTTTGAGTCTTCACTTTATTTCATTGGCCTCTTCATTCTCAAGATAAGCCTTACATTCACTTCTTCGTTAGTTCCTTTAATTAATACTTACTGAATGCTCAGTGTTTGCGAAGCACCGTGAAAAGTCCCTAAGAGGCAACAGGGAGCAAGCTCCTTGTCTTGCCTTCATGGAGGAAACAGGTATTTATCAAATAATCTTATACCCATAGATATATACCAATAAGGTCTGGGAACATAAGGAGTATTTTATTTTTAACAAACCCAGGAGGTAGAATCGTCTATGTTTCTAGGCTTCATGGACACCCCATATAATTACAAACTGGGTTAAGAAACAGCTCAGAAGCCTACGAGGTGCTTAATAGAATGACTTAGGATAAGGATTCTGGAATATTAGGGCCATGAGGGACCTCAAGGTCATTAATGACGGAGCATAGTGAGGATGGTTACATAGGTGATTAGTAGCTGGGAGAAACCAAGGTCCTGACCTTCTAGTCTGGCTCCTTCTTTAGAGCTCAGAACATAAATTAGTGAACAAATTGAGATCCAAGAAGTGGTCATTGGGAGCTACCACTATCTCTCCAGCACCCTCCTCTCCTCGCCTGGGAACCCGCTCTCCCATTCCCTCCTCTGCCTTCTGGGAAGCCCGACTCCAACCCCAAATTGTTTGGGTCAAATCTGGGGCCGCAGGTCTAGTGCTAACCCATCCCAGAAGCTCCGCTTAAACCCCGGTGTTTGCTCTGCACTGAAAGGAATGGAGGCCCCCACGTGAGCATTTAGCAGGACGTTTCATGCTGCTTTCCCTTGCCAGGAAAACCTGCCCCTCCTTCCTCTCTCCAGTTTTCCCCAGAGCAAAATAGAAATTATCTTAACTCTCTTTACTTAAAAACCAACAACCTGTAAAAGAAAGCTGGCTGCCTCTGTTATTACTGCTTACAAAGCGAAGGGCAGAGACCCAGGGCAATGGGCGTTTCAGGTCCAGGATAAGCAGGGCGCTCTAGACAGTCTCTGGGACAAAGGCCAGCAAGAGCCACCACCCTTGGGGAGAGGGTGACCCTGGAGACATCACCCTGCCCAGGTCACCTCATAGTCTGATGGGGAGAACACACGTCTGCCCTCATTGGAGCCCCGGTCTGACAGGAGAGACCACAGCCCTGTTCTGCCCTCATTGGAGCCCTGGTCTGACAGGAGAGACACAGCCCTGCCCTGGAGAATCCTAATCTGATGAGACGGGCAAAGCTCTGTCCAGAGAGAGTCCGCAGTCCAACGAGGGAGACAGGTGGCTGTCTCTCTTTGCAGATGAAAAGCTGCAGCTCAGAGCCATTGCCAAGCTCAGCACAGATCTCTGGCCACAGAGCTCTGCTGGAGGCCACTGTGCTGATGTGCCCAAGCTTCGCAGCCCCACCCAGAGTGAAGGCCCACCCCACCCTGTCCCAGTGTCACCTGGCTCAGCCTCACGGCCTGGCACCTGGCCCAGGCGGGCCCCATCCAAGGGAGGCAGCCCTGGTGGGTGCAGCAGCCAGCCCAGCAGGGTTTTAATAATGCACACCTCACAGAGCTGCTAATTAAACTTTAACGTCCTGCCCAGGAAGCGGCGGGTCTCACGCAGGACAGGGCTCGGGCTCGGGGGAATTCAGCAGAAGCTTTGCAGCAGCTGCCAGGTTCTCAGAATCGGGTCCTCCGTGAGTCCAAACATGCCACGTGACGCGCCACCCACCTTACACAAGCCAAGGCAGGTCTCCGGCCCCTTGGCTGAAGGGAAGTCGTTTTTCTGAGCCTGTCCAATGTGGCAGCTACGTTTCCTATATTAACTTACTTCCTGTAATCCTACCTATAACCCTGAGATAACCACAGCCTAATTCCAAAGTTCCTGCTTTATCCCGCGCTTTGCCACTCTGTTGACTAATGAGTTTGCCGACCACTGACCTAGACTCTCGATTCCAGTAATTATCGGCTGTTGTTGTTCCTTGTGATTAAGCTCCTATCCCAGTGGTCGGCAAACTCATTAGTCAACAGAGCAGCAAACCGCGGCTCATGAGCTGCATGTGGCTCGCGAGCCGCAGTTTGCCGACCACTGCCCTATTCCATGATGCCTCTTGGGCGTACTCAAAAAATCCCCTGGAATTGGGGCGAGTGGGAGGGAAACCATCCAGACACTAGGCACGTGGTAACCCTTCAGAGCATGCTCAGTGGACCCAAGCAGCTAAAGGGAAAGTTGAGTGTGCAATCTGGGGGGTTCGGACATAATAAAAAATAAGCCAGTGATCCTTAAGCATCAGGGCTCATAAGAATCACCAGGGAGCCTTATTTAAAACCCAGGCCAGCCTGGCCAGTGTGGCTCAGTGGTTGAGCATTGACCTATGAACCAGGAGGTCACAGTTTGATTCCCAGTCAGGGCACATGCTGGGGTTGTAGGCTTGATCCTCAGAAGGGGGCATGCAGGAAGCAGCCAATTAATGATTCTCTCTCACCATTGATGTTTCTATCTCTCTCTCTCCCTTCCTCTCTGAAATCAATAAAAATATATCATAAAAATAAATAAGTAAATAAAACCCAGGTCAGCCTGGCCAGTGTGGCTCAGTGGTTGAGTGTCGACCCATGAACCAAGAGGTCATGGTTTGATTCCCAGTCAGAGCACATGCGCTGATTGTGGGCTTGATTCCCAGTAGGGGGTGTGCAGGAGGCAGCCAATCAATGATGTTTCTCTTTCCTGGATGTTTCTGTCTCTCCCTTCCTCTCTCTCTCTCCCCCTAAAACTAATAAAAACATATTTTAAAAATGAAAAAATAAAGTCAGAGAGTGATGACTTTGCAGGTGGCCCTGGCCTTCAGGGAAAGGTGATGGAAGAAGGCAAGAGCTTTGTGGGGACTCTGGCAGCTCAACAGTCATGAAAGGTTAAGCTGAAAGGAGCCCGAGGGATTGTCAAGTCCTACACCCTCACTTTGTAGACGAGCAAAGTGAGGCCCAGCCATGAGAAGTCACCTGCCCACGGCCCCGGGACTGGGGACTTCCGGCCCCCAGGCCAGCACTCCTTCCAGCGAGGGCATCTCTCCAACAGCCTCCACCATCCCACTTACTAAATCCTATCCGATCCTGGACTTGGAGGTGGAAGAGGCACCACATAAAATATGCAGTTTTTAAAATGTCAGGTCAGGAGAGCGTCTTAACATAATCCCAGGTGTAGGCATTAGCATATGTGCCCCTCACACTGCCTGCCCAAGCCTGCGGACATGTCTCAAATCGGAAATGTTATTAGGAGCTGAGGTGATGGGGAGATGGGAGGCCGTGGCCCAGGCTGAAGGCGAGGGGCGGGCAGGGGCTGGAGCAAAGGGAAATCGCGTGGGGTTTTTCTCACCAGGAAGCACACGGGCGATATTCGAATTCTTGGCAAGAAGGAGCCCTATTAGTCGAGGAATCCAAAATGAAGGGCTCTCTAATGAATTCTGATGAGCTCTGCTCGCAAATTGCTGGCTGACATTGGGGACGTCACCTTCTACCCCTCGATTTTCCTTGTATGTAAAGTACGTGTTTGGAGTTGGATGATTCCCAGAGCTCTCACCCCAGTTTCCTTAAGCCATCGAGCAGTCCCTGAGCTAGTGCCTCCTAGAAAGGACATTCTGGCGAATGCTGGCTGCCTCGACCCCCCTACCCCCCAGTGTTCCTCACTGATGCTTTACCTACACGTTGGCTCTGGCTCACTAGCCTCCATCTCGGCACCTCCCAACCAGCATGCTGGCCTCCCTGGAGCTCACCACCTCCCAGGACCTTCTGTCCCTGCCCTACTTGGAGCCTCTGCCCTGTACTTAGTCCCAGGCCCTGTGCCCCGCGGTGTATCAAGCACACATTTGTGCACAAGAATTCTCTTTTCCCAGCAAAGTCCAAGTTGGAAGAGATGTTAGCATTCACCTAGTCCCGTGGTCGGCAAACTGCGGCTCGCGAGCCACATGCGGCTCTTTGGCCCCTTGAGTGTGGCTCTTCCACAAAATACCACGGCCTGGGCGAGTCTATTTTGAAGAAGTGGCGTTAGAAGAAGTTTAAGTTTAAAAAATTTGGCTCTCAAAAGAAATTTCAATCGTTGTACTGTTGATATTTGGCTCTGTTGACTAATGAGTTTGCCGACCACTGACCTAGTCCAACTCCCCTCCCACGGGAGTAATCCACGTAGCCTGTCATTTAGGCCACAAGGAAGTAGAAAAATGGGTAAGATCAGAAAAATAGATGAGGGCCAGTCTGTGGAGGGATTTTGTACATTATCATGTCAGCCAGTGTCACCCAAAGAGAAGTCTGCGGGACCATCATCCCATACAGCAGCCATGGATCCACGGCGGCCTCGGAGGTCTGGCCAGGTAAGGATCCTGGGCAGGTGCTGTCAGGGCTCTCCTGCGGTCAGGCCCTTTCTGCAAATACCTGGGACGGTCTGCCTGGGAGGTTCTCTGGGCACAGGGACGCCCCAGGCCTGAGCAGGAGGCACGTGGGAAGTGCTGGGGTGTTAACACTCCAGGGGCAGCTCTCAGCCCATGAGAAGTAGTGTGAGCCATGAATGGCCAGCTTCCTCCCCCGCTGGTATGACAGCCCTGTTGTGTGTTCTTCACCATCTCAGCAGGTCCCCTGGGGCCTAAACCCCAGTCACCACAGCCGGAACCGGCTCCAGTGCCCCCAATATTGGTTGCCTTCCCACCCTGCCTCACTTCTTTACCTTCCTACTGGGGCTTCCTGGAGTCACTCCCAAGTATAACCTTAGCTTCTGGAAGGATCCAGCCCAAGACAGAGATGGTTTATAATCTGCCCCTCTTGGAGGTTCACGATGCATATTAAAGGCTCTGAGAAGCCCTGCAAAATAAATAAATAAATCGTGTTTAACTGTTTAGCCCAGCATTGTCTAACCTATTGGCCACAGAGTGTTTGCTTCCTTTAAGCATCTCATAGAAATCGTGTTTTCTTTGTAAAAGGCTCTGCAGACAATCAGGCACAACTGGAGCCTTGCTTTATTTTTTTTTAATATATTTTTATTGATTTCAGAGACGAAGGGAGAGGGAGAGAGATAGAAACATCAATGATGAGAGTCATTGATTGGCTGCCTCCTGCACGGCCCCCACTGGGGATTGAGCCCATAACCGGGACATATGCCCGTGACCAGAATTGAACCCAGGACCCTGCAGTCCACAGGCCGACGCTCTATCCACGGAGCCAAACCGGCTAGGGCCTGGAGCCTTGCTTTAGAAAGGCCCCGTGGGCAGTGGCTTGCCTGTGGTAGGAACATAACTGTTAGCAGTGTTAGCGGCGTCCCACTTTTGTGTGGGTGTTTTAGGACTCCTAGATGGCCACAGCCACCCTGTGATGGTGGACAGCGACAGTACTCTTACTCTCACTCTACAGATAAGGAAACAGACTCAGTGAGACTAAGAGATGTGCTCTAGGTTATAGAGCTAGACAGTGGCAGATTCGGGACTGCTGACTCCACGCCCCTTTACAATGGATATCCTAGTGCGCAGCAGGACTAGCAGTCGCATCCATGTCCCCAACTTCCTAGTCGGTGAGGGTCAGCCACAGGCTCCCGAGGGTTCCTGTGGGTGAGCAAGGGATGTAAGAATGCGAAGAGAAATGGGAGGAAAGTGGCAAGGCTATGGTGGGCACCCTCTATAGATGTCATGTCTATTGTTCTGATCCAGGTGCCACACACACACACACACACACACACACACACACACACACACGGATAACCTCACATTTGCTATCAATGGCCTGAAATCACTCTCAAGGGATGTTTTACAGGGCCTGGGTCAGCTGGAGACTTAAACAACACACAACACTTTATTCACACACACATCCATAGATTTCCAGGCAGGCATGCCCTCGGATACCTATATTCAAGCGTGCGTACACGGCATCCATATAACATTTAATTCACTTTATTGTTATTACCATTCTTGATCTCTGGACTGTATAACCCACAGGGGTAGGGGCTGAGACTCTCTTTCACCATGAGAACCCAGAGGCAAGCACAGTGTCCATCAGACAGCAGGCACTCAATAACTATGTGGAATAACTGGAGGCACCACCCACAAATATGCAAGTTGCACTTTTGTAGCAAACGACAGTCACACACGTACCGGGTGGGGCAAAAGTCGGTTTCCAGTTGTGAGTACGTGACACACAGAGTTTATTCTTGTATTGTTCTTGTTTAATTATTGTATTACTTTCCTTATGATCAATTTTAAACCTGCTTTTGCCCCACCCTATACAAGCCCACAGACCCCCAGTACGAGCAGGCAAACACACGTGCACGTGGGAACACACCTATGCGCAGAGCCCCAGTGCCCCGTCCAGAGCCCAAGGTCGGGACGTGAACATCACGCCCACAGACGGGAGAGCCCCAGCAGCCTCACTTAGCTCTCTGTCGATCTGCCCCAATTATAGTTGAAATAAAATGTGTCACAGCTGCTTCACTGCAGACCAACAGAGACGTGGAGGGAAAGGGAGAAATATCGGCCCAGCTTGCATTCTGGCTCACTGGTTTGGGGGAGCTTAAGGCATAAACGAGTTTGAATTTAATTGACTTTTTTATTGGGCTTTAATTCACTGGTACTTTTCCAGAGACTGACTCTGGCAGACAGATGCAGGGCGGGGACTGCCAGCTCCCCTTGCTCTCCTTCCCCCGCCCCTCCGCACCCTCAGGCCTGTGCTAAACCGCTTCTGCGCCCAGCAGCACCCCATGACAACTGAGGAGCCGTCAGTGCCTGGCCCCTGCCCGGCCCCCATCTTTTGCCCCTTCTCATCAGCCTCTCTCATCATAGCTCCCTTCCCCCCGAAGGCATTTCAATTTAATGCAATAACATTGATTGAAAGCTTGCTCTACACCGGGCCCTGTGCCGGGTGCAGGGATACGGAGATGAACAAGAACAAATCTCTGCCCTCTGGGAGCCTGAAATCAAATGGAGAGACAGACACATACTTTCCACAGTGTAACAGTTTCCAAAAATTAACCCGCAAACACAGCCCAGCGAGGCACAGTGTCCGGGTAAGGCTGCCCAGATGAGATGCTTCCACTTCCTCTAGGAGGGGTAAAGAGTTTGCCAGGCAGGGTACTCCCAGGAAGGGTGAGCCAGGCAGGTGGAACAGCAGGTGCAAAGGCCCGGAGGGCTGGGAGGATATCCAGGCATTTGCCAGAGGTCCATGTGTTGGGGTGGAGAAGGGAAGGCGAAGGTGCCCATGAGGGCAGTGGGGCTCAGAGGAATGTCCTCCAGCCCATAAGGTCATTCCTGTCCCATCTTTGCCACTCACTAGCAGTGTGACTCTGGGCAAGTCATTGTCCTTCTCGGACTCGCAGCGTCTTCATCTGAAACATGAAGCGTTTGAACTCATGGAGCTCAAAGAGCTTCTCTCCTCCCCGGGCCTTTTTACCTTCATCGAGGTGACACCGCTCTGCTCTTCTAAGTCCCTGACTTGGTTGGTGCTGGTTTGAGTGAGTTTGAAAGGAGCCGGCCACAGAGAGCCCAGTGGGGAGCTGTGGGGGCCTGAGAATCTGAGGGTCTTCCAGAGTGACAGGGGGGTGCCTTCTTACTCTTGGGGCAAGGAATGCACTAGAACACCCCTTCTCAGAGCCCTGCCTGAGCTCCTCCCAGCGGAGTAGGAGAGCAAGGCCATCCCCGGGGCAGCACGGGCAGGGTGCCCTCAATGCAGGCAGGAAACGCATCCAGACTCATCCGGATGTTTGAAATGTCAGTGTTTCAAAGGATGAACTTTAGTTACCTGAGAAGTTTTCTCATTGCATGATATAGACGAGGCATGACTAAAAGTAGGAACATACTTTGAAAAACAATAAAGCCCTGTGCACGTATAAACATTCACCTTTGGTATGCGGTGACCCTATATACCCATTTGCCCTGGACAGTGCCAGCGTATGCCTGCTGTCCTGGTGTCACTACTGAGACTCTCCACACCTTTCACTCTCAAAAGTGTCCTCAGCCCGGCCAGCGTGGCCCCGTGGTTGAGCGTCCACCTATGAACCAGGAGGTCACGGTTCGATTCCCGGTCAGGGCACATGCCTGGGTTGCAGGCTCGATCCCCAGTAGGGGGCGTACAGGAGGCGGCTGATCAGTAATTCTCCCTCATCATTGAAGTTTCTCTCTCTCCCTCTCCCTTCTTCCCTGAAATCAATAAAAAAAAAAAATTAAGTAGCTTCATTGGGGCAATAAGGCTGTAATCACCCTGACCATTAAGCTTTTGAGGGTGGTTTGATAGCAGGGGGGTGTCAGTGTGCACAGGGAAACAGCAGGCTGTGGGATTGCACTGCACTGGGTTCGATCCCAGACCTTGGGTGCCTGACTGAGCTCAGCTTTCCTCTCTGTAAAATGGGGGTCGTACCACCTTCCATCGGAGTTGCTCAGGGAAGCAAAGGAGGTGCTGTATTAAGTACCCAACATGCCACGTTCTCAATATGCGTTCCCTCTCCTCTGGCAATCCCACAGTGCCCGGTGCTGACGCAGAGGAGCTGGGGTGTTGAATGCACAAACAAATGGATGCGTTTGTCAGTCAAGCACCAAAGCAGAAGTGGGAGCTCCTCTCTGCACCCCAGTTCCCTCTTCTGTTGAATGAGACATTCTGAGGATTCTGTGGCTCCTCTGTCGCGGGTGGAGGGTTCATTTCTTTTTCCAGCCCCACCCAGTGCCTTCTCAGAGTCGTTGTATTGATTTTTTCTCCATGCTTCTGCTCTTCCTCTTTTAACCTCCATTCAGCTTTTTTGTTCTTTCTTTCTATCTTGTTGGTGGTGGTGATGGGGCAGGGGTGGGTCTTCATCTTCCTAGAAGATCGATAGAGACCATACCCTGCCTTTGTATTTCCCAGAGTCCCTCACTGCTTCCTGAACTGCCTCAGGGCAGCGGTACACGTGGGTACATGCGGAACACGTGGACTTAGAATCTGTGGATCTGTGTTTGGATCCTGGCCCTGCTCTGGGCTGAGTTTGGGATGATAATTTGCTTGTGGTGGGAGGCCCTGTGACCTCTCAGAGTCTGTTTCCCACCCCTAAATGGGGCATACTAGCACGTCAGGCACCATGAGGGTGAAATACATACTATGGAAGCTGTCTCGGCCATCCTTGGCCTTCACCCAGCACCAAGGACTCCACAATCTGGCCCCACCCACCTTTCCCATCTCAGCCACAGCTTTCTTCCCCTCAAACCCCGCCCGCAGGCTCACTGCTCCCAGCGCACCCCTTCGCCCCCTCCCCACACGCCTCTCTATCTCTAAGGTGATGTTCCCTCTGCCCCTCTCCACCTTGGTGTCCTGAAACCCTCCTCCTCCACCAGCCACAGCACAAAGCCCAGCCCCTTCCCAAAGCCTCTTTGATTCTTCAGGTCAGAACTGGCCACTCGGCCCCCTCTGAGTCTCCCCAGTGTGTCTAATTGGCCCCCCACTTACCACATGCTGCTACTGTTTATTGTGCCTATTTGCTTACTCTCCCGTCCCCCAAAGGGACTGTAGAGTCCTTGAGGGGGAGCCTTTCTTGTTCATCTCTCTCTTATCAATGACCTTAGAAAGTTTGTGAAACGAGGTAGGGCATGAGCAAATAAATTTAAATTTTGGTCATGATTCTAGTTCCATCTCCATGATGAACTGAGCCAACACAAACCTATCTTCCACTAATGCACACAGACATGCAGAACAAAGTGAAATTTAAAAAAAAAAAATGTTAGTTCAGAGCCAAGCTCCAAAGAAAGTGAAACGCCAACTGTCAGGAATGAGAGGGCCCTGAAGACCCAAACCCGCATGAAGCCAGGACCCAGGAATAGCCATGTGTGTATAGATGTGTGTGTGCCTTTGTGTGTGTGTGTGTCTGTGTGCCTGTGTGTGCATGTGTGCCTGTGTGTTCACATGTGCCTGTGTGTGTGCATGCATGTGTGTAGTGCTCTGCTCAGTTCAGATAAATGACCTGAATGTGTCTGTATACAAGTCCCTAGCTGGACACAGGGGACCTGGCCCACTGTCCCCTCCCTCCACTCGAATGCATCCTCAGGAGGGCAGAGCCCCTTGGGGACAGTGTCACTGCTGCTCTAAACACCTTCTCCATACTGTCCTGTTTAACCTCATGACAGCCTTGTATGGTGGAGGGTCTTACAAGGACGCACCGAGGCCGGGGAAGTTAACTTAGTCCCCAGCTCAGGTGGATCCAGTATTTGAAGCAGGGAATTCTGACTGTGAGCCTGTGAGTTTATGTGCTATATACATAACCTCGTGCCGCGCAGTAGGTGCGCAAAAACATTTGTTGAATGAAAACTGGAATAAGTGGCCAGGAGAAGCTCACAGAGCCTTTATAATGCTATGATCAGGGCCGTGTCTGGCATCACGGGGGGGGGGGGGGCGGGGGGGGCCAGCATCCACCCCAGCTCTCCGTAGATGGCTCTAGCTTTAATGGGTCCCCTGGTCTGTATGTTCTGGGAGATGGTTTCTCCCGTCTCGGGATGATTGCATCTGGCCTCATTTCCTCCGAGGCTCTTCTTGATTTTTTTCCCTCCCCGCTGTGCATCTGGCTCTAATTCCCTTCCCGGGTCTCATTTGGTGGTTACCACTTACATTCTAAAATGCGCCATTAGGCATCTGATGTATAGTGTGTTCAGTAGGTGGCCATGCTGGTGCTCCGAACCGTTTGGGGAAATAAAGAGGCCACCGCCATCTGCTGGGAGCGCTCCCTGCTGCCAGGGGGTGCCAGCGGGCCTCTTGGGTCTCTATGGGCCCAGCTGGGGGGAGGCAGGCTGCCCCCCATCCTCACAGCCCCCTTCCCGGGGACATAAGCCCTGGAATAGGCAGCCTGTCCACTGCCCCTGTCTCCACACACAGCTTGAGCATCAGGGCTGGAGACAGAGAGATGAAAGAGATGCCTTTGCTACACTGCGGGTTCGCTGTGTGTGACCCAGGGCCTGGTCCAGACTGGCTCAGGGTCGGGGGCGGGGTCACAGCTGCAGCTGAGTGGGTCTGGGGGCCGTGGGGGCCAACCGGGAGGGGACCATGCCTTTGCAACCTGGACACACACCTCTCCAGCACAATGTACTTCTGTGAGCCATGGGAATGACCTAGGGCATAAGTGCCCAGTGGTTACACATCAGAATTGCTTGGGATTCCTCTAGAATCCTGGACTTGTATCAATGGAAAGATCTTTGTCGATTTTTTCCCTGTCTTTTAAGTCAGGCTGACCCATTCAGACACCCCTCCCCTAGCCATGGCCCAGAAACGGGGCCCCCCAGGGGGGCTGGTGTTATGGGGGGTGGTCTTGTCCACTTGCTAAGGTTCTACTTTGAAGACCCCTGGCTCCGGGGTGGGCCGTGCAGATGTACTCCCTTTATGCAGCCTTGGAACAGCTAAGTTGTGTGCAAATTTATCTTTCTTCATAAAACAAATTGCAGCGTAATGTCTTGCAGGCATTCTCTTTACATTTAAATTATTTATTCAAGCAAACGTCCATGGAGTACCTGTGCTAAGCTAGGCTCTGCTTAGAGCACTTGGGTAAACAGGACATAATCCCACGGTTTGGGGATGGAGCCGGGATAGACGCACCACGCAGGACTGGCTCTCGCCCACCCAGTCATTTGCAGGGTTGGCACCTCCAGTGTGGAGGGGTCTCCTCAGGGATGGTCCAAATTCAGTGGGCACAGTAGCTGCTCCCTTGTCTCAACCCAAAACAGCTCTGCAGGGCCACCCAACCCTGAGGGGTGTGACTATCCCCTTTGCTCAGATGAAGCATCAGAAGTTGAGGGAACTTAAGTCACCAGCCCAAGCTCACGTGGCTCGGGCCTGATGGAACCGGGATCCCCACTTGGATCTGTTCCAGTAAAAAGCCTGCGATCTCTCTTCACCCCGTGATGCCTCTGCAAGTCACTCACCCTCTCTGAGCCTCAGTTTCCTCACCTGCAAATGGGGCAATAGAGTCTATGTTGCAAGCTTGTTGTGAAGTCAGCGGTCATTTTCATCACTGTGGCCCAGACTAGGGCGAGTCAAGCGAGGCGCCCCCCTGCACGCTGGGTATTGCCAGGAGGGTGCAACATTTAAGGAGGTGCTCCCTCTCCAGTGAGTGTGAGTGCAGCCCCCAGAAGTGAGGGTCTCCTTAAATTCCTCTCCCTGGGCACCTCACCTGCCTCCTCCTGGTTCAATCCCTGACTTGGAGGTGAGGAGGCACAAGTGGGGCCGGGGGAGCGTGGAGGGGACAGGAAAGGCAGGCCGTGTGCCAGGCTGGTGTACAAGCAGGAGCTGACAGCAGGCCCTGCTACGGAGGCACACGGCTCCCCCGCAGCAAAGGGCGGACCTTGCTCGTGGAATTCTTCCCCAAGAGCTGAGTTCTGTACATCGATGTGCATATGTCAATGGTGGTCTCACAGCTGCTCTGCCCAGACAGCTCATGCGGTACCTGAGGGCAGTGTCCACATCCTAGTTATCTTTGTATTCCCGGAACCTAGCCGGGATTAGACATGGGATGCTTGCTCCTTAGATGGTAAATGAACTAAAGAATGCTTTGTCTTTCATTTTGCAAACCTTTAATCATCTTAGGCCCTTTGAAACATTGGTCATCAGTCCTGGAACTGTGGTACAAGGAAAATTAGTCTTTTGGGAGGCCAGGCCAGCAATCTGAGGCAGGACAGCATAGGGACACTCAACCAATATTAGCCCAATTTTAAAAGCTAGTAAATGGCAGAATCAGGATTTGATTCCAAAGGTTACACTCGCTCCACTCGAGTGCAGGGCCCAAGTCTGAGAATATATACATACACACACACACAAACACACACACACACACACACACACACACACACACACACACACACTAGAGGCCCAGTGCACAAATTCATGCACAGGTGGGGTCCCTCAGCCTGGCCAGCGATCCAGGCCAATTGGGGCCATCTCGCCCAGTCCCAATCAGGGACGATGGGGGCCACCTGGCCGGGGAGGGACTGTGGGAGGGCTCCAGGGCGTGCCCGGGGGTTGGACACTTAGCATATCATGCTTTTATTATATAGGATATATATTTGAAATATACAAAGTCTGTTCTCTGTCTCAGTCACCAGCTAGAGTCCCTTCTACCTAAATCCCCTCAAATAGTGCACCTCCTATTGCCCTGGGGCACCTGCCCAACCCTTCCCCTACTTTTGGGCATTGTCCCTTAGTACAGAAACACTGGCACAACCAGCAGAGTTTACATTCTTCCGGCACAAGGATGGCAAATAGGATTCATCTCGCTCATAGAGGCAACCAGAATCGTGGAGCTGAAAGAAACCACGAGACCCAGAGGGTTGATCACGTCTACCACAGACTGAGGAAAGGGAGTGGCATCGTGCATGCTGGGGGCTGCCAGCCGGGCCTCAATCCCAAATGCCAGGAAAGCAATCTGATTCCACTACTGCGAACCCTCCATGTCTGTGGATCTGCGATGGCTCTGACCACTCATGGCGAAAGCTTTGCTGCTAAAATTACATGCCACGGCCCTCTAGCCCTCCCTGGGGAAGAACTGGGAGACAGACAGTGGCATCCTCGGAGGGGTCCCTGAAGAAGCTGAAATGGGTTCCAAGTGCGCAAACGTGAAATGGGTCAGAATGTGGCATGAGGATTTCAGTGCCGCGTGGGCAGTTACTCATTTGACCTTCTTCTTGATCAGCTTTTAGAACCCGCCTGCCTGGAGACTGTGTTTAGCCTTGGCATTAATTGGAACATCTGCTTTTCCTCTGTCGACATCATAAGCCACCATTTGGTTTTGACTGATGCATCGTTCTCAATGCAGCCCTGTAGAATAATGCAAAATTAGCCAGAAACACAACAGCACACATCTCTGGTCCCCTCCCTTCTGCCTCCCTGTCTCACACCTGCTCCGAAGAAGGGCGATCCCCAGAAGGTGTGTAGTGGGGCAGGTGCAAGGAGTGGCCCGTGTCTCATCTCAGGGTTGGTTATCCGGGTATAAAATACACTCCCGGTGGGAGTGTGAAGCCCACCTGAGCCCCTGGGATAGGTGCTGGAGACCTGCAGGAAACGTGAAGTTCAGACCAACAGAAATATCCAGGAATATTCTGACACAGGAATACCCAAGGAATGGTCCAGAAAGGATCTGGGCACGCCACAGGAAAACCAAGTGGGCACAGATTCCTGTAGGTCCCGTGGGTCCCAGATAGAGGTGGACGTAGGGCTATGGTCAAAGGGTCAGGCAAGCAACTGTGAAAGGAAGATTCACGGGGGCCAGGAACCCAGAAATCACATCCTGTAGAAGCTCAGATTTCAGAACTCAGGTGCAGAGTCCCTACTAATAATAATTACATTAGCTAACTTTACTAAGCGAGAACCCTCTGCCTGGCACTGTCATCATCTCATGAGAATTCAGAACATACACTAAGATGTGCCCCGCTTGAACCAGCTCGTAGGGAGGATGGCCCGGCAGACCGATGCTGGGTGGTGCCAAGTGCTGTGGGAGCGCACAGAAGAAAGCTGCCTGGTGGGCAGGGATGGGGAGGCTGTGGGGCTGTTGCAGAATCCTCCAAAGAGCCGGGTGTGGCAGGACTCGGTGCCACCTCCCCGGGGCGTCTGGGCGGCTGTGCCTTGGACACACCCTGCCCCCAGGCTGCTTTGCCTGGGAATTGGAACAAGCCGGGCGGCAGGAATATCAGTAGGCTTAGAGGTAGGGAGTGGGGACAGCAGAGGGAGGGGTAATGGGACTATGGGCAGTTTAGGGCCACACTTTCTCCTTCACTTTTTCTGAGCTTCTGCCCTCCTTGAAAGCAGGGAACCCCTCCTGAGTCCGGTTCCCACAGCTAAGCGTTCTCTCCTCAGGGTCAGCCTTGGCGGGCTAGAAATGTGCTCTTTTTATTTTTAAAAATACATATTTGTATTGACTTCAGAGAGGAGAGGGAGAGAGAGATAGAAACATCAATGATGAGAGAGAATCATTGATCAGCTGCCTCCTGTGCACCCCCCACTGGGGATCGAGTCTGCAACCTGTGCATGTGCCCTTGACCGGAATCGAACCATGACCTCTTGGTTCATGGGTCAATGCTCAACCTCTGAGCCACACCAGCCGGGCAAGTTCTCTTTTTATTAATCCACGTGCTCTGGCCCCATTGAGAGTGAGCCAATCAGAGACCCAGGCTCGGGAGTTGGGGGAGGTGCCTCTAGAACTGACACAGCTTTTCTTGGACCTCTTTTCAGTCACCGCATCTCTGTCTTAATAAGCACCTATTCTCTGACAGCTAAGCTCCATTACTCATTGTGCACAGTGTCTGGCACACAGTAGGTGTTCAGCCAAGATAATGGGACTCCAAAGACTGTGTTCTTCCAAAAACCCTGCCTGCCGTTAGTAGAACCCATAGGTGTCTCGCTGGGGGTATTAGGTTCTGGAAGTGGAAGAGAGCTAGCATGGTGGGCAGATAGGCGGGGCTCAGCAGGCAGTCTCCCTCATAGCATCCACATGGCCCTGCTGGGACCCGGAGCCCATCTGAGAGATGTGTCACAACCTGCTAAATACCATTGGTGGCGCCCACTGGGGAGGATTCTGCAACAGCCTCCCACATCCTCCCCATCCCTGCCCACCAGGCAGCTTCCTTCTGTGCATTCCCACGGCACCTGGCACCACCCAGCATCAGTCTGCCGGCCACCCTCCCTTACGCACTAGTTCCTCACAGGTTGACTCATCTCTGCATCCCCAATGCCTGGGACGGTGCCTAAAACACAAGAGGTGTCCATAGATGTTCACCACGGGAATGAATGGATGAGCCACAAACACGGTCCCAGGTGGGCGGCATCTCAGATTCCGTTTCTGCAGCCAAAGGGCAGCGCTCTCTCCCCTGCTCCGATGGGGCTCCGGTGGGGCTCCAGCATGATGCAAACCACCAACAGCCATGCTCTCCACCTGGGCTGAAGACTTTTTTTTCTCCAAAATGCTTTCAGACCCGTTACAGCCCTTTTGATCTTTACGGCAATTCTATGGGAAGGTGCTCTTACCAGCGTTTCAAGATGAGGGGGCAAGATCCAAAGGGGATGAAATGTCTCCCCCAAATCAGTGAAGAGCCGGCACCAGAAGCTGGGGCTGCCCGGTACCCAATTCCACGCCTGACTTTTTCTCTTGCCCTGACACCTCCCACTAAGTGCCTGCTATGTGCCAGGTAGGGGGCCAGGTATGGGAATGCGGAGATGAGAATTCTCTGCGCAGGAGACGGACCGTGAGGGCCTCGGCAGAAAGAGCAGTCACGCTGTCGCTGCGTCCCGTCTGTAGCTTCCATCAAGCCCAGACTCCCACCAGCCAAGCTGCCGTCCAGCTTCGAAGTCGGTTCCCCACATCCCACTTCATCACCTCAAGTTGGGCCCCAGTTTGGGTTCTCCCGGGAGGTGTTGGGAGCGATTCATCAGCGGAGGTCTGGCCTTTTGAACAACTTTCCAGATGAACACCTGGACCGACCGCCTTCAGGTTTCCCTCTGCCTCCCCAAGCCTCGGCCAAGAGAACCTTGGCTCGCAAAATGTTTGCGTGGAAGGCGAGCACTGAGAATTCCCCGGAGCCCGGTGCTGCGTTCCCGGCCACCAGAGGTCTGCAGCCGCTCGCAGCTCCTTTCTCCGGGGTGGCGCTCACACATCTCCCGCTCAGGCTGCAGCTCTCTGGACAGCTGCCCGGCAGGCAAGGCCTGCGCTGTGCCTCGGGCTGGGAGAGACGAGACCAGAGGTCTTGTTGTGAAACTGGTACAGGAAGCGTCACATCCCAGCAGATGGGGACAGGGGCACAAAGAACGGGGACCCATCACTGTATCTTACATTCAAATAATGCTAACTGTTCTTTTACAACCCAAACATATAAAGGGAAAGTCAGGAGGACCACTCTCTAGCTGCAAGACCTTGGACAAGGCGGTTAGCCTCGAAGAGCCTCGGTTTCCTCATCTGCAAATTGGGGAGAACAACATCTACATCAATGGGCCTGAAGAGAGAAGGTGTATGAAGCAATCAGCACCATTCCCGACTCCTGGCAAATGCTCAGTGATGGCTCATTCTTCTCTTTCCCCCCAGGAAAGTAGCCTACGGATACTAGCAATGTCCTAAGAGAGATGGTGGCCTCATGGTTGGGAAGACAAGTGGTTGCAAAGGAACCATGTGTCTGTCATCTCCTTCATCCTCAGGGACACCACCTACCCCATGGAGGTGCTTTTCTGGATGTTTGTCGAAATTGCCTTTGTAATCTCATTGTGGGGCAGAGTCAGGCAACGGTCCTTGGAACATAATAATAGGTGGTCAGAAATCCCTGGGGCGGGAACAGATGATTGAGGGAGCAGGTTTTATAATGATACAGTCTTTGCCGTTCAAGAGCTGGCCATCCATGGCGGCCTCCTTACATACATCCCTCGGCTGTACTTAATTCTCAGACACATTAATTGCAACCTCAGAAAACAAAAGGCAGACTCATTTTGTTTACTGGAAGCCTGATAACCCATTTGAAGACTTTCTCACTCCCCCATTGTGTGAAATGTGTTTGAGGAGTTAGAGGAAAACAAAACAAATGAAACTAAATGGTTGGCTTTAACATGCATGCTATTTTGCAAACAGCCTAATGAGAAACTTCAGTAATTCATTGAGAAGAAAGCTCAATCAACTCAGGGAGAGGTGGGGGCGGGGGGAGGTTGATTTTAGAGGCATCTGGAGCAGTACAGTTTCATTTCCTGCTAGTGTAGTAAGCAAGAAGAGACAAGGAGCACACTGCCTAGGAGCAGCCCTAAAGGTCAGGATTAATGAATGGGTCGGAAGGTTTGAAGCCTGCAGGCCCAGTTGTGTGCCAGTAAGTGGATATTTCAGCGGCCCTTAAGGGAACTGATACATAATTTATTTTCTTAAATAGGCACGTGGTGTAGAGATGTTGGTTGCACTCTTAATTGGACCAGAAAACTATGTCTTCATGAGTATCAGCTTTTCCTAAATTTCCCGGCAAGGGCTCCACTTTGCATTTCCCGGACTCTAAGGCAGGGTGCCCCAACAGATCACGCTGAGCCTGGATACTGGCACCTGGGCCAGCAGCAGCTGCCAATCTTTCTCTTATTACTGGATGCAAAGCGCTGGGACGGGGAGCCTAGCCATTATCTCTGACCCAAGGCATGTGCAAACAGATGGCTTTAGAGGAAGAGCCATCAAACCCGGGTCAGATCTCGACTCTGCTCCCAAACAAGCTGTGTGACCTAGGGCAGATCATGTCACCTCTCTGGGCCTTAGACTCTCTGTGTGAAAAATTAGATGTTTGGGCGATAATATTTTTGTTGCCTGCATGTCCCCAGGATTCCGTGCCTTTGAGATGCACCTCCCCCACTACCAAGTGGGAGAGCCCTAGTGTTAGCAAAGCACCAGTCTCACCTGCTGGGAACAGAGCTGGTTGGGAGAGTGTGTGGGTGTAAGCTGTAGGAACCAGAGAGCTTTGGAATTAGGCAAAAATGGATTTACCCTGGATTCTCCACTTATCAGCTCTGTGACCTGGCTCGGCCTTTCGAGGCCTGTTTTCTCATCTGTAAAATGGGAGTGATGATAAAAACCTGACGGGGCTGTTGCAGAAATTAGTGACAGCAAATATAAAGTGAATGGCAGTCCAGGGAGAGCAGCAGAGCCAGTCGGTGACTTAAGACCTACTCGAAGAGCTACTGGAAGGCAGCGAGACCCTCTCCCTGTCCCCACATCCATGTCTCTTTGACTTAGAATGGGTCAGTTTCAGATTGGGGGTGTCTGTCCACTGTACCCATAACTGGATGCAATTTGGTTCTTGGGATTTAAATATAGATTTTCAAAATGAGTTGTAAGCATCAATGCATCTCCCTCCTACAGAACTCCATGGTCCCTGGATCTCATTGGCCGACCTGGGCTTCTAGCAACAGGCTTAACATTATTAAGGAATTAGAGGCCCAGTGCAGGAAATTTGTGCATGGGTAGGGTCCCTAGGCCTGGCAGTGATCAGGGCCGATGGGGGCCTTCTGGCTGCCAGCCAGGGCCTTCCTTTGTCCCACACTGCCTCCTGGTGGTCAGCACATGTCACAGCGAGCGAGCCAACTCCCGGTCTCCCGGTTGAACTCCCAAGGGGACACTTTGCATATTAGCCTTTTATATATATAGGTAAGCCATCAGTGGTACCCAGTGGTTTTCATCCCCTCTAACTACTTTGAGAGGAGCTTGCTACTGTGGAGACATAAGCAGACAGGACAATCCCCTCATTCTTTACTTCATCTCTGACCTTCCCCCATCTCCCCAAAAATGTATCTGTCTTCTGCTGAGAAGGAGAAACAGTAACTCCACCCCCACCCCGAGTATGGATTCATAACTAGTAAAGTTATCTCTTGTGTAGTCTTCCAAACAAATCTACTTTTATTTTCTCACTTAGTCCCTACACCCACACGGCCAGATTATCGTGCCCACTTTGCAGATGAGGAAAAGCAGAGGCTCAGGGATTGTCCATTTCTCTCCCTCAACTTCATGGGGCCATTCGTCTCTCAAGTGTCACGCGCCATGCAAAATGTTCACAATGGAGATGATAGTCGTGGCCCCTTTTTTATCTCAGGATCCCCCCATCACTCCTAGACATCCAGGTTGGAAACATGCACCATGAATTCTTACCAATTGATCCAACTAAGAGCAATTCTAGACTCTCAGCAGCCCTGCAAACCCAACCCCGCCAGCCACGACTGATCTGTCAGCAACCCGGGGCGCAGAGATGGGCCTGGGAGATTGGCAGGTCGGAAGAAGCAGCCTGCTCACCCAGCTGACAGTCTGGACTTAAATAAATTGTGGGTCTTGGCTGGGGGTGATAAGGTATAAATTCCAAGCGCGTGTTATCCTTACACATCATTATGCCCTGAGATGGGGAAGAGAGCTGCATCTTGTCCCAAGTTTGTAGCAAAACTGCACTGCGTATAAATAGCCCTCGGGCCTTTGATGTTGAGCAGAGAGGAAAATAATCCTCTCAGAAAAGCCGGGTGGAACAGAGGGCTCAGCGGGCGGGCAGGGAGGGGGCTGAATGAGGGTGCCCTGCTGGGTCTGAGCCCTTCTCCTGCCCCTACCAAGGTAAACTGTCTTGAGTTCCTGAAAGGATCATCCCCTCTAATACCTTCACAGAGAAGCACGCAAAAAAATGCTTCGGTAAAATTAAGTGGGAAGCTGAGAAGGCCAGAGCAGAGGAATGGAGAGGAGGTGTCAGCCTGAACTCCCGCCAGAACCAGGCCGGCCGCTGGCCAGCACCAAAGGGTGCCTCCCAGAGGTGGGCAAGAGGATGGGGCGTAGCAGCACCTTGGAGCCCATTCATTCGTTCATGTGACAAAACAGACACAGTCCCTGCTCTCTAGGAGCTTCCAGTTCTGTGTAAGACACGTCCAACTAATAATCAGTTGCATAGTTTGATATGTTTCTCTAAAGGAAAAAAGCAGGGGTGTGAGGTCGTATAGCAAGGAGCCCAGTTTAAATGGAGGCTGGGAGCCGGGGCTGGGTGCCTCCGGGGAGGTGGCATTTAATCCAAGGCTTGACACAAGTTGGCCAGGCAAAGGGTGTGCGGAGAACACTCTAGGCAAAAGAGACAGTACTGTATATAGGAAGGGCCCATGCCGGCGGGTGGGGGGGAGCTGGCTGCACATCCCAGGAGCTAAAGAGGCCTGTGTGTGTGACGCGTGAGAGAGGGGAGAGATGGAGCCCCTGCCGAGCCCTGGGAGGCCCAGTGAGGATTTGGGCCTTTATCTTAAATGCACCAGGAAGCCGCAGAAGGGTGTTAGGCCTCTTTATGGCGGTCCTGACTTGGTAAAGAACTTGGCTGTTGTAGATTGTCCCCGGCCGTCTCCCAGGCACGGCTGCAGTCACCTTCGAGCTCTCTGCCCTGCCACTCTGGTTGCCACCATCCCTCACCAGGCTCTCTTCTGCGTCAGTCCACACCTGGCAACTTTGTGCATTTGCCCCCCTCTCCCCCCCAGCACCCGCCCCCAGGAGCAGGGAGCAGGAAAGATGGGACTGACACTGAGGCACCTGCAGGAGCTGCCACCTGGGCCCAGGATGAGTGCCAGGCCTGGAAAGGGGCATCAAGGACCTGTCTGCTCCCTCCTCTATGGGGAAAGACTGATTCATGAGGCGCTGATGCTGCCAGCCCAGTGCCCGGCACAGAGCAGGCACTCAGGCATGACCCACTGAAGGTAGCAATGCCCTAGATCAGGGGTCCTCAAACTACGGCCCACGGGCCACATGTGGCCCGCCGAGGACATTTATCCGGCCCGCCGGGTGTTTTTGCCGCCGCTGCCTGTCCTGCTTAGCAGCCGACGTAGCAGTGTGCATAGGAATTTGTTCATAGTGTTTTTTTAAAACTATAGTCCGGCCCTCCAACGGTCTGAGGGACAGTGAACTGGCCCCCTGTTTAACAAGTTTGAGGACCCCTGCCCTAGATCCTCCATCTCCTCTTGCAAGTGGGGAAACTGAGGGAGGCTGGTATAAAGGAAGGATCGGGTTGAACTAGGAGTCCGTGTCCCAGATGGATACGTCCTTGCTGCATAGCCTTGGGCAGGTCACTCCCTCTCTCCCAGGTCTCCCATTTCCTCACCTGTGAAGTCAGACGAGTGGGCGAGATCATCTCTAAGTCCCCTTTTAGCCCTCATACCTGGTCCTCACCCTCAGAAGCTCAAAGCGGGTCGGTTCCTTTATCAGTGCCACACAGCATGTCTGTCGCAGGGCCGGGAGCATAAGTGACTCCAGGAGTAGACAGCATATTCTAACCCCAGCCCGATATTCTGAAGTTCAAGTGGCAGATGGAGGAGGAGTGGGGGCTAGGATTTCCGGTGATCTGGTGCTAAGCTGGAGTGTACTTCTACTTACAAATCCCGTTAGATAGACAGGAAAATTCATATTATGAACCATTTTGGAACCAAAGAGGTTATTGGTGGGTCTACAAAGAAAACCTCTATTGGAGCACCCCCGAGGTCACTCTGGGTGCGTTCAACCCAGCAGTGGACGTGCGCACTACAAAATGTTCTCGTCCATTCATCATAGGGGTCCCTAAGAGCATCTCTCTGGGGGACAAGTTCGTTAGCCAAGTTCAGTGGCTACATACAGTAATGATGATAAAGCTCAGTTCTTTGAAAAATCATGTTCCGGCTGTCTCCACCATGGAGCCGAGAGAGTAGGGCCTGTCTGTTTTGAAATAGTTCATCTGCCAGGGAGGGACTCGGAGCCAATTCGTTCAGCGGAGAAACATGTGGAATCTGTTGTTTGGCTGATCCTTCCTATAGATTGTGAAGGCGGGTGGTAGGGCTTGTGCTTCTTTGCCATCCCCAAATCCTTGCTCATAGTAGGGCCACATGCATGTGACAGAAAAAGCCAGGCAGAAAGGAAGAGAATATGACCCCTTGGCAGGTAGTGATGCTATTTCCAGGAATAAGAATGCGGGGGGACCATGATTGGGGAGGGGGAGCCAGAGGAAGATTTGTTCCCACTGGGACATGTGAGTGTCCAGGGTCTGTGGTCCCCCAGAGGTCGTGCTTATTAGGCAGTGGGATCAGTGTGTCTGGAGTCCAGGAAAGATCTAAGGGCCAGAGGTGCGGATTGGAAGGTTAAGAGCTGACTACCAGTGTGGACAGAAGGGGCATTCAGAGGGAGAAGAGACCAGATCCTATTGCCACAAACCCAGAGGGTGTCCAGATTTGTTCTTTCCTGCAAGAATCCCATGTGGCAAAAGTCAGGCCATTAGTCAGGGTGAGGAATCCTTGGTCCCTGACTGGGGTTGATGGTGATGGGCTGTGGGGACTCGGGCCTGTTGTTGGATTTCTGGGGTCTCACCTGTCTCTGGAGCCCAGTCTGAAGTCACCCATGTGCTTCTCTCTCTCTCTCTCTCTTCTCTCCTTCAGGTGTTTACAAAATATGGGAAGTGTTACATGTTTAACTCAGGCGAGGATGGCAAACCTCTGCTCACCACGGTCAAGGGGGGGACAGGCAACGGGCTGGAGATCATGCTGGACATTCAGCAAGATGAGTACCTGCCCATCTGGGGAGAGACAGGTGAGCTGGGCACATGGACCTGGGCAGTGGGGGATGGCGGAGGGGAGCAGGACTTTGAAAGACCGGTTTGCTTCAGGTGGACTGTCTTGGCCCACCTATGAAGGACTGATCTCTGCCAAGGGGTTGGTGGCATGCCGGTGAGTGGTAGGGATGCCCCTGGCATGGGCTGGGATGAGTTTCTTTGGATTTCACAGATGGGAGAGGGGTAGATGATGGGAGTGTTGGAAAGCAGGTAAGGTGAGAAGTGGTGTTGGGAGGGGGCATGGAGGAAGGTTTGAGTCAACAAGTATGGTTGGGAGGTGACTGGATAGAGCAGCCCCTCCTTCTCCCAGTCATATTGAATTTCCGACCCAGCCAGGAGGCCCAATGGGAAAGAAAGCAGACTTCTTTCTCTGGAAGAAGGTGGAGGGGCTGTGCAGTGTTGGACATCCAAAGCATAGGGACTCAGGGGCCCGGCACCACGCCTGTGGGAACCCCTGGGGGCCTATGTGTGTATAGGTTTCAAAGCTTTATTCATTCATTTAGTCAACAAATAATTCATTTACCATATATACTACCTCAGGCTTTGCACCAAAGTCAGGACATTAAGGTGAAAAAGACTGACTCCTTGATCACAAACTGGAAGAGGAGACACACTATGGTAGTCCATTGTGACCCCAGTGTTGCTGGTGCTGTGGCCGCCACCTGGACGGGGGAGGTGGGAGGGTTGGGGGAGGAGAGGAAGGTTCAGGGAAAGCACCCTAGAGCATGCAGCATCTGAACGGGGTCTTGGGATTGTCCTGGGTTCTCATAAGAGGGGTGTAGTCAGAGGGGGCGATGTGAAGGCAGAAGCAGACATGGAGTGATGCAGCCAGTAGCCCAGGGATGCTGGCCTCACCTGGAATTCCACCAGGTGGAGAAAGTAAAGAGGTGCCCAGGAGTGGGCCTGTGGATGTAAAAGAGACCCAAATAAGACTGATGCTGTGTTCAGGGCATAAAGGTTAGGAGTGGGGAAGGGGCTCCCAGGATGGGCCTGAGGAGGGGCCACAAGGAAGGGTGGAGGGGAGAGAAGACCCCAGCATGAGGGAGGCCCGGGCCCTCAGGTTCGAGCTGAGGAGTGGGGCGGGCGGGGCAGGGGGGGACATGGAGGCCAAGCAGCCCAAGCAGCCCAGGCCCCACTTCCCGCAGCCCCCACCCTGTGATTCCTGCAGCCGATCCTTCCCATGCCCGGGCCTTCCAGGCTTCTGAGGCAGCAAAGGCTCCCACCCCAGGGCTGACTCACCACAGTTCGGAGCTCTCTCCCCACCACCATGCTCTCCCTTCCTCCCGGCATCCTCGCTTGAGCGCCCTGCTGGGGAGAGCTGAGTGTGGCCACTCACCTCACACTGGTTAGTTCTCCTGCTCCTTCCACTGAAAGGTACAATGGCCACCACACGGCCACCACACACGTCATTCCAGGTACGCCTCCTGGCAGCTCCCCCTGCTCCAGGCCTCCAAACCCCGCCTGCTGTTGCTCAGGGGTACTTAGTCAATCCCGCCCACTCTTCTACATGCAGTGCCCCTCCCCTCCGGCAGGGGGATGGAAGTGTGTGTTCCCACTGAGCTCTGACTGACAACCAGCGGAGCCCGGCTCTCCAGAACACCCTGGAGGCCAGCCTGCCTGCGTCTGGTAGCCCTGGGTCCTGGGAGCTGGATCCTGGTCCAGAGAGAGATGCTGCCTTGTAAATACCAGGACATATTTGCTTATTGAATTTCCTGTGGAAAAGGAGAGAAATGAGGACATAAAAGTGAGTCCTACTCCCAAGGTGGGTGACGCGGCCAGGCCTAGCTCACCTCGGACACAGGAGTCAGCCCCGTCCTGCCTCGCCGAGCCGCACAGCCCCACAGATAATACCTTGGTTCTTTGGCACTCCTGCCTCCTCTCAATCCCCGGAGAAAGGAGCCTAAGTCCGCACAGGAGATATTGGGGTGGTGATTGAGGGATTATTGGGAATATGTCTGCAGAGGGAGTGGCCACCTAGGGCTTGATGACAGAGGCAGGGTCGTGGGGCGGGAAAGTAGCATCAGAGAGACAGACCCGGGGTCCACCCTGCAGCTCTCCCGTTGCTCCCGGTGTGGCTGAGGATGCGGGAGTGAGCCTCAGTGACCTCATCCGTAAAGTAGAGATCAGTAAAGCAAACAGAACCCATCCCCTTGACAAGATGGCTGAAGGACCAAATGTGAGCTCTCGGCCCAGTGTGAACAGCGGAAGCATGATCATGACGACCTGTAGCTGGGGGGACAGTCACATGGCCCGAGAGGCAGAGAGCATCACCAATGTCTCGCAGCTGTAACGGGGCGTACTCCACCACAACATCTGGGCATCTCATCTGCTCAAAGCAGTCTCTGCTAATTCTTGCCCTGCCTTGAGGACAGCTTCATCTCTCAGCAGTTTAAGGAAGCAGTGGGGGAACCACCCCTCTGGGTGTAATTCTGGCATAGGAGAGTCCTTGGGCACCCATAGGTAAATTAGGAAAAGGCACCCCCAGGGCGTTGAACCAGCCCAGTGGGCTCATGCTTAGCGAATAGGGTGACTATGAAAAGTATCAAAAGTGCCCTTTTCTCTGGGCTGACAGCACCCTGCACAAGGATGCCCCTTGGCCAAACCTCCTTGCATGGGGCACCCTGGAAATATGCCCTTTTAAAGAGGGCAGGCTCCATCACACGTGGGCCTAGTCAGTGTGCCCCCAGGTGGGCCCTGTGGAATGTGAGGCCATTGGGATAGAACGAGCTCCAAGAAACTCTGGGGCCCTGACCGGTTTGGCTCAGTGGATAGAGCATCGGCCTGGGGACTGAAGGGTCCCGGGTTCGATTCCGGTCAAGGGCATGTACCTTGGTTGCGGGCACATCCCCAGTAGGGGGTGTGCAAGAGGCAGCTGATCGATGTTTCTCTCTCATCGATGTTTCTAACTCTCTATCCCTCTCCCTTCCTCTCTGTAAAAAATCAATAAAATAAAAAAAAAAAAAAAAAAAAAAAAAAGAAACTCTGGGAAACTCTGGTTAGACAAGGCAAACACAGGTATGTGTTGCAGGAAGACTTTCAGACGCTCCCAGGACTCCTCCGAGATAGCAGTATCGCATGCCGCATTTATTTCCCAGATGCCTTTGAGTGGAAACCTCTTTTCTCGTGGAGGAGCTCACAAAATAGAAAAAGGACCAGAAAGCTGTCCTAGACTGTGGACATGTGGCTTTCATGGCCAGCATTGTCTAAAGGAAATTAAACCGAAGGCAGGTGGGAGGTTGTTAAAAGTGAAACTCTGTGTAGATGCCTCGGAGAAACTTCAAAGAAACTTCGGCAGTGGGTTATCTAAGATGCACATGAGAGAAACCAGATTCAAACGAGCTTAGGCATAAAAGGAATTGTGTTGCCCCAGAATCCAAGGCAAACTTCAACAACCAAACAGCGGGAGGGCAAGGAGGCAAATTCTGAAACAACTGGACCTGGAAGGGAGGGCTCAGGCCCCCTCCCATCTCTCCCTCCTTCTCTGGCCTCTCCTCTCTCTGAATCCCTCATTTCTCTCTCACCAGAGACAGGCTTTTTTCACACTTTTTTTTTCACACATGGTTCCCAGTAGTTTTACATTTTACACACCCTACCACCAGCAAGAGACTGTTCTGAGTCTCACTGATCCCCTATTTAAAAACAAAACAAAACAAAAAAAACAGGGGAGAGAATCATTGGTCCAGCTCAGTCTGATGCCTGCCCCTGGACCAATCAGTGACCAGGGAATGAATTCATGGAAGGACATGAGAGCCCTAAGGAAGCTAGGGAGATAATAGCTGAAAGGAGTTCCCACAAGAGATTGTCTCACGAATGGCCATGCTGGGGGAGGTAGGGATCAGGGTGAGGGTGAGGGGTGGGAGTGAGTTACACCTGAGGAAACTAGAATCAGTGTACAAGGAGCTCTATTTTTTTTAATAAACTTCTTTTTTTTTCTTTGTTTAACTAATTTTTAGAGAGGAAGAGAGAGAGAAACATTGATTTGTAGTTTTACTTATTTATGCATTCATTGGTTTAATCTTGTATGTGTCCCTGACCAGGGATCGAACCCGAAACCTTGGCGTATCTTCCCAATGCTCTAATCAATTGAGTTACCTGCCCAGGTCCTTCACAGTGAGCTCTTTAGTGAACTCAATTTCTGGATAGATAGGCTCCAATAGGGCCCCTCCCTTTCTCGTCTCCCTCTATCCTTCATTCACCCCTTGGCAAAATATATTTTTATCAAATATTATCTCCTTGTTTTCTCCAAATCCTAGTATTGTAGAAAAATGAATTTGCTATTATATGTTTAAACAAAGGTGTGACTTTCAGAGTCTATGCTCTAATAGAGGTATATATCTGCCCCCTTATTGTTCCCCTCTGTCTCATCACCTCCTATTTCGCCCCTTGTTCACTTGGGTCTAGCCACACTGGCTTTCCTGTGGCTTCTGGGACATTCCAGGAACACTGTCACTTTAAGGCATCTGCATTCTCCATTCCTTCCGCCTAGAATTCTCTTCGCTCAGACCCATGTGGCTAATTGCCTCATCTCCATCAAGTCTTTGCTCAGTGAGGCCTACCTTGACCGCCTTATTTAAAATTGCACTCCACCCCACTCCTCGCCTCTCTTCATCTGCTCTGCCTCCTTTTCTCTATGGCATGTGTCACCTTCAAGTATACCATATGATTTACTTATTTTTTCTTGTCTCTCCCCTTTTACTGAAACATATGCTCTAGAGGTTAGATATCTTGGATGTCTGGCTCACTTACATATACCAAGTTAATAAATATATATTTTGTTGAGATAGAAAAAAATTGCTATGCACACTGATAGGGCCAGAATGAGGGAGACACTAACTTTAATGAGGAGCTACTATGTGCCATGAATAATCTGTCTCATGAATCCTCCCAATTACCCTGCTGCCAAGGGTTATAATCTCTTGAAAGACAGAGAAACTGGAGCCCAGAGAGGTTGCATAAGCTTCCTAAGAACACACAACTCGTTAAGTAGTCAAACCAAGCGGAAAATCCACTTGTGAACCCAAAGGCAATTCTCCTCTCACTACATTCCTTTCATGTTCAAAATGTGATTATAAAGGCACTCCTGTGAAAGTAGCTCAGGGGAAGAAAAGGTTCAGTGACACCTCTGAAGAGAGAATGGCCTATAATGATAGGCCTGCTGATGTTCTTTTCTGTTTTGTTCTGTGTTTTGTTTTTGCCTTTTGCAATAGCAGAATCCTTGTGTTGAGCAAACGCTTTAGCACAGCCTCAATATATAAAACAGAAGAAGGCAGAGCCACTCCAGTTCAACTGGAGGTGGGAGCCCGGTTTGATTTCTCCATGGTCACTGCGGTTGGCCAACCGTGGGACATTCCCTAAGCAAAAGCCCAGGGCTCCGAGGATCCCAGAGTGAAAACCATTGGACAGACTGAGTTATTGGGATGCAAGCAGAGTTGGTTGGTTCTGTGGCTGTGTACCTCACAGAGAACACCTCGCAGCATCTTTCCCCCTTCCCCCCCCCCGATGGTGAAGGGAGCCCATGACGTGTCTGCTGAGCCAGAGCCTCGGGGAGGTTGACGGTCTAGACTTCTGGTTGAACGTGGTGGGTTGGACATCAGTGTTTATGGACAATCCCTCCCCAGACTCACCTAAATGGCAAGGAAGCATTCATTTTTTAAGGGCAAAGTGGATGGGGGAGGAGATTACAGTAGATGTCAGCAAATGTGTAGAAGATGGGAAGCAGATGGTATCTGGCTCACAGAGCCGACGAGGCTGGCGATAACAGTCGGCCCTGGGAAACCAACTAAAGCCAATCAATTCTCAGCATAGAAGCTCAAGCAAGGATCAGGGGTTGGAGGCATCAGATTCTCCTGAAGATAGGGATGAGCGTTGGAGTTAAAATTGGGAGGATTAATTTAAAATCCGTAAGAGAAGCTGTTAAGTCCTCCAGATATCCTCCCGTGGCCCAAAGCAGCTGGACAAATCTCTCTCCACCTGGAGCTGAAAATAAGCTTGAAACAGGCGGGCTCTGGGTTTGGGGAAACTGGGCCAAGCTGAGGGCATGAGTGAGGTGCTGTACAGAAAACAGGGAGATGAGCTGAAATTCGGCTTACTGAGTAGTGAGACCTCCAGCCAGGCTAATGTACCCCCACCCCCAAATGGGATTCTGGGGGAATCCCTTCCTAGAGACACTAACAAGCTCAAGAGAAATGACCCCCACAGAGTGGCAGTCAGGAATCTCCAAACAAAACGGCCTGGTTAGCTCACTCCAGAGTGAGGCCCTTGGTAAGTCCTCCCACACATAGGGAATGGCTGCAGCTTTGAAGTACCTCTTCACTATGGACAGCCAAAAAGCCAGGGGACGGGTCTAAAACAAACCACATAACAAAGAAACTTTGAGGAAATAGAGATAATAGTTAATGGCACAAGCTGTAGAGCCAGACGAGAGCCTGGGTTCAAATCCCGGCTATACAATTTACCAGCTGTGTAACCTTGGGCAAGTTACTTAACTTCTCTGGGCTTCATTTCCATCACCTGTAAAATGGCAATAAGATTATTATCTGCTCTGTAATGTTGTGAGGAAGATTGAAATAAGTTAGTATTTGTCAAGTACTAAGAAAAGTGTCTTCATAATAGTAGGCACTGTGTGTTTGGTAAATGAAAAACATAAATGCAGGGAACAGAAAGAACATCAAACTGTTTTAATTAAAATTCTCAAGAGATAAGAGATGGTACTGCATCCATAAACATGAGCTATTAAATAGGATGCCATTAAAAAGTAACATTCAAAAAAAGAAGTTTTAAAAACTTAAAATTAAAAATATGATTGCAAACATTTTTTTTCAAACTCACAGAAGGATTAAAATTGAGGAAATCTCCTGAAAAGTAAGACAAACAAATGGAAAATGGGAGGAGAAAAAATATGAAAATGAGAGGGTAAATCTAAGAAGTCCAACCTCCTACTATTAAGAGTTCTAGAATAACAAAACTGAGAGATGGAGGAGAGGATGTTGCCAAAGAAATAACATAAGAAAAATTCCCAGCTGAAGTACGTGATTTTCCATATCAAAAGCATTCACCTGTCTGCAGTAAGTGGCGAAACAAGTCCTGTCTGCAATAAGTAGCAAAACAATCAGTCTAAGATGCATCCTTGAAAAATTCAGGCTAACAGAGATCAACAGAAACCCTTAAAAGTTTCTGGAAAGAAAAAAGCAAGTCACATGCCTAGGATCTAGAATCAGAATGGCCTGGGACTTCCCAACAGAGTTTAAGCCAGAAGACAATAGCACAATGCTTTCAAATTGGGGGTGGGGGAAAGGGAGGAGGACTTGCTTTTCTAGGGTATAATTTTTTTTAATTTAAGTATAGTTGGGAATATATAATATTGTATTAGTTATATTAGTTTCAGGTGTACAATATAGTGAATCAGCATTTTTATACCTTACATTGTGCCCCCTCCATTCTAGTAATCATCTGTCACCATGGAAACTTAGCACAGTATTACTGACTATATTCCCCTTTATCTCTTTCCCCCATTCCTCCACCCTCCTCCCTTCTGATAACCATCCCTTTGCTCTGTTTCTGTGAGTGTGTTTTTGTTTTGGTTTGTTCATTTGTTTTCTCTTCTTATATTCCACATATAAGTGTCCTTCCCTGTTTGACTTATTTCACTTAGCATAATATCCTCTAGGTTCATCCATGTTGTCAAAAATGGCAAGGTTTCATTCCTTTTTATTGCTGCGTAATATTTCACTGTGTATATATACCATATCTTCTTTATCCATTCATCTATCAATGGACACCTAGGTTTCTTTCATATCTTGGCTTTTGTAAATAACACTGCCATGAACATGGGGTGCACATATCTTTTCAAATTAGTGTTTTTGTTTTCTTCAGATAAATATCCAGAAGTGGAATTGCTGGGTCATATGGTAGATCCGATCTTTAGTTTTTGAGTAATTTCCATACTGTTTTCCATCATTGCTGCACCAATTTGCAGTCCCACCACCGGTGCACACCCTCGCCAGCACATGTTACTTGCTGACTTTTTTATAATAACCATTCTGACTGGTGTGAGGTCGTATCTCATTTGCATTTCCCGGATGAGCTAGCATAGAATTCTATATCCAGCAAGCTACCAGTGAAGTGTGAAGGTAGAATTTCGTTTCAAATATATTCCAATATTCAAACATATTTAAATATATTCACAAATATACTTTTTGATGAGAACATTTACGTTCTGCTCTCTTAGCAAATTTCAATTATACAGTACAGTGTTAGCAACTACAGACATCATGTTTCACATTAGATCCTCTGATCTTATTCACTTTCTCACTGAAAGTTTGTACCTTGTATCAGCCTCTCCCTACTTCCTTCTTTCTCCCTCTTTCTCCCCAGCCCCTTACAACCACTTTTCTATGCTCTGTTTCTGAGTTTGACTTTTTCTTTGTCATTTCTGTGACACGATACCTCGCAAGCCAAACAAAGAGAAAGAAACGGTAAAAACAAAATAGTTACATAAGAAAGAAAGAAACAGCAGAATCTATCACAAAGCTGGGGGGATGGTCACAGTCATAATCATGTAAGAGCTGGACACAGACTTAAAAGAAATATCATAAAACGATGTACAGGAAGGTAAAAGGAAAGTAAACATGGCGGGACACTTCAGGTAAGAAGCCTACATCCTCATCTCCACGGTAGGACTTCAATAGAGAATATATAAACATTTTAGGAACCAGGACATAACTGTCAAGCGGTTGATGTCCATGAACATCTGAAAGGAGATCCCAGAAGGAACAGCTGCACTCGTGGGGAGAGGTGGAGCAGGGCACGGCTCTTTGTCATTGGTGGTCTTGTGGTCCATTTGGCTTGTAAAATTATGCACATGTATTGCTATGATAAAAATTAAATTTAAAATAATCATGAATTTTCCACGTAGCTGGAAGGCCTGAGCAACTATCAAGGGTAGTCCATTCCCTTTTCCCCATCACAGCAAGAGCGGATACAGATGGTTGCTATGGTTTCTCCAACAACTGCTCCCGGGGAAAACTCTGGCCTTCACGCCTGGTGCTGAGGGCCTCCCTAGAAGTACAGCTGCAGGCTGTGACCTGAACTTGGAGAGTCCTGAGCACAGGGCCACGCAGCAGAGCAGCCCTGTGCTGGATGGTGGGTCTCTGCAGGTGCCCGGAGAAACGATGCTGTAAGTCAGAAGCCCCACTGGAGTCAGCATCCCTTGCACAGACAGAAGAAACCTGGCTTGCATCATTTCGAGAAGACCTGCTAAGTGCTAGGCAGAAAATATATGTGCTCCATTTAAAACTCCCAGCCAGGCCTCAGCTGATTTTGTCTCAGTGGATAGGGCATCAGCCAGCAGACTAAAGGGTCCTGGGTTCGATTCCAGTCAAGGGCACATACCGGTTGCGGCTTGATCCCTGGCCCTGGTCAGGGCACATGCCGGAAGCAACCAATTGATTTGTCTCTCTACATTGATATTTCTCTCCGTTTCTCTCCCTCCCTTCTACTCTCTCTAAAAATCGGTGGAAAAATATCCTCAGGTGAGGATTAACAAAAATTAAATAAAAATAAATAAAAAATAAAACTCCCAGCCAGGCAGGTGAAAGGCTGAGGGGAACATCTCAGAGGTGGGTGAAACAGACCCACCTCAGCATTCATGTCTGCCTCGCCAGTAAATCGCCAAGAGCACCTACTGTGTGCCAGGCACACAGGGATACAGATAAAAAGGCCCAGGCCAGGCTTTCAGATTGTTCACCATCTAGGGACCATGTTGAGGCTCCATTTATGTAGCAGATGGATGTTCATTGATCCAGTAGCCCTCATGTAAAGTGCCTAAGGAGTGCCAGGCACTCACAGTCTGGTCAGGGGACATGTGAACAATTAAATGCCATCAAGTGCTATGACAGATAGAGAAGAGATGGAGCATGGAGGAGGGGACAGTAGGTTATGGAAGGGAGGAAAGGGTATCTTGGGGGAGGCTTCAGAGGGGAGATGACCTTTACTCTTAGTCTCAGGCCTGTTTCCCAGGTGGCTAGGCAGTTGTGGGAATTAGAGAAGGAGTAGGCCGTGGCAGGCAAGATGCCAGGGAGAGAGAGGGGAGTCAGGAGCGAAGGCCAAGAACATCCCAGGGCGTCCTGCAGTGGCTGGATCTCAGGATGGGCCCCAGGGCTGCAGAGGTCGGCAGAGGCCAGATCACCACGGCCCTCATGGGATCTGCTAACACACAGATGTTCTCCTGTGAGTCCTACCCAGAGTGTGGTCCTCCAACCAGCAGCATTGTTGCCCCCTGGGAGCTTGTCAGAAATGCAGACTCTCAGGCCCCGCCCAGAATCTGCACTGTAACCACTGGTCTCCAGGTGGCTCACATCCTAGCATGGGAAGCTCTGAGCTGGACCACTGTTTCCACCCCTTGGAAATACAATGACTTTTTAACATCTGGATATTTCTCCCACATCACCTCCACACGAACACTGCCACGCTTCTTTATATTCATTGACTGAGAAAATAGTAACAAGAAGTCGCTATGAGTTCGGTAATGCTTTGAATGATTTTGGATTCTATAATCACATCGCCATCTATCTACGCGATCTGTTCGGCCATCTGGTTATTTATACCTAATTCCCGCCACCGGTGTGTGTGAACAGGGTTTTTATGAATAGAATCTTAATCATCCACCAACTTCCCCTATAATGTCAGAGACAGGACTCTCCCTGGCGGCTTTTCAAGGGTGGTGCCTCCTGCATGCCAGTCGTCCACCCGGTCTTATCAGCCTTCTTCACAAGTAATTTATAATCTCTGAGCCTGAATACACCGGGAAAACTCATTTAAAGAATCCTTGGAATAAATCTTTCTGTAATGAGAGCAGACCCAACTCCACCCGGGTTGCCTTCACTAATGTATGTTTTATAAATATTGCATTTGAGAGGCGTGTGTTACGTGTAGCCACTCTTCTCTGTTGCATAGCTAAGTCCTGACATCAACTGTCCCCTTCCCCAACCCGGGTACATCACTCCGCAGTACATAAGATGCTTCGCCAGCATTCTATCTTCTGGTCCTTATACATACACTCTTAAGACATAGACAGAGCAGTTGTTCATTAACAGATTAGCCCATTTAACAGATGTGGTAAGCAAGCCTCTGGACAATGAATGACTCTCCCAAGATCCCATGGCTAGGAAGTATTGGAACTCAGGCTTCCATTCATATCTTCTGATTTGGTCCTTGACTCTTTCCACCAAGAGCTAGTGTTGCTTAAAAATTAAAACAGAGCCCAGCCCCCATTGTTGAGCATCAACCTTTGAACCAGAAGGTCACAGTTCGATTCCCGGTTAGGGCACATGCCCAGGTTGCGGGCTCGATCCCCAGTAAGGGGCCTGCAGGAGGCAGCCGATCAATAATCCTCTCTCGTCATTGATGTTAATATCTCTCTCTCTCTCCCTTCCTCTCTGAAATCAATTTAAAAAAAAATATTTTAAAGAAAATTAAAGAAAAAGGAAAGGGTTGCCTTGGGCAGCACTTGGTATAACGGAGGGTAGCATGTTTTTGCTGCAGCGTGTCCTAGGGCCTTTAAAATGTTACTGTGCTTTGAGGTTCTGCAGGAGGGGCTGGGGTTTGCAGCCCTCACCCAACTTTCGTAGCCATTTGATAACATCTGGATCAGGAGCTGTTGGTGCGAACACTCAGCTACACCGAGATGCTGCCCGGAACAGACATAATTGCATCCCATCCAGCATGGGGACACCATGTTGATTTTATTTCTTCCAGAAGCTCTTCTGGCGTCTAAATGGCACCTGTGGGCAATCAAGCGTGAGCGTGCCCATCTCTGTGCCGGGTTCGGGTGTTCTTACCTAGGCATGCTGCTCAGCTGGGCCTGTCCGGCAGGGGAGGGGTGGACAGGGAGATTAAGACACATACCGCCCAGTTTGAGCCAGGCAGCGATGTGTGGATTCTTTGGTGGTCTTTAGAAAATCCAGCCTCTTCTGAATTGATGTGAGCGCTGAACAGCATGTCTTTTGTTCAGAAATCTCTTTTTCAGGAAATTCAAATGAGAGGCAGTGAGGTTCAGCAACTGGTGATGATCCCCAGCTCACAGAATGTTAGAGCTGAAAACAAACAGAGATAGCGCACCTTCATTTTAGCAAAGAGGACAGAGAGGCAGTATAATGTATCCGAAGTCACACAGCTTTTAAGCAGTGGGCTGTGAACCAAACCCAGAGCTGTGGTCTCAGAGCCCGTATTTCCTTGGTCCTCCTCCCAGGCCGCACCTTAGCCTGCTTGGCTTTCTCTGTAAGAGCCCAGAGAGCATGAGGGGGCCAAGATGGGCACTTCGGTGACCACCCAAGCAGCGTATGGCAGACCCTTCCTACCAGGACTCTCAAGGGCTGGGGCCTCGGTCCCTATCATTGTCGCTGCCTCATGCTCAGTGAGCTGTGCCCTGAACTCGGAGATGAGCGAGCACAGGCGGCTAAGCCCACTATACATTCAATTCCTCTTCCCCCTCCGCCCCTGTCCAGCATGGAGCCTCATTGGCTTGTCGTCGGGACCACTGCCTCTTCTAGCCAACTGGCAAAGGGCAAGGAGGGTCAGGGGTCAAGGGACCTGGCTCCTGGGCTCTGCTCAGCCCCCACTTGTCATGTGGCCAGTGGCCACTGCCTTCTCTGTGAGCCTCAGTGTTCTCGCCTGAAAGATGAGAGGTTAGTTGAATTTAAAAAGTGTCAAGGGCTCTACTAGCTCCAAAATTCTATGCATCCATGAGTCATAGACCCTAGGCCTTTATTTTCTCTCTTCTCTCTCTCTCTCTCTCTCTCTCTCTCTCTCTCTCTCTCTCACACACACACACACACACACACACACACACACACACACACTCCAGTCCCCTACCTGGGCCACCATTGACTGAACCCAACCAGAAGCAGAGGGCGAGGGAGCCCAACAGTACAGTCTCTGCCAGGGCGTCTTCCAGGGAGAGCACAGTGGAGAGGACTGGCCAGGGGCCGGACAAACGGAAGCGATCCCGCACAGACGACCCCCACCACCACACGGCCGGTCTCCCTCCCCACCTTCTCCTTCCAAGCTGGCCATCCCGGCCACTGTCACAAAGTCAGCCTCGTCCAGCATGAAATTGCCCGGTATCGGGCACCACCCTGCCTCAGCCTAGAACATTTCTCCGGATTTTCCAAGCCGCTTCCCTTCCCACTTCTCTCCAGTGTTTATTTCCTCGGCGTGTTTCCTGTAATTTGCAAAGATGAAAGATTTAAGCTGCTTTTATGGCGATGTACTTTCCCTGCCCTATTATGCATTCTGCCCATCGGGCCCCATCTCCCCACCTCCCCCCGCAGAGCCCTCTCCTCTCTGCATGAGCAGAAAACACCGCAGGTAGACCTCGCCTCCTGCCACCGCAGCCGCGCTCCTGAGAAATGAGAGACCCAGCCTCTGCAGGTTGAACAAGCCCCACCGCCCTCCTCCTGATTCAACATCATCTTTCATGTTAAGCTGTCTGGGTGTCAGCCCGGTCCCAATTAACCAGGGTTCCTAACACTGTGTGTGTGTCGTAACTTCCCCGTTCTCTGTGCTCTCGCTCGCTCCCTGGGGCTTTGCATCCTGGTGTTCCTGATGTGTAAACAAATCCTTCACTGCACTGGGGCCAGCTCCGTGTTGAATCATTTAGTGGGGAGAGGACTGTGAGAATGTGAGTACTTCGGTCCAGCACCAAGCGGGTTATTGCAGGACTGGCGTCCTGCATGTGCGACCCATATCGTCACAGGTCCCCACGCTCAGAAGGGTTTAATGTTCTGCTACAGCTGTCTTACCCCCCAGTGCTGTTTTAGGAAGGGGCCCCGCATTTTCATTTGGCCTGGGGACCCAAAAGTTGTCTGGTAGTCCCAGCTACTGCTGCTGTTGTCGCTGCTGCTGTTGTTCAGTGAGCGGCCCACTTGCATCTTGGCAGGTGAGACCTCCCGAGGCCAAGACATGGGAGGGAGCCTGTTGCTGGGCAGCGTGTGGTGTGGTGTGGTGTGGTGTTTCCCAGTGTCCAGTCAGACCCTGAGCAGACTCGCAGCTGGTCCCAGGGCAGAAAACAGTAGACTCAGCCGAGGACACTTCCTCACTCATTTGCTGCATTCGGCCATGACTGAGCTCTGCTCCATTCCAGGCGCCGGGCTGGAAGGAAAATGACAGTGAAGACCTGTTCCCTTTCTCCAGCCCTCATTCAGAACCCCAGAGCCATGAAGCAGGGCATCTGCTGGCATGAAATAAACCACACCGCAAGGGGTAGAAAGAATGGTGGATTGTAAGTCAGGGGACCTGGCTTCTAGCCCTGCCCTGCTCTTGGCTCGCTGTGTGACCTTGGGTGAGTCAGTTGCCCTCTCTGGACTAGATCACTGCTTGCCCAAATGTGTTTGGCCTCAAACAACCCATTCCAGAATTTCCAGAAATGCGGATTTCTGGGCTTCAAACAACAAAAATGTATTGTCTGACAGCTCTGGAAAGGGTTTCTCTAGGCTAGCGTCTAGGTGTTGGCCGGGCTGCGCTCCTTCTGGAGGCTCCAGGGAAAATCCCTTCCCTTTTCCAGCTTCTGGATGCTGCCTACATTCCTTGGCTTGTGGCTCCTCCCTCCATCTTCAGAGCCAGTAGCACAGCATGTTCCCATTCTCTCTCTGACTCTGCTCCTCCTGCCTCCCTCTTACAAGGACCCTGTGATTACACTGGAACCCACGGAGAGCCCCGGATATTCTCCCCACCTCAAGATCCCCAGCTCATAGTATCTGCACTGTCCCTGTGCCAGGGAAGGTAACCTATTGACAGTTTCCAGGAATAAGGAGGGGGTCAACTTTGAGGGCTTCTAGTCTGCCGACCACTTGGCCTCTCTAGTGTCCCTTTGAGCGTGTCAGTCTCAGGACTCCATAGCCCTTGTCTCTGACCCACGGCTCTGTCCCTTTTTGTTCTTCCAGAGGAAACGACGTTTGAAGCAGGAGTGAAAGTTCAGATCCACAGTCAGTCTGAGCCGCCTTTCATCCAAGAGCTGGGCTTTGGGGTGGCACCAGGGTTCCAGACTTTCGTGGCCACGCAGGAGCAGAGGGTAAGTTCCTGGGCTCCCTCGGTCAGGGGTCCTTCACCTCTCAAGCCGCCTGCAGAGGGGTGAGGAGGAGGAGAAATGGGATTCCCACTTCTGGAAGATTCTGAATCCACCAGGAGGCTGGAGCACAGTTGGGCTCAGTAAAGGGATTCCCCCAGAAAATGGAGAAGGTGTCTGCTAACCTTTGTGACCCAATTCTCAGCTACTATATGTTGGTTCACAAGAGTGGGTGTGAAGGAAACCCAGCTTATTGTCTTTTTCACTGAATTGGTTGGGGTTTTTATTATACCCAACCATTCTGGCGGGGGGGGGGGATATTGGGAGAGGAATGGGGGAAACAGTACATGCTCTGAGAAACTGCTAACCAGGATTTGATATGTTGCATCACTTGTGTTAATGTAATTCAAAATTGCCTACACAAAGGCGAAGGAATGGGGCGTCACTCTCGTAATAGAATTAAGTGGAAGGAAGCTTCTTGCATGGGTTCCTGCCTGCTCTCTCGATTTGGTGCCGGGGAGGGCCCCTCCCCTCCCAGCAACCCGGACTGCTGCATCCACCCTGCATGTCAGTGGAGTGAGGACTGGCCCCGCCTCATGTCTGACATGGGTTTCACATCTTAGAAGGGAGACGTTCACGAATTCTCAGTCGCGACTCTTTCTTTCTCTTGTCCCTGGTGTGCCTGCAATAAAAGAGAGGCTGTGACTCTGAGGAAGTCTTAAACCAGATCATACGAGACAGTTCGCCCTGGGAGGCTTGGGGCAAGGAGTGAGGGCGGTGAGTGGTGGGGACACCGCTGTCGCGAGTCAGAAAGGGAGAATCCGGGAGAACATGCAGGAGTGATCAGCAAAGAGGTGCACGTAGAACTTACAGGTTCGGCTTGTTTTTAAAATGTAACTCAAATGTCGTCTCTTATCTAGTACTGACCGGAGTTCTTTAGCCATTTTATAAAACAGTATTCTGTATTAGAAACTGGGTTTAAATCTGTAAGCGAGCTATAGTTCTGAATCTCTGGGGGGAAATTGACGGTGTAGGTCTCAGCTGTACTTAATGCCTGGGCAGTTGCTGAAGGCCAAGTCCAGCCTCCACTGCAGCACCGAGCGGGTGGGCGGCAGCTTTGAGGCCGGGGCAGAGGAGGCTGGGAGGTTGGCCCGGCCTTCCAGACCCAGGGACTGAGATGTGGTAGGAGCAGAAATGGAGTGTGTGAGGGTGTGCACGAGGTGGGAAGTGAGCTGTGTCCCTAGGAAACCTCCCCCTTAAGGACAAAGAAGGAGGGCAGGAACCAGACAGCAGGGAGCCAAGTTTAGTGCTGAGGATTTGAGTCAGAAAAATAGTCTCGGGGATGTAAAGTACAGCATACGGAATACAGTCAGTGATATTGTAATAACTGTGTGTGGTGCCAGGTGGGTACCAGACTTATTGCAGGTGATGGCTTCATAAGTTATACAAATGTCTAACCTTTATGCTGTACACCTGAAACTAACATAATATTGGCTGTCAACAGTAATTGAAAGAATTTTTTAAAAGAGTGCGAGTCCTGGCCAGTGTGCTCAGTGGTTAGAGCGTGGCCCCACGCATCAAAGGGTTTGCTTCCCAGTCAAGGGCACGTACCTGGGTTGCGGGTTCGATTCCTGGCCCCAGTCAGGGCAAGTGTGGGAGGCAACCAATCAATGTGTCTCTCTCACATCGATGTTTCTCTCTCTCTCCCCCCTCCTCCCTCTCTCCTATCTACTGTCTAAAAATCAATGGAAAAAAAATATATCCTTGGGTGAGGATTAACAACAACAAAAAAAATTTAAAAGAGTAAAAATGCAGTGGAGGGGTGCAGATGGACAGGCAGTCTGGATGCACCAGAGCCCAAGCGATTAGCCGAGGTGTGCCAGCCCGCCTCTGAGTACTGCCAAGCTGGACCCTCGTCAAAGCGGCAAGGGCAGGCTTGAACCAGTAGCACACTCGTTGCAAGAGGAAAGAGGGCTCGGCATGAACTGAGCTCAACTCCGATTTGTCTAGAGGTGACCACGGCAGTCAGGGAAGTGAAACATTACAGAGAGTGTGGAGGAGAGTTGGTCTGCTTGAAACCCGTCTGAGTGTCCAGCTGGCGCTCATCCACGTTAGGCCCCCACCCTCCCGTACACACGGGGAGACAGAGGCCCATCTTCAGGGATTGGCAGGAACAAATAGTCAGTTCTTTGGGCAGCTTTGAGTTTTCTCGGGCAGGGCCTCTGAGGGGGCAGGGGGCTAGGCTCAGCCTCAGGATGTAGCTTTGGGTTGTCAGAGACCATGGTAGTGTTTGTTCGGGTCTTTGTAGGCCAACCCTGAGGCTAGAGTTTGGTCCAGGAGACAATCTTGGTCAGTCCCGCCTTCTGTGTGTTGTGTGAGCAAACCCTCCTCCCTTCAGAGACCCAGGCGTGGCTTAGACAATGACTCGCTGTGTGCATGCATCTTTGACTCTAAAGGTGAGTTTCTGACTCATTGCCCAGGGTAAATGGGACTCTGTGGGCTGTTCACTGTAACGGCCACACCTGTCGTGAGTGACTTACCTGAGCTGACATCTCTGTCCACATTGCTATCAGCATGAGGGGAGGCAAGTAGCATTCTCTGAACCCACAGGGTCACTCTGCCTGGCCATTAGCGAAGGTCAAAGGTCAGAGAGAAGGCAGCTCTTGGTAGATGGCCATTTCTTTGGCCTGAGAGATGCGCGTATCCCTTCCCCATTCCCACTTCCCCTGCATCAGTGACACTGAAGACATTTCTCTACACAGATCTTGTAACGTAAAAATCCACACAGGAAACCTATATGTTCATGTTGAACAGTGTCACCCCAATCAATTCAATAAATTAAACAATAATAAGTAAATAGATAAATAAGTAAAAGGGAATGTCTGGGCTGGGTGGGAAGGTGGAGCTGATGATTTCCACGAATCCTTCCGTTGCTTTCCCTCCCTCGTAGGAAGCAGAGGGACTCCCCACAGTGGGTGGAGAAACACATTCCCAGCTTCGGAGGGCAAATTCATTATTTGCTTTGAAGTATGTTCACAGAAAATCAGCCTCATTCAGATCCGTATTGCCATGATAATTATAACTAATACTAATATATTTCGTTAAACATTTTACAGTCTTCAAAGCATTTCCGCATCATCTCATTTGATCATTTCATTCATATTAATAGAGAAATACAAAAGCACATCCCGGAGCTAAATCTGATAATCCGTTATGTTTACATGTATATGAAAGAGCGTATTCATAGGAAATAAGACTTGAAGGGAAATAAGCCGAAAGACCCACAGTGGGGCGATGATGAATGATTTCTTTTCTTTTCTGGGTTTTTCCTTGTGTTGTATAATGTGGCTTTGTTTGGTTTCTCATTCAGCAAATATTTGTTGAGCACCTACTATGCGTGAAGTGATGGGGACACCGCGGTGAACACAGCAGAGCCAGGGTCCGTCCTCATAGAGCCTTTGTAGTCGTGTTTTTTCTCATAAAGAAAAGACAGTAATTAAATAATGGGAAGCCAAGTGTAATTTGGGGGTCGTCCCCCTTTGTACATTTCCATCCTGCCATGAGTACTGGCCTAGCCTACCCAGCTGATCTTGATGCTCACACACTGTGTTTCATTGCTTCTAAGATGCCTGTGTTTTCACATTGTGACATTTCTGAAACCAGGGCTTGTTCCCCAATGCGCTGCATCTCACAGTTCTGATCTATCGGCAGTGCTTTTTCTTTCTTGGTGGCACAAAAGATCATGGTGCATCCCAGTCTGTGGAGTCTACATGGATCCCACCCCAGGATTCCCCTGCCTGAGGTCAAAGTTCAAGGGAGTCTAAAAGGAGGTCAGGAGAGGGGACAAGACTGTGGGGAGCAGAAGGCTCTCCCCCTGGAAAGTCGGTGTGAATCGTGCTGGGGAAATTAACTCCTGAGTGAGAGCCCGAGGAGGAACCGGTGACTTACAGGAGCCCTGCCATGAACTTCATGCAAACGGAAAAGTCCTTCCACATGGGAAAACTCATCCCACCCGCGCAAAATTACACACGCACTCCTTTCAATATGCTTCCATTTTCTTTTGTAATCCAGACCAAATGGCCTTTTTAAACTCAGTGTTTGCCCTAACCCCAGTTAAGCCAAGGCATGCCCCTGCCTTTGCGGGCAACCTGAGAAATGTTCCCCTTCCCTCCCCGACTAGCTCAGCCCTACAGAAGCCCCTGCGAGACCTCAGGACCAACTCCCCCGGAGACAGGCATTGGGATAACGTGCTGGGAGCAGAAGCAGAACCCCGGAGATGAGACAAAAGATTACTGCTATCTGAGCGCTCACTGCCTGCCAGGCACTAGGCTGCGGAGACACTTGTCATGCGTTACCTCATCTAGTCCCACAACCCCGAAAGGGGGACAGAGTTACCTCCACGGTCCAGATGACAGAAACATAGTTAAGTAGCTTGCTTAAGGTCACATAGCCAGGGGAGTAGCAGGGCTCAGCTTTGAGCCAGATCTATCTGTGGGGAGAAAACCAGGCTACAACCCTGGGCCTCAGGTTTCCCATCCATAGAATGGGAGGACTGGGTTAAAGGACTTCAAAGGGCCTCCAGCACGAACAGCCTGGGAGCCCCTGCCTGTGTCCCTCGAGCACACAGCTGTCACCTGGGAGTTTGGCACCTGCTCCCTGCTCTGCAGGAGCTGGAGTAAACAGCAGCCCTAACATTAGAAGAGAGGCTCTGGGCATGCTCCTTGTTGGTGCCCATTCTTCAGCCCCACACATGGTGGTCGCATCGCTACCCTGCCTAAAACCCTTACACTCCCGGGTTTACTGTAATTTCCAAAATGCCAGCCCTTTAGAATGGCTTCTGAGACCCTCTTCCACCGGCCCCATGCCCCCTCTTCAGCCGCATTATCTGCCTGTGGTTGACCCTCATGTACCCTACATTCCAGAATGGAGACCCATTCACCAAATAGCCCATGCTCTTGGGTCTCTGGCTGGGTGCATTTGCACCCACTATTCCTTCTGCTCAGAACCCCTTATTTGTCTTTTCTGCCTGGCAAAGGTCTCTTCCTATTTCCAAATACCGTTCAAAGAGCATGGTCTCTAAGAAGACCTTCCCATCCATCCAAGGAGCTGCTTACAACACATTGTGCATTTATTTATTCCTTCAGCAAATGTTCGCTGAGCACCGACTGTGCCGGGAATATGAAGACGGGCAAGACCTGGCCCAGCCTTGGAGAGCTCACGGGATGAAGTGGGCTTCTAAGAGACACAAAACTCTCCTTATAGGACTTGCTTTCCCTTATGCATCACCGCTCCTTACACCTGCCTCTTAGGAACTTCCTGCTTGAGCCTCCCTCAGCCTTGTCTCACCAGAGACTGATAGCTCCCTGAGAGCAAGGCTTGTGTCTGTCAGATCGTACACCCCCAGTGCCTTGCTGTATGTGAGCTCAGGAAATGTGCATTGTTGAAACAATAAACGCACTCGAATGCTCCAATCTGCACTCTGTGCTCCAATAGCACTCAGATGCTGCACTGTAGCGCTCTCCCTGTCTCCGCCAACCTCCCCTGCCAAAACGCCATTAGAATCTGCCCCGAGGGCCCTCCATCTCCTGGAGGCTGTTAAGCCTGCCTGTGATGGATAGTGATGTCTGTATCATTTCTGGCTGCACACTTAGAGACCCTAACCAAGAGCTTATGAAAGGAGTCGGGGCTAGAGATAGAGATCTGGAAGCCATCTGTGTACAGGAGAGTAGATGGAGCAGACTCGAGGGCCAGGGCAGAACTCTGGGATGTGGGAAGAATTAGACGAGTAAGTGGCTATCTGGGCAAGTGCAAATCTGAGGCCGTCACGTTGGTAAGAGCACAACACAAACGGTCTTTGGTGTTGACCAGTCAGACTCTGCCCCAAGTTTAAGATGATTGCTCACACTGGTGGGACCCCCAATTGTGATTTGATGTCAAAAGACTTATCATCTCTCACCCCCTACTCAAATACCCGGGTGGAGATTCTTGTTTTCTAAATGTTTATCCATGTATTCATCAAGTTTTTTTATCCTCACCTGAGGATATGTTGCTTATTGATTTGAGAGAGAGAGAAAGGGGAAGGGGGAGGGAAGGAGAGAGAAAGAGAGAAACATTGATGTGAGAGAAATATTGATCTGTTGCCTCCCATACACACCCTGACTGGGAATCGAACCTATAACCTAGGTATGTACCCTGACCAGGAATCAAACTTGAAACCATTTGGTGTAGGGGATGAAGCTCCAACCAACTGAGTCACCCAGCCAGGGCTCATCAAATATTTAATCCACACCTTGACCTTGCCCATGCTTCTTGGTAGGCCTGCGAATGAACCTGGAGATTCTGGCTGTTGGTTGGCCACCAGCTTCATTATTCAGGACATTCTCTGGAACACATGGCCCTGGGTTTATATTTGAGGGTGACAGAAATACCATGGGGGTTCAGGGTTGGAAATCACTACCCAGAGGTGTCTCATTCTCACCAAGAACCCTTTCCACTACCAGCTGGAACCTTTGGGATGAGGATTGCAGTTCCACAGCCTGGACTCCGGGTTGGTTCCTCACTGGAGCTGTATCCAAAGTCCCGTGAGAAAGCCCATCGTCTCACCACACCCTGCATCGAGCGGCTCCCCCTGGCCTGGTCGGGGCTGCATGAAGGCAGACACTGACACGTGGTCCTGCTGGTCTCAATGAGGTCATTGGCAGGATGTGGGAGCCCAGCTGGCCCCTAGAGAAACTTACGCCTTTGCCTTTGACGTAGGTTAGACCAGATTTCCAACATCTGGAGGGAATCCCTCCATGGCTCACCACAGGAAACAGTATCCCCCACCTCAAACAAAAAGGCCCAACTGCCTCTCCCCTGCCTGCTTTGGGCAGCTCCCCTCAAGCTCCCCCAACACATCTTCCTGAGTGCCTTTCACAAGAGAGGCTCATTGTCAATCTGGCACCCAACTACGGGATCCTTAATATCAGTGTCTCCATGGGCCCCCTTAGAAATGGAGGTTTGCCCCGTTGTTGTGTTCAAGGCAGGAGGGGAGTTGGTTACACATGCCTTGAGCAATGTTCAGGCTGCCAAAGCAGGAGCCTCGTCCATACGGCAGCATCCAGCTCTGCTCCAGAAAGCACCAGGGAGGCGCAGGAAGCCGGAACACCCCGCTGTGTGGCCATTCACTCCATGAGCAATAGAGGACATTGTTTCCATAAACAGATGAAAATAGAAATCAATTAGGCATCTACTAGCTCAGCTGCTTCGTCACTTGTTACCACTCAAAGTAGAAATATCTTCAGATCGCCACATGGTTTTAACAATAGTTGGGTTTGCACCATTTTTTCCTGCACAATGAGAACTTGTTTTTATGAAGGTGGAGGGATGGCAAGGAGTGGAGGAGGGAGGAGAACTGTGATTGCCTAGGATAAGGCAACGTGCTCAGCTCTGTTGTGGGGGGCAGGGGAGGGCCACATACAATATGCTCAAGTCTTAGAAGGAGGTAGCATTGCTCTATCCTGCCTCCCCTCTCCTTTCCTTCCAACAAAGAGACTCCAGAGAGTTCTCTAGACTTACTTGTCTCTACCTCCTCACCTTCCTATCACTTCCCAGTCCACCTCTAGCACACCATTGAAACTCTTCTTTGTCAAGGTCATCCATGGAGTCTTTACGACTAAACCCAATCTCTGTTGATAAGGATGCTGCTCACTTCTCAGGCTTCATCCCACCGGGTTTCTCAGCAGCATGTGGACGTAACCACGCCTCCCTGTGACACTCTTCTCCACACTGCTCTGGTCTTTTTCTCGCCTCTCTGCCTGCTCCTCTTAGTCCTTTTCATAAGCAGTTCTTTTCCTGTTCGCCCCTGAGAGGATGGGCACTCCGGATGCTGTTTCTGGCCTCTCCCGGTCTGCATTTTCCTTGAATGAGTTTGGCCTTGACCATGACTTTCAGGTTGCTACCCCCAGCCCAGATCTCTTTCCAGAGCTCTAGACCCAACAATACAGGTGCTGCCGAGCGCCTCCGCTCCGAGTCCCACAGGCACCCAAAGGAACAGTCTAAACTGGGCTCATCCTCTTCCTGTGATTCCAAACCTGCACCCTAGAATTGCTGCTTCCCCTAGCTTCCTCAACCCCGTAAACAACCTGAGTACAAATCTGCATTCTTTAGATGTGTGTGACCTTGTGCCTCATTCTCCTCTGTAAAATGGGAATAAAGACGGTTACATTCAGTGGGTGACTAGAGGACTCAGTGAGTTAACTCATTTATGTAGAACAGCTCTTGGCATATAGTAAGTGCTCAGTAAATGCTAGCTATTATTATTATATCACCCTAGCTATTATTATTATATCACCCTAGCTATTATTATTATATCACCCTAGCTCAGGGGTCCTCAAACTTTTTAAACAGGGGGCCAGTTCACTGTCCCTCAGACCGTTGGAGGGCCGGACTATAGTTTAAAAAAAAAACAACTATGAACAAATTCCTATGCACACTGCACATATCTTATTTTGAAGTAAAAAAACAAAACACCCGCATGTGGCCCGCGGGCCGCAGTTTGAGGACACCTGCGCCTAGCTATTATTATTATATCACCCTGGCACTACTTAAATTCAGTCCTTGATACGTCACGTGGGTCAGAACAACAGCCACCTCGCTCATCTCCCTGCTGCCCATCTTGCCCTTCTCCAATCCATTTTCTGCATCAACATGCTCTTCCCAAAAGACATATCTGAGCATCCCCTCCCTCTTTACCCACAGGATGGAGTCCAGGAATATCCCCATGGGTCTTCTGCTCTGGCTCCTGCCTACCTTTTCTGCCTCATCTCTGTCTGCTCCCGGCACCCACGCAGGCACCAGGCTTACTGAACTGTGTGCAGTCATTCCCAAGCATCGCAAGCTCCTCCCCTCGCTCTCCTTGCCAACAACACCCTTCCCAGCCATCCTTTATCTCATTCACACCTGCCCTCTGAGACTTGGCTCCAAGGCAGCCTCCTCCAGAAGGCCATCCGAGAGTATTCTGTGTGACTCTCGCATAAAATTTACGATGACCATCTGTTTATTTATCTCTCTTCCCTACCAGATTGTGGGCTCTTTGAAGATATGACCCTATCTTATTTCTGTTTTTTATAACTCAGCATCTACATATAGAAGATGCTTGACAAATCGTATTAAGTGGAATGAATAAATAAATGAACGTGTGAAAGAGAGAGAAAGAGCCTCATTTATCATGTCACTCTCCTGCTTGGGACTCATTAGTATCTTTCCCAACCCAGAGAAAAAAGCCCAAATTCCACATCCTGACTTCAATTATCGCCGTTCCCAGTGATTATACCCCACTGCTCTTCAGCAGCCCCCCTCTGATTCACACACTGCCCCCCACACACACACACAGGCCTGGAGCCTTCCTGCCCCAGGCCTGGATCGTTTCCTGCTGAATCATTTATTTATTGAGCATCTACTATGTGTCAGGCACTGTGTTAGGCATGGGGGAGTCACCCATGAACAGGACTGACCTGGTTCTCAGAGCTCACGGTCTAGCAGGAGAGGCAGACAATCAGTCAATCACAGAGTAAGAGCTATATGTGGCTTTGTAATGTGCCCCGTATACTGCAAATTTCTTAAGGGAAAATATTAAGTCTTACAATTCTTAGATAGACAGACGGATGGATAGAATGTTGTGGAATGATCTCTGAGGACTGAGTTCAATAATTTACAGTTCATGTAAGCTCTACTTAGCCTTCAGATATGATGTAACTGAATTAAACAGTCTTTAACACTAGAAACTAAAAAATCAAATCCCTTTACTGAGTGCAAAAAACAAAAAAGGCTAAGCTGTAAGTTGTACTAACTGGTAGGGAAGCCCCACTCTGGTCCAATGTGGGGTGCCCACACTCACCAGCACCCATCAGGGCAGAACTTCCCCGGACCCCCTTGGCACTGGCTCTGACATCCGAATCCAGTTGTTTATCTCTCAGTGGCTATTTCCTCCTCAAACCCAGGAGGCAGAAGAGAGGAGACCCGGCCCAGCCAGTATGACTCAGTGGTTGAGCGTCGACCCATGAACCAAGAGGTCACTGGTTCGATTCCCAATCGGGGCACATGCAGGAGGCAGCCAATCAACGATGTTTCTCATCGATGTTTCTATCTCTCTAACCCTCCCCCTTCCTATCTCTCTAAAAAATCAATAAAAAAAACATATTTTTTTTAAATAAGAAGAAAGGAGGCTTAATGTCCATTCACTCATCAACTTTATCTTACTCAGGAGACAAGTTAATCCATCAGAACATTTTTTGGTTGGGTCCTGCTACCCAGGACCACATTATCTTTTGATTCATGAGCAGCTCGCTATCTGAACTCTGAACAGGGTGGCCTTGGATTCTGATGGGTTTTATTTTTTAATAAGGGACAAGCTATATCTGCAGAGGACATTTCCATATGCAGGCGGAAAGCTGTTTCATCTTTTTTTCCCTGCCAACTGGGAAGGTTAAATAATCACAAACAAATCTTATAGAAGTATCAACATGAAAGAAGAAGGAAGGGAGGGAAGATGGAAGGGAGGGAGGGAGGGAGGGAGGGAGGGAGGGACGGTCCCGCTGACCGTCATACTCCCTTGGCCAGGGCACAGGAAGGGGGCCTGGTAAAGACATCTCTTTTCTATTCCCCTCCTTCTCCTTCATGCTTGAAAACAACTGTTGCCCAGGGATAGAGAGGTCCCAGCATTTGTTTCTGGGGTGACAAACTGGCTGGGTAGCCCCAGTCATCATCCGCTGGGCACTGGTAAATCTTAGTCCTAATCTGTTAGACTGCTCTGTCCCCCCCCCCCCCCCCCGCATCTTTGGTCTCTCGCCTACTGAGATCTCTCCTTTTTTTAGCATTAAAAACTTTTTAACAGCCAGCCAATTATTCATACACGTTTACCTAGTAAGTGATTGGCATGTCTTGCTCTATGCATTGAAAGTATGCCCTTTGTTCGAACGCGAGGACGCCAAAACAGCAAGCACAGAGCCTAACGCTGTAAATCAGAGAATGAATGAAGGAGTGAATGAATGAATTGCAGACTTAATCAATATTGGTTAATGGATTGCAATCAACCCTGCAGCAGATTCTATTGTGGAACAAAAAGCCATTCTGAAATGGGAGTCATCGCTCCCTGATTGATCTGCTTTCTGTTTTGAGACAGCTCTCAGCATCCTTAAAAGGGGACCTTTGTCTCAATTGGGTGGCAAAGGACAGGAAGGTGGCATTGGGCCAAGGCTATAGGGAGAGCCAAGAGGACTGCGAAAGGCACACACAGAAGGGGGGGCGAGACCCCAGCAAAGAAGCCCTCCATCTTGGGAGAGGGCAGACAGGCAGCTGAGGGGAGAGTAAACTGGGAGCACCTTTGGCCCGGAGAGTCGCGTGGGGACGTGGGGGGACCCATAAAATACAAAAGCACGCATCCGCTTCAATCTAGCAGTTTCACTTCTTGGAATCTGTTCTGGAGAAACACTTACACATGTGCCCCGAGAAGCATGGACAAAGATTCTTTCTGCAGCCCTGCTTGTGAGAGCAAACATTTAGAAACAACTTAATTGTTCAGTGGGGGACGATTAAATAAAGGAGGGCAAATGCGTACAAATCCCCCACCTCCCCTACAACAGGTAAACCAGGGTGGGAAGACCTGAAAGTCCCTAGGGGGAATTTTCCAGGATATATTAGTAAGTTTAAGAAAAAAGAAAACAAATTACAGAACAATGCAATCAGTGCAATTCCATTTGTGTTCAAAATACCCACACGCTAAACTAAGCGATGTGTTTATAAATGCGCATGTGTGCCTAGTAGCACACAGAGAACTGGAGAGGAGCATGCCATACTGAGAGCCGCTGGGCGGGTGGGGGGTGGGGGAGGGGAGGGGGGACAGAATTGAGTGCGTGAGATTTTTTACTTTTCTGGAATATTTACAATAAGAATGAATTTGTGTATTTATAATTGTGCAAATGTTTAAGGGTGTGCATAACGCAGCTATTTACAAATACGGTTTTTGGGTTGGACCCGGCGTCTGACAGGCTCTCGTAAGGGTGGGGGCCTGCTGCCTCCAGCCAGGGACAGCCTCCTCCCTAGCTACTTGGTCCAGTCGTGCCTCATCACGACTGCCTTCAAGACGGGCTTCCCTGGGCCCATCTTACACCTGGGGAAACTGAGGCTCAGAAGTGGAGAGACGGAATTCAGACCCAGACCTTGCAGCTTCCAAAGCCTGTGTTCTTCCCACCATCCCACCCTTTGTCTGAGCTCACAGGCCACCAGAGGCCAGGGCCTCTGACAGCTACGTGGCAGGGTTCCTGGTCACCAATGGGAGAGAAGACCCTCCATGAAAGAGGATCCATTTCAGAGCTCCACATCTTTCTTTCTTTTTTAAAAAATATATTTTTATTGATTTCAGAGAGGAAGAGAGAAGGAGAGAGAAATAGACACATCAATGATGAGAGAGAATCATTGATCAGCTGCCTCCTGCATGCCCCCTACTGGGGATTGAGCCTGCAATCCAGGCATGTGACCTGACCGGGAATCGAACCCTGACCTCCTGTCGATGCTCAACCACTGAGCCACACCAGCCAGACAGAGCTCCACATCTTTCTAATGCCAACTCCTCTTCAAATGTGATTGGTGTTGCTTTATTTTACAAGCTTTTAAGAAGCCGCTTAACGATAGAAAGCTGATAGGTAGCAAACATTGCTATTATTATGGCTATTCCCTCAGGCTTACCCAGTTCTTCCATTGGTCCTAGTCGAAATGAGGATGAGTCACTGTAGAAATTTTCCAAGGAAACACACTCCCATTATGTCCTCACACCATGGCAACCGTCAAAAGACTGGATTGTACGGTACATGTCATGTGCCCGGGCAGCGCGGCGGCCCTCCTGGGACTGCGTTCACTGTGGCACTGCTTTTCCACATGTTTTCCAGCAGGAGACTGGACTGTCCGTCCTCTTCCCAGCGGGGAAATCCATTTGTCATTACGATCGGGAATGACAGCTGAGCTCCCTGCCTGCTGCCTTGCTATGAGAGGGAGAGGAAGCAGCGAAGGCAGTCAGGAGTGGAGGACAGAGCCCCGGTGATGGTCCTGACTCTGCCATTCGCTCTCCATGTAGCCAGGGCAGTTTACTATACCTCTTTGGGCCTCAGACTCCCTACCTGTCAAATGGGCTAGTAATGCCTATTTATCTCACGTGGCTCTTGTGAGGATCAGATTTGGTAATGACTGTGCAAGCACTTTGATTGTGAAATGGCTCCGTCACTCGTTTCTAGATAGAGAGGCAATGACTCAGGGTGGAGCCAGGCATCCCTGATTCAAATCTTCTCTGACCTGGGACAAGCATTTAACCCCGGGTATGAAAGTGAGCCTCGTGTTGACATGGCTTGGACTGGTGGTGGCTGCAGAGGCTCCGACTCCTGCTTCTAGTCAACATATAGTAACTGAGTGGGTTTATCCTCTCACACAAAACCACCACACACAAAAAGACAAAACATATGAAACGACCATTTTCAAGTGTTCTGAATTTTGAAAGGCAGAAAATGAGGGGAAAGGAGAAGGGAGACCAAGTGGACCCAACAGACCACAGGTAGCAACACGGTAGACTTAAATCTAACACGGCAACATTCACATAAAACGAAAATGGTTTCAGCGTGACAATTAAAGGGCAGATTGTCAGACTGGATGATAAAAAAAAGCAAGTCGTCCCAACACTGTGCTGGTTACCAAGAACATGCATTTTAAATATAAAGATACAAAAAGTTCAAAGAAAAGGATGGAAACATATATATCATCCTGGCACTAACCAAAACAAAGTTAGAATGGCTAGACTCATATCAAAGTAGATTTCAGAGCCAATAATATCACAAAGAAAGATAAAGAAGGCCATTACATAATGATGAAAGGGCCAATTCATCACAAAGACATGAAAATCCTAAATATTTATGCACCTAATAACAAAGCTTCAAAAATACATAAAGCAAAAAATTGATAGAACTGCAAAGTAGACAAACCCACAGTCCTAGCTGGGGATTTCAAACCTCTCTCTCTCAATAATTGTTAGGACCAGTAGACAGAAAACCAGCAAGGAAATAGAAGATTTGAACCACGCTGTCAACCATGTTGACCTAATAGACATTTGCACTCCCTGCAACAATGTCAAAATAAACATTCTTTTCAAGTACACAAAGGACAGTTGCCAAAACGGAACATGTTCTGGGCCACAAAACGAATTTCAGTGAAGTTAAAAGGGCTCAAGTTATGCAAAGTATGTTCTCTGATCATAATGGAATTAAATTAGAAATCAATCACAGGAAGATATCTGGAAAATCCCCAAATATTCAGAAGCTAAATAACATACTTCTAAATAATTCACAGGTGAAAGGAGAAATCAAAAGACAGATTGGAAAGCATTTTGAGCTGAATAAAAATGAAAATTTGTAGATGCAACTGGAGCAGTACTAAAAAAGGAAATTTATAAAAATAAATGTCTGTATTAAGCAAAGAAGAAAGTCTCAAACCAATGACCTCAGCTTGCACATTAAGAAACTAGAAAAAAAGAAGAGCAAATTAAACCGAAAGTAGACACAAGAAAGGAAATAATTAAAATCAGAATAGAAATCAATGAATTATAAAAATAGAGAAAAACAAGGAAGCCCAAAGATTTTTTGAGATGATTAATAAAATTAATAAACCTGTAGCTAAAATGATCAAGAAAAAAAAAAAGAGAAAAACATGAGATGTTAGGAAGGAGAGAGGTGACCTCGGTACAGAATCTATAGGTATATAAAGGGTAATTAGAGAAAATTTAATAACTTCGTACGCCAATAAATTCAGCAACTTAGGGCTTGAGGGGGAGCTGTAGTGACTCAAATTCACAGTCACTGCTAGGTGCTGCACCCAGGGTGACCAGCCGTCCTTCCCCTAGGCGCTACCTGAATGCGCTCCAAGTTGTCTTTCTCACCCTCAAGGCTCACTAGTAAGTCCCCAACTCCGGAAGTTCTTTACTGCCCCAGAGCAATAAAGACATGCCCTTCAGAGAGAGGACACAGGGAAAAGACTGCAGGAAGTGGGTTCCCAGGGCCCCGGAGGAAATCCTGATTGGGAGGATGGCCCTGTGTCCTGCCGCGGTGGGGAAGGACCAGGGGGAGAGAGCCCCTCTGTTGTAAGGTGGGAGGTGAGTTAGCGTGTGCTCCGGCGTCCCCACTGCCTGGATGGAATCCCAGTGCCACCCTCACCGCTGCGGCAGCTCGAACAAGGGCCTTAACCTCTCAGGCCTCTTCCGTCAGCGGAGAATGAAAAGCATTCCCACTTCAAAGGGCTGTCGTGAAGGTTAAATGAAATAAATGCTCTAAAAACCTGACATAGAGGGTTTTCTTTTTCATTTAGCTCCACTTTTTAAAAAGATGTTTTTATTGATTTCAGACAGGAAGGGAGAGGGAGAGAGAGAATCATTGATCGGCTGCCTCCTGCATGATCCCACACTGAGGATCGAGCCCACAACCCGGGCATGTGCCCTTGACTGAGAATCCAACCGTGACCTTCTGGTTCATAGGTCGATGCTCAACCACTGAGCCACGCCAGCCGGACTTAACTCCACTTTTTATGCTTTCAGCTGCCTAGCCCGATCCTCCCATTTCGGTTTTCTCTCCTTAGCTTATGTCAAATGAGGCTGATGTTAGTGACAGAAACCGACCTTACCACTACTTCTTACACATGGTAGACACTTCATAAATATACGTGGATGAATGAACAAATAGCTGCTCGTACTGGAAGGTGAGGATGGACGTTGCGGCCCACACCGCCCCCCCCCATGCCCGTCCTCCTCCAGGTGTCATTTGAGTGAGAAGTCATTCAGTCGTTTTCAACAGATCTAGAGCCCTTACCATGTGCCATTACTTTTAGTAAGCTAACCCAAACAAGCATGTCCATCCAGTAGGATGCGTCCCCCTTTTCCACCTGAGAAACTAACACTGAGAGGACTTACCCACAAACCCTGGAAGTGACCGGGCTCTAAATCAAGCCCAAGTCCTGCCCTAAATCCACAGGCCTAACCACCCCCCACAGTGCCACGCAAAGGCTTGGTCATCTTTCCCTTCAGACGTTATACACATGCATCACTGTAGATTTGGGAAAGACAGAAAAATTGAAAGCATGAAAACTTAACCACCGCCCTAGCTGGTTTGGCTCAGTGGATAGAAGAGGCATCCTCAAACTATGGCCCGAGGGCCACATGCGGGTGTTTTTGCCGTTTTGTTTTTTTACTTCAAAATAAGATATGTGCAGTGTGCATAGGAATTTGTTCATAGTTTTTTTTAAACTGTAGTCCGGCCCTCCAACGGTCTGAGGGACAGTGAACTGGCCCCCTGTCTATCCCATCGGCCTGCGGACTGAAGGGCCTCGGGTTCAATTCCAGTCAAGGGCACATGCCTGGGTTGCGGGCTTGATCCTCAGTAGAAGGTGTGCAGGAGGCAGCCGATCAATGATTCTCTCTCATCCTGGATGTTTCTATCTCTCTCTCCCTCTCCCTTTCTCTCTGAAATCAATTAAAAAAAAAAATTAACCACCAATGACATCCTGAGTTTTAACACTTTGGAATATTTGTTCAGGTTTCTTTTTCGGCCTATAGATTTCATGGATTTGGGGTGGGATCATTTTCTGTGGTGGTAGTTGTTGTAGGTTTTTTCATCGTTCTTGTTTTTTATTTTAGAGCCATGATTATACAGCAGTGATTGTTAACCAGTGTGCTGCAAGAATTTTTAAAACACACAATATCTGACTATTTAGTCAGGGGCACTGACCTCTTTTCGCTTAGCTTGTCAAATATTTTTTAATGTTTTTTTAAGACAACAGGCAACACAACAATAACCTTCTGGTGTGAGTGAATCAAAATTATACCTATCATTTTGTCAGATCGGCAAAAGTATATTTTTGGTGTGCCATAAAATTTTAATAATTAATTTGTGTGTGCCATGAGGTGGAAAAGGCTGAAAATGGCTGTTATATGGTATAAGCAGGTGTGTGTCCTCACTCAACATTGTGTTGAAAACATTTTCTCCTTGTTCTTGCCTACTCTCCACAGCCATCATTTTAATGGCTGCATGACATTTCTGCTCAATGGGCCCATCACAGTGTAGCTGCCCTCCCTCTGGTGTTGAACACTTGGACTGCTTCATCTGTTCTTGCTACTGTAACAAACACTCCGCCGAACATCTTTGTGCACAGAGTCTACATCACTTTTAGACTAGTATTAATTCTCTCCTTGGACTCATTTTTAGAAGGATGAGATTACCGGGGTCCAGGGACATTAGCATTTGTAAGGCTCTTGAAAAATACTTCCCCAAAGATGTTCACGTACCGTAAAAAAGAAAAGAGCGAGTAGAGGACCAAAGGAAGATAGACGGTGACTAGAGAGCTGACAGCCACAGACAAGAAAAACAGGGGCTGCCAGCAGTAAAGCTTTATCATGGACGGGGTTATGTCAAAGAGAAGCTATGGCAAGAATCAAAAAGACGTTTTCTTACTTCTCTGGAGGAAAAAGAACAGATATAAATACTGCATGTGGGTAAGTCAAATAAAGATATTTTCAATCGCTCTAAAAGCACAATAGGTATGCTTGCTATAAAAAAAAAAAAAAAAAAAAGACACATGGCCCAGCCGACATAGCTCAGTGGTGGATCATCAACCTATGAACCAGGAGGTCACGGTTCAATTCCCAATCAGGGCCTGTGCCTGGATTGCGGGCTCAATCCCCAGTGCGGGGCATGCAGGAGGCAGCCAATCAATGATTCTCTCTCATCCTTGATGTATCTCTCTCTCCCTCTCCCTTTCTCTCTGAAATCAATAAGAATATATATGTTTTAAAGTGACACATGGAAATATACTCTAATCAAACCGTTCTCGCAGCCTTTCCCAGCCTGCCACACCAGGTTCCCAAGTCAGGTCTGTCGCTGGCGGCTGTGCCACCTGCTGGCCGCCCTGCACGTGGTCTGCAAGCGCCTGACTTACCTCCCAGGGCTTCCTATGAGGCTGAATTAGCTCATGTGTATGACACTCCTTTGTACAACTTCAATCACTTACACGATCTGCCGGTCAAAGATTAATTTCCTATTAATTATCATTCATAGCACAAGGACCTTCCTGGCTCTACAGAAGGCATCCCAGAATTGTTTCTCCAAATGTTTTAATACGCCAATAAACGTTATGTAGTTCCTTTCAAGTAGGCTTATATCAATTCATCAGCAGGAGGCATGCGTGATTTTACTGGAAAACTCAGATTCTATAAAGCAAAGCACATGTCTTCTTTCTCCATCTGGGCAGGTACCGCCTCTGTCTGTCCCGTGCTCCCACCTCCAACGCCGGATAAGACTGTGCTGCCTCCCAAGCCCCCTGGAGCTGAGCTGCCCACATCTGTGTGCCTGGGCTACGTAGCCACACTCCAGACTTCCCCACATGCAGTATTTCTATCCGTTCTTTTTCCTCCAGAGAAGTAAGAAAACCACGGGCCCTCCAGAGCCCCCAACCCTGAGTCAGCCCTGGAGCCAAGGCATACATACACACAGGCCATCCCCTCACTCCTGCCCAGCACCATGGGGCCCCCCTGCTTGAAAGTGATTTTTCTTCCACTCTCCTCCAGAGGGTTATCCAGAAAGGTGTCTGATTCCTCCAACCAGAACAGCCTTAGAGGACTTGCCAGCTGGTGTGGCTCGGTGGTTGAACATCGACATATGAAGTAGGAGGTCATGGTTTGATTACCGGTCAGGGCACATGCCCAGGTTGTGAGCTCAATCCCCAGTAGGGGGCATGCAGGAAGCAGCTGATCAATGATTCTCTTTCATTGATGTTTCTATCTCTCTCTCCCTCTCCCCTCCTCTCTGAAGTCAATTTATATATATACTAGAGGACTGGTGCATGAAATTCATGCATGGGGTGGGGGGAGGTGTCCCTCAGCCCAACCTGCAACCTCTCCAATCCAGGACTGCTGGCTCCCAACCGCTCGCCTGCCTGCCTTCCTGATTGCCACTAACCGCTTCTGCCTGCCAGCCTGATCACCCCCTAACCACTCCCCTGCCAGCCTGATTGATGCTTAACTGCTTCCCTGCCAGCCTGTTTGCCCCTGACTGCCCTCCCCTGCAGGCCTGGTCACCCCTAACTGCCCTCCCCTGCAGGCTTGATCGCCCCCAACTGCCCTCCCTTGTAGGCATGGTCCCTCCCAACTGCCCTCCCCTGCTGGCCATCTTGTGGTGGCCATCTTGTGTCCACATGGGGGCAGGATCTTTGACCACATGGGGGCAGCCATCTTGTGTGTTGGAGTGATGGTCAATCTGCATATTACTCTTTTATTAGATAGGATAGAGGCCTGGTGCATGGGTGGGGGCCAGCTGGTTTGCCCTGAAGGGTGTCCCAGATCAGGGTGGGGTTCCCTTGGGGCGTGGGGCAGCCTGGGCGAGGGGCCTGTGGTGGTTTGCAGGTCGGCCACGCCCCCTGGCGACCCAAGTGGAGGCCCTGGTATCTGGGATTTATTTATCTTCTACAACTGAAACTTTGTAGCCTGGAGCGGAGCCAAGCCTCCTGCTCGCTCCGTGGTGGCAGCCATTTCTGTTGGGATTTGTTTATCTTCTATAATTGAAACTTTGTAGCCTTGAGTGGAGGCCTGGGCCCTCCAGGGTGTGTGGAAAGCTTGGCTTCCTCCATCGCCGGGGAAACCCAAGCCTCCCTCCTGCTCACTCCTTGGCCGCAGCCATCTTGGTTGGGGTTAATTTGCATACTCACTCCTGATTGGCTGGTGGGCGTGGCTTGTGGGTGTAGCTGAGTGGTGGTTAATTTGCATATTATTCTTTTATTAGATAGGAGGTGTGTGTGTGTGTGTGTGTGTGTGTGTGTGTGTGTGTGTGTGTTTGAAAAAAAACTTAGAAGACTGTGGGGTTTGGCTGTCAGGCGTTACAACGCAGCAAGCCCTGTTCAGGAGCACAGGTAGAGCCGCATTTTAAATTTTCATGCCTCTTTCATCTCAGCTTCCAGCTGCCATGCTCATGTCCACCTCCATGGGCAGGTGGGGAAACAACAGGTACTTAGAGCTGTCATCTATGTCTTCCTCTTGATTTACAGCTGAGATAGCAGATTCCATTGTCCCCCCATCACCTCAATATTGAGAATGAAGTTTCCCAAAGCTGGTCTTTCTTTAACTTCAATGTATGTCAGAAGCAGATAGGAAGCGAGTTAAATGCATGTTCCTAGATCAAACCTACTACATCAGACTCCCTGAAGGCAGGGCCGAAGAATCTGACTTTCTGACAAACCCCCCAGGAATGCAGATGCACCCCAAAGTTGGAAAACTCTGGAATGGTGAGAAGGCCCGGAAGACCGATTGCCATTCAATGGCCAGAGCGCTAAGTGATGCTGCTGCATTCTGAGAGCCCTAACGTGGCTCCTCCCTGGCACTGCCTCTCCTTCCGTCCACCTCCTTACACACGCCCACCAGCACGTTCACATGGGCCTGTTGGGTGGAGGAACAGGCGAGTTCCAAATCCTGGGCCTCTCGGCAGGTGGTCAGCAGCCGTGGGAGAAGCCGGGCTTCGGAAGGAAATCTGGCCAGCCGGGCACACTCAGCTCCTTCCAGGGACAGCGCTCACCTGCTTGAAGTCACCGGCTCAATGGGGTGTTTCATTTCTGCATCATTTAACAGCTTATTCTTCCCATTAATTTCGTCCTCAGGGCAATCTCTGATGGGAAGTGCATCGATTTCGTTCCATGGACAGTAAACTTTATAGAGCAACCCAGGTCACCCAGCCCTGAACGGCCTGCCCCTGATGGGGGGACGGCAGGCGCTCTGATATGGGGGCATGAGGCCCTGGAGAAGGCCCACAGGTAGCCCCTCGCATGCCTTCGGGGCTGGGAAAGAGGGTCTGTGAGCCCTGGTGATGTGCCTGTTTCCCCAAAGAGGCTGAATTCCACCTGAGGAGCTGGGGAGAGGTTGGGCACCCTACCCTGCGCTGTCAGCAGTGATAACCAGGCAAACTGCATCAAACATGTCCATGTGTCCATGTTTAACTTGAGATATTTTTACTTCAACTCCTTCCAAGCTCTACTGTTCATTTCTGCATGGATTTTCCAAAGAAGAGTGACTCTCTCTCTCTCTCTCTCTCTCTCTCTCTCTCTCTCTCTCACACACACACACACACACACACACACACACACACAGCTGTGTACCAGTGGAGCCTGTCACCTACAGTACAGGCTTAGTATGGCAGGCTAGTTCGAGCTTTGAATAAGGAATCCAGGCATAACCCAGAGACCTGAAGCCTGGTCCCCAGGCAAATCACTTGGCTTTTCTGGACCTCAGTTTTCCCATCTGTCAAATAGGCTGGACTAGATTCATGGATCTCAACCTAGCCACAGGATGAGTATCCTCTAGGCAGCTTTTGAAAAATACTGCTATTTGGGCCCTGTACCGGAACAACAAATCCTAATACCAGGTGAGCCCGGAGCACCTGAGCTTTCTTCGGGCACCCCCAGGGATCCTGCGCAGGGTGGCCTGAGCACCATTGCCCTGGGCGGTCCAGTTCTGCTATTTCGTTGATTCTACCGTTTATCATGGAGGAGATGAGATGCAGAGAGAGACGATGAAATAGCTGCTTTTCTTCTAATTCCCATGAAGCGAGGCCAAGGGTGGAACAGCTGACACTGTGCCATCTGAGATGCAATTGCACTTAGGAATTTCCTGAATAGAAAGCAAATGATGCTCTGAATATAAAATTAGACAACAGAAGCCCTCCGCTTGAGGTTTCTTAGCAGAAATGTTCCGCCAAGGGACAAGAAGGGATCCTTCTCCGCAGGGGCCGCCTGGCGCACAGGATGAGCTGGGGGTCTCAGGAGCCATGGCCGTGCAGCGATCACAGGGACACCTCCCTGCTTCCCTCTGGGCCGATGGTGCTGTCAGAAATGACACTGCACCACGTCCTGGATCAGCCTCCGGCTGGCCGTGCACCCAGATAAGTCCCTCCTCTCTGCACCTCATCTCGTCCTCTGTAAAATGGGGCTGGGGCTGTTAACCTTTTGTACTCGGATGTCGAGATTAAAATTACTCTTTGAATGTATAAATAATTTGAAATATAAAAAAATCCAAATAAATAAGTTTGTATGAAAAGAAACTCCAGTTTTTTATTCTACTGCCCCACTTTGTAAAATCTGGGGTATTTAAAAAATTAAATCCCGAGTAGAATAAAGGAATCGAGAAAAAAGCAAGCGAGTGCAAAGGGTTAAATGGATGTCCTATTCCATCAATTCTACGTCACGCATGTAACATCTGTAAAATTAAGGCGGGTTACAGTTGGCGGCCTCTCATCATTAACTGGCAGATGCCATTCTCTCGGTGGCATGCAAAGTAACGGTGCATCTTCCAAGGGCTGGCATCTGGGGACAACAGTAAGATGTGGTCATATCTTTGGTCCCTCCCAACTCAAACATCCTAAAAATTCCATGATCTCAAGACTCTGCGGCCTTCCCTCCAGATCACCTTTACCTTCAAAGTGTATATTCATCATGCCTGGTAGAGAGGCACCGATTCCATTAGCTTTGTGCCCTTCCGTGTTATTGTCCAGGGACCAGCAGCATCAGCAAGACCAAGCATCAGAAACACCGCTGGTCAGACAGACAGCCTTGGACCCATCCCCGGCCTGCTGAATTAGAAGCTGCATTTCAACAGGATCCGCAGGGCTAACCTGGGCCCCGTGGAGGGGAGGGAGCTTGCCCAAGGCCACGTGGCCAGTGGCGGCAGAGCCCCCTGAGGCCGCTGATGGCGTGGCATGAAGTGTGCTGAGAATTCCTGCGGCCCACCCCGCACGTGCCCTGATGTCTAAAGTCAGGGATCTATGTAGCAAGTGGCAAACCTGCAATGGCCTTTCCTCCCAGGCCAGGGCATCACGGGTCGTGTCCGTTTCTCCTCAGAGCCCGTAAAAGAGGACCTCTTACCCCAGTTCTCTCTCTGAGTGCCAGTGAACGATCCAAGTGACTGAAATCTGCGTGGGGGAGCGGTGTTTGCTCGATAAATGAAGCGCTGGAACACCTGAGATGCCACATTTGCGAAACCTGCAGCATAAGCTTTTCTGCGATGATAAATCCTCTCTGGCGTCAGGCAAAGCCAAGCGCCACCGGCACCCCCGAGGACAGTCTTCTGAAGAATTGCAGCTCACGCACGGCTCAGGAAAAACTTGAGTATTGATTTCCCTCCCATAACTGCACTACGTTAGCGGTAAAACCAGAGAGTCCTGGAGCACGGCAGCCGGAAAAGCCCGGGGACCATCAAGGACCAGCCTTGCCAAGCAACCTTCAGGTTTTGTTTCTGGAGAAACTGAGGCCCAGGGAGGGACGGTTGCCTTGGGAACTGGCGTGGCTGCAACAGAGCGGGGGTTGAGGCAGATGAGCTCCAGCTGTGTGCCAGCCTGGGGAAGAGAAACCAGGCTCCCACGCCCCAGCCCCCAAAAAGCTTGAAGGCATGTTGGCCAATAAGGTCAATAAAGGTTCTGCAGGTGCTGGGATCAGACGTGAGCCAGGACACCAGGTCTAGAGGTGGAAGGAGTGATGGAGAAGGCTCCTTGGCAGAGGAACACTAAGTCTTAAAAGCTGGGTAGGTGGTTGCAGGCTGAGAAGCAGGAAGAAGCCTCCAGGCAGGGAGGCCGACAAGCACAAGTGGGGAAAGATGAGAACAGAGACAGGGAGGCAGATCCTCTAGGGTCTTCTGAAGAAAAGGAGCTTGGGTTTTCATTCAAGGGAAGGTGGTGACATGGTTGAGTCTGCATTTTCGGAAAACGAGGTGGGGGCCAGGTTGGAGGGGGGGACATGGGAAGCTGGGGGGGGGGGGGACAGAGAAGACTGTTGCAATAGCCCAGGAGGGAACTGATCACATTCTCAACGTGTCAAGAAGAGAAGATGGAATCTGACTTGCTCACCCATCCAGGGGAAGTTAAGAGAGAGGGAGGAGGGGTCGAGGTTCTTCCATCCAACCCCCAACAAGAGCAGTTTATCAGATCTAACCATTAAGAGCCCATACAGCCAATGCTCTTCGAGTTATAAGTGAATGTCCACACAAAGGCTATCAGAGGTGAGTTACCCTGTACTCTCTAGTTAGAAGTCACCCTGCTAACTCAGAATGCTCTGCCCACAGAGAGTTCCTTAAGTGAATGTTCGAATCCTGTTAAAGAAAGTATTGTTTGTTATAGGCAAGAGAGGCTAAGTACTATAACAATCAACCCTTACATCTGAGCGGTTTGTCACAATAAACTTTTATTCCTCACTCGTCCCAGCCCAGCGCAATGGGCAGTGCAGCTCTGCTCCATTCAGCCACTCAGGGATCCAGTTCCTCCCTCCTGCAGCTCTGTCCTCTAGGACATCTACTGCTAACCACCTCAACCACACCACCTCTTCCCACATCGCATTGGTGAGAACTAGTCACATGGCCCACCTAGAAGCAAAGGGAGTGGGGAAACCAACCCGCCCAGGAAGATGAGAACTCTAGCACTGGAGCACTTGCAATCTTTGCCATGCTGGCCCCTATTTATCCGTGTGGTGGATTCACCGTTGAGCACATGGCATTTTCTTAAGATGTTCTAGACACTCAGTGGAGCTCAGTGGGCAGGATTTGCCCAGCCACCCATGATCCAAAGACCCCAAGCAGGCAAGGGTGCCTCATACTCCGGAGGTCACTGAGCACAGATCGTGTCCTGCATCCTGTGCCCTCGGCCCTCCACCTGCCTACCGCCCCAATGCCAGGAGCTCCCTGTCCTCCACGTGTTCTTCCTAATGGATGGCTCTTGTCTTTCACACCCACAGGAGACAGAGGCTCTAAGACAGTTGTCAAGAATTACTGCAGCCCAGAGAAAGGACTGAGAGAATGAGAGTGATTCATCAAGAAGACTTATAAGGCGATGGGGCAACTCGTGATCAGAGCTGTTCAGCTACCCAAAGGGAGAGCAGGATAAATTACAGCCAGAAGAATGAACAATTATAACCTTGGCATCTTAGATTGGGAAGGCTCATTCCAGTCACCTGTCACCGGGCTTTTAAAGTTAAGGGGAAACATTTGAGGGGGCCTGACTCTGCATTTACATCTTTCTTGAAACAACTAAAGGATGGGTTCCTGGGAAGAGGGTGAGATAGATATTAATCAGTGAAGCCTTTTCCTTAGGTTGCTCGTTCAGACCTACTTTTTCCCTCCAATCCTACTCGATTTCCAGCAGGCAATCGCCCGTAGCTCTGGCTTCCCACAACGTGGCTCTCTCCCCACTAATGTCACTGTCAAGTAGCTGATGATTCATAAACGGGCAGGGACGTGTACACATGTAGCTGCCATGTAAAGGAAAAGGACCTGGCTAAGCCCTTTGTGAACATCAGGGATCCTGGAATAATTAAAATAATTATTGGGTGAATTTTACAGACTGGATTTTCTTAAAGCAAACCAATTTTCTGGACTCTTTTGCCAAGGACAAAGGACAGGGCCTCCACTGTATTGAGCACCTGCTATGTGTCATATAAACAATATTATCTCATTAACAACTCTCCAAGACAGAGAGTGATGCTCCTCTTTCACACAGAGGTAACTGACACTCTAAGAGATTCGATAATTTGCCCAAAGTCACCAAGCTAGCAGGCGGTGAAGCTGAGCTCCATGTGTGGCATGTCTGACTCCAAATTCTTTCTAATTCTTGCCACTCACAACACAATCCCCAAGTAAGGTGTCTGCCTGTGGGCTTATCCCAGAGATACGTCCATGGATTCGTGTGTTTGAAGAAGCTCCTAGGAAAGGACAAAGCTTTGAATCCACAGGACAGTGTGACGGTCAGCTCTGGGTATGGGATCATGCTGCCCCTCATAGATGGCCGGGCAGTGCCCCAGGAAGAGGACAGGGCAGGGCAAGGGAAGACGAGACAGCTGATTCGGTGTGGGCAGGACCAGGAGTCCAAAGACACGGGCTCCTATCCAAACCCTGCCCTCGACTTTCTAGGTAACCTTAGGCGAATCATTTTGCCTCTGTGAACCTCAGTCTTGTCATCTGCAAAATGGTGATGATATGGCCGTCCTACGGTGAGGGGGGGAAGAAGAGAAGAGGCCATCAGTGGCACATCCTGAGACATGCAGGAATCTCTTAGTAGGTCTCTGATCATGAATGGCTTCTTTCTGGGGCAGCGGGCATCACCTGGGATTATATAACTTGGAGTACCTGGGAGAGAGGAGCCTAGGATAGTGGTGCAGGGCTTCAGCATCAGCCTGTCCAAGCCTGAATCCTGACTCTCCCACTCACCAGCCGTGAGGTCTTGGGCAAGCTTCTGCACATCTGTGCCTCAGTTTCCTCATCTCTATCACAGGGACAACAATAGCACCTACCTCATACTTAATTTATGCCAAGTGCCAGGACCAAAAGGTGTGTCTGTCCAGGCCTCCTCCCTCCCTCTCTTGTGGTGGGATATGCCAGTCTCCCCACCACCAAGCGGGAGGGTTGAGGGCCGTGGAATAATCTCAAGGAGCCAGCAAAGAGCATGAAATGGAGGTTATTTGGAAAGGCGAGTGCCCGGGACTTCATTGTGGTCTGACAGTTTGCATCTGCTCATCTGAGATGCTCCAGACTTGCAGGGTAGTGTTCGCTTCAAAGACCATTTTACCGGAGCCACAGGGAATATACGTCTGAGTATTTCGTAGTTACGTCCGCATTGCTTATGATTTCTTCCGACGCTCATCATCGGAGCCGGGGAGGAGGGAAGTGGGGCAGGCTGGGTAACATTTTGAGTAGCAACAACGTGACAGAGCCTGCATACACATTGCCTTGGCAGATCTGAGACCCGTGGGGGAGTGGCGTGTGCCCGCGATCATCCAGAGCCAGGGTTTGACACTAGGTCTGATGGTCCCAATCCAGACTGTGGCCTCTGGGGAAAGCTGGAGAAGGGACGCTGCCAGCCCACGTGGCCAGCCAAGGGCCGCCCTCTCCAACCCTATGTCTCCAGCCCAGCAGTGGCCTCTCGGTTCAGATGTGTGATCTGGGCCATTTTCCCAGCAGCCACATCCAGTGTAAAAACAACCTCAGCAAAGGACATAGAGGGTCATTTACATCTTCTTAGTCACAGCCCCTGAATGGACTTGGATCTCAATGGAGGTCTTCGTCTCACCGAGCAGGGTACCCTGCACCATTTTCTTCTCTATCCTTCCCATCTGGTTCAAGTAGCCTTGCCCCAATCCTTAGGGCCTCCAGGGGCAGCAGTGAGCAGAAAAAAACCTTATCCCGCAAGGCCAAGGTGCTCAGGCCTAAGGAATCCTCCCCCTTCCTCACCTGACCTGTGCCAAAACTCCACCATGGGGAGGTTTACCCCGGGGAGAGTCCCAGACTGGTGGGGGACATTCCTGGGGTTCCTGTCATATGCCAAACGCTGTGGTAGATGTCTCAGTCTGCATGTTATCTCATTTAATACTCCCTCAAACCCTATGATGTAGAGATAATTATTCCCATTGTGCAGATGAGAAAATTGAGGCTAACAGATATGTTAAGACTTGCCAGGTCCCAAAGGAAGTCATAGCAACAGTGGCCACTTATTGAGCAACTGCTCTGTGCCAGGTGCTTTGCTGAGCCCTTTCGAGCATGATCTGATTTGCTCCATCTCATCAAATCTAAGACAACGGCAACTATCAGGGTCAGCATTATGTTATGTGCCAGTAAGAACGAAAACCACTACTTGTTAAACGATAACACAATGCTCAGAGGCCCTAATGTTAGGGGGTGGGGAAATGTGTATTTCATAACCAATAAAATACAGATATTCTCACAACAGTGAAATATGTATTATTACAATTTACAGATGGGGAAACAAAGACAGTAGCAGGGCTAGAACCCACACTCCGGTCTACCTGAGCCCACAGCCCAGTCTTTTAGCCGACAGTGCCACCCGGGTATTGACTCAGAACCTCCTCTGCTCCAGTAAGCTGATGCTCTCCTAGCCATCTCCTTCCAACTCCACAGCAGACCTGTGGGGCGGGACCTGTGTCCTCACTGTGTCCTCACGTGGCCTTTCCTCTGTGCATGTGTAGAGAGAACTCTGGTGTCTCTTCCTCTTCTTCTTTTTTTTTTTAAGATTTTTCACTGATTTTTAGAGACAGAGAGGAAGGGAGAGGGAGAGAGAAAGAGAGAAACATTGATCAACTGCTTCTTGCACCCTCCTCCCCCGACAGGGGATCAAGCCCACAACCCCAGCATGTGCCCTGCCCAGGAATTGAACCGACAACCTTTTGGCGCATGGGATGACACCCAGCCAACTGAGCCACACCAGCCAGGGCACTCTTCCGCTTCTGATAAGGATAGTAATCCAATCAGGATAGGGCCTCCACCCATAATAACCTTGTTTAACTTTGACTGCTCCCTTACAGGTCCTAACTCCAAATACAGTCCCACTGAGGGTTAAGGCTTCAACATATGGATTCGGAGGGGACACAGCTCAGTCTGTAACTGGTACACATGACGGTGAACTCCCGAGGCCAGTGGCGTATTGATCTTTCCGTTGCAGTCCTTCCTAATGGTCAAACATTTGAGATTACATCTACCAAAGGGCACCGTCTGCCCAGCCCCCCTCCGAAGCGTTTCATGGATGCACCCTGTAGACTTGTAATGATCCCTGGCAGCCACATAAGACCACCAGCTCCGCCATGCAAAATTGGAACCGTTTAGCAGGAAATAATGGTGATTTAAGGTTGTAAAGTACTCGCCTGTGTGAGAAACGTGGTCCGGTGTGCTGACGATGGTGGCATTTCTAAGGACGGTGGAAAGGAACCAACAGAATGAAGGATAACAGGAAGTGATAGAGGGGCTTTCACAATTATAATGAGCTCCGCCCCTCGAATATTAGTTATTTGGGGGATTATGGGTCACAGCGTGGTGTCACAAACGGTGTAGGTACAAAGCAGTTACCTCCCTTTGGAAAATGATGTAAGATCCCATTAAGTGTGGCTCAGCTGGCACAGGGCTGAGCCAGGAGGATCGCACCTGAGAACTCTCCCTCACCTCTGAGAATTAAGTGGCCCAAGAGCATAAACGTTCAATGCCACATCTTTTTTTTTCCAATTACAGTTTACACTCAGTATTAATGTGTATTAGTTTCAGATGTACAACCTAGTGGTTAGACAATCCTATACTTTACAAAGTGGTTCCCCCCCCTCCCCCGGATGTTTCCAGTGCCCACCTGGCAGCATTCATAGTTATTGACTTCTAGAGGCCCAGTGCATGAGATTCGTGCCCAGGTAGGGTCTGGCCGGTGATCAGGGCCAATTTGTGGGGCAACCAGCAGGTGATGGGGGGGGGGAGCCCGCTCACCCCCACCTTGGCTGTCCTGGCACCGCCCACTCACGGGCCCCGCCCCCCTGCCGCCACCGCCACTGGTCAGGGCCATCATAGTGACCAGTCATTCGGCCAGTCATTTCGCTGGTCATTTCCACTGTTTGGTCGATTTGCATATTAGGGTTTTATATAGATAGATGCTCTCTATGATGTACTTTCCATCCCCATGACTATTCTGTTACCACCCGTCTGACCTTCTGAACCCCTTCACCTTTTTCCCCCCAGTCCCACAACCTCTCTTCCCTCTGGAATCATCAGTCTGTTCTCTGTCCGATTCTGCATCTTACCCTTCCGGAACCCACACATTTTATGCCACCCCACCCCCACTGAAAACCTACAGGAAGGGGGTCATAAAAGATGCATGTTGTGGCAACTGCTCCGTGCACACAGGGCCCCCACGCTGGGCCATCTCAGGCTCGGGGGGGGCTGCAACAGTGTCACCAGCCCAGGCGGCAAGTTCAGCTCCTGGATGTGGGCTCCAGGGTGGGGGCTGCTCCGCGGGCCTCCGGCCGCAGCAGGGGATTCCCAGGGGGAGAGGACGCTGTGCCTC